>NC_080672.1:293360255-294007640 GCF_030247195.1 Topomyia yanbarensis
GTGCCCTAAGACGATTTCGCCAGATTTTTAGAGCAGCGTGCACTCAGTGCACTAGCGCGACTTCCGGAAGTTTAAGCGTCTGCATCTAAAGTTATTGGTGCGTTACTTGTAATGAATAAAGCAGTATAATTTTTCGATTTCGAACTTCTTTGGATTTTGGAAAGTTGTAAGGAGAGTTCATCAAAATGTGACAAAGTTCTACAAGAGGGAGTTACATTCGAAAAATTTCAAAATTTCCTGTTTCGTGATCAGCGTAAAATGAAAAAAATATCTTTTATACACTAATGACGATTAACGGATGTTCAACGATTTTCCTAAGCACTAACGATATTTATCTCTACCTTTTATTTCCAGAGCCGTCGCTGCCTATTTACGTGCACTAAATCTTTCGCCCTACAATGCTGTCGTCCACGGTAATCTGGCGTGCGTATACTACGAGCAGGGCCTCATCGATATGGCCATTGACACTTATCGACGAGCCATCGAACTGCAGCAGAATTTCCCCGATGCCTACTGCAATCTGGCTAACGCCCTCAAGGAAAAAGGACAAGTCCAGGAAGCTGAGGACTGCTATAACACAGCTCTTCGGTTATGTCCTAACCATGCCGATTCGCTTAACAACTTGGCAAACATCAAGCGAGAACAGGGTTACATTGAGGAGGCAACACGACTATACTTGAAGGCGTTGGAAGTTTTCCCCGAGTTTGCAGCAGCGCACTCCAATCTGGCATCGGTGCTGCAGCAGCAGGGCAAGTTGAATGAGGCTCTTTTGCACTACAAGGAGGCAATCCGTATTCAGCCGACGTTCGCTGATGCGTACTCCAATATGGGAAACACGTTGAAGGAGATGCAGGATGTAGATGGAGCACTACAGTGCTATACACGAGCAATCCAAATCAATCCTGCGTTTGCTGATGCGCACAGCAATTTGGCCAGCATACACAAGGATTCCGGCAACATTCCGAATGCGATTCAGTCATACAGGACGGCTCTTAAATTGAAGCCCGATTTCCCAGACGCATACTGCAATCTGGCACATTGTTTACAAATTGTTTGCGACTGGACTGACTATGAAACACGAATGAAGAAACTGGTTGCTATCGTGGCTGATCAGTTGGAAAAGAATCGATTGCCGTCGGTTCACCCGCATCATTCGATGTTGTACCCGCTATCGCATGATTTCCGTAAGGCAATTGCCGCTCGACATGCAAATTTGTGTCTGGAGAAAATTAACATCCTTCACAAGCCGCCGTATAAATTTTTACGTGAGCTCAACGGTCGTCTAAGGATCGGTTATGTAAGTAGTGATTTTGGGAATCATCCCACGTCACATTTGATGCAGTCGATTCCTGGAATGCATGATCCATCCCAGGTAGAAGTGTTCTGCTATGCACTCAGCCCAGATGACGGAACAGCGTTCCGGAACAAAATTTCACGGGAAAGTGAGCATTTTATTGAATTGTCACAGATTCCTTGCAATGGTAAGGCAGCCGATCGAATTCATGCCGATGGTATTCATATTCTGGTCAATATGAACGGCTACACTAAGGGAGCGCGAAATGAAATCTTTGCTCTAAGACCAGCGCCTATTCAGGTTATGTGGCTAGGCTATCCAGGAACTAGCGGAGCTAGTTTCATGGACTACATCGTAACAGATGCGGTGACGTCTCCGATGGAATTGGCCGATCAATATAGTGAGAAACTTGCGTACATGCCCCATACATATTTCATAGGAGACCATCGACAAATGTTTCCGCATTTGAAGGAACGTTTGATTGTTAGTGGAAAACAGCAGAACAACCAGCTAGTCGACAACGTTGCAGTCATCAATGCGACCGATCTTTCCCCGCTGGTAGAGAACACTGACGTAAAAACGGTTCGTGAACTTGTGATCACTAATAAACCGGTAGAGATTCAACACAAAATCGTCGAACTTCCTACAACAACACCGGTTGAAACAATGATTGCATCCGGCCAGATTCAGACCTCGCTAAATGGTGTCGTTGTGCAGAATGGATTGGCCACTACACAAACCAACAACAAGGCAGCCACCGGTGAAGAAGTTCCGCAGAGCATTGTTGTTACAACACGACAGCAGTACGGTCTTCCGGATGATGCGGTAGTGTATTGCAACTTCAACCAGCTGTACAAAATCGATCCCCATACGCTGACTTCGTGGGTAAACATCTTGAAGAATGTGCCAAACGCAGTGCTTTGGTTGCTTCGGTTCCCTGCAGTTGGCGAAACCAATATCCAGGCAGCCGCTCAACAGATGGGTATTTCGCCTGGCAGAATCATCTTCTCCAATGTTGCCGCTAAGGAAGAACACGTCCGCCGTGGACAGCTGGCGGACGTTTGTCTAGATACGCCATTGTGTAACGGGCATACCACTTCGATGGATGTACTGTGGACAGGAACACCGGTCGTTACGCTGCCCGCTGAGACATTGGCATCGAGGTATGTAACAATGTTACCAATCTAGTAGCTTTGGTAGACTAGGGAAAAACAAATAAAAACGATTTACTACTCGATGCAATTGTGTTGGTTACACAGAAACCAACAAGGTTATTTTTGTTGGTTTCTGTGGTCACTATCAGGCAATTGCCACGGGAGTTAATGTCTGTACCGATAAAAGCAAAAATATTCTAACATATTTTTCTCGCTGAAAACAGGGTGGCTGCATCACAACTCGCCGCACTCGGCTGTCCGGAGCTGATCGCCCGAAACCGTCAGGATTATCAGGACATCGCTATCAAACTGGGTACCGATAAGGAATATCTTCGGGCGATTCGTGCCAGAGTGTGGGTGGCCCGATGCGAAAGTCCGCTATTCGACTGCAAGCAGTACGCGCAAGGACTGGAGACACTATTCTACAAGATGTGGGAACGGTTCGAAAGAGGTGAACGCCCCGACCACATATCGGCCAAAGAAACCTCCAAGTGAGTAGCGATGTTGAACTGAACACACATTCATTCACACACTGCTAATCGTGTGGAAGGAAACCGGCAGCAATGTAAAGTGAACTATATTTTAGAGATCACGCATTCTGTTTTAACCGAATGAAGTTGTTTTTAGATAATAGGTTTATTCTAAGACACCAGTTTTGATTTTTAACGTACACCTTCAAAATTGACAAAAATGTGTCTTGCTAATGATCAATTTAAATTATAGTAACTATAATTTAAACTATTTTTAGTAGTATTGAGATATTGTATAAAGTATAATAATTGAATGGTATAATAGTTGATGTTTTTAATACTTTATTGATAAGACATGGAATTCGAGTTTGAGTTATAAGGAGTGTGATTTTTTTTTTTGATTTTTCCACCTTAACTTGAAAAAATTATGCACGTGAAATAATTTTTTCCTTGCAACTCATAATCTGTTTTGCGCAGTTACAACAAATATATATAAACAAATAACTTTTGAGTGATTCAACTTTAAAAAAATGCTCGAAACTAAATGAAATTGCAAAACTAGTGGCAAATGCAGAAAATGATAGTACTAAATATTACAATACTAGCAATGCTACTTGTAGATATCGTCTTAAATTTTATCCTACTGGTTGCATTTTACAGTACAGTAGCACTTTAGTTATGAATGTAATGTTCGAAAACACAAACAGCAGATAGGTAACACGCAAGCGGCAACACAGAGCATGTATATCATATTTAAGCGTAAATATGAGGGATAGAAGGCTGCGGTATGAATGCCATGGAACAACTGGTGCCTGATACAGTATGACACATTTGTAATGCATAACGAACTAATGCTGTCTCTCTGGCACAAACGGCACTGACCCTTCTTGCACAGCAGCATGAAGCAAATTAATGAAACGTTTTCCCACAATTCTTACAGCTGCTCAGTTTGATCGCTGCGATCGTTTTTGTAAATAGATGTATCCGCCCTTAGAGAACTAGTGAAACAAAAAAACAGAAACTAATGTTTTCTGAATTCAACTATATGAGTAATAGTATGAAATAAATTCATGTTACTTAGCAAAAGTCTTATTAATTACTTTTATTATCACAATCCTTTCACGATTTTACTGATGGGTTAATGGATATCTTTGAGTGTAGTGTATGTACAGTAAGCAAAGTAGACTTAATAGGTGATGCAAGATAATCTAGGATCACACATATGAAGTAATATTTCTTTTCTAATCTGTTTATTTGAGATGGCATGGTAGGTTAGCTTTGAGGTGCCGATGTTTTCGTTAGACATTTTAAATTTGATAATTTATTTTATTTTTTTATTTATAATTAATATCAACAGACACAGTGTGGTCCTAATGAAATTTCTTAATCTGTTTAAAAAGTCAAATTGTAATCTGCTACGTGGAATGTGAAGATCAAACTAGGATGACACTCTGTTGAAGGTCCGCTGCAAACCTACAAACCGTTTACTCCATAGTTAGTCCGGCTAAGAGGTAATCGAAGGAATAAATTATTGCGAAGGGCGCGAGGGCGAACGTTCATATTTATCGCACTGAGAAGCTCGGGGCAGTCAATTCTATCTTGCAAAATATCCGAAATCGTCATAGCACGGAATATATCCCGCCGCACTTGCATTGTATCGAGTCCAATAAGCAAACCCCGGCTTTCGTAACTTGGCAGCTGGTGAGGGTTGCTCCAAGGCAATCGACGAAGGGCAAACCGAACAAATCTGCGCTGTACTGTCTCAATTCGATGGACACCGTTGAGATAATGAGGGATCCATACAACTGAACAATATTCCAGTGATGATCGAACGAGTGAGCAGTAGAGAGATTTCAAGCAGTAAATATCTGAAATGTGCTTGGATATTCTCATTATGAACCCCAAACAGCGCGATGCCTTTGCGACAATGTAGCTGATATGCTGTTTAAACGTCAATTGTTCATCGAGAAAAACTCCGAGATCTTTGGCACAAGTCGCTCTGTCAATCGTGGATTCAGCTAGACAGTATTCGAATCGAATTGGTGTTTTTTCCTCGAGAACGTAATGACCGTACATTTCTTGGGGTTTAGGGTCATTCGATTGACCTCGCACCATTCCGCAAAGGTTACCAGTTGGCGTTGAACGAAAGCTGCATCATCAGTATTCCGGATTCTATGGTAGAACATGAGGTCGTCGGCGAAAGACAGCCATGGTCCTTCTAAACAAAAGTTGACATCGTTGAAATACAGAGAAGAAAAATCAATGGACCGAGATGGCTGCCTTGCGGAATACCAGATGAAGCGAAGAACTTCGGATACACAATCACCTATCTTTACTGCTAGACGACGATCACTGAGATACGATTGCATCCAACGAAGAATATTAGTACCAAGGCCAAGTCTATCCAACCTTGCCACTGCAATAGCGTGATTAATCTTGTCAAAAGCAGCTGAAAGGTCCGTGTAGATAACGTCAGTTTGAAGGCCGTCCGACATGGCATCTGTCACATGTGTTGTGAGCGACAGAAGATTCGTAGATGTTGAACGTTTCGGCATAAATCCATGCTGAGTCTCGGAGATATACTGTTTGCAGTGGCTGGAGATGGGTTCCAACACATCCATTTCAAACAGCTTAGGAACTGCGCTTAGCGTCGTAATACCACGGTAGTTGTCAACTACCTTTTTATCACCTTTTTTGTGAACTGGAAACATAACGGAGGTTTTCCAGAGTTCGGGAAATACTCCGGTTGTTAGCTACAATTGAAACAGATGACAAAGAGGTTCAATTAGACCGGCAGAGCATTTTTTTAGAATAATAGTTGGTATACCATCTGGGACTGCCGAGGTTGAAGCCTTCATTTTGCCAATCGCCAGTTGTACCATATTATTGTCGATATTTATAGAGTTCAAAGAATGGTATGATTGAGGTACATTGAGAGCCGCGCGTGAAATCTGGGTCGATGTCAGTTTCTCGTTGAAAAAAAAAACATTCGCGAACTTTTCAGAGAATAGTTAGCAAATCTCCTGTAATCTAGAGCTCATACGTCCTCCATAGCTCATCGTTGAAGGCAACCCGAATTCCTTTCTTTGCTCGTTTACATGCTTCCAGAATGTTTTAGGTTCGGACTTCAACTTACGTTGCACGTTTCGCAAGTAATCGGCATGGCAACGCTTCGATGTCTTTTTATAGACTTGGTTAACATGAACGTAGTGTTGTAGCCCCCAAACTTGGAGTACTTCTTCAGAGCAGCTCTTTTAGTCGCTTTTAACCGTCTCAGCTCGGTAGTGTGCCACGCTGGGTGCTTAATTTGAAGGCCACTTTTTTTGGGTACATAGCGATCGATAGCATACCTCATAACATTGCACTGCAACGTTGACATCATCATTGTCGATAATTTCAGTCCAGTGGATATTCGACAGGAAGTCAATAATGCTATTATAGTCGGCTTTTCTAAAGTTATAGCTGACGGTGTCAGAAACATTGCAGTCATGCTTCACACGAAACGTTTCAAGCACTATGTGCAGGGGAGGGTGGTGTCTAACAATCTTTACCAGGGGAACGGTGCTGCGGTAATTTTTGGCGCGTAGATTTGCTCGAAAAACAAAGATCAAGGATTCTGTTGTTCTCGCATGAACTGCATATTACTGTTATGTAACGCTTTCGATAATTATATACCTTCAAGAGGTTAAACAAAGAAAAGTGTGTAATGTTCGAAATCGAACATGTACACCCAATTAAGGGTGACAAGTAATTAGCGTGCATGGCTCGATAAGTCGAGCTATGCAGCATAAATATAACGAAGTACATAGAGCTGGTCTCTTTTGACAGTGAACGTTCATACAGTGCAGTTGATTATCCGAAACCCGTGTAGGTTGTACAAAGTCCGCTCAAGTGAAAGTAAAAGTTTTATAGTGGCGACGTGGAAGTTAGAACCCGGTGTGCAGTGCTTATTTCGACGAGAACATTTCAAATGGGCCGATAAACAAAACGTAAACAATTCCGGTTAATACTTACTTCAAATGGACACTAACAAAGCTTTATACATACCTTAAATAAGCCGATTATGAAACCTGGCTGTTGGGGAAATAATGGATTATTGAAAAGGCACATAAGCAAAATAACTTGTTTTGCTTATGTTCCCTTTCACTTCCCCTCACAAATTAACGGCTCATAAACACCAAACAACAAAACGGAAAAATTTGTTTATGGGCCCTTTTCTTAATGAAAAAGACTATACTTGAAAAGGGAACAAAAACATCGCAACACCAAGAAAGGGAAAAAATAAACGTCACATAATCATTTGCTGTAAACAAAAGGGCTCACCCGCACGCACTATAAGCTAACGTCTCGCCGAAAAGGGATTATGGGAGAGGGCACAAAACCAGTACGATGTTTCAAAAGGGACCAAAACATTTATCTACAAAAAACGTTCAAAATACAATTTTTTTAATAAATCTGTTATATTATTCGGAAAAAATGGTTAATTTAACACGGCATTGAGTTGTTTGGTCCTTAAATCAAGCTCCAGTTCATAAATGGGAATATAAAGTACGATGTAATTTTTCAGACGCCATTTTCTCAACATGAGCATATTGTAGATAATGCCTTATGAAATGTTGACGTCGATTTTTTTGATTGGCTAGTGAAGGTTTTAGGTACGCGGTCGACCGCTAGCAATAATAGTGCTGGAAGTTTTTTTATTGGCCGGCGTAGCTAATTTTGATATAAACCTTTGCGGTTGGATCGACGGACAAAAACGGCCATCCAGTAGCATCCGGTACTTATACGAAGAACGGAATTTTCATACCAAATTTGCCGGAGGCAATTGACGGTATAACCCAGTACGATTAGTGTTGATCGTCAACCATCCAGTGATATCCGGTGCAGTGTCGACGGAAGGATTTTTATACAAAATTTGTCGGAGCAAATCCACGGTAATCTACTGCGATTGAAGTTGATCGGTGAGTTTTTTCCCTATTTTTTTATTTGAACGGGGTAATTTGTTTTTTTATTATTTCAATAACTTTTGCCCGTACTTTACTATACAAATATTTTAATCCGAAATAGTGAATTTCTTTTGTGTTTGATTACATACCGTCAGTGTTGCCAGTATTTAGTTTGCCAGATAATATCCTTCAACCAGCGCACTCAAAACGCTGACGAGTCGGTTGAAGACTTTTTGCTAGCGCTCAAGCTGCAGGCCGAACTCTGTAATTACGGAGCCTTTAAGGAAACAGCCATCCGGGATCGGTTGCTGGCTGGTTTGAGGGATATGATGCTTAAACAGCGTATTCTGAGCGAGGCTGAGCAAACCCTTGAGGCAGCTGGAAAAGTTATTCAAACCTGGGAGGCGGCGAAAAGCCATGCGCAGGGTTTATCTGCTGAGCCATATTCTATTCATAAGCTAGTTTCGTTGTCCAACGGGCAGCCGATGGGGAGGGCAATGAGTAAGCTAGCAGCTGTATACAATGCAAATAAAGCAATATCCCCTAGGAAAGATGGTAGGATTCCAGTAAGGGATAGGCTGGGTTTCAGGCCGCGTCAGTTCTCCCAACCTGGACAAAAGGCTTTCAGGTTCAATAAATTTCACCAACACGGTCGGTGGAAACAGCACAGCAATTTTAAACCTGCAGATTTTCGTGAAGCTTTTGAGAATAGACATTGCGATTTTTGCGGAGTTAAAGGTCATCTCAAAAAGAGATGCTTTAAACTGAAAAATTTAAAAAAAAGACGCAGTTAAATAAGTTGAACAAATGAAGCCAGGGACATCAGGAAGCAATCAGGCAGACATAGCGGAGCTGATGAACAGGATGCGCACTGAGGACTCCGATACCGATGATATGGACGAAGGTAACTTAGGATTAGAATGCATGAATGTTACTTCTATTGACAAATTAAATGAACCATGTTTGGTGAAGGTACGAGTTGAAGATAAAAGTTTGGAAATGGAGGTTGACTGTGTTTCCTCCGTTTCTGTAATTAGTAAAACACAGTATTTTGCGCAATTTGATATTCCTTTACATAAATCCTCTAAGCAATTGATAGTTGTCAATGGTGCTAAACTTGTTATAGTCGGAGAGGTTAAAGTCAGGGTTGACTTTAGGGGAAAACAAAATATTTTGAAGCTTTTAGTGCTAAATTGCACAAATAATTTTATTCCTCTTTTTGGCAGACCATGGTTGGATGCTTTCATCCCAAACTGGAGAATATTTTTCTCAGATTTTTTATCGGTAAACAGTGTGACTGATAACAACAGTGATAATATTGTCGCTGAAATTAAACAAAAATATGGTCATTTATTTAAAAAAGATTTCTCTATGCCAATTTTGGGATACGAAGCAGCAGACTTGGATCTGAAATCAGAGAGGCCGATTTTTAAAAAAAGCGTATGACGTTCTCTATCGGTTAAGGGATAGAGTTTTAGAATATTCAGATAAACTGGAGAGGGAAAAAGTAATTACCCCAATCCAAACTAGTGAGTGGGCGTCTCCAGTAATTGTAGTTGCTAAAAAGAACAATGAAATCAGACTTGTGATAGATTGCAAGGTTTCTGTAAATAAAGTTATCGTCCCAAATACCTATCCGTTACCCACAGCTCAAGATTTATTTGCTGGTTTGGCAAGTTGTAAGGTTTTTTGTGCTTTAGATTTGGAAGGTGCATATACCCAACTGTCTCTTTCGAAAAGATCAAGAAAATTCATAGTTATAAATACAGTTAAGGGTTTATTTACTTACAACAGGTTGCCACAGGGGGCATCATCTAGTGTGTCCATTTTCCAGCAGGTAATGGACCAGGTTTTGAAAGGTTTAGATTATGTATATTGCTATTTTGACGATGTGCTAATTGCGGCTAAAAATGTGGAAGATTGTAAACAGAAGCTTTTTGAAGTTTTAAAAAGACTTGCTGAGGCAAATATTAAAATAAATTTTGACAAATGTAAATTTTTTGTTACAGAGCTTCCATATCTAGGGCATATCATTAGTAAAAACGGGTTAATGCCTTGTTCTGATAAAATTGCCACAATTCAATGTGCTAAAATTCCAAAAAATGTGACTGAGCTGAAATCGTTTTTGGGACTTAAATTATTATAACAAATTCATTCCTCATCTATCTTCGAAGTTGTATTTCTTATACAATCTTCTGAAGAATAACGTAAAGTTTATTTAGGATGACAATTGCAACAAAGCTTTTGAAGAAAGCAAACAATCTTTGTTAAAGGCAAATATTTTAGAGTTTTATGACCCTACAAAGCCTATAGTGATAGTTTGTGATGCTTCAGAATATGGTTTGGGTGGAGTAATTGCTCATTTTATTAACGAGGTTGAAAAACCGATTTGTCTTACTTCATTTTCTCTAAACTCAGCCCAAAAGAATTACCCAATTTTACATTTAGAAGCTCTAGCTTTGGTGCCCACGATTAAAAAGTTTCACAAGTTCCTTTATGGAAATTTTTTTATGTATACACAGATCATAAACCCCTAGTAGGAATATTTGGGAGAGAGGGCAAACATTCAATTTATGTAACCAGATTACAACGATACATATTAGAACTCTCCATTTATAATTTTGAAATAAAATATAGACCATCTACTCAAATGGGAAACGCGGATTTCTGTTCGAGGTTCCCATTGGAGCAGATGGTTCCAAAAGAATACGATAAAGAATATATTAAAAGTATCAATTTTGGGCAAGAGTTACCAATTGATTATCGCAGGATTGCTTCAGCGACAAAGAATGATGAATTTCTGCAACAGATTATAGCCTATATGAAACAAGGTTGGCCTAAACGTATTGACAAGCGCTATGCCAGCATATTTTCCAATCAGCATGATTTCGAGTTATGTGACGAGTGCTTACTTTATCAGGACAGGGTAGTAGTGCCGCACTGTTTACAAAGCGAGCTATTAAAACTTTTACATGCCAACCATGGGGGCATAGTCAAAATGAAGCAACTTGCGAGACGATTTGTATATTGGTTTGGTATAAATGGAGATATTGAAAAGTTTGTCGCAAGATGTGATGCATGCAATGGTATGGCGATAGTACCAAAACAAAACATTAAATCCAAATGGATTCCTACTACAAGGCCTTTCAGTCGCGTGCATACAGATTTGTTTCATTTCCAGCACCACACTTTCCTCCTAATGGTGGATAGTTTCTCAAAGTGGGTGGAAATAGAGTGGATGAAAAAGGGTACAGACACAGGTAGAGTTCTTAAATAGTTAGTAGCATGTTTTGCTCGCTTTGGGTTGCCTGATGTTTTAGTTTCAGACGGTGGTCCTCCTTTCAACTCATATACTTTTATTACTTTTCTGAAGAAGCAAGGTATTAAAGTTCTCAAAAGTCCTCCGTATAATCCTGCTAGTAATGGCCAGGCGGAGAGACTAGTAAGGATAGTTAAAGAGGTTTTAAAAAGGTTCTTACTTGAACCAGAAGTTTGTGAGTTAGATTTGGAAGACCAAATAAATTTGTTTTTGTTTAATTTTCGTAACTGTTCGACAAGTGATGGACAATTTCCATCAGAAAAGATTTTCTCCTTTTCACGAAAAACACTAATTGACCTAATTAACCCAAAAAAGTCTTATAAACACAATTTAACTCAATTAACACAGCATGTACCACAGGAAGTACCAAATGATGTGATTGTCACAGAGGACAAATCTGCGGCTAAGGTAGCAGATCCTTTGGATAATCTGATGGCAGGGGATGAAATGTGGTACAAAAACCACAATCCTCATAACCTTGCACGATGGATTAAAGTTACTTTTCTAAGACAACTTTCTAAAAATATTTCACAGGTGGAAATTGGCAGCGTCAAGGTCAGCGCACACAGAAGTCAGCTTAGAGCCGTTAATGCGGACCCAGTTATGCGGCCGAACGTACATTTCCCTGTGCAAATGCCAGGGACGGCGGCCGAGATCGACGAGGGAGAAGAAGACTTCCGCGGTTTCCCGGACGAAGAAATAAGAAGGGGCAATAAGAGAAAAAGTGAATTTGTCTCACCGCCTATTAGGCGATCGAAACGGATTAAATTAAGGAAGAAGGATAAAAATTTTATTTATGATTGATTATAAAGTTTTGAATTAAATAGAATTGATCAATGTCAATTCTTTTCGATATTTTTATATTAAGATTTTAAGAGGGAAGAGCTGTTATGTAACGCTTCCGATAATTATATACCTTCAAGAGGTTAAACAAAGATAAGTGTGTAATGTTCGAAATCGAACATATACACCCAATTAAGGGTGACAAGTATTTAGCGTGCATGGTTCGATAAGTCGAGCTATGCAGCATAAATATAACGAAATACATAGAGCTGGTCTCTTTTGACAGTGAACGTTTATACAGTGCAGTTGATTATCCGACACCCGTGTAGGTTGTACAAAGTCCGCTCAAGTGAAAGTAAAAGTTTTATAATTACTTCTGAGCGTATGTGTTTTTCTATTAAAGCTTGCTTGATCGATATGCCATCCGGAAGATCTCAACAGGTCGAAGAGTACAACAAAATGCTCGAGCAGCATTTTCGCCGTTCGGAAAATGCTCCACCTGAGTGTAACCATTGCGGCCGAAAACTGCTTGCAGATGTGCGGGCTAATTTGAAAAGACATCTGCAACGCATTCATCCGGAAGTTCTTGACGAACCTATAAATGTGAAGAGCCCCAATCGCAAGATGAAAACTATCTCAATACCTATGAACCAAGATGGAGAGAAAGGTGGGAACATTTGACACTTTTGAGTGTATTAGTATTATACTTGCAAAATTAAGCATGGCGGCCGGGGCCCTTGAAGTAAACATCAACATCCGAACGAGCATCCTGATTCTTTGGCGCACGATGAAAAGTGAGAAAAGGCCGAGCTTCACTTCGGATCTATCGATTAGAACTTTTATGAACACATTTTACCTCGAAAAAAACCGATTAAATTAACTATGACCAAACCGAAACAAAACTTATGGCAACAGAAGGGCCCGCCACGTCAACTATTTGTGCTTTTCTTCTTAATTTCCTCTTGTTTTTTCGGCTTCATCGAAGAAAAATGACAACCGCACTCACACACAGAAAACAATGTGCACACCTGTATCCGTCTTGCCTATGAACGAGTCGTTCTTTGACGAATGCTGTGTCAAGATGGTAACTATTTATGGGTTACCATATCGTGTGTTTAAGCAGCCATGGATGTCAGACTTGATAAGACAAATTGAAAAGGGTCTTAAAATTTCACAGATGAATAAAAAGGTAATTCCGGTAAAGGTGGCAGAAACGCCCAGTTAAACTCATTCCGGAACCGGTTCGGATTTTTGAATGGAGTCATGGATTCCAAATCAAATGCAACAACCGATTCCGACTCAGAATCGGTTGTTGCATTTGATTTGGAATCCATACAGACTCCATTCAGAATTCCGAATCAAATTCCGAATGGTTTGACCGGGCGGCAGATCGATTTGAAAAAAACATTCGAGATGAGCTAAGAGGACAATTGATCTGCTTAAAAATGGACATGGCAACCAGAAACGGTCGTCATATTTTAGGAGTTCTCATTCAGATAATAAAAATCGGACAAATTACAATCCGGACGATTGGATTAATTGAGGTACAAGGAACACATACGGCTGACCTGATCAAGGAAGGAGTATTAAAGATATTGGCTAAATTTGAGATATCAGTTGACCAAATCTACACCGTAACTACGGATAATGGTTCAAACTTTTTAAAAGCTGTTAGACTGTTAAACGATCGACAATATATGGAAGGAAATTATGGTGGTGAGATAGTCTGGGACGATGATGATGCGTTGGGTCCTTCTGTACATACCAGAGAAGCTGTAAATATTTCCGACCTTCTTGATCAAGAAAATGCATCGTTGAATGTAGTTGATCCAGAAAGTGCACAATATGCAGAAAGCGAACCGCACGCCGAAGAAAATTACGGCGACGAGGATGAGGACGAAGCAGAGGACGAAAGTGAAAGGCGATTTCTTGCGGTATCCGAAGCATTAATTCAAAGCGTGCGATGTGTAGCCCATCCCGAGCAGAGTCTGACAACAAATTGAAAACTAAACTTGATGTTGTGATGTTCGGCAAATGATTACTCAGGTTGTTGTCGTTTTAACGGTTAAAAGATCAAAATGGAGAGCAGCAAAATTGTCCTATGACATCAAACAGAAAACTAATTCTGCTATCAGTGAGAGTAAATTGAAAGCTCATCGAGATGTTGATTTTTTTTTATAACAAAATATGTATTCACTTTGATGTTTCACCAAAGAAAAAAAAACATAGAAAATTCTTCTAAGAAAGAAGGATAGCAAAATAGGATCAAAATTTGATGTCATATTTAAAAAATCTAAAACTGATAGCAAAATAAGATTTCAATTTGATGCTATTATCAAAATATGATTTCTACTTGTTGTAATTTTGATGTTCGACTTTGCTCGGGATACCCTTCAATTGGCGGTACACGACGCAATTAAAAAATTAAAGGTAAAATCAAAACTCCCGTATTTGCGAGGTGGCAAAATCTTTCCGACTGAAAAAATACCGAAAAATAATTGAGATGGGCAAATATCCTATAGCGATTCTAGATAATGATACGCGATGGAGTTCGTCGCATTTAATGGTAAGTCATATGGTAGTTTTTCTTTAATATTCCCGACTTATTGACGTCAGATCCTTTTTCATTATCTTGTTTCATTTTTGGATTTTTTCTATCCACCTTATCCGAAATTTTTTTGCAACAATTTTGGTCTCTCAAAAATCCCTTCCCCTTACTTTTTGTTCAATAAAGAATACTCTCTAATAATTGTCTATTTTTTATCCATTTCTGTTAAGGTTCAATACTTTGAGCAGCATGAAATTTTCCTAAGGGAGCTGATGGACGAAAATGAAGACATTGCAATGAGCAATGATCTTTGGAAATTTTCGAAAGAATTTGCGTCGGTGTTTAAAGCGGCCTTCATAGCTACGAAAAGACTACAGGAGGAATCATTGGTAATGGGTGACTTAGTTTTTATTTGGCTTGAAATGCATTCTTCAGCACGAAGAGAGTGGATCAAATATGGCGAGTACTTTGGTGGAGACTATGAAGGATCGCCAACGAGCACTCTTTGAAAACAAACCCTACCTTGCAGCCATCTACATGGGCACAAGGCTAAACTACTCTGGAACAGATTTCTTATCGGAAGAAGCAAAGGCCACAGCACTTTGAACATTTGTTGCAGTTATGGGAAAAGGTGAAGCAGACAGTCACGGAACCTACATCAATACCTTTAACGCTCCCCTCTACATCAACAGCTTCAGCAACGAGAGTTGAGGAAATGCTAACTGCAAAAACAGCAACTGTAAATGAGAAGAAGCAAACAATTGCAAAAAAATTGAAACAACTTTCGCCAATTCTACCCAAAACGTCCTCATTTATTGGGAAGGTTTGAAAAAATGTGAGCCGGAGCTGTACGCCTTGGCTCAGGTGGCATTAGCCGTCCCATGTACGCAGGTGTCAGTGGAGCGTTCTTTTAGTTCGATGTCACTAATCTTAACAGACAGAACAGTAAAGCTGAACGATAAAAATTTGTCGAACATTTTGAAATAGACATGTTTCATTAATCAAAAATCAATTCTTAATAATATGTGGAACTGCATAAATATAACAAAACATGTAACTTAAAATAAATAAAGATTTCTTTTTACATCGATCACCTTAGATTTAATCATCCATCTTCGTGATTCCTTTGAAAGGTTAGTACCTTGGAATTTTAATTACTGCATATTTTTAGGTTTAATTGGTTTCATTGATTTCAATGATTTGATTGATTTTATTGATCGTTTTCAATTTGATTGATTTCATAGAATTCATTGTTTTCATTGATTGTATTGATTGCATTAATTTCATTGATTTGATTGATTACATTGATTGCATTGATCGCATTGATTTTATTGATGTCATTGTTTTTATTAATTTCTTTGATGTCATTAATTTCAATTTCAACATTTTTACATTAACATCAACGACTTTCTCAAATCAATCATATCTACTTTTTGAATTTCGTGACGGTCATCTTGGTTCTTAATATGGTAACGAACATCAATCGTGGAACGTTAACAATCGCCCAGAACCTAACATTTCGATATTGCCCCATCGACTCTCAACAACTAACCTTATTCAATTCAGTTGTTCAGTTGTTTATTCGGCAGCACTGCACATGAATTTACTGCCTCTTCTTTCAACCGAACCACCGCGTATAGAAAAACCAGGTTCGGTTTTCTAAAGTCGAACCGATACCGCTGTTTAGAATACATTAACACGAGTTGAAACTCGTGCACACATGTAAACGGTGCTAAGTCACATGGTTTGGTTTTCAAAACCGACACTCGGTCGAGGTTGTGAGTTCGTTTACCGTGTGAACGAAATCAAAACCGCACACGATAGGGATCACTCGTTTACACGTGTTGAGACTTTGAGCACCATACCAGTGAATGTAAGTACCGGTTGGTTTTCTTATGCACCTCTGGTAGACGGTAGTTAAAACAAATCGGGTCTTTTTTCGTGAGAATGAGATCACCGAACACTTCTTCGGATTTACACACATGCGATTCATGCTAAACCAATCAGCGAATGTTTCAAACTCGCGTTGGAGTAATCTGCAATCTACAGTAGAGCGGATGAGTAGAAACATCTTGAGATCATCTGCGAAGAACAGACGTGGAGTTTTCAGAGCTAGATGAACGTCGTTGAAGTAAACCAGAAATATCAACGGTCCCAAATAGCTTCTCTGGGGTACTCCTGACGGTGAAATAAATGTGGGTGCCTGATAATCTCCAAGGACAATCACAATTTCTCGATCTGTTATATAAAGGTTCAACGCTTGGTGAAGTGATTCCGCGGTAGTTGTTGACGTCTCGCTTATTTCCTTTTTTTAAGGACTGGAACCATGTTCGCGGACTTCCAGCAAGATGGAAAAATGCCACTGGTAATAGAGTTCTAAAGATGTGAACAAGCGGAGCCACTAAAACTTCGATGTGCCTTTTCAAAAGTACTGAATGGAAACAGTCGGGTCCCGGATTGTAGGACGATTTTAGTGGAAATAGTTTATTTTTATTGTCTCTTATAATAATATTTCCCTGTGCTTCGCATAGGAGTATAACCCAATAGTTCAACTATTGGTGTTAATGCTATTACTGCGGCAATAGAAAGATTTCGTTAAAATTATTCATGTCACATGTTTACATTTTTTCGATACACCGAACATGTTATAGTTGACGCCACCGTACAGTTCGATGCCTGTAAAATATGAAGTGTTATCGGTGAATTTCCGCAACGTAATACAAACAAAAATACAACTTAATTATTATTTTGTTGAACTATGAATTGGTCAATTCAGTGTAGCAAATGCCTTTCATAAATACGTGTGCGTTTGTGATTCAAGGTATAACGATGGCATGTGCCTGATACGTGCCGCATGACAAGAATACGACTAGACCGTTTTCAGCAAGAATAGTATAGCACAGGGTCATATTAAGGAAAGGTATATTTTGTTGTGAACTGAAAATTGTTCGATGGAGACAAAACGTATGCTGGAATAATAGTTGTTTACAAATAAAAATCTTTGCTCATTGTCATAAATTTGTTCGAAAGCGTATTGTTTCGTATTCACCAAAATCACATCCTAAATTTGGCCATGGATGGCTTGAAAGCCATGTTGCTTATATGCATCATTTTCTATTGTATTGGAAATAAAACCTCAACCGGCTCGCGAACATGTATAAAAGTCTACCGTTAAAGCAATGTATGTTTCTGATTTATGATTAATGTGTGTTTTATTTATTATTTTATTATTTTTTAATAACATTGAATTTCTAATATGATTCGTTTTTCCCCTTGAAAAATTGTTTTTAAATACTATTTATAATTTGGTTTCACCAAGAGCGCGTGAAATAATAAGAAGTGGAATAAAATATCACTCGATAGACTCTAATGCGCAGCAAAATTTGATGCTTCATTGGCAATTTTTGATATGAAGACTGGCTACATATTTAAATAATCAACTTGTATTTTGACTTGGTCTTCATTATCATTTCCATTGGTAACATAACCTTAACTATTTGCATGAAAATATGTTACTTTTCAGTTGCGATTGACAGTCCAGATGAACGACAAAAAGGTATCATTAAGTAATCTTGTTGCGATCTACATTCAACATATTGACAATAATATAATTTCATTAAGCTATTCTCGAATCGTTATTGCAACAAAACGGGAACTAGTTTTTACAGTTTTGCTCTATCATAATTATGTTGAAAATCGGCTAAAAACTGCGCTTTTTGGGTCGCGCAGGAAGTTAGATATCAGTTGCAACAGCACCTATTTTTTGTTACCAACTGGTTATGAAATAGTTACTGAAACAAAAATTGCTACTTGGGTCACGGCCGGAACTGAACTAACAGAGAGTTCAATTTGATCAACCGTTAAGGTTGCACAGAGAAAGGGTAAAATTCGCAAACGAAAAAAGCAGTTTTTTTCCACACCGTATGTCAGATCTTCATAAAAATCAATCAGCGTATGTAGAATGTTACAGTACTGCTGATTGATTTTTATGAAGATCTGACATACGGTGTGGAAAAAAACTGCTGTTTTCGTTTGCGAATTTTACGCTTTCTCTGTGCATCCTTAAGGTCTCATCAGTAAACATATTCGCGAATTTCTCCGAAAAGAGTCTGCACATATCTTGGGATGTGGTAGCAGCGCAGCCATTGAAAGTCATAGACGACGGCAATCCAGATTCCTTGCGCTGTTCATCCACATACATATTTACAGAAACGTTTAGGGTGTAACTTGAAATTGCGCTGAATGTTTTGCTGATATCGAAAGAAATAATCTTGACTGGCTCTTTTATAAGTATGGTTGAGACTGGCGAAATAGTTTCTAAGTGGGATTGTGCGATATTTAGTAAACCTCCGCAGAGCAGCTCTCTTAATTGACTTTCGCCGTCGAATCGTGCTCATTTACCAAGGAGGGCCGGTTTGTTGATTATGAACTTTCTTTGGGACGTGCCTGTCATTTACACAATTTAAAACGTTGGAAAATGTTTGAACTGCGCCATCAACATCTTCTGGGTCCAGGGTATTTAGCCAATCGAGGGTGAAGAAAAAGATAGCGTTACTGCGATGATCAGCTTTATGGAAATCGTAGGAAAAGAGTACCGGAGAAACATCGAAATCATACGCCGGGATGCGATCTATCGTGGCGATCAATGGAGAATGATGTGCAACTGGTTTCACAGGAGAGGGAGCCATCACTACTGTTTGCGCCAAATTCTTTAAATTTTCTGAATTCAACCTAAATGTATTTTGTCCTAATTCTTGAGTGTATTTTTAAATCGTATGTTTTGAGTCACCCTAATCTAAATGTAAAGTATCATTGTGTATCCTAGTAATGTAAGCAAAATCAGTACTAATAAACAATCCAACGGGAAGCAAGCAAAAGGCAACAACCGCGAAACCCGCAGATTAGTTCGATACCGAAATAGTGTATATATCTTTCTCTCCGAAGACCCGTGATCCCGCTATCAGTTTCTCGATCCATGTAGCTTATAGAGTGGTGAAGGTGCTGTAAAATCCGCGAAAAGTGTTGACACCTGTGTAAATACTTTGTTGCCCAAGTGAACCATAGCTCTGATTCGCTGCAAGCTATAGGCACTAAGAAAAACCTTTGGGAAACCGGCAATATTAAGATCCAGCGCGATCATTTGGTCCTTCGAACCGGATGCCAAGGATATCCTGAGTCAGAGTTGTGAGTGTGTATTTGGCGTATCAATCGATAAACAGATTGATTGTTACACTGCATTGCTTTGGGACAAAACTGAACGGTGCTCCTATGATAAAAGACGGCATCTTTCTGTGCAACAAGTACGTGTGATAGTTGAACAGCAACGTTCCCTAGTGCGAAGCGGCAAAGTGTAGAAGATAACGCAAATTATCTGTGTGTGATGTGCTCCAGTCGATTAGGCAGTAAAACGTGCTAGTGTTGAGATGATTCATGAGATATAATTGCGGTGAGTGAATGCACGTTTGGATAAATCGCGAAGCAAGTGGTCAAAATATAATCTTCCGTTCATGAAAGCCAGTTGAATCATCGGTGAGGTTTGTGACAAGTGTTGCATCTGCGTCGTGTTTGTTTTTCGACCCAGTACTTAATCAGAATGTCCAAAGGCGAGAAAATTGTAGTCGAAAGAGTTATACAACGCAAAGGTTGTTATGTCACGTGTGAGTTGGTGGAGAAATTTATCAACGAGTACTTAGATGATCGAGACCAGGTCCAGATCTCAGTGCGCATCGATGTTCTGGACCGCACATATCAAAATTTCTTGGAGGCTCAGGCCGAAATAGAGAAAAATGAAAAACAAGAATCGTTGGACGCCCGCTTCATGGAACGTATAGATTTCGAAGAACGATATTGTGTTGCCAAAGGGTTTCTTCTGTCGAAACGTTCTGTTGATGCTCATGAGTTAGCACTCAACAGTTCTGCAAATTCCAATACCGTACCACCTGCTACAAACCATCACTTACGTCTACCGAAGATTGATCTCCCAAAATTTAATGGTGACTTTTCCCGTTGGATGACCTACCGAGACACGTTCCAATCGATGATACACGTTAATGCTGAGATTCCCGCAGTTGTGAAGCTCCAGTACTTACTGCAATCATTAGAAGGAGAAGCTAAAAAGCCATTCGAGAGCACTGATGTTATAGCCGATAACTATGGTATAGCTTGGGAGACGCTCCTGAGAAGATACGACAATCGCAGATTGTTAAAGCGCCAACTGTTTCGCGCTTTGTACGATCTTCCCTCCTTCCATTCGGAGTCTGCACAAGACCTGCATACATTGGCTGATGACTTCCATCGACATGTCAAGGCACTTGCTAAGCTAGGCGAACCCGTTAATCAGTGGGACACTCCACTCACTAGCATTTTGTCCTACAAACTGGATTCCACAACCCTGCAGTGTTTTGAAGAGAAAATGTGCAATAAAGAAAAGGTGACTTATGAAGAGCTCGTAGAATTCTTATACCAACGAGTCCGAATTTTGGAATCTGTCGCTTTAGATATGCACCACCGTATTCAGTCCTGTTCAACGGGGGCTGGCAAACTGCAAATTTCAAAAATGGCTTCAAATGCTGCTGTTTCCATCCAACCAGCTCTTGTAAGTGGTCAAGACACGCAGAATAATGATGTAGGATGTGTCGTCTGCTCCGAACGACATTCTATCTACCAATGCTCAGCGTTTTATCAAATGCCCGTTGCTCAGCGTTGCGAATTGGTGTCCACACGAAGACTATGCTGGAACTGTCTGTCTCCGGGACATATAAGCAGAAGGTGTAATTCCAAGTTTTCTTGTCGCCATTGTAACGAAAGGCACCACTCACTGCTCCATACTTCCGATACCGACCTCGTTGCTTCTGTTGAAGGATCATCTGAGATACACCCTCAACCATCCACATCCTCTGGACTGAGCAGCGTGGATCCCCGCAGAAACGGTTGCATTTTCCTAGAAACTGTTACCCTTCACGTTGTTGATCATTTCGGAAAGGTACATATCGCACGGGCTCTGCTGGACTCAGGATCAACATCGAACTTTATGTCCTACAGCCTAGCAGACCGACTGGGACCAAGCTCCCCTATAGAAATTGCTGTTGCAGGAGTTGGGCATGTAATTAATATCAACCGACAGCTTACCGCAACAATAAAAGCCGTTTCACTGCCGTTCTCCACGACACTCAATTTTATGCTTGTTGCACAACCAAGTTTGAAGTTGCCCAGCGTTCCGGTAGACGTCGCAGCATGGAAGATTCCAGAAGTAACATTAGCAGACCCGCAATTCCATACACCTGGTGGAATCGATCTCATAATTGGTGGTGAACTATACCAGAGTTTGCACACAGGACGGAGACTGTCCTTAGGAGACGGTCTTCCAATGCTCGTCGAAACTTTGCTTGGATGGACTGTTTCTGGAGGAATGAACAACGCAGTCGCTGAAAATAATCCAGTATGTTTAGTATCTGCGACGAACACTTCTATGCAAATATCTCTCCAGGAATATGATACGATTGCTAACACCGATACTGCTCGTACTGTCGTACCACTATTCGTTCCGTTATGCTCCACCACCACTGCTTACGTTCCGCCTCTTTCGTGTCATCCACATACCGTTAGGTCGAAGGTTAAAGAGTATCGAATACCACACAGTGTCCTTTGCAACCACGAAATGCTTTTCAATCGTCCTCACCGAGAAAATGTCATAACCTACTATTCACCAATGGAATCGCCTCCAAGTCGTCGATACAACAATTTCTCTGAAAGCACCCTCCAACACCCCATGTAGAGCAGCATTCCAACTGCTCGATGCTCAATAGGAAAGGAAAAAGCTATCAGCTGTACTACCGTCCGTGTGTTCCTGGTGCAACGATATAATCATCTACAACAGTATATATGTGGTTTTACTCGTTGCCAAGGAGGAATCGGTGATCGTCGAGATGATGAAGATTCGTTGAAACAACTGTTTCAAGGTGGCCGGAATGTTTGCGCCAAATTCTTTAAATTTTCTGAATTCAACCTAAATGTATTTTGTCCTAATTCTTGAGTGTATTTTTAAATCGTATGTTTTTAGTCACCCTAATCTAAATGTAAAGTATCATTGTGTATCCTAGTAATGTAAGCAAAATCAGTACTAATAAACAATCCAACGGGAAGCAAGCAAAAGGCAACAACCGCGAAACCCGCAGATTAGTTCGATACCGAAATAGTGTATATATCTTTCTCTCCGAAGACCCGTGATCCCGCTATCAGTTTCTCGATCCATGTAGCTTATAGAGTGGTGAAGGTGCTGTAAAATCCGCGAAAAGTGTTGACACCTGTGTAAATACTTTGTTGCCCAAGTGAACCATAGCTCTGATTCGCTGCAAGCTATAGGCACTAAGAAAAACCTTTGGGAAACCGGCAATATTAAGATCCAGCGCGATCAACTACTTATGTAGCAGAAACCTGATCGCTCACAAAACAAAGATCAAGATGACGGTTAGTCTCGTTGGCAATAAAATTAATTTGCAGTAACGTCGCTGAGCTGTAGCTGTCAAGAAACCTTACCGCCCCTGAGTGCAGAACGGAGTGATCAGAATTCGGGTAAAGAAATCCATTGCGGGAAGATCCCCACGAAATACTGGGAAGATTGAAATTTCCTAGTACGATGATCTCGTCGTCGTCGATTTACCATGTTCGAGGATAGTAAAAACTGAGCTGCAGCGTGTGTCAACATATTCGATGTCACGGGTTCGATCGGGTGGGACGTACAACGCACACAAGTATAACTTACGGTCACCAAGCTCGATTATCGTCCATACCTGCTCGAGACAATCCCAGCAAGCTTTCTCGACAACTCGTGCCTTCAAACTGTGACTAACTGCTACTAATACACAACCTCCAGTAGATTTTGGGCATATCCAGTACCGAACACCTGACTAGAAAACGTATCATCGTTTAACCACGTTTCGACAAAGACGGTGATGTCAAAACTCTTATCGGAGACTGCAAGGCGATATTCCTCAACGCAACGGTTGAGTTGATACCACCTACGTTTTGGTAGTATAATAGCCCAAGCAGCACTTGTAACAAGCAACGACAGCGATTAGTTGCATAAGCAAAGGCTTTTACACGTGCGCTTTTTGGGTTGCTAAACCAGCGCAATAATGGTTTCCATATACCTTTATGTAACGAATTATGTTGCTGAAACTGCTAGTCAACAACTGGTGTTACTCGGGAGCAGCTTATCTCGTCGTTGGCCAAGGCTGGAAATCGAAGGGCTTTGAAACAAGGAAGAGCTCACAGATGCATTATACTTTCCTGCTGCAGGTTTGTGGAAGATCCCAACTCCACCACAGGACCGGGACGGCTGCTGGTTGCTGGCTGGATGGACTCGACTGTGATGGAGGGACTAAGGGCTTCCGCACGACTGGTGGCGAATATGCGTCCCGGTGACCGAAGAGACGAGATTTCGTGTGATGTATACAGGGCAGGAAATATTCGAACCGAACCTATGTTCGAATACTTTCAAAGCGCGAAGCTTTGCGTTACTGGTTCGTATACACAAGCTTCGCATCACAATCGCTTACCATCGTAATTGCGGACATTTGGGCGATACTTTTGCATGCTCTTCGGCGAGGACAAATGAAGTTTCTTGTTCATTTCCTTGATGTTCGGAAAGATATGTAAAAGCTTTTGCGTAGTTATCGACGAACACGAGCTAAGCTCTTGGTTCGTGTGATCGATATTTTTGAAACATTTACATGGAGCTTCGAAACGATGTTCGCGAACACAGAAAAAAAGATTACCTCGAAGTATTTCAGAATCACGAACACCGAAAGATTATATTAATTTAGCATCGCGAGGGCCATCGTTAACATGTTCGCCGGACGATATTGGTTTTCTTTATTCAAATACCTACCTACTAGTTATGCAAAAAAAGTATATTCTAGACAGAGGCCTTGTATTAAGGGTGGAATAGGTGAAAAATAATTGTGACAATGTGTAGCTTATGGATGCTAGGGTAACCTGAAAAGTGACGTAACAAGTTTATTTAAGATACCCTACTGATATATTACCAGTAGGGATAGAATCAAGATTTCGTACCAGGGCGGGGATAAATTTTCAAATGAAATAAATTAGGGCTAGAAAATGAAGTTAAACCCAATGTACACAACGTATTGAGTGGCTCGCTTATCTTAGTCATGTTCCTATAGTCACCTACCAGTTATGTCAGTTTCTTGAGGATAAAGATATCGATATCCATTCAAAGGAAAAAATAGATTATCAGTTAAATAAATAACGTCATGATGTGTATGATGAATCCTAGAAATAAATAGGGAATGTCAATAAACTCGACCATTCCCGATTCATATTTGGTAGTTCTGGTCGTTTTGTAAATCTTGTTTTCGACTAACAGTAAAACCATTTTGATTCAGAAGTATGTTTTAGAAGGGCGCAAGTTTTTTCGTGCACTTATTTAAAAAAAACGCTTTGAATCCATCTACCAGTGTGATGAGACATTTTTGCCTTTCTCATATAGAAAGGTTATGCAATCACTCTGAAAAACGTCAACCTAATCCCGGCCCGGAGGGCCGAGTGTCATATCCCATTCGACTCAGTTCGTCGAGATCGGAAAAAGTCTGTATGTGTGTATGTATGTGTGTATGTGTGTGTGTGTATGTGTGTGTATGTATGTGCGTATGTGTCAAATAATGTCACTCATTTTTCTCAGAGATGGCTGGACCGATTTGCCCAAACTTAATGAAAGGTGCAACCTTCCCATCGGCTGCTATTGAATTTTGGATCGATCGGAATTCTGGTTCCGGAATTACGGGTTTCAGAGTGCGGCCACACAGAAATTTCTCATATAAACTATAGGAAAAATTAAAAATAGAATTTTTATTTTTGATGCTAAATGTGTTCAAGGTGCATGAAACGTCGAGATTTGATGCAAACTCGAAAAAAAATTCACGACTATTCACTTTTTTGGATTTTGGCACATTTTTGCCTTTCTCATATAGAAAGGTTATGCAATCACTCTGAAAAACGTCAACCTAATTTTTTTTGACTCGCATAAGGTTTCTGGATTTTAACAGGGGCGTAGTTGATGGTTTACGGAGAGGGGTTACACCCCCCCCCCCTCTCTACTGTTCACTCCCCTCCTTTAAAAATCTCAGACCATCACCCCATCCAGCCCTCATACCCCTACCTTTCAACCCCATCATCTTTAAACCACCACTATATCACAAAGCATACCAATTTAAGCTGGGGAGTCGTTCGTTCATGGGACTTTCGCCCGCCTCACATACCCACCCCCGCATGACAAAATGAGTTAGCAAGCAGATAACATTGATCTAATGCTGATTAGGCTAATGGAGTATGATATTTTTTTGTTTCAAGTGTTTCACCGTCGACAAGTAGCTGGCATGTCATTGTGTATAAGTGCAAAGTGTACTAAGAATGTAATGGACATTTCCACAATTATGTTGAACATAAAAAGCCTCCGTGCCATAGTTTAGAGAAATGAGAAGGGCACAATTGCACCGCTAGGTGGATTAAAACAGGTTTTTATAACTTTTCGAATATTATATCGGTTGAGAACTTTTAAAACATGATATTTCGAGAAATTTTGAAAGTGAAATTCAATCAGTTGTAAAGTTATAGAAAATAGCCTTTTAAAATGAACGGACAATTGAATTATTACTAATACTTTATGAATACATTATCTAAGTTCTTCATTCAATGCAATATGAATGCAAAAAGTTAAAAACTGGATTTCCCTTGAGAACTGGGCCAAAAAATCGAAAAAAAATGTGTTGGCGATCCGAGAACTAGAACAGAAATTGTATCTCTTAGACTTCTGAAGTGCATGCGTACAAAATGCTATAGTCTAATGTTTGTTTTCATTCATTTCATTTAATAATTTTCAGTTGAGCAATTCTGTCGCAAACTGCATTGTGGAGCGAGGGTCATAACTTCCTAAATTTAAGTGTTCCCATTAATTTAGTACACTCTCTTTAACATAAACTACTCTAACGAATGAACGAATGGGAGTAGGTTCGATAAATTTTGAATGAAGCCGTTAAATCAACCACTTAAGGGATTACACCACCGTAAAATTAAAAAAAAAATCGAAATTGATCTTAATTGATTTTATTATTCCATATCAACATTTGAATAGGGCTAATAAGATTTGTGAACAAACTTTTGTTTTGCTGATTTCTCTTAATTTGTTATCATTTCAACACAGAAAACATTTGAAATCGATTCTACCAAGGGCAAAGATGTTGATTCATGTGTATTTTTCATAAAATTCAACTCTGTAGCGGAAAAATGAGCGAAATAAGTTTGTTTACAAAAGTCTCATTAGCCCTTTTTAAGAATTACTATTGTATTGATCTAAAATATGGGTCTTCAAAATAATATATCAAAATCTGGAATGCGACAAAAAGCGAATAATAATGGAAAGACAGTATTCGAAAAAGTTCGAGTTTAGAACGACTTTCATTCTACTTGGAGTTATCTATTTCGCTTTCCCATACATAAAGCATTTCGGCTGTAACTGATTCAAAAAAAAAACAGAGGGCCCTAAATCACATAACAGTTTTTGCAACCGACCGAGACGGTTGTGCCTCCAGGTGGAAGGATTTGTTCTCGAGAGAGTGACGGAGTGCGAGACGCTGTATGCGTTATTGTGGGAGAGAGAGAGAGACCAGTTTGTTAAGTGTGAGTCGACAGTTGATACGTCGGAGGCGTGGTCAACGGCATCCTCGACAAGTGGTGTTTTGACAGCAAACCGCGGGTAGACGAATTTGCCTACCGCGGTGGCAGAGATCGACAGTGATCGTGCCTGTACACACAGAAAAAAATATAGTGTATTGGTGTCGTCGGGCAATTCTAATCGACGAGAGGGAAGCGTCACAGGTAGACCCATTTGCTCTATTTGTCTACCGCAGAAGTGGTACGACGAATAAGGAAAACAAGTGGCACTGAAAAGTGCCGCATCGACAGTGGGATTTTCGCAGCAAGCCACAGGTAGCCACATTTGTCTACCGAGGTGGTGGAAACGGAGAGAGCGCGCTTGTGGTGGTGATACCGACGAGCAGCTTAATCGGAGAGAGTTTTGAAGTGTTGCAGGTAGGACTATTTCTCTACTGAAGAAGCAACGCGATGAAGAAGAACAGCAGGTGTCACATTGTCAAACAACGGGCACCGAGTTTACAACGTAACACATGAGGTGTGTTCTACAGGTATAACAGGTATATTTTTCATTCCTTTTTGTGATAGTTTTTCTTGCTAGGTAAAATGGATGAAGAGATGGGAGAACGAGTAACAGACCCTCCCCCTAAGCCTTATGCTGAAAATGTAAATCCGACTAGAATTAAAATTTACCCAGAGTCGTCAACGGGACCATGGATTGTATTTATTAGGCGTAAAGTAAAGGCGCTAAATATTATTCAAATTTCTAAAGATTTGACTTCGCGATTCTCGGATGTAAAAGAGATCGTCAAAGTCAATAAAGATAAAATACGCATTGTCGTTGGTAGTTTCAAACAAGCCAATGCAATTGCTTCTTGCGAGCTTTTTACGCGTGAGTATAGAGCGTATATTCCTTCAAAGGAAATTGAAATTGATGGGGTCATCACAGAATCGAGTTTGACTGTTGATGACTTAGTTAAGCATGGGGTTGGTCGTTTCAAAGACACCATACTTAAAGACGTAAAAATACTTGAATGCAAGCAATTGCATTCAGTATCACACGAAGGAGATAAAAAAGTTTATCGACTGTCTGACTCATTTCGAGTGACTTTCGCTGGGTCTGCGCTGCCCAACTATGTCATTATCGATAAGATTCGTCTCCCTGTTCGCCTTTTTATCCCTCGTGTAATGAATTGCCTTAATTGCAAACAGCTTGGCCACACAGCCACTTACTGTTCCAATAAGGCACGGTGTGGCAAATGTGGGGGTTCTCATCAAGAGGATACATGTAATGAAAATTCAGAAAAATGTTTAATGTGCGGAGAAAACTCACATGAGGTCCCTGCATGCCCCATTTATAAATTGCGTGAGGATAAAATTAAACGATCCTTGAAGGAGAGGTCTAAGCGCTCCTATGCAGAAATGTTGAAAAATGCTACCCCTAAACCCATCTTCTTAGAAAACACTTACACATCTCTATTTTCGGAACAGTCTGACTCTGACGGAGCGTGCGAAGGTACATCATTTGTTTTACCCGGAAATTCCAGAAAAAGAAAACAGTCTTCTTTTCCCAAGCTGCCAAGCAAGGGCCTTAAAATTTCTCCACCAATAGATAAACTGCGCCCAAAACCGAAAAATTCCGATTCAAAACCGAAATCAATTCCGCCCGGTTTTGGGAACGTACAATCCAAACAGAACACCATTACTGGAAATAATAAAATTTCGACTTCCTCTGAGCCTCAGCCGGGGGTAGGATTATTGAAATTTTCTGAAATTGTTGATTGGATTTTTAAAGCATTCAATATTTCTGAACCACTAAAGAGTATACTTTCAGCTTTCCTCCCAACAATTAGAACATTTTTAGAGCAGCTGATTGCTCAATGGCCCATCCTTGCAGCGATTGTATCTTTCAATGGGTAATTCACCTCCTCCAATGAAAGATTCCATCACTGTTTTACAGTGGAATTGCAGAAGTATCATACCTAAAATTGATTCCTTAAAAATTTTACTGCATAATTTAAAATGCGATGCTTTTGCTCTATGTGAAACATGGCTTACCTCAAACATTAATTTCAACTTAAATGATTTCAACATTATTCGCCTAGACCGAGACACCCCGTATGGAGGAGTGCTTCTAGGAATTAAAAAGTGCTATTCTTTCTATAGAATTAACATCCCCTTGTTTGCGGGCATTGAGGCTGTAGCTGTCCAAACGAACATTAAAGGCAAAGACATGTCTATCGCTTCTATATATATACCTCCCAAAGTTCAAATTGGACAACGTCAAATTTTTGAGGTAGTGGAATCCATGGCTGCTCCGCGTCTGATACTGGGAGACTTCAACTCGCACGGAGTATTGTGGGGTTCCCTCTACAATGATAATCGATCCTCTTTGATATACAATGTTTGTGACGAATTTAATATGACAGTTTTAAATACTGGCGAAACAACACGCATCCCCAGACCTCCTGCACGTCCAAGTGCATTAGATCTATCTCTGTGCTCGACATCACTTCGGTTAGACTGCACGTGGAAGGTTGTACCTGATCCTCATGGTAGCGATCATTTGCCAATCGTTGTTTCAATTAACAGTGAATTAGGCCTTACGAATTCAATCAATGTTCCTTATGACTTAACACGAAATATTGATTGGAAAACATACGAAACATTAATTTCCACTTCTCTTGCTTCGACAGAAGAGCTACCCCCTACCGAAGAATATGAATTCCTAGCGGGTTTAATTATTGAAGCAGCAGAACAAGCCCAAACGAAATGCAATCCTGGAATGACAATAAATAGACGGCCCCCTAATCCTTGGTGGGACAAAGAGTGCTCTGATGCATATGAAGCTAAACAAGTTGCCTACAAAGAAATTATGAAACAGAAAGGGGGTATACGTGAGAACTTTGAAAATTATTTCATTTTGCAAAACAAATTTGACAGTATACGTCGTGCCAAAAAATCTAGTTATTGGAGACACTTCGTTAATGGCTTGTCAAGAGAAACATCAATGAGTACTCTTTGGAACACAGCCAGAAGAATGAGGAATCGAAACGTGACTAATGAAAGCGAAGATTTTTCGAATCGTTGGATATTTAATTTTGCCAAGAAAATTTGTCCCGATTCTGCTCCTGCGCAGAAAATCACTCGCGATGCTCCCACAAGTAACGATTTCATAGATTCGCCTTTGACAATGATGGAATTCTCAATTGCACTCCTCTCATGCAACAATAATGCTCCGGGACTAGACAGAATTAAATTCAACTTGGTGAAGAATCTGCCTGACCTAGCAAAAAGACGCTTGTTGAATTTATTCAATAAGCTTCTTGAGCAGAACATTGTCCCGCACGACTGGAGACAAGTGAGAGTTATCGCTATTCCAAAACCGGGAAAACCAGCCTCCGATCATAACTCGTATCGACCGATTGCAATGTTATCCTGCATCAGGAAATTGTTGGAAAAAATTATCCTACGACGTCTCGACAATTGGGTTGAGGCGAACGGCTTGCTATCAGATACCCAGTTTGGTTTTCGGAGGGGAAAGGGAACGAATGATTGTCTGGCGCTACTTTCGTCAGAAATCCAACTAGCTTATGCAAAAAAAGAACAAATGGCGTCTGTGTTCTTAGACATAAAAGGAGCATTCGACTCTGTTTCCATTGATGTTCTCTCAGAGAAACTACATCAATGTGGTCTTTCACCAATATTAAATAATTATTTATACAACTTATTGTCAGAAAAGCACATGCATTTTTCATATGGCGATTTGGCAACATTCAGAATAAGTTACATGGGCCTCCCACAAGGTTCTTGTCTAAGCCCCCTTCTCTACAATTTTTACGTGAATGATATTGATAATTGTATTGTCAGCCCATGCACTCTAAGACAACTTGCAGATGATGGCGTGGTTTCTGTTACAGGACCAAAAGCCTTAAATTTACAACAACCACTGCAAGATAGTTTGGATAATTTATCAAGTTGGGCTTTGAAGTTAGGCATCGATTTCTCTACGGAGAAAACAGAGTTGGTTGTTTTTTCAAGGAAGCGTGATCCAGCTCAGCTTCAGCTTCAGTTGGTTGATAGAACGATAGCCCAAGTCCTGACTTTTAAATACCTTGGAATTTGGTTCGATTCTAAAGGCACATGGGGAGGCCACATTAGGTATCTAATAACGAAATGCCAACAAAGGATAAATTTTCTGCGAACAATAACTGGATCATGGTGGGGTTCTCATCCAAGTGACATGATAAGATTGTATCAAACAACAATACTTTCAGTAATGGAATATGGGTGCATCTGTTTCCGTTCAGCTGCGAACACTCACATTATTAAACTGGAACGGATACAGTATCGCTGTTTACGAATTGCCTTAGGTTGCATGCAGTCGACCCATACGATGAGTCTTGAAGTACTAGCGGGAGTTCTTCCTTTAAAAGACCGATTCTGGGATCTTTCTTCTCGTTTACTTATTCGATGTGAGGTTATGAACCCACTGGTAATTGAAAATTTTGAAAGACTTGTCGAGCTTCAACCCCAAACCAGATTCATGACAGTGTATTTCAATCACATGTCACAAGAAATAACGCCTGCTAGGTATGTTCCCACATACGTCAATATACTAGATATTCCTGAATCCACTTTATTCTTCGACACGTCCATGCAAGCAGAGATTCGTGGAATTCCGGATCATCTACGCTCGCGGGAGATCCCTAAAATATTCACAAGTAAATATCAACACATAGACTGCCTTAAAATGTTTTACACTGATGGGTCACGAATCAGTGAGGCCACTGGTTTCGGTATTTTCAACAATAATTTTTCAATTTCTCTCAAACTTGCAGAACCCGCCTCTGTTTATATAGCGGAACTAGCAGCAGTTCACTATAGTTTGCAAATAATTAATACTTTACCCCCGAACCATTACTTTATCCTCACTGATAGTCTCAGCACAATTGCAGCTCTACGCTCAAAGAGGATTGATAATCACGATCCATTCTTTTTGGGGAAGATACGAGAATCTCTGAGTAACCTGACAAGAAAATGTTATAAATTTACCCTAGTGTGGCTCCCCGCCCATTGCTCTATTGCGGGCAATGAGAAAGCTGATAATTTAGCCAAGATTGGTGCACTAGATGGTGAAATATATGAAAGACCCATCGCTTACAATGAATTTTATAGCGCTTCTCGACAGAGGACACTTGCTAGTTGGCAAACATCTTGGGACAATGGAGATATGGGACGATGGCTACACTCAATTACCCCTAAAGTATCAACGAAGGCATGGTTCAAAGGATTGGATGTAAGTCGGGACTTCATCCGTGTGATGTCTAGGCTCATGTCCAATCATTATACTTTAGATGCGCATCTCCGTCGTATTGGGCTCGCTGAGGGTAATCATTGTGCTTGTGGAGAAGGTTACCATGACATTGAGCATGTTGTTTGGTCCTGCACTGAATATCGTGAAGCCAGATCACAATTAGTAGATTCTTTACAAGTCCGAGGAAGACCAATCCATGTTCCTGTTAGAGACATCCTGGCGTATCGCGATCCTCTATACATGGAACTTATCTATCATTTTCTAAAAACAGCGTCTGTCAAAATTTAATTAAATTCATCTCCTCATACTCTCATCCAAGGCTAATCATTCACCAATTAAAGGAACCTAGAATATTTAGTTTTTAAATTTAGACAATAACAGAAAAAAAAAAAGTAAATAAATACACCCGAAAATACTAGATCAGTATGAAATACAACAATGTAAGGAAAAAAGCAAACAATAAAGTGATTTCAGTGTTAGTTTTAGACAAAGTACTAGTATAGTTAAAATTAGTCTTAAGGATTTTTGTAACGTGCTATGTAAAAAAAGAAACTGGCGTAAAAAGCTATTGCAAATGCCGTGTCAAATAAACGTATGAAAAAAAAAGAGGGCCCTAAATATTTCTTTCTTTTCTTTTTTATTAGTAAAAGTCAAATAATCAAATAGTCAAATTTTGTCCTTTTCAGAATTGTTTTTGGATTTCCAACAAAAAAAATCACTAGAACATTGTTTGTAAGTTCTTTGCGTTTCTCCATCAGTAATTAGTTAACAAATACAATACAAACAAGTTGGAATATCCTTCTCATTATTTATCACAAAACACATGTACAGGAGTCAGGAAATAAATTTCATAAAAGTGGAACATGTAATAAGTTTGACACTTCATTTATTAAGTGAACAGATTCTGTCGAAAATGTTCGAAAATAAATATTTCGTCTCTTGTGATTAGGTAATAAACTTATAAAACAATATTATAAAAATCATTTGGAAGCTTTCCTCTTGGTTTGGTACAGGTGCCTGGAATGCAACATTATAATTCAATTAATGACAATAATAATGGATTCAAGTATGTAGGTACTAGGTTAATAAATTCTTTTGGCAAATTAAAAATAACGTTTAACACACAAATCATCGCATATTATTGAGTGAATATGACTAGCCGATTTAGGAATGTTGCGCAAGAACGTTAGAAACCGCAACAAGTTGAAAACGAAGGCCAATGCACTACGCCTAACTACCCCTCAGTGGATGCAAATAACTGAAGTTCTCCGTCTAACTGAACTCAGACGTCAGCAGTGAGATTGCATCCGAAAATTGTTCTTTTTAGGTAGAATTTGTTTTAGATAGGTAGATTATTAAGAGAGGGGTAATGGTTTTAGCGTTAAAAAACACTATTTGCGATTTTTTTTAGAAATTTGGGCGAAGCGAATTGATCAAAACTTTTGTACATTATAATGTATCATTTCATCCCAAAGAGTCATTTCACGAAAAAAAAAAAAATTTTCGCGCTGAAACCCTTACCCCCTTAAACATACTTTATACATCTTCACCTAAACTCCTTGGCAGGGAAAATATACTCCGATTGAGGAAGAAAAGACGAGTTTGCAATCAAAGTAGCTAGTAAACATAATTGTTTTCCGAAAAAAAGAATTTGAATTTCACTACCACTACGCTCATTCAAACTCGTGGCTCATAAATTGGTAAGGTATGCGGCGCACCTAATCCCTAAATCCTAAATTATAATCTTAAAATAATCCATTTTATTTATACTCAAAAAAAGATTTACAGTTTATGATTTTAAGACAGATAGTCACGTAGCGAACATGTTCGCGGTGGCCTCATGATGCTGATGCTTGAAGCGATATAAAACTTCGATGTTCGCGATTCTCAAATTAACGAGGCATTCGCTTTATATGTGTTCACCGAATATCGCTTCGAAACTCTGTGCAGTGTTCCAAAAACGCAAAAACCACGAGCCAAGAGCTTATCTCGTGTTCGACGATGTGTGCTTCTAAGGTTAATATGAACTGTTTCGAACATTGTAAAAAGCGAACTAGATGCGAAGCTCGCTTCGCCCAAGCAGAGATAAGTTTTACCCCTAAATGTTCGCAGCGATAGTGTCAAACTCATCGATTGCATGTGGTATGCTTGAGAAGGCGCTTCGTGAAGCTTCGAACAGCAATCAATTCATTTTTCGAACTTTTCCTGCCCTGGATGTATACAATGCAGCTGGACTAAGCAACTCTCGTAAACAGCTGTAGGTTGCTGGCAGGAAAGACGGAATCTGGTGCTGATACGAAACAACTAACGGTGAACTGGAATCGGGGAACATTTCAGCGCTTAAGCTATTCGAAATGGATATATACTTGCCGCGGTAGGAAGTTTGGAAGACCCTTTCTCCACTCCCGCACACATGACCGGGGCGAATGGTGAACGCTGGCTACAGTAGCTGGACTGTGACGGGGGATCGAATCAGGAATCAGACAGACAGCGGCGGAAGTAGCGCGATTTTTTGCATAATTCTCGCGACTTCGTTTTGGAGTGGGCAAGTCACCCGGAAGTCGCTTGACAAACAGCCCCCTTTGAGCTACAGAGGCAGAATTAGCCGGAAGGTGAGGTTTAATGCGTCTCGAGAGATTTGAGACTACCGCGTTTAGATTGTCTACTGCCTCACATAACTTCTTTGTTTCCACGATAGGAGCAGCGGAATCGGATTCATGCACCCATATGTTGAAGCAGCAAACACAATCGTCACACAGCCAGTACAGATTATTGTTGAAGCTAGACAAATAGTCTAGTGTGGATTGCTGCATACCGGGCATACAAGTGCGGTGGAAAACCAATCCGCAATGGCCTCGGCATGCAAATAAATTATAAATATTTTATTGAAATTTAAACAAAATTACTGAAATTAAAAATGTTTATTGAAAGCAAAAATTTACTGTTATTGCGATAAAGAAATATTTTCGGACCAATAATTTTTTTTTGCACGGTCTCCATCAAGGAGTTTTTATTCTCAGGTGATACGATTCTCAAAAACGCCGATCAGCCATGTTGGTTTTAGAAACGACAGCTAACAACATTGTTTACTAGTTCTCTCCATATGTTTGCTTGGATTTCAGTGGGTAAACAAAGTTGTTCGCTGTCATTTTTTTCCTCGCAGCCTGCTCACTCCTCACCTAGTTACTGCCAAAGACGAATCACCTTAGAACTATAAGCACCTTGGTCTCCATAACAACGTTTGTTACATTAATGGCGTTTTCGTTTCTTCTTGGTGCTACACCGGTGTAGTACAAAGAAAGAGATAGACTGATTACACCCAAGTTTGAATGAGTGTAGCACCGACTACACCGGTGTAGTGCACTGTCAAAAACGAATATGCCATAACATTCTGCCCCGACAACTGTGAAGACGTAGCCGGCCCCGTTGTTGATATTTCAAAGTATAGAGCTCTCGAAACGTGCACATTGAGAATGGATAGCTACTCCCAGCCCCCATTCGTTAATTTTTTGTGCAATTTGGCTTGTTCTGGTCAATCACAGAGTAGCAATTACGAATTGTACGGTCATCATACTCATGCTGTTCATGCTGAGAAATGCAAGAACAAAGGAAATGAATTTTCAATGTACTTTATTTCACATTTGCTAAATTTCAATAAAGGTGAACACTAAAACTCCACGTCAATTGGTAATCATCTCTCTCACTTCTACTCTGGATATTATATTCCTTGTGATGACTAACTTAGATTAATCACGTTTGCATAGCTCAGACTGTTGTCGCTAGATCCAGGGTTGCCCAGTGGATACTACGCTCTGGAAACAATTTGAAGTAGTTAACCGTCATCTGAGCAACTCTACTTGAAAATAATAGATTGGCTTTGAATAGAGTCAATTATGAATATAGACATAAGACATAAAATTTACTGTTACTACTCTCGTTCCGCTAATTGTATTATAGAAAATAAAATTTACAAGGATAATATGAAAATATAAATCTCTTTAATCGCATCCCGCTTTGTCCCTTGTATAGATAAACTAGTTTTTTTTTCTATCGGCCATTCAATGAAGGAATTCTTTATGTTGAATATTTGGAAAAGAGAGAATTGATAATTCGAGTGTCGGCGTATTGGTTTGATAATGCAACTATAAATAAATTAGATCAAAGTTTACTACACCAACTTCACAAGAGAAATTCGAAAGTTAACCATTATGAAGGTTTATATATTTTATCCTGAATGCGTTTATACCTTTATTCAAATAAATAATTTTCTCATCCACAACTTAGAACTGAAATCTGAGACTTACTATGATAAACATACTGTATATTTACATTCTGGATTTAATTTATTTGGTTTGATTATCACTACTGTCTACTCTCAACAGATAAATACTACTTTTACGATCTATACAATTTTCGCTGACTGATATTCGGTGTCTGCTGCAAAACCTAATAGTTTAGATGGCCCGTCTATTTCGTTATGTTCACAGCACTTTGCGCAAGTCCTATACATTATTTATCCTATTTTGAGGACAACCGATCTTTCCTTTGACTACATTCACAGGATAAAAAATATGCAGACTACTTTTGATTCACGTACCAAATGTTTATTTTCAAACGAGAATCAGTCGTTGCTTCCTAGCTGTTCCAAACTCTGCCTGTCTGCCTTGAAAATCTGTCTACTAGATAAGTGTATCTCCATATGATCAAACCCACATATAATTCCATCTATATACGCACTGTTGCATTATCTATTTCTGCTTGGAACTAGACTCGCTTAAAGGATGATGTAGAAAATTATCACAACTACCAGTGCAATAGACAGTATAACGATCGCCATCCACTGTCGGCGGTCTGCAATAGAAGGAAAATAAATAAGAAATGTAAAACGTATTTTACGTCAAAGTCATATCTATCATGTCTTCAGAAAGGTTGTACAACTACTAAAATATTTAAGATTGTAACGGTATCGATTCTGCTCGATGAATTGAGTTGGAGAATATGGCCCGGCTGATTTGTCTTCAAGAGTACCGTAAACCGGTGACTTTGATCACTCGAAACTTTTTTCGTAGATCGCGTATTTAACCGGAATAGTCTACCGAATCATTTCAATTTGAAATGAGTTTTACTCTAAACTTATAAAATTACTTGTTTGTTATTCTTTTTGAGTATATTGTTCGGTTTTTGGATAAAAAAAAACTACAAAAAACCTAAATTTGACTTTACCTTATTTTTACCAAGCTACGTAAAGTGTCTATTTTTATAAAATGAATAAGATCTGGAATGCAGCGCAGTTGGTACTATGGAAGCCCTCGATCCCCCCGCTACAGTCGAGCCCTTGCCGCCAGCGTTCAGCAGTCGTCCCGGTCCTGCATGTGTGGGTGGAGAAAGGGCCTTCCAAGCCGCCTTTCTCGGCAAGTATTATACAAATTGATACGATACAACGGTTGAGCCGATTCACGCTTCTAGCTCATCGTACGACTCTTGCCGTAAGCTGCTACCACCCCGTTCCTGCTCTCCGCATTCCGCCATCGGGTTTCAACGCATACTGGGACGCACCGCAGTTGACACTATGGAAGCCCTCGATCCGTTCCGACCGTGAACCGTTCCGATACTGTTCGTGGGATTGACGAAAGGATCTTCCTACACGGCAACATGGCTTCGCTCTCTGCTGAACCTGATCCGTCCTCCAACGACATCGAGGTTTACTACCAGAATGTTGGTGGCTTAAATTCTTCAACGTACAGCTATTTGCTCGCGACCACGGGTTGCTGTTACGACGTTATCGCCTTGACCGAGACGTGGCTCGACAACCGTACTCTGTCTCGCCAGGTCTTTGGTTCAACATTCGATGTCTACCGCTGTGACGGCACTGCCCTCAACAGCCACAAGACATCAGGCGGTGGTGTGCTTATCGCCGTTCGCCATGGTATAAAAGCCCGAGTGATCAACGATGACCGGCGGGCGAGCTCCGAGCAAGTGTGGATATCAGTGATACTTGCCGATCGCAATCTGTTCCTGTGTGTTGTGTATTTTCCATCTGACAGAATTCGTGATTCCAGCCTGATCGATGTACATCTTTCCTCCGTTTCTTTTATTCGCTCCATCGCCGCCCCGTCTGATGATATTGTTATACTGAGCGACTTCAACTTAACTGGCTTGACGTGGTGCCAGGCAAGTAATGGTTTTCTACGATTGGATATCGAAAAATCTGCGCTTATTAACAATGCCAGTTGTATTTTGGACAACTACAGCAGCGCAACTCTTCGGCAAATTAATAATGTCACCAACGAGAATGGACGTAGATTGGAGCTCTGCTTTGTAAGTGCCCGGGACTGCGCTCCGTACTGCTGCACTGCACCGACTCCTTTAGTCAAGCAGGTGCGTCATCATCCCCCACTACATCTTGTATTCGCTGGTAACCTAGGAGTGAATTTTGAAGACGTCTCAAACTCTATCGTCTACGATTTTAAAAACGCTGACTACGACAGCATCGTTGCTGTTGGATATAAACTGGGAAGAAAACATTAACAATGACGACGCGAATGAAGCAGCGATGACGTTTTCTAGTATTCTTAACTACCTTATCGACCGCCATGTGTCAAAACGAACAATTAGTACCGATCAACACCCTCCCTGGCAATTAAGGTTCAAGTTACCTTTTTTAAGCATGTGTTAGAATTGAACGCTTGGTAGTGTGCGTAGGAAAAATTGTGTTCAGCTTTTCCACCGGATTATCCATTTAAACCTTTTTAAAACTCTAAAATAAGAATATCAGTCGATTTATTAGATCATCACGATTCAATTCATGCAAAATGCCTGCTGGAAAAACCATCGGCTTAGCTAAATGGTGCTTTTGAAAAAGTGGCTGTGGTTTTTTCATTGCGCAGTTGTGTTGCGTACCCCAGCTCGGTGTGGTAGTGTGATAAAAAATCACAGCCACTTTTTCAAAAGCACCATCCAGCTAAGCCGATGGTTTTTCCAGCAGGTATTTTGCATGAATTGAATCGTGATGATCTAATAAATCGACTGACTGCATACGACGTTTAAAATCTGCGTCGAGTGTCAACTGAAATCCAAGCCCAAGTCGTGCTGGAAGCATGTTAACGAGCAGCGAAAAGAATCCAGTTTACCATCTTGTATGTCGTTTAATGGAGTTTTAGGCACCGACACTAAGGAAATTTTCCAACTGTTCTCTGACAAATTTTCAAGCGTTTTTTCCAACGAGCGCCTGCCACCGCAACAAGGCGCTGCCGCCGCTAATTAAACTCCTTCTCTAGGACGAACCATCGACCGAATTTGTGTCGATAATGCTGCCATTCTTGCAGCAAATGCCAAACTGAAAGCATCTTGTTCCCCGGATCCAGATGGTGTTCCCTCGATTTTTGTCAAAAAGTGCATCATTGTTGAACCACTTCGGCAAGTCTTTGAGCTATCACTTACTACTGGTACATTCCCTTCCTGCTGGAAAAAAGCGCACATGTTTCCAATTCATAAAAAAACAAATCGAACATTGACAATTATCGGGGAATCTCGTGTTTAAGTGCTATATCAAAACTGTTCGAGCTGGTTGTGTTAGATCCTATTTTCTTTCACTGCAAACACTACATTGCAGATGATCAACACGGTTTCATGCCTAAACGATCGACAACGACAAACCTGCTCTCGTTCACAACATATGTAATGGATGGATTCGCTGACGGATTGCAAACCGATGCTATTTATATGAATCTATCTGCGGCCTTCGACAAAATCAACCATGATATCGCAATAGCGAAGCTGGACAAACTCGGTATTCATGGACAACTTCTGCGCAGGTTTCGTTCCTACCTCGATGGAAGGCAACTCCAAATCAGCATTAAGGACTGTCTATCTGCACCATTCTTCGCTACATTCGGCATACCACAAGGAAGCCATCTCGGTCCAGTAATATTCCTCCTCTTCTTTAATGACGTCAATATCACATTACAAGGACCTCGCCTTTCTTTCGCCGACGACATGAAAATTTTTCAACAAATATGGGATAAAACCGATGCCGAGCTTCTTCAAAGGGAACTGGACAGCTTTAGTACGTGGTGTGATCTAAACATAATGGTTTTAAACCCGAGCAAATGCTCAATCGTTACGTTCACGCGGAAACGCCACCCGACTCAGTTTAACTACCATTTCTTCGGCTCGAGCATTCCAAGACACTCTCACATCAAGGATCTCGGAGTCATTGTGGATTCTGCATTAACGTTCAAACTACATATCGTGGATAAGACATCACGACAGCTTGGGTTCATCTTCCGAATAGCGAAAAACTTCAGGGACGTATATTGTCTTAAATCGCTTTACTGCGCGTTGGTCCGCTCAACGTTAGAATATTGTTCAGCTGTTTGGAATTCGTACTACCAGAACGGGATTGACAGAATCGAGGCTGTTCATCGCAGGTTCATACGCTTCGCCCTTCGTCATCTCCCATGGCGAAACAGATTTCAGCTGCCGAGCTATGAAAACCGTTGCCAGCTAATACACCTCGACACACTCAGCATTTGGAGAGACTGCTCTCGAGCCCTGGTCGTCTCGGACTTACTCTCGGCCAGAGTGGATTGCCCTACAATTCTCGGACGTCTGGATCTTCAAGCACCTTCAAGCCCGCGTTCGAGCTCTACGTAATAACTCTCTTCTGCGAGTTCCGTTCAGGAGAACCAACTATGGTTGCCAGAGCGCTGTTACCGGACTCCAACGAATTTTTAACAGTGTGGCGACGGCCTTTGACTTCAACCGGACGCGGAATGCGATAAAAGCGAAAATGTTGGCAATTTTAAAATGTAATTAGTTTAAGCAACCACCATTGGGGTCAAGGGGCCTGTTGGTGAAGGCAATAAACATAAACATAAACACGTGTAAACACAAACATCTCATATTTTAGCAAGGGTAATAAATTACAAGCGAGTTTTTAATTTTCTTTTGAGTGCTAAATTTACTTCTAAGAGTTTGCTTATTTTAAAAACAATTTTTTTGTGAAACTAGTTGGCAGTTATTTCAAATTATTTCAAGTTAAAATTCGCATTATTTTTTATATTCAGCTAGCTATAACCCGCTACACCCATCGGGACAAACTAAACAAAAATATAACTAAGTTTAAATATATCAAAAATAACAAATATTATTATTACTAGAAAAGAAACTCGTTATAATTCTTGCGGACAGACAATTTTCCTTGTTTTGACCATCTGGAGCATAATTAAATAAATTGGTCGGTTTTTCAACATAGAATGCTCCTTTCTATTTTCTAGTCATAATGGTCGCTTAAATGAAATTTTTCAACCAAGGCACAGTCGTGGTGGGTCAATGTTGCACAGTAGCTGAAATAATAGGCACACAATGTTTCAATTGCAACAGTTGCAATGGAAAGCCTGGTGAATCGACGGAATTATATAATTCAACAGGATAATTCATAGATTTATATGGGTAACCGAATTTACATCGATATTTTGGATGCAGTAGTGTATGAAATTGAAAATATACGCAATCGATCAATTCGTCAACGGATTCTATTATTTTACAAAATCATGTAGAAATCTGGTGCAATTTGTTGTTGCATCGATTAACATTTTCCCAATTCATATATCCAACATTTTCATGGCGAATTAATCAGTATTAAGTCAGACCGGACAAAGTGACATTGCATTGATTTCGAGAAAAATGAGTTTTTAGCTTTGAATCGCCGCATCATTTACGTTATAATTTGAAAATATTTTTTGCCATAACTCCTGCTTACTATAACACATATCAAATCTAGTAAAAGTCAAATGTAGCTGAAGCAACTTTTTATCCAGTGTTGTCATTATCTTATTTTTTATGATTTTGCGGCTTAGTCCGGTCTGACTTAACACCGACCAATTGACCTGCGATGGTGACTATTATAATTATTATTATGACTCATTAAGGTGGGACCATCATCATCATCATAAATCATGATCATGATTAAAATTTTACTCAATATAAGTTTTGTACCTTTCCCAATGCGCTTTGTGATAATTAAACACTGAACTAATGGAATTGGAAACAGCTTCTTGAGAATGTGAAAAAGTTACTGGAAGGTGATCAGAATCAAAGTTAGCATGTGTAATCAGTTCGCTACAAATGTGAATAATAACCAGCAGAGCAATCATTAAGAAGTAGTTTACCATTGGAATTGCTTTGAGTATTATTCCAGGATCGGTGTTAGGTGTTAAAATCACCGATTATGACCGATTTCTAGTAAGTTTTTGTAAGTCTTCTTTCAAGAAATTAATTTGCTCGCCAGTGCACTGAAAAGGCAAATAAGCTGCAGCAATAAAATGATACTAAGATCAGTTCGATACCCAAACTCTCGATCACTTTAGTGTGAAGAGACGGTTTGATTCTGCGATTAACCGCTACTGCGATTCCTCCGCCGAATCCAAAAATTCGATCAAGTCGATTAATAACAAAATTCGTTACTCTTCAATTTAATATTTGGTTTTAAAAAAGTTTCGGTCACAACGGCTATATGCACATTATATATCCTCAAGAAGTTGAAAAATTCGTCTTCACACGGTTTTCTTGAACGAGCACTCCAGTTTAAACAATTTAAATGATAAGTCATTATTGAACTTTAGAGGGATTCCATGAGAATCTGGCAGACCGCAAAATATGACCATGGTCGATTCGAACGAAACTTAGCAGTTGTGTTCGGTTTATGAACCTTCATGATTTTCTTTGCCAATTGCAATATTTTGATATCGTCGCTGTTGTGCTATCTTATGACAAGCGCCATTTAGTACATTTCGAGAAAAATGATTTTTAAAGTTTGAGATATAAATGGTATAAACAATCCAAAGAAGACAATTGATGCTTCTATCTATTCTGCATTAATCTCTCAAATATTACGAAGATCGGTTGACTATGTTGCGAGTTTTTACTATAAATGTAAACAAAAGTCGCACGTGTCATAGGCGTGTATTGATGACAAAATTTGTATGACGTGTCATAATCGTGCATGGAAAATTTTCCATTGAAAAAAATCATCAATTTTCAACTTTTATTCATATCTTTGCGTTCATATGGTCTATAAACAATCGGTGAAATGCATTTTGAAGGAAATGAGTCGGGGAATCTAGAAAATGTTATTTTTGGTTACAGTGTTGCCAAATATCCTTTATTTCTAGTTCAAAACTAAAACTGTATTTTTCTCACAACTTGTGTAATTTTCTTTTGAAAATGTTTATGCCATTGTGTTCCTCAGACATTTCCACATATAAAAACATCTAAAACTTCAATATAACTTGAGCAATCCCTAGATACAGTGATTTGAAGCAAAAAACTCACAATTTCTCATCATGTTTCTCGCTATATCTAAGTAACTAAGTAGAATTTCAAAATTCTGAAAACGCCACTTTGTAGAGATTTTTCAAACAAGTAATGTGGCATATCTAACTCAGTTTACCCCAAAAAGGCCTTTGTCATAAGATAGCACAACAGCGACGATATATGATACAATTTTTTAAAAGGGTGTAGACGTTTCTGCGTGCATTGCTTTCAAAAAAATTGCTTGATTGCTGAATAAATAGCAAAACTATCTGAGAAAGAGTTACATGGGATACATACTTCTTTACTCTATTGCAGAAATTTTTATGGGCCTTTTGAAAACTCTATTGTTGTTGATAGAAAAACGCGAATAATTTATGAAAAGGTCGTAATAAAACAAAATAATTGTTCTGTTAAACCAAAATTTAAAATATCTCGAGCACTTCTGCATTTTAGAAAAATTTTACCATGACCATTTTTATTTGATATGGCGTTTAGAATCATATTTAAAAAGAAAACTGTATTTTGGCTGCAAATAATATGAATAATAAGAATATGTGAAAAGTTGTTGTTTGGAACTATTTTATTGAAAGCTTCTCTATGATCCAAATACACTCAACAAGTTTCTTTTGCGTCTTCAAAACGATAAACATTAGATCGTTGACATTTTATGATAGGGAAATGCGAATAACTTTTAAAAGGGCATAATTACATGAATTAATTGTTTCTGTTGGTGCCAAATTCCAAATAACTCGACAACTATCACATTTTTGAAGATTTTTGTTAAATGCATTTTGATTTAAAATAATACTTAAAATCATATTCTGTAATAAAATTAGAGTTTTAATTAGTGTGAAATTTGAAAACGTATAAAGTTATTGTTAGAAGAACTTTTTACCAATAATTTTTCCATCATGCAATCACATTCAAACTGTTTCTCGTCCCTTTAGGTTTTTATTGATAAAATACACAAAATGCAAAAAAAAATTTTTTTTTTGCTATTTAAATTTTTAACATAAATTTTAGTTTTTGTGAAAAATGACACATTTTTTCAGTGTATATTTAATTCGTACAGAAGTATTCATTTCCTCGTAACTCGTCCACCAACATAATCCTATTAACCTTAACTTTTCAGAAAAAACGTTCGTCGAAATGTTTTTAACTGCGGAAAATGTCTAGTTTTCCATGCCGGCGAACCGTGTAAAGTTTCATCAGAACGAACGGATTTTCGTATGATTCCTCTTTAAATTCATTACAATTTTGTTAGCAAATTCCCAAATAGTTTAAAAAGCTTCAAGCATGTAGGTAGAGTTTAACATTGCAGTCATCAATTGAAACATTGATTGCTGCAAGAAATTCAATTTTTCCTCCACAATACTACCTAGATCGGTTGAAGCAAAGGAAACGTGTGAAAATCATCGTTCTTTTATGGTGTTTTTGTTTTACCCCAAAACTGAGCTAGGTTCTAACTCCAAACGCTGTCAGTTCATACATTGTGACAGCAGTAGTGGTTAAACCTGACTAAGTTTCGCGTCCAGCATAAACGACATTCGCCGTGTTACCTGTCACTGAAGCATAAGAAGCATTAGCTCATTTGGAATTTTTTGTGGTGTCTTTCACCGGACAAGCGGCCTTTATGTAGGATTTACCACCGTAGATCATACATTTGGAATCCAAATGACAATTTTTTATGATATGCCCAAAGCCCTGGCACCTACGACAGTGGGTTAGATTTTAAATTCTATCCCATGTCGTCAATAATGTTCCCATCTAACTCGCACGTGGAAGATAAGACGTGCTTTTTCTAACACTCAAATTATTAACCTCATTACGGTTAAAATGGATTAAATCAAGCTCTTGGATAATTCCAAAGCATTATGGCGGGTGGCATATTGGAGCCGTTAGCTTTTCTCTTCATAAGAATAAATTGTGAAGGAGAAATGCCGAGTATTTAACTCGTTGGATATTTCGTTCAAAATTTGATCTTGCCTTGAATGGCCTGTCTTGAAATCATATAAATAAAATTTATATATCTTCTCCGTAAAATACTGGAGTAGTTTGTGGTTAATCAAGACAAAACTATCCGATCGATCACTTTAACTAGCCTACACAAATAAATAAAATAAAAGTAATAGCGGCTTCAAATATAAACAGGAGAATAAACTTACCATTAGTCATGTGCAATACTTTGGCGACTTTCTTCATGGTTGAGTCCAATTTGGATTCTGTTTGCTCCAACTCGTTTCCAAATTCATCAAGCATCCTGCAGTAAATCAGATAAACATATAAGTAAAATGCAATGTGTCAATTCTGTGTACCTGTGACGGGACGCGAGGATACGAAAAAAAAACCTAACGTCAGATTCAGCCAGTTCAGTTAAAATGTGTAAGGCAAAATGAGAGGCTATGCGAAATAAAGATAAAAAGAACAGAAAAAAGAAAACATCTATCCGCGAGTCCCGCCCCAGCCGTGGACTACTTACACGGCCTGTTCATCTAATTCGATGCCGATTTGGCGCGACACCGTTTTCAGTGTGCCAATCGAATCACTGATCACATCCAACTGTTCATCCTGGGTTGACAGTATTCGCTGCTGAGTAGCAAGCGTGTCCTCCACAAATCGATTCGATCCGCCGTCAAGTACCGAAGAGGAAGAAGGTGCATAATGAGTCGGACTGTCGTCCAGGTTGTTTTCCAGCTTGGAATACTTGGCACCACTATGCCGTGACGACGCCATTGCTGCTCCAGCCGAGCTGATCAGGTGCTTACCAGTACCGGCTAAATTAAGATTGTTGTTGTTCAAATTGCTGCCAATGTGCGTTCCGCCGTTATGACCACTACCGATTATACAGTTGTTGTTGATGAAGTTCTTGCTCGCTTGGTTTTGCGTAGATCCGTGCTCACAGCTATCTAGTAAGGGTTGCCTTGCAGTTATGTCCCGATCACTATTTCGGTTGATGCTCATGCGATCTTTCATCGACTTGACCTCATCGCGGGTGGCATCAATGAACTGTCGCCGGCTGGATAGTTCCTTGTTGTCGATTTTAAATTTGCTAGGATTCTTTTCTACAATACGTAATGGAAGGGTGGTTAAGGAAACTATACATGTTTGAATTCGATGGAAGCGTATTAATTGCTAACTAATTTCACTGCTAGAAAAAAATCATTAATTTTTTCAAAAGGATATTGATAGTGTCCTCGAGATCTTCAAGATCCCATTCGATACTACGCAGGGAATTTTTCAGTTCCGTTGTGGTCCATTCAGCTTCTGCTGTTGTGCCACCGGAGTGTGCATCGTTTAGCTCCCGCCACCGAAGGTACAGTCCACGTGTCTTGTTCAGCGCCTTGAATACTTCGCTGAAATTATTGGAAACACAAAATAACTTTGGCGTTACATACTTTGTACGTTTTTCAAACAAGATCCACATAGTATTGTGTAATTATGACATTCCCATATACAAACTAATATTAGGGGAATTATGGTTAAAACCGACACCTTAAGCTTAACACTTTTTCTGGGTTGCCACGAAACCAATAAAATTATAATTTCTACACAGAATTATTCTTCTGTGTTCTGAAAATTCTTAACCAGGCTTAATTTTGTCAGCGCCTCAAAAAAATTATTTTATTAAAAAATATTGGTTGCAAAACTTGGCAAACAAAGTGACTTTTTGTAGGCACTGCGGGTAAAACCGACACCCCATAGGGGTAAGACCGAGACCCACTTTAATTTAGTTTGTCTCCACTTTATTAAAATGTTTGTATTTTTAAAAAATGTGATGTATGCCTGAGTAATACAGTGTGAGTATGTGAGATACAAATATGTGCTTTTCTTAATTTTATTATGTAGTGAGGAGAAGAGAGTTCTAAAGCGTAGTGCTATAAAGAAGAGTATTTTATGATATAGGATAATTTCTTATTAAGGGTATTTCCAAACAATCCTTACGCACATCATTGCAACTTTCAGTGTCATTGTATTTCGTAAGAGAAGATTTGCAAATGTTCTACATTCTGCTAATCGGATTCATTCACTTATAAGTGGCGCACACTTCTTAGTAAAACTACCATTTCCAGCCTTGATTTTTTTAATTCTGATCATCAACGATCTACCAGGTTATACAAAAGATCATTGTCTCATTGTGATAAAGTATATCTATGACAAACCAAGAACACTAGAATTTCGGTTTGAGGAGCTTTTTGGAGAAATAGCAAAAGCTTCGATAGAATCTAATAAGCAAAAGCAGTATTTTTTTTATTGTTAAAGAGACTTATAAGAAATAAACACAATAAAAGTATTTCTGTGTATTTCAGCTATTAATATTGTGTGCTAATAGTGTAATTGAAGTGTCACAAAGATCCCCAGCCTTTTGTAATGAACCACATGTAAACACAACCATCTTAACAGCGTGTCGGTATTACCCTAACCAAAGGGTGTCGGTTTTACCCCAACAGCGCACATTTTTTTAAAAAGCGAGTAAAAATATTGAATTTCTCAAACTCGTCTTCAATGCACCCAGTTGATCATAGGAAAGGCCGATAATAATAGGTACTGAAAAATGTGATGATTTGAAAAGCTTTTGTTCGGTTAAAACCTTAAAATCTACCAACAAAATTTTACATCCAGACTAGTAAGAAAGCTACTGTCGTATGTTTTGTTTATTTTTATAACATTCGGCGTACTAACGTAAATCCAATTTGTCTTCAAATGCTCTACATAATCATACTAATAATAAAGTGTCATTATGATATGAATAAAAATTTGATTTTTAGGGAAAGTTATGGGGTGTCGGTTTTACCCACAGTGTCGGTTTTTCCCACAATTCCCCTACCAAGTTTGGTTAAATTTAAAAGGGTTGGCCACAGTTGTATGGATAAAAGTAAATTTCAATTCATTTATTTGTTAGTGATCCAACTGGAGCTGGAATCTCGGAAGAGCTCCCTGTCAGATTCACTCACTATAATTGCAGACGAGGAGGTAAATTTCACTCACTAGAACACTGGATAAGGAAATGCATATCTGTAGAACACGAAAAAATAGGCATGTTTCGGATATGTTTCTTGACGCAATAAAAAGATGATCGCGACCTTGTAAAATAAGACTTATAAAACTAGTCGTGAAGCGCAAAACATAGTTTTTTTTTGAGTAATTTTGCCACAAGATGGCGCCTGTGCCACATTTTCCCGAAGGCGCGTTTTTTGGAGAGGGTCCACGGCCGGAAATCTATCTTCCGTAATTTTTTATCTATAGCTTAAAACTTTTTTCGGCACACTTTATAGTCGAAAAAACTGAAAATAGCATAAAAATCGACACAACATTGCTTCTTTTTTCAAGAGTTGTCCTAGTGGAGCTATAGAACTAGGTTCTCGGAATCACCCACTACAACGAGCAGACGGGAGATGTCACCGACTTAAACACTGCTTAAGACTAATTGCAGCGGGTCGTGGTTCTGATTGTGATATTAAGTGTACGGTTCAGATGTGCGGTACCCGAGCAAAGTCAAACATCAAAATTACAGCAAATAGATAACATCTTTTGATATAAGGCATCAAATTTAAATCTTGTTTTGATATCGGTTTAAGTTTCTTCAGATATGACACCATTATGATCTCATTTTGATGTGCTTAGTACATGCTTTGCGTTTTTTAGAAAAAAAATGTTTCTATTTGTTTGACAAACATCGAATTGATTACTTATTTTGTTATCAATGAAATATTTCAACATCTCAATGAGTTTTCAATATGCTTTCACTGCTAGCATAAATAGTTATCTGTTTGATGTCATAGGACAATTTTTCTGCTTTCGATCTTGATTTTTTAACCGTTAAAACGACCAAAATGACAACAACCTGAGCAATCATTACCTACTACATCACAACATCAAGTTTAGTTCTCCATTTGTTATCAGACTCTGCTCGGGTAGGGACTTCACGATCGCGTGGAAATGAGCGTTTATTTGTGCGCGCTTGAGACCGCGTTAATCAGATTGTAAGTGCTGCAGCGCTCGCTAAATCATTTTTGTATTTGCGAAATCTTTGACGATCGCGATTGCGTGTTCGTTTTTGAGCATCATCGCGAAAGGCTCGTGCGTTTGGTAGTTAACGTGTTCGATCGCGTGAGCGTTGGTTTGCAGCGTGGACGTTTGTACGTCGCGTGTGCTAGCGTGTATAAATTCGATTTTAAAACCGTGTGTCCCTTCGCATATTTGCGTATATTCTTGTATGATCGCGTATGTATATGTATCTGACACTTAATTTTCAGTGTACGTTCTCATGCTAGAGGAGAATGAGTTCTCCCATATCCGTAGAGTTCCCGGTCCTATCGCCATGAAACGTGTTGTCTAGTGGATATAAGCGTAATTTTTATTGGGTCAACCTAGGATGCTAGGACCGAAGGTAGAGATGAGTGAAGGTATTTTATGGTTTCACAAAAATAATATCTGCCCAAAAAGGACGTAAGAAATATTTATCCACTATTCCCCACAAAGTTTGCTCGAACCGAATATCCGCCTGGTTCGACTCGAACAGACCACACCGACCCGAAAAGGTTGCTTATCATTTCTGAGATGTGCTTGGTCGAGTTTAATAATCATAAGAACAAGTCCTGAATAATTAACTATCTCTTAGGTGCCAGTCCTGTACTCCTTTCCTGAACTACCCTCATACTTAAGGTCAAAAGAGTCGACAACTAGCAGGATCCACATGCCCCCACCCAAGCGAATTGATTTACAGTGGTAGACACAGAATTAGCACACTCAATCCCCAACACTTAAAGATCGGACAACGTGATAAAATCAAACGTCCCAAGTAGCAAATCGCAACTAGTTTTAATCGTCTAAGTCCGAACTATGTTGCAACGAGAAAATATTAAAGTTATTTTTGTTGCACTGGTTGAACATAGATAACATCAATGGTATTTATTAACATCTTTTGTCACCAAATAGTCGTTTATGTTGCCAGCTATAACATGTTCATTAATGTTCTGAACTGATTGTTGATGCTGCAGAATTTGTTGAAATTTAATTACGATTTTGATTTTGTGATATATATTTTGACAATTGCACATTTGTCCAACATCAAGATTCTTACTGAAAACGTTTCAATTTACAAAGTTATATTCGTGTTATACGTATGTATCCGTCATATATCATCATTACGCCTTTAAGCATAAGCATAAGAGATCGCCCGTAGTTGCTACTCCGTTATTGACCAGAACCAAATTAGGTTGCAAAATGTTCATTGGAACAACATGCTTGGGAATAACATGATGAGCCACATTGTACAATCTATTCTGATCCCTGCATGCTGATCAATACCGACGCCGGCCACGTCCGAATGCAGATCTTCTGGGAAAGGAAGGAATGTTAGTCCGATACATGTTGCTACTAGAGACCGAGGAATCCTCTGCATCTCCACATGTATCACGGGAATGGGAGAGTTGTTAGTAAGTGTGCCAGTAGCGTTATCATGTAATAATTGCTCTGGGCAATTTATCATTTGTTGTATTAATACGATTAGCAAAATAAGCAACTTGAACTCCGGAAAGCCGGCTATAAGGAGCACTGCTTATATTTCTTAATAATATTCAATCACGCGACGAATTTTTTCGTGGTTTCTATCGTGTCGGTGCTGATTTTACCCGGCGATCGTTTGTATAAAACGAGGAATCTTATAAAGAAGGTTCATCACACTCTTCCATAGGTGGCGCGAAGTTAGTGTTCTAGGATTCGCTCCATGCAAGCGATGCGACCTGTACATAGTTCATTAGGTAGTAGTTTAGTAAGTCTTCGAGAACACGATCGCTCGAAAAAGAAGATCTTGTTTAGTTTTTAGTTCTTTTTAAACTCTGGGCAGCCGGCTACCGAGAGTATCTTATGTTTTCTAAACAAAAGCAATTTCAACTCCACACAGCCGATCGTGGGAGTATTGCCTAGAAAAGCTAATCTTATCTGCATAATAGGCCGGATCACTATTTATTGCGACATTATTTAGACTAATTTCGCTATACCTTCTACACAATATATTTTTTGGGTTGCAAACTACCGAGTGATAACACGTTATACACACAAAGAGTTATGATAGCTCGAGATGTTATAAATCAACGAAAGTATTTCCTATTTCTAATATCGGATTGTTTGCGAAATACACGTATACGAACGATTATATCGAACATTAAAGGGAAATACAGTGGCTCGTTAACCTGATGCACGGGCTTGCCACCAATAACGGAACTTGAAATTAGATTCATTAAAACAGACGCAGCGAATTTTCAGTACGTATTGACCCGCGATCATCGATACTAGTCAAATTAAAGTCTTATTGGAGCTGATTTCCCAACAACTATTCATTTGGACGGTATTGTTTTCTCCGCTAGATCTGTTCGCACCCTCTCATTCTGCTACTATTGTCAGAAGACTGATAGCACCCAGTCGTCGCCGGTCTAAGGACCAAATGCCATTAATAAACTTAGACTCGCGTGGAGGCATGAGATAGAATTGAAAGCTGAATGAACATGACAGCAAAACACTTATTCTTCGTGCTGACATAACTGAAGGTAATTGCTTACCGGTCCCCGATTCCTCTCGCGAATTGTCAATTCTCAAACCTTATACATGATTGAAGTCATCATTCTACTCAAATAAGGCCATGTGTTTTCCCTAAGCACATTGAATGCTCTTTGGATCAGTTCCCCCGTTGGTAAAACAAACCCTAAAGAAACATAGAAATTAGTTTGCTCGGTCCAAAGAAAAGTTTGCCGACCGGCAGATACGTGTTCCCGAATATTAAAGAATCAAAACCTCTCCTCATACGCAATAAAATAAGAAAGTAAAAAAACAGTTGAATATCCAAGGCGGCTCATTTCCAAAGATAGCACCGCCTATGAAACACCCAATAAAACATAGGTGACAAGGGACGTGGACGAAATTAGCTGAGCTGGAGTGGCTGGTTTGCCACCTATTTTTCGGGCGAAGAATTTTGGGGCGACACCTGTTAGTCGCTAGTCGCTGGTGAAACGCCAATTATTTGAATATGCTAATTTTTCTTATTGCCGTATCTTTTTTCACTTTTCGGATTGATTTTTTTTCTCTGAAAAACGTCATATATCATCATTACGCCTTTCAGCACAAACTCACATGTATTAATAAAATGCTTTCGCAACTCTAAAAAAGCATGTATGTTATTGCTGAATTTATACGAAACGATTAAATCCTTTCTACACAGATTATAAAATTAATATATTAGAAAATAATTTCGGAACTAAGATCAAAAAGGGTGGAACGGGTAGTACGAATTTGAAACAAATCATTTACTTAGAGTACCTTCCGAAAACAAAATAGTGTGATCTTAGGAGTATTACTATTTAGTGAATTCCTTGTTTAATATGTGCAGCGTCTGAAAATACTAGTCCATGATATGTTAATTAAAAAAAATCTTGTAATTGTTTTACTGAATGAAATTTTGTCTATGAATGTAAAAATTTCTTGATAACGCCATGGCGCACCACCCGGAAAGGGACCGTCAACAATCCGTGTGGACAAAATTGCGGCATTTTTACACCCACTAGGCTTTTCTCAACAAAAAGTGTGTGTGTGTGTTAACCATTCTAACTCCCACTAGCTGGTAGTGATTTACAGAAAAAAGATGTTTGCATGTATTTTAATATATCCATGCAAATAACTTGGTACAAGGATTTAGGTAGGTGTTAGCTCAATTGACTTTCCGATGACCCATTTCGTGTACAGCGCCAGACATGTTCCGAGGTCATCGTTCCATCAACCAGCCCCGCCTTACTGTAAGGTTTGTATCAAATGGATTATAACATTACAATAGGACTTTCGATTCCTTACATGAGATAAGAAATCGACGCGTATTTAGTGTATTTATTTGATTTTTGTATATATAAATTAGAATGTCTGTAGAAAAATATACCAGTTTTTCTATTTCCTCCCTTATCTCCTACTTACGCGAGTGACTGATACTTGCTTATCAATTTTTCGTCCCATTCCAAACCTTCTCCAAATATCCTCAAAATCTCCAGCTTCTTTCTCACGCATCAAACAGCCCGAGCAATCCTTTCTCTTTCTCACGTTTGCAAGTACAGCGCAATTTATCAACAGTAGTATGCATGCAGCAGATACAGAAGACTAGTCCAGGACTATCGCAAGCTGCACTGCTCCGTCCATGTCCCCCACCCATGCAGAGCATTAATCAGTTTGGCACCTATATACCGTGTTTTGCCAAACTGATCAAACCAATTGGGATATCTGGCGTTTGAAGTACGCACATTACGGGCCTTTACACGCGCAATAAAAGTGTCATTACTAGAATTGTATGGGAATTCCGTCATTACTCACCTTACACGATCATTAAAAGTGACATTACTGCTCAGTAAGGACACTACTAGCGCCTCGTGTAGGGTGCCCTATTGAGATTTCGCATTTCAGTACTATCGCCCTCTTCTTAATCCCAGAAGCGGTTCGTTTGCTTCCCAAGTTAACGTCAGAATGGCACAATACCAACGCAGCTGGTTAAGTTGGAAAGTCCAAGGACGCCCCACAAGAGCGAAAAAACAGAGAAAACTATACAAACCGCGATAATCCCAATACAGTTTTCTGCATCTACTATGCATACGCACTTTTCAGTCGGTTCGTCCATCTCGATTTCGCAATAGCTCTTCTCACTCTCTCAGCCGCTGCAACAGCACTTGTACGAAAGTGCAGAGTGACGAATGCGGAGGTATATTCTCTCGTCCCACTTGTATGCTCAACTGAAGCTGCTTCTGCGGGGATGCAAAAACCTTCGGAAAACGCTTCGTGAATCCATTTCCTCCAGTGTATGATGATCGACTGTCCGACGGTCCTTTTGAACACTTTCCGGCGAATAAACGCGTACTATACGACACGAAAACCAGCAATTTATGGGAGAATTTTCACTTCACACACGACGAAGCAAACCTCCGCGGCGGTTCTATAGGTTAGTTTACATTCCGGATACAAAAACACTTCTAACGTCTTAGTGGCGTTGCGGAAAATCACGACGCGGCCGGGAATCGATGTCTTTATACTTAACTACGCTTTATTTACTATCCATTATTTACGATTTTTTCTATAACTTTTTATTGAAAGTTACAAGAGCGCAAAAACCGCGTCTGTTTTCAATAGCAGGGTTGCCATCTTCGGCTTTTCTTAACAAAAAGTATTTAAAAATGTTTCACTGAAACATTTTTTCCATTTCGTGCGCCGGTATAATGGGTATTTTGTAGTATTTAATTTTCCATTGAGATTATTTACCAAATAAGTTGATGTAGTATCCTTATTTTTTTGTTGCAGCCTTCATGAAATCTAGGGGAATTGTGGGAAAAACCGACACTGTGGGTAAAACCGACACCCCACAACTTTCCCCAGAAATCAAATTTTTGTTCATTTCATAATGACACTTTATTATTAATACGATTATGTAGAGCATTTGAAGACAAATTGGATTTGGGTTAGTTCACCGAATGTCAAAAAAATAAACAAAACATAGGACAGCAGCGTTCATACTCGTCTGGATGTAAAATTTTGTTGGTAGATTTTAAGGTTTTAACAGAACAAAAGCATTTCAAATAACCACATATTTCAGTGCCTATTATTATCGGCCTTTCCTATGATTAACTGGGTGCATTGAAGACGAGTTTGAGAAATTCAATATTGTGTACTGCTTTTTTAAAAAAAAGTTTACTGTTGGGGTAAAACCGACACCCTTTGGTTAGGATAAAACCGATACGCTGTTAAGATGGCTGTGTTTACATGCGATTCATTACAAAAGGCTGGAGATCTTTGTGACATTTCAATTACACTATTAGCACACTGTAGTAATAACAGAAACACACAGAAATACTTTTAATGTGTTTATTTCTTATTAGTCTCTTTAAAGATAAAAATTGGAATTTTTGCTTATCAGATTCTATTGAAGCTTTTGCTCTTTCTGTAAAAAGCTCATCAAACTGAACTTCTAGTGGTCTCTTGGTTTGTCATAGACCAACTTTATCACAATGAGACAATGGTCTTTTGTATACCCCACTAGATCGTTGATGATCAGAGCCCGAAAAATCAAGTCTGAAAAAGGTAGTTTTACTAAGAAGTGTGTGTCACTTATAAGTGAATGAATCCGATTAGCAGAATGTAGAACGCTTGCAAATCTTCTCTTACGAAATAAAATGACACTAAAGGTTGCAATGATGTGCGTAAGGAATATTTGGAAATACCCTTATCAAGAAATTATCCTACAGAATAAAATACTCTTGTTTATAGCAATACGCTTTCGAACTCTCTTCCCCTCACTACATGATGAAGCTATAAAAATTACATGTTTGTATCACACATATTCACAATTTATTAATCACGCATATATCACATTTTTAATAAAAAAGTGGAGAAAATAAATTTAAGGGAGTGTCGATCTTACCTACATGGGGTGTCGGTTTTACCCGCAGTGCCTACAAAAAGCCACTTTGTTTTCCAAGTTTTGCAACCAACAATTTTTAATAAAATTCATTTTTTAAAGCGCTGACAAAATTAAGCCTTGTTAAGAATTTTCTGAAGAAGAATTCTACGTAGAAATAATAATTTTATTGGTTTTGTGGCAACCCAGAAAAAGTGTTAAGCTTAAGGTGTCTGTTTTAACCATAATTCCCCTACGCTTGAACTACCTTCTCGAATTTTGAGATTTTACATAAAACAATTACTTTTTTAGACGAGGTTATTTTTTGGTTAAATGGGTATGAAAAAGAAACAAAACGATGTTGTCGGTATGATGAGTCGCCTAAAGATATCCTAGAAACTCCGTGGCATCCTATAAATTTTGCGTTTTTCTTCAAAAATTATGTAGAGAACTGCTTGTTTCAAAATGTGGCCGTACAAGATTTGCAACACCTTTAGTTTCAGTTTTAGTGGTGTAATAAGTCATACGGCCGACCATCGATTTATTTAAATCGAAGTTCGAACGATGAATCATATTGAAAAAGAGTAATGTCGATTGACCGCCTGCTCTTGCGCTTCGATACCATTCGGATTTATGAGGTTAAATAAGTCTCTCATAATCGCAACAACTGATGAGCTAGATGCCATCATTGAATACGTTTTTCACATTCTCGAGAAAGTGACTAAAAGATGAACTAGGGAAAGTTTGGTTCAACGGACTGCCATTTGTAATGATTCAGAAGATAACGCAAACTGAACTGAACGAAACCAACTCAGTCGTCATATAATCCAAAATAAAAATAAAACGTTGAAAGCACCCTTTATCGATAAATATATTACCAAAGAGAAAAATATTGCAGCAATCAAATACTCTCAGTTCCTATTTTTTGAAAAAATATCAAAGTTGCGACTAAATTTACTTTTCATTTTGTAATTTTGTGGTTCTCTAACGGAACATATGTGTACCACTGGTTGCGTTATTGCCAATTTCAGTTCCTATAACCATTGAGTCCTTATTCCTATCCATTCATTTTTATAAGATGCGCAAGTATAAATACATTTGATTTGCCGTTGGTTTAAAATAGGTCCTATTTTAGTGGAAATAGTTTATTTTCATTGTGTCTAGTACTAATATTTCCCTGTGCTTCGTATAGAAGTATAACCCAACAGTTCAACTATTGGTATTAATGCTACTACTGCGGCAACAGAAAGATTTCGTTAAAATCATTCATTTCACATGTTTACATTTTTCCGATACACCGAACATGTTATAGTTGGCGCCACCGTACAGTTCGACGTCTGTATAATATAAAGTGTAGCGCATAAAGTGTCATCGGTGAATTTTCGCAACGTAATGCAAACAAAAATACAACTTAATTATTATTTTGCTGAACTTTAGTTATGAATTGGGCAATTCAGTGTTGCGAATGCCTTTCGTAAATACGTGTGAGTTTGTGATTCAAGGTATAACCACAGAGAACAGACATATAAGCTAGAACAAACTTTCCTGAAAAACCTGTGTAAACATTTAAATGAATACGTTGAAAATTACCATCGCATACAGGTTCACATGCGTGAATCACCATTGTATCCAAGTTTGCACACAAGTCCCGTGTAGTGATTGCTGGCCGATCGAAGCGCCGGCCAGTGTCAAGTTGCTACTTGCTGTTGTCATTTCAAAGCGACAGTTTTATTTCTTACACAAGTTGAAAACTTTACTTGTATGTCAGTTCTCAGTGGAATAACGATGACATGTGTCTGATACGTGCGTATGACAATAATACGACTAGAAGGTTTTCAACAAGAATGGTATAGTACAGGGTCATATTAAGGAAAGGTATATTTTGATGTGAACTGATTGTTCGATGGAAACAAAACGTATGCTGGAATAATAGTTGTTTACAAATAAAAATATTTGCTCATTGATATAAATTTGTTCGAAAAGCACATCGTTTCGTGTCTTATTGACATTAGATTTCTAATATGATTCGGTTTTCCCCTAGAAAAAATGTTTTCAAATACTATTTATAATTTGAATTCACCAAGAGCGCGTGAAAAAATAAGTAGAATAAAATATCACTCGATAGACTCTGATGCGCAGTAAAATTTGATGCTTCATGGTCAATATTTGATATGAAGAATAACGCTACTGTTCATATTTAAATAATCAACATGTATTTTGACTTGGTCTTCATTTTCATTTCCACTGGTAATATAATCTTAACTATTTGTATGAAAATATGTTACTTTTCAGTTACGATTGACAGTCCAGGTCAACGACAAAAAGGTATCATTAAGTAATCTTGTTGCGGTCTACATTCAACATATTGACAACAATATTTCATTTAGTTATTCTCGAATCGTTATTGCAACGAAACGGAAACTACAGTTTACAGTTTTGCTCAATCCTAAATCCTCAATCCTCAAGGCTCAAAACTGCGCTTTTTGGGTCTCGCAAGAAGTTAGATGTCAGTTGCAACAGCACCTATTTTTTGTTACCAACTGGTTATGAAATAGTTACTGAAACAACAATTGCTACTTGGGACAGATCATTAACGATTTCTGACATGTAGTGTACTGTTAGTGGGTACATGAAAATAAATCGTATAGCATAGTATTAGACGAAATCTGTAATTATATGAATGAAATTAACAAGGAAGTGAAATTAGGCCTGGACATAGAATTAGCACATATTTGAAACTTTTGATTTAGATCAAGACTAATGATTCATACCTGTTTAGTATTTAATCGGGTATCATTTTTGCTTGAAAACAGTCATTAGACAACGGGGGACGCTTTCAACCAGCATACAATATCGCACCATTAAAATTAATAGCATTCTAACTTCCAACCATGATCATTCAGATTCATTGAGATCCAGAGATTGGTTCCATGCAGAAACGCTAATGATGTGACCATCAAGAATACGTCAGACAACCTTAATTGACCCCCCTCGACACCAGTTTGGCCTTACCAAGCCGTAACGCGGGTGCCGGCGTGAAAACTGCCGAATAAACCCCTATTCGTCAACCCCGACTTACGGAAAAGCGCATTACGTCAGATAGTTGCAATGTTACAACTTGACAACAGTTGAAACTTATTTGAACTCGAACATCGCTACATGTTTTCTTTGGGATGAAACGCAAGGTAAAAGAGGGTCATGCAAAATTGGCTCTTGTCTTTTGAGAGATTTACGAAGCATTCCATCTAAGGTAAAAAAGGTCAATTATTATAGCGATCGTTGCTCGGGATAAAATATGAATAAAAACCAAGATAAATTTTCAATTAATGGGGTTTTAATTCATTTTAAATAAAAAATTCTATTTTTTACCAAAAAATTTTGCCTTTTTATGAGTACAAACCTCCTTAAACGAAAAATTATCACAAAAACTCAACGTAGGGGTTAGGTATTTTTTTACATAAAATCTGTATACAAAGTTTGAAAGAAATCGGTTAAGTAGTTGTTGAATGGCAAGTAACACCGCTGTTCACGCCGAAGTGAACATCGCACCAGAAAAATGATTTTGAGTGCTGATATCACTTTCGACCAATCACGAGCTGGTTCAGGATTGCGTTGCGTTGCGTTGTGACGATGATTTTGGCGGATTGCACACTGACTTCATCATGTTTGACTGCTGATTATCTAATAAGAGTTGCTTAGGAAGTGGTAAGTAGGAATTCATACCAATCCGACCCATATTAAAACCTCAACAGCATGATAGCCATCATTGCCGGCCGCCCCCATCTCCATCGTTCACGGGGAAGGATAAAGGATAAGGTAGACAGGAAGTGTTGATGCTCCACCTACTTAACGGAAGGACGACGATTCATCAGACTCTTCCATAGGTGTCGCGGAGTTGGTGGTTTGGAAGGGTATCAGGTCTAGGATTCGCTCCAAGCAAACGATGCGACCTGTAAAGCATATTTTATTAGGTAGTTGTTTAGTTAGTCTTCGAGTGCACGATCACTCGAAAAAGAGATGATCTTGTTTAGTTTTTGGTTATTTTTAAACTCTGGGCAGCCGGCTACCGAGAGTATACTATGTTCCCTAAACAAAAACAATTTGAACTCCACACAGCCGATCGTGGGAGTATTGCCTGGAAAAGCTAATCTTATCTGCGTAATGGGCCGGATCACTATTTATTGCAACAGTATTTGGACAGAACTCGCTACTTCTTCTCTACGATATATTTATTGGCTTGAAAACTACCAAGTGACAGCATATTATACTGGCAAAAATAGCGCGAGATGTTATAAATCAAGGAAAGTATTTCTTATTTTCCATATCGGATTGTTTGTGGAATACAAGTATACGAGCGATAATACCGAACACTGAAGGGAAATATAAAGGATTGTTAATCTGATGCACGGGCTTGTTAGCAATAACGGAGCTTTAAATTAGGTTCATAAAAACAGACGCGGCGAATTTTCAATACGTATTGAGCCGTGTTCATAGATACTAGTCAGATTAGTCGTATTGGGGCTAATTTCCGATCAACTATTCATTTTTACGGCAATGTTTTCTCGACTAGATCTGTTCGCACCCTCTCATTCTGTTCGCACCCTCTCATTCTGCGGTCTAAGGACCAAATGTCATCAATAGACTTAGAATCGCGTGGAGGCATGAGATAGGAAACTTGTAAGAATTTTGCTATCCCACCGTTTGACTACCAGAATGGATGGGAGAACAGTAATACTAGCAAATACCGACTACCATAAGAGCGGTGCAAATTTGAACGAGTGACGTAGAGTACTGCACTGAAAAAAGGACCAGGAGTGCGATTTTACGAAGTTTTAGCTTCCGATGGCCCTACATTTTCTGACAAAGTGAAGTTCTTGAATGTTGAGATTTTTATTACTGTTTAGAAAAGCAAAAGTATCATAAAGCTAGTGTCAGGCCTTCATGAGACCTCAAGAAGTCACTTTTGGAGGTATTCGTAAATGTAGATTTGTCGGTAGACGGTTCCAAATATAATAGAAAAATACCTAATTTAACACAACTACAGATCACTTGCAACATAAAAAGCTTTTTGTGAAATTCGACAGCTCCATCTTAGGCCAATTCAATAAATTTCCTGCATGAAAGTTTCCATTTTTTAAAAACGGTTTTTAAGCCAAAGCTTTGGAAGTTAAACCTTGGCGTGGAAGTGCCGGTATATTAATATATTCTGTTACTTAGTGTAGAATTAGATTTCGTCATTTACGGCTAATATACAACCGCCAGAAGAAACTTAAAACGTTGGTACACAATCAAGAAAGGCGAATCAGAAAAGGTATATGTCAGTGATTCACTAAATACAGACTGGAAAGAGGGTAATATGGAAAACCTTAAGGTCCGCCCAGATTAAGTCTTCGGTACGGAACAAAACCTCGGCCTAGGAACTCCTAGCATGTTGTTAGTCGCCTCTTACGACATGGGAGCAGTTCCCAGAGGTTCTATTCTTGGTTGAAATAGTGCAAAAAGATTTCAGCCCGCCGGACACCACACGGCTTCAATCACGAGCTGGTTCAGGATTGGTTCAAAAACTGGGGACAGAGCTGGCGGATCCTGTCCTACACGCAGAACTTAATTTATGCATCGATAGCATACTTTTCTATCTGCCTCTCGTTTCATTTGCTATAAATTTTTTTGTCTATCCCGAGATAAACTAGCGTTTCGTCGATTTGTTGCTATATGTGACACAAATGAGTGCGAATGAAACAAAAATAAACGTCAAACCGTTTTTTCGCTTGCACTAATGCAAAGTGAACATGCGCGTAATTCGGCGCACGGCTTGGTGGCGCATGGCTGAAATGTCACGATGTGCAATATGCATTGGACATATTCGGTCTATCCACTCATTGAATGCTTGCTAGAAGTATAAAGTAACACATTTATTTCATAAAAAGAACATTCCTGAATATGAATTCAAAAAATAAAATTCCATTGGATTTCAAAGTATGTTTTTTTCTAGATCACAACGGAAATCAACAAATCGATGACTTTCAAATGTCAATCACTTTTTGACTATCAGTTTTGACATATAAGTATCCTTGCATATTTTTATTCCTCAGTGTAGACAAAGAATTTGTAGAATTTAAATGGGATTGACGTATTGAAAGTATTTTGTCAATATTTTTAGTGAGTCTCGTTTCGGGTCCGCTTAAAACAATGTAAGGGTGCTTACAGAGTCGCGGCGAGAAGCTGAGCTGGCGCTGGAACTGACATTAGAATGCGAGATGCGAGAAACCTGCTCGCTGCAAACCAAATGGGTGATGTCAGAGTGAAAGCCGAGCGGATCTGCGCCGACTACCCGTTTTCACTCTGACATCATCCCTTTACTTTGCTGCAGGCAGGTTTCTCGCATCTCGCATCCTACTGTCAGTACCAGCCCCTGCTCAGCTTCTCGCCGCCACTCTGTAAGCACCCTAAGTTTCATCTTACGAATACCAAAGTGCCCTCTTCGCCATACCTGTGTATACAACATTGCGCTTAAAATTGTCAATATCTCTGGTTATACAAAAGTTCCGAGACTTCGGACAACAGTTAACTCATCCAAATGCGCATATTTCTTCTTCGGCGATCAAGAGGAAATATGCGTATTTGCAAGAGCTGTCATCCGATGTCGACATTCACGAGAAATTAACTTCCAAGATGTTAGATTAAAAAACCGATTTTTCAGTCACCTTAAACGGAACAAGCAAAAACGCTGTAAAGTAAAAACCGTTAAAGATAACCCAATCTCATCAGTTATTCAGAAATAATTTTTCTATATTTCTTCGTTTTTGTTCAGAAGATAATTTTTATGTATTTCAAAAATCATGAGTGCCACCCTAATTTTGTTTAAACCAAAGCGAAGTTCGTTTATTATAGAGCACACACCAAATGTCTAGTACTTACGGCATAAGTACTGGATTTTCGGCCAAACAATCGATATGTGGGCCATAGTGCGACGACCCAACACTTTGTCTTCTACTGCAAAAGTTAGAACGTTTTGAAATGTTTATCATGCGAATCTCATGAGTGTACGGCATGCGGTATAGTAGTAAGTAACTTAGCACCTTATGATATCGAAATTTACAAAAAATACGTCATGGAAAGCTTCCACACTATAAATGGTTCATGATTTAAGTTCATCTTATTGGATTTGTGAACAGCATCGCTTTGTTTCCCTGTTCATCAGTCCAATGTCATATTTTTTTTTATAAAATCGATAATTTTCCGTATGGTCCAATACTAGCTCTGCTGATTTAACTACCAAGTGAAAAAGCAAAGCCAGTACTACATTGCGTTGTGGAACTTAACATTCTGTTTCGACAGTTTTCGCAGTCAATTGTAGTGTGCGATCTAACTGACCATTAAGAACCCGCCTTACTGGGGCACAAGTATATGCTAAGTGAGTTCACCGCCGTATACTCTGAATTGCCAAACCATGCTACATACATCAGTCGTAAAATTCAACCTATTCTCCTTCCTTATAGATGTACGTTTTCAATAACAACTTTAAATTATTTCCCTAAACAAACCTCTTTCCTTTATATCCTGCTATTAAAGTTATGGTAACAATTTACAAAACAAAACTTACTCTTTCACTACGAAAAATGGATCTTCCATCATATTTTATCGGCAGACGTAATCAAAGGGTTGCTTCCAACAGGCCTCTACGCGAGGATGGCGATTCGTTAGATTTTCATGTTATTTCATTCTTTAATCGTCGCTAATGTTGAACTTGCGACAACCACTGCCAGCGCCAAGCACACAAGTTTTCATTTTATCGGTTTATTACGGTAATCCTTACTCCACAACTAACTGTCTATCCATTTTCTAGTATGGGCAAGAAGTGGAAAACTCGGTTACGTCTGGCGATATTTACTTTTCACGATGAATGTCACTAAACTATTCTGGACGAAACAAACCCTTAAGCATCTTGGTGTTATACTAAACTAGGTGTTGGAAGTAACGACATATTGTACAGATAGTAGAACTCATCCAGAAAATGTAATTTTCATCTACCCTGATTTCGATGCTTCAAAGGATGATTAAAAATGATCGCATCCTTTTTCACCAGGAATAACTGATGCACATCTCACGAACACCGACACAAAACATGGTGTTTGAAGGACTGCGTACCGAAGCTTACTTACCTTAGTCATCAGTCAGGGAAATTCGTTTACGTATATGCTCCGTCCTATGTTGGCTAGTGGAAAATGGAAAAACAAACGGAAAACGTGAATTGCAGAACGGTTTCACTCTTGCGCACTGAGCGATAAACATAAAAATTGTCAACATAACATTAAACTGTCAGTTTATTTTTCCCACAGTTAACTGAAACTGTCACCTGAATGCCACGGCCGGTAGAGCAGCGATGCCAGATTCACAGACATGTCTGTATTTTACAGACTTTTGATAGTCTCCTACAGATGTAGCTAGCAATCTACAGACTTTAAAAGAGGAAAATTGTTTAGTAAAACTGCACTATAATAACTGTATTTGAACACAAGTGATTCCTTCACAATAGATCGTTTTCGCATACTTATCGTTGCACTACTATGTGAGCAGCAGAGTGTGTACCTTAGCCGCGATCGGTCGACTGTTTTGGAGCTCCTCGTCGGTCCAAAATCGTAGTTTTTCGGTACGGATTATCAAACAAAAGTGTTTTTAAATACGACTCGGTGAACAGTTTTCGTAAATCGGAAGTGGAATTCAGTGATTTTTTGGAGTTTTTCATCCCGGCTCAAATCCACACAGCATTAGTGTCAAAAGTGCTACCCCGCAATACGGGCCGTGTATTCCCGATGCGGGGAAGAAAAAAGTGTTTTAACAACGTAAATAATAATAGTGGAGATCAAAAACTCACAAAAAAGTGTTTTTTCCCAGTGATAAATCTTTCCCAAAAAGTGAAAATTTTTCGGCGTCACTTGGTGAAAAAAGTGGCGATTCCAAATTATCAGCGCGTCACCCGTAGCTATCGCCCGATAGGTGTCGCACCAATTTCTTAGTTCCACATTCGGAAACCTGCCGGTCAGTTTTTCTTTTTCTTCCGACATTTTCCAAACCTTTTTCGGGTCAGGACCACGTGCGTGGCCAGTGGAGTCTTCTGTATCTGCTGCATGCATACTGTTGTTGATAAATTGCGCTGTACTTGCAAACGTGAGAAAGAGAAAGGATTGCTCGGGCTGTTTGATGCGTGAGAAAGAAGCTGGAGATTTTGAGGATTTCTGGAGAAGGTTTGGAATGGGATGAAAAATGGATAAGCAAGTATCAGTCACTCGCGTAAGTAGGAGATGAGGAAGGAAATAGAAAAACTGGTATATTTTTCTACAGACATTCTAATTTATATATACAAAAATCAAATAAATACACTAAATACGCGTCGATTTCTTACCTCATGTAAGGAATCGAAAGTCTTATTGTAATGTCCATTTGATACAAACATTACAGTAAGGCGGGGCTGGTTGATGGAACCATGACCTCGGAACATGTCTGGCGCTGTACACGAAATGGGTCATCGGAAAGTCAATTGAGCTAACACCTACCTAAATCCTTGAACCAAGTTATTTGCATAGATATGTTAAAATACATGCAAACATCTTTTTTCTGTAAATCACTACCAGCTAGTGGGCGTTAGGATGGTTAGCACACACACACACACACAAGTGATTCCTTCACAATAGTATTCGAATTTTAATCTGATTTTGAAGCAATATTCTAGTGTTACAAGGATTTACACAACCGACTACAGACTTTTACAGACATTTTAATTTTCTTCTACAGATGTTTCACAAAAACATGTGGCATCGCTGCGGTAGAGTTACCGGCTATCATATTCTACACTGAAACGAAGCCCATAGTAAAAATTAGTGTATTAGAGGGTTAAATTAAAAAGACTACCAGTGAATTTTGGTTGATAATATACCATAATTCTTGATTTTGTTTCCTGTCATTTGTACCATTTGCGTCATGGTGGCACAATACTAATTTTTACAATGTCTGCATTTTCATCCAATGATCAGAATTATCATAAACATGGTGCTTTTGAAAATTGGTAGATGCTTAAAATTACTATCCAGCTTTTTACGTGCCATAATGGCGGTTTAAATTGTTCAGTGCGTAATACGTTTAATTGCCCTTTTTTGACAATAATCGTTTACGCCAGCTTGACAGAAAAGCACAGTTGAAGATGTAGGGCGTTCATTAAATAAACATTCAACGCGTTGGACTAACGTAGGATGACTTAATCTCACTGGGCGGTGCACGTAAACGATTATTGTCAAAAAAGGGCAATTAAACAAGGCAAGGGTATTTGCCGCGTTATGGTAATATTGCGAATCTTTTCTAAAATCCACATCGTGACATCGAAACGCTAGTTTATCTCGGGATAGGCAATACTATAGTATATGCCGAGGGGCAAGCACTAAATCTTCAATACGACGCAGTACCAAAAGTCTTACATAATTAATTACTTTAAGTACCATAAAGTACATTAAGTACCGCAAAGATTCCAAAAAGTACGTGTCAAATTCATTGTACTTGAATTACTGAAACGATTTTAAGTACAGCACCTTCGTACTTTAAATACGCAAAATATTTTAATTACCATCAACATGTACTTTAAATACTTTAAGTACGTACACATCGATATTAATTACATTAAGTACCTTATTGAGTACAACAGCAGAATATTTTAAATACTTTCCTTATTTACTTAAATTATATTCATAATATGCTGCTATTTTCAATACGACGCACTCAAACCAGCCAGTGCTTGCCCCTCGGGGTAAGCACTCGACTCGCGTTGGTTCACCTCCATTTTCGTTGAATCGAAAAACACGACTTCGAGTTTGACAGCATGTAAACAATACACTTATTTAGGACTGGTGGTATCCAATACACATCAACGCGAAAGTGTGCAAAATTTGGTTGATTTTTACCCAATGGTAAAAAAAGTTATGCCCTGTTGAATGTATCGCAATAATTTCGTGTTCGCCCTTTAATAACTCACCACCTTTGTCTGAATCAAAGAGAATAGGGAAAGAGACGAATAGTGTGAAGCCAAAAATACCTTATTGAGCAGACCAATCGTGCAATGTAAATAAACATTACTCATGCCTGAGTTGGAGGAGATAAATATTGTACTTCTATCAAAAAAGAAATTTGAATTTTCGTCTGAATTTAGTTCAATCGTGATTGTAAGGTGCATTCTAGAGTATATGTATGAGTAAAAATAAGCTTTAGAATTATTTCATCTCTTTATTTCGAAATGCACATCGTTTGATAAACAAATCCATCGATCGACATACGGTTTGTTTTCAAAATATAATAGGAGTCATTTAAAGTGCTGCCTGTAGAAGCGGTTGCCAAAATTCTAGTGTTGAAATCATCATAAAGGGAGTGTTGCCGTTTTGACTGATTTCACTCTTCGTCTCTTTCCCTATTCTCTTTGGTCTGAATCATACTTGAGTAGTTTGCCGATGTTCACGTTGAATTTGCCTGCAACATCATTCTCCGAACAAGAGGTATAAATTAAGCTACGCGGTATTGATAGTTCGAAAAGACCGGGGTCGGACGGACTTTAACCATCGCTTATCAAGGAATGCTCTTTATCGCTTGCTCTATTGGAATCTATACCACAGACTAACAGACATAACACTATGAGGGAATCCCCTCCAAAAACATCGATCCAGCAATTTTCCTAGAACACTAGCTCCACCTTTTATTCACAGTCCCAGACACTCATTTGCTGGTGGGTTACCCCTCAGGTTTGGGAACAATTTTTCACTGGTGGTCTATCCCCCATATGCTTGTGCATATGTCAGTGGCGCTATAATTGCAAATGTGGTCACAGTCCCAACTAAAAATATATTTAAAATGACCGTTAAAGCAGGCGACGCATTGTTTTCGAGTGTTATGTCTGTTAGTCTGTGTCTATACTTTTCAATCTTCGAGAGCATGTTGTTAGATGTTATCTATCCCGCCGTAAAACACATCATCGGTTCCGATCAGCATGGTTTTGTGAAAAAACGTTCTACAACCACTAACCTCATGAGCTATGTGTCGTCGCTGATTGATAAAGCTTAGTATGCACCTCTTGCGAAATGAGGTCGCGAAATATTTTTCCTTCTTCTGTGCGGAATTTTGACATTTGCTCGCGAAAACTAGTCTGTGTGTTTGCTGTTAGATGTCGCTTTTGATAACTGGAAAACGACATCAGCTGTTGTTTGTTTATTTCTTTTTTATATTTCTGTTGTCATTTAAATGTTTTAACCCTTAAAGGCGCAAAGCAATTTTTTTCAAATTTTCTGAAAATTGTCTAACAGTTTTAATACGTTACTATGATAATTTTGATATGGTTTTCGCAATGTTGTTTTAAAACAACATTGCGCATTTAAGGGTTAAATGATGTATTTTATTAATTCATCACGGATGTGTATGAAATCGGTAACAATTGTAAACGTATTTGCCATTCATGAAGCTCTCAGGGAAGTGACGTACTCAGCGTGAATCATATTTCGAGCATGATTAATCATAATGCTTATTTGTGACGGTTCCGGATGTCTCGGGGAAGTTCAGCCTGACCAATTTAGACAGCACAATTCCTGCAATCGGAAATTTAAATCATTGGCTGGCCATTTTCTATCTAAATTGGCTGCTTCTACCGGTTCTAGAAGACCCAGGGAAATGATCGAAATTCGCTCAAACCAAATCTATTGTAATTGTCCGAATCGTAACTCTAAATCGGCGTTTGACCATTAAAAAGCAAATCTGATTGCCTTGGCCGCATTTACCGCTTTCACAAGTCTCGAGAAAACTACCTTTCGAAACACGTTTCGGAATCCGGAAATATAACGCAAATATAACAACCGACTCCGACTCGATCGGTTTCAGGTCGAACCAAACCCTAGGCTTTAAACTTTGGCTGACGTTAAAAATCGATTATGATAACAATGGCTACTAGTAAAGGTTCTGGAAGTCTCAGGGAATGCTACCAATAATCAGTACGGATACAAACCTATTTTTGGTATAACAATTGTGAGAATCGTAATTCAAATTTATTGCCATAAGTAATTCGTGGTAATTCTTATTGCATGAAACACTAGAGAGGTTTAAGGAATTGCGCATATTGCTACTACTTGTATTACTGCCGCAAGAAGCATAATTGTGCCATGTGTATAGGGATTCCCGTAGCACATGGGACAGTTTTGCTTCTAGCGGCAGAATACCTCACACAAAAAATGCTGTTCAAGTCTGATATTACACCGAAAGTTAGATGAATTAATATTTATAAATTGTTGTAAAATCGCTATCAAAATTCTTCATAATCAAATGTTGCGTTATGTACGTGCTCGGGTAGATATTTGTTAATGGAAAACATGAAATTTCAATTTGTTACATTTTGCAGTTAGGCCCTTTTCAAATGTTTGGATAGAACTGGGTAGAGATAAATTGTAATTGTATAGCGCATTGCGCACATAATAAGTGCGACTAAAAGTGCGGAAACGTAAATAAAATTGCGCTTTTACATTGAATCGTCCTGGTGTCTATTACGCACTTATGTATTAGCCAACGAGGAATAAGTGCGCCTCATACATGAAAACGATTCAATGTAAAAGCGCACTTTTATAAGAAAAATCGCACTTTTATGGAGTCCAGTTTTAAATGCCATCAATAATAATTGTAAATTTATTAGCTTACGATACCCTGTTGGTTACATTTGTATACCTTATGTCAGGTCAAGGAAGAAAAAAAAAATAAAAAATATAATAAAATTATAAATTCAGAATCAAAACAAGTATGACCCAAAAAAGCTCCTACGCCTTTCACCAGTAGCTGGTCGAAAACACTTTACGGTGCGATCTTTTCAATTTCGTCCGAGTTCTCCGCGTATAGCAACTGAATCTTTTTCCGGAAGTGTTTTTCGATTGATCTGCAAATCATCATGCTTCGATCACTGCCCACTAGGTTGATGGTGATTCCGTTCTGTTAAAGAAGTGGGAAGAAATACAATCTATAGGATCACAAGAATGAGTCACACTTACCGAATCTACCGGTGCGTCTAATTCGATGTAGATACGTTTCGCAATCGGCTCGTCCCTGCTAATCCATCGGCAGGTCGAAGTTGACGACAATGGTCACCTGTTCGACGTCGATACCTAAGACGGAAGAATCTCTCCGTAACCTGGTGCTGTAGCCAGAATCAAGTGGTGGAACTTACCCCTGGACAAAACGTTCGTTCCAACCGTTGCTCCACCGTTAGATCACCGGACGCTACCGCCGTTTTGCGTACCTGTTTCGATCGATTAACAGTTCTGAAAATAAGTTTACTTATGTGGTTTTTGTTTGAGGCGAAACTGAGTCAGTTCCTAACCCCAACTGCTGTCAAAATGTATGAACTGACAGCGGTTGGGGTTAGAACCTGACTCAGTTTCAGGTTCAAGCGAAATCGCCATTAGAGTTTACAACTGTCCTATACATCATATGACAGAAAATGATCGCTTGTCCGACGGTAATCACACAATTTCTCGTCCTGGTTGCGGAACTTGACGTAGTACTGTTTGATGTTATCGAGTGATTCTTGCTCCCGCGCCTGCCGCCTCGTCCAGTACAAAAAGAGAAAACTAGGTCGTACGTCCTGAACTTTATACCCCAGTACATCAGCTTGCCGGGTGTTCCGATGATAATATGATTAGTCAGCTTCGCCCCTTTGACGGTCTCCTCACCGCGAACGGCGTAAGGAAGTTTGATTTCCGGACAAAACTTTGCCATTTTGGCAGGTACTTCCCCCTTCTGAATTGCCAGCTCATACGTGGGGGAAAGGCAAATCACCTGCAGATAGTTTTTTAACTGATGGACTCAACTGAGCATTGCCAGCACGAAGGCAGCGGTTTTTCCTGTTCCCAACTGACTATGGGCGATTATATTCCGTGGCGGACCGGCCAACAGAGTAGGTAGAGCCATCTCCTGAATCTTGGAAGGGGCGTTGAAACCCATCGCATAGTCTCCCTGAAGTAATTCCGGCTTCACGTGCAAAGCTTCGAAAGTTTTAACCAACCAACCGGCGAAGAAGAATCCTTCCGCTGCACCTTCAGATCCAGCTTTGATTCTACTAGACCTTAGCGAACATCTTTCATTAGCAAACTTGCATCCGCCGGGCTAAAAGATTAGTCACGGATAATTTTAAAGCTGATACTAAATATTTCGGGAGAAAATTTAGAATAGGACGTAAGCAACTCTTTGGGGTCTTTCTCTTCTGTTTGTTACTCGGTCGTTTCAATATTTAGTACTCAACTCTTTGCCTAATATTTTAGTAAAAACCATCGGCTATGTACTGGAAAATTAGTGCAAAGTGTTATAGTGACGTCATAATCGAAAAAGAAAGTAAACAAAGAGAGGCTGTCAATATTCCTTATGTCCCAATCAAAATTTTCTGCAGATTTCGACTTAGTTGAATGCCTCTACATCTTCCGCAGAGGAAGGTGTTTCTCCATTTTCTCTTGCAGCTTGTTTTTCTTCAGGAACTGCTAGTCAGAATTTCCGTAGCTACCGAACTCCAAACATCAGGTGCAGCTTTGGTTCTACTGCCGGTGGACTAGGTTTTTCTTTCTCTGGACTGCCAGCCGCCGGCTCTGAATCCTTATCCTTGGTGATATGTACTCAGTTCGCTAACCTATTTGTATTGAAAAGAAAAATTCAAATCCCATCCCAATGATCGCTTCAAAAATAGGTTATAACAAAAAAAACACTTACCGTGTGCAGAAATTTCTTGATCCGTCGTCTTTTTGACCCAGTTATCGGCAGCGCTTGCCATCGTTTCGATCGGGTATTAAAATTCAATAGCAAGATACAAAGTATGGGAAATCGTCCTGAATCAGCACGGGTACTGTCCCTCGGGTGGTTTATTCCTTGCAATTCGCTGAAATTTTGACCAGAGTGACCTTGCTGAAAAAACGATGCCTGCTTTTGCCTGCTCACTTCCCTGCCATGAAACCGATGATGAGCGCTTATTCCAAACGGTTAGCCGATTGAACATGACGTGCCATTATGTTTGTTCTGTGAATTGATAAGGACATCTAGATATGCAAAGGAATGTTTGGAGAAGGGATGCTACTGGTAAATACATACCGAAAGAGCAAGTCCTTTCCGAGCATCTTGATGTTGTGTTTTCTGTTGGCCCATTATCACTGCGTTCTCTTGCTGGGTGATTACCATGATATTATGTTGTTGGTGTTCGATCTGAAAAAATCATAATGAAAAAATATCCGTAAATGAGTGAACTCGAGTTTTTTTTAAAGAAGAATAGGGTATTACATTACAATGTGTAAGTAGTGGTTTGCCCACTACTCGGGTTCTTGTTTGCCCGGCGAACCCTTCTTTTCAGGGCGGCCTAGGTGCTCCTACCGGAATTTCGGATTTTCGTATAATAACAAACAAAAAGAGAAAAAAAAAACAAATAAATTCTAACTTTACCGTTTATTCTCCCGAAACTCTCCTCTGCTGGTCGTTCCTTACGGTCTGCTGCTGATGGCGGCGGGAAGGCGACGGTTTTTTTTCCGACCGGCCGGGAACACAACGGCCGCGTTCTCCTTCTGGTGTCGTTGGCTGCTCCGGCAGCGGTCCTTGGCTTTTAGCTAGGGAGGTGAGCTTGGCTCCTTTGTTGGAACCTCCCTAGCGACGTTGGCGACGAATCGCCGGATCGTCTACTCGCCGTAAACGATCCCGGAAGTTACCGCAGTAAACTTCCCAGGGGGAACCTTTGTCCGCCCTGCTTCGTTCTCCTTGGCAATTAACTGTGGAGGAGAGCTTGGCTCGTTCGACTGATCCTCCACAGTGAGAACGGCACTGGTGTCACTTGGGTCCTTTTTATTTAGCCGGGGAAGCGAGTAGCTCCTTAGCGATTAGCTTCCCGTCTCGGCGACCCTACACCAGGACTTTTGTATGCCCGGACCACACACCGATACACTGACGGATTTCACTTACCGTCACACGCGCGCACTGAACTTTTGTTACGGTGGCGGGAAACTGTCCCGAAAAAAAGGAATAAATTTGGAACGTCTGTTCCTGGCTGTGGTCCGTCACTTTCTGTCCTTTTTTACGATGGCCGCCTTCCGCACTCGACCACAACAAAACACCAAAACCAGCACCAAAAAAAACAGTACCGCCGCATAGCTGTCATCGCTATGTGCAGCATATCCAGCACACTTATTGCAGCAAGAGGAGAGCGGTGGCCTACCTAAGCCCTATGTTATTTATACAGCAACGTAAAACAAAAATTATCTAACCTATCTGTACGAATAAAACCGTTCACAAACGCGAAAATTAACAAAAATTTACAACTAAATGTGAACGGTACCGAACAGCGGTGAGCATAATTTTACGTAAACAATACACTCTACGGAGTGTATACGCAAAAAAAGGGTATATTTCCACTAGAGATGGTCGGGTTCGGGTTTTTAGACCCGAAACCCGGACCCGACCCGAACCCGACGGGTTTCGGGTCGGGTTCGGGTTCATTAAATTTAAGCTTCTCGGGTTCGGGTCGGGTTCCGGGTTTTGAAATTTGAAATTCTCGGGCTCGGGTCGGGTCCGGGTTTTTAAAATTTTGAACTTTCGGGTTCGGGTCGGGTACGGGTTTTTCAAATTAGAAATTGTCGGGGTCGGGTCGGGTTCGGGTTTTGAACAAAACAACCCAACCATTTCTTGACACTGTCTATACACAAAACCCAGCCTTTTTTATACTTCGTGATACGAATGGAAGACAAATATAACCGTACCAAATGGTAGCACCTTTAAATCGCTAGAATTCGTCGTATTTTCTGGTGCTCAAATATAGTATTTTTTCATTCTTGTATAAAGTTCTGTCTCTTCAGATTCGTAAACTGACTGAATTGTTTTATGTTAAAAAAGAACATTCATGAGAGAGCAATCAACAATACGTGTCTCACATCTAAAATCTCTTTGCGATTTATTTTTAATGATAATTAGTAATAAATCAAGTCAACAGGAATTTATCGGAAAATATTGGTTCAACTTTCTGTTTTAAAATATTAATTTCGACAGGTATTTTAAAACCGATACGTAGGCCGCGGTCAGAGTAAACGCATAAAACTCAACTAAAGCGTACAGCAAATAGTGTCCAAAGCAAAGCGAGTAGAAATCTACGGAAAGTAGAAACAATAAAAACCAATCTATTGATCCGAAATCAAACAGTGGGTGTTGCGAGTGCAGTTAATGGTAGTACTTTTTGCTACATATTGAATAATAATTGTCCATTAACCCTATAACGGTTTCGTGACTTTTTTTCTAAGTGAACGGTTTTTTGGGATACATTCGTAGCCAAGAACTAAAATCGCTCTAATATGCCTAATTTTTATTAAATTTATAATTAAATTGGATAGTTTTATTCTAAAACATACAATTTTTCACAAGTTTTTCGTTTACTGTGTATCGATGTTTTGCTTTTAAAAAAAGATAAAATAATGTCTTCGGAATTATGCAAACATGACAAAACATTAACGTAAATGGTTTTGTGATGTACATTTGTACCCCAAACAAACTTTAAGCGGGCACTGTTAAGTTGGTCAAATGCAACAAATAGGTTTTACCTGCTTTAATAGAAGTTTAATAATAATCAAATTGATTTATGATAAAGAATGCTTGCAGTGAAAATAAACTGTAACCATTGACTAAAAAGGACGTTGTAGTCCGGGCCCCGGGGACGATTTCACAATTCCCATATATTGAAATCACAAATGTGGTGGTACTGCTCTGGTAAATTACCATAGCTAACATGTGATATATTATACCAAACTGCCTTGCAGGAATGGTGTTACATTTCCTAGAAGAGAAATGTATAGAATTCGCTTTTGATACAAAATTAGAAATTTTGGTTAAGTACGACGGGCAAGGTTGTTTGAAACTGTCACCATTAAGTTTTTGTTTCCCCATTAGTTAGCGACCGATTTATTCTACATTTCGTTTAATATATCGACAATTTATAAGTTTCTCATAACATTACATATTCGACGTTCAATAATAGCAAATAAAAATGCGGATTTTACTCGCCAGTAATTCGTTTCGCCATAGGCAGATATAACTCAACGCGTATGGTGCTACTTCAGATTCGAATGATTCTACTATTCTAGGATGAGCCTAGGGTGCCTAAAATTAAAAATCTTCGAGATCTCTGGTGGATTCTCCATATTAGCAAGTTGGGTTTGGATCGGGTTTCTCAAATTAAAAATTTTCGGGTTCGGGTCGGGTTCGGGTTCTCAAATTTTGAAATTCTCGGGGTCGGGTCGGGTTCGGGTTTTACAAAATTTTCATTCTCGGGTACGGGTCGGGTCCGGGTTTTCTTATTTTAAAATTTTCGGGCTCGGGTCGGGTGCGGGTTTTTCAAATTTTATAATTTCGGGCTCGGGTCGGGTTCGGGTTTTTCAATTTTCAAGCTCTCGGGTTCGGGTCGGGTTCGGGTTCGAAAAAAATGAAACCCGACCATCTCTAATTTCCACCCAGTGCAAAATTGTTACCCTGGCGGGTTACAATCTCGCCCACACCGGGTGGAAAAAAATTGGAAACAATTTTTTTCTAACCTAACACCTAACACCGATACAATAATAATACGCAATGAATAAATAAATAAATAAACAAAGAAAAACTAACTACACCTAATTATTTCTTCCGCAATTTATCAAAATTCATCCAAAAAAAAAATAATCGACCGGGTGTCCTCATTGGTGAAAAGTTTGCCTGTGTTTGGTCCGATAATACTGACAGCATACGCGAAGCGAGAGGTTGTCAGCCATCGTCATTACTCGGCTATGGGTTGAACCCTAAATCCAATCCGAAAACAAGATCGGTAACAACTCGATATTCCTAAAATTCTGCAAGTGACATTGACAATTTTCAATCTTCCAACTTGCAGGGGAACGGTTGTCGGCATTATTTTGTTCGTTTTTGACATTAAAAATGTCTTACTCCACTATCTGGGGCTAGGTGTCATTCTAAAATCTAAACTATCTCCCATGTAACGAAACTATGTAAGGTTTGCACGCTTATAACTCCGATATTACTAGATGGATTTTAATCATTCATACACCAACCGATTCAGAAACACCTTACTTAAATATTGGTAATAATTTAATATCTCCCCAATAAAAGTAGACTTTTGGAAATTGGTAAAATTAAAAAGTTCACAAAAAAGTTAGGTGTTTCTGAATCGGTTGGTGTATGAATGATTAAAATCCATCTAGTAATATCGGAGTTATAAGCGTGCAAACCTTACATAGTTTCGTTACATGGGAGATAGTTTAGATTTTAGAATGACACCTAGCCCCAGATAGTGGAGTAAGACATTTTTAATGTCAAAACGGGAAAAATACCATTCGTGAGGCAGATTTCTCAGACACAGCCGTCAAAAGAGGGCAGCTTAGTTGCTCAATGAAACACGAAAAGTCATAAATAGATGCAACGCATGTCCGTTTAAATCAGTTGTTGCTCTTATCCCACACGAGCAACGTCGTCTCCGGGCGATGCAATAAGCGCTATCGATTTTCGGTAACGTTGGCATTTGCACACACTCGCACCTAAGTGACTAAACCATATACGGTTAGTTTATAAATAGAGGTGACGCGTACCCGTTTGAATCAGTTTTTGTTCTTATGTCGAACGGGTAAGATCATGGCTGCAGCGTCTGGGCACTACAATAAGTGGTAGACGCTATGCATTTTCGGCAGCGGTGGCCGTGTGCGGATTTGTCGGGTACCAGCATGGTGTCACAGAATGATTTGCAAAGTGGGTGGGCGGGGTGGTTTGGATTTAATTCAATACGGTGTGTGCTGGAGTGTTGCGTTTGAAAAAAATATATTTATTTTTATGCATGCGTGTGCGTTGTAACTTGTTAATCCATGTTTACGGCGCTTTGTAGCTGCGTAGGGTATAGAGCCAATTGGTTTTCATGTTTCATATTTCGGTTATATGTTTTTTATCAGTAAGGCATCTGACAACGTGCTTCTGTAGTTATTGCACTGTTCAGCAGCGTAGTATTTTATATAGGAGAGTACACTCAGGTTTTTTACGCGGATTTTTAAATTTACGCGGTTTTCATTTACACGGCCTGTATCCCCTGCGTGAAAAATCTGAGTGTAATTGCATCGGAAACAATCACATTCCCAGCAGAACTTTTTGTTTTCTAATTTCAAACACTTTTGTTTCGTAGTGCACACAACGGAAAATTTTAAAACAGAACTTACCGTCCCAGCAGCAGTTGAAGCTGGTGTTCTTTTTCGATTCAAATTCAAGCCATGTCTTAAGCGTTACTGGACTTAAAATTGTTTTCCCAGTTTATCCAGTCAGAATATCTGTCCTACCCTATGTATTTAAAACACAGTTCTAATTGCGTTTTAAGGTATACAACAAATACGGTTGGGTATACTAATTTAAATTTTAAAATAAATCTGTTTTAAATTATGAAACAAACCGCTGTACTGAAGATATAATTATGTCAGTCCTATTACCACATAAAACACCTATATAACATAAAACGCTGCAGAATTGGTTTAATAATACAATGTTTACACTACAGAGTTATAACACGTTTTAATAATTAGCAACAAGAAAAATGTCACCAAGATAGCATAAAAACCCGTTTTAACTGGTAGTGCGAACGTTGCATAACAATGTAATTTATCAAATAATTTCATTTTTCCACCACTAATCGATCAAGAAATACTTACACTTAAGATTGTTTACTTAAGTTCATTAGTACATTATTGAAAATTTAAATGGAAAATGAAATTTCATATTTTATGGAGAATCTGTATATTTCCGTTGGCGGGCGTGGGTTTCCTCATCACAGCTCTCAATATGGAACTTTTCTTTTGAATATATTTTCTGGACAGACCAGCCTATTTTACTAGATGGATCAGCCAAATAATGCCAATCACCTAGTGAGATACTTGATTAATTAATAGATTACCGTTAAAAGACCTTCAATAAATTATGTTTTAATGGGGAGGGTATATAGCAAATTGTAACATATGAAAACAGGCGAGTGAACAAGAACGTGTGTCGATATGTGTGATAGATAAAAAAGCTATATTTTTAATGTCACCGTGGTCGTGTCCTGTACACAACCCTTTAATTTTTTTCCTCGACTGTCCAGAAATGTCTTACGTGTCCTTACGGTACCAGTACTACACACTTGTGTTGGGGTTTCTATCCAAATACATTCATACAATTATCTCATTCATTCATCCTCAATCAGTGGCCTACTCGATCATTCACATTCCGATAAGCACTTCGAATTAACCCCAAAACAATTTTATCTTATCATTCACACATACTTTCATTCACTGTTCGATTCTGCACACATACATTCACACATACCATACCGCTTAACACGTCATCGTTTCTCCCACTCACAGACATTCCGGACAAAAGTTTGTATATTCGTCCCTTTTCGCCTCAAAACGCTTCGTACATTGGAAAAGAAACGTTTGAGAGGGACCAAAGAATGTCTTTCGCATAATTTAAAAATCTCGAAATGATTCCCGCTGGAATCAAACGAACCATCCCAGGTTTAACCACAAACCCAAAATTATGCGAAATAAAATTTTATTATTTGATTCGAAATCGAAGACGCGGTATCGTTTTACCCCATTCGCTCTTCCACTCACACTACTCTGATCCAAATCGGGCTACACCTGCATGATGCAGAGCATTTATGCGAACATTGGGGAAACTGTCAAAATTGATGATGATATTTTCATCCATCTGAATGGATGAATGAATCATCCTCAAAATATAAATAAAAACAAAACAGTTCGCGAAATCGGTTCGCAAACTGTTTTTATTATTCCGTTTACGGTCGGTCCCGGCGTAGTGGAACCACTCACGCGAACGAAGTGTCCCCGGCGAAGAGGGGAAAGGTGGTTTTTTTTTATATAGTGACCCAAATAAGGAGAAATTTTATATAATTTAGTGCACCCGTAGGTGCGAGTGTTCCCCACAGAAAGGGGTTCTTGAAAAATTTTATGTTGCCGAACACGGCAGAAGAATGATGTGTATGCATCCGGCGGTGAAAAGACGGTACGATAGGTTCGTTTTGTTTCTTCCAAACACTGGTACTGGTTTGGTAAGAAAGTTTTGTTTACCGTAACCGTCTCGACCGCCGGAGCAAAGCAAATTAGTGGATAATTTGGTTACCTCACTGTGCGAGTGGGACGCAAAAGAATTTTTTTGTATTTGTTTGCCGAACACGGCAGGTAGTGTATTTAGATGCGTCCGGTGCCCGGGAGAACGGCACGGTATAAGATTAGTGTTTTTTTAATAGAGTATTCCACCCTACCGTAGTCGTCATCGGGGCCGGAGCATATATTTCGTGCGAGTGTTTGTTTACTACACTGCGAGAGTGTGGCTCTGAAAAATTGCAAGAAGGTGTTGAAGAACCTTCTCGCGGCAGAGTTGGTCTTCCACAATAAAAATAGAGAAGACGGAGAAATGTTTATTGTTTTTTAATGTAGAATACATTTAAGGTTTCAATATAGGGGTCCCGTTTCAAAATATCGGCTGCGGCGCCGCGTCAGATTTTGAACGTTAATAACTTTTATCATACTTAACAGAATGATTTGATTTTTAGACCAATTTGTTGCAAATATGTTCCTCTATGCTGTATTAAAATTTGAAGTATGTATAACATGTACTAATAACAAAAAAAATGTGTTTTGAAAAATCTTTCGAAAACGACTCGGAAAAGTGAAAATTTTCAGCCCATCCCGCACAGAGCCGTCGTTATGGTAGACCAACCGAACAATAAAATAATGAAAAGTTTATATATAGGTCCATTACATGTTTGTTCGTATGGTTATTCGCATTGGGTTGCTTGACGAGAGCACTTGGTGGGGGAAAGACGGCATATTCCTTTGGTTAGGCCATTAGAAGCCGGACGGAAAGGAAAGGCTCATGCACGGCACGAGAACGAGCGAGAAAGCGATAGTAGTGCATATTAGCGCGATTATATAAATATCTGTCGGTCGGTTTTTCTCATCATTCGTATTCGTTCAAGCACTAGCAAGCAGCCAGTCCACCGAAGAAAAGCAGTCGGCGATGACGACGGCGGAAAAAGTGCCCCAGCTACTGGTGACTCATCGCAACCCGATCAGAAACTGTCGCCCTGCAAGAATTTCGCCCCAACTAAAGGGCAACAGAGTAGGCTATCGTTCCAGCGTCTGGGTCGTGAGATTGTGCAGGACTGCAAAGTCGAGCTACGCTTACAAAGCTCAGTCGTAATGATGCCCCGAGAAGCCAACGATGCCTACTTGGTCGGTTTGTTCGAGAATGCAAAATAGTGCTTTCTAGCTCACCGTGTCCGCGGGGAGTGCGTCTGAATTATGCTCCCGCAATAAAACAATAAACGGTTCTTTACAGGACCAATTAATTGTGTTCTAATAAGAGTTAAACTGAAATTTACATTTTATGGTGTATAACAAATAATTTTCAGAAAGCAATGAAATACGATGTGTGGAAAGAAAGAAAGAGAATTTAAATTATCCTCTCGCTCGTTTTCGTGCACTGCTTTTCCATTCCTTTCTGCTGCTACTACCATCATAACTAAAACGAATGTGCGTGTTCCCCCACCATCTCATGACCAGTGTTGCCACAATTGCATGTCGCTATTACAATTTGAATTATTTTATTGATCCTCTCTAGTATTGATAAAATATAGAACGTGCAAAGTACACTAGTCGCATGCTTTTATTCGAACTTTTTGGCAGCCTCCGTTGATTAACTGCATAAATCGATTTGTTTGTGCAGCTCCTTGCTAGTAGCAAACTAAATAGCCTTTATCAGCGCTAACAAATAAAACAAAAGAATTTAAGTTTGTGAAAATCTTCTCCTTCCTTCTTTTCAAATCTGCAACATTCTTTGAAAATATTGTTGGAATGTTGTTATTGAAAAACTGAACATGCAAGTTTGCTAGCACTGGCCACTAGATTGAAGGCGATGGAAAGACAGAATATTCGTTTTGGTTATGCTAGTATTGGTAGCCGAACGGAAAGGAAAGGCACAGGAATGGCACGAAAACGAGCGGGAGAGCGATAGTAGTGCTTTCTTGTGTTTTCATATATGAATATTGGTCGGTCGGTTTTTCTCATCATTCGTATTCGTTCAAGCACTAGCAAGCAGCCAGCAGGGTTACCACATATACAGATTATTCTGTATTTTACAGATTTTTCAAGATAAATTGCGACCCAGATTCTGTATATACAGATTACAGATTTTAGACTAAAATACAGATTTTACAGATTTTCAGTGTAGGTTTGTAGTACCCAGACTATTAGAATTTCGAATGACACTTAAAAAGAATCCGATGCAGTTCAGACCTTAAGCAACCGCTAAGGCGTGGAACAAAAACGCCAAATTTAGATATTCCATTGTCAAAATATAGTTTTTTTGGAAGCTCCTAGGTAATTTTTGAATACAGATTTTTGATTCAGAATTTTTCTCCCAAGATACAGATTTCCAGATTTTTTTACGAAAAAATACAGATTTCTATGTGGCAACCCTGGCAGCCAGTCCACCGGAGGAAAGCAGTTGGCGATGATGACGGTCCGCAAAAGTGCCCAGCTACTGGTGGCCCATCGCAACCAACTACCGATCAGGAACTGTCGCCATGCTAGTATTTCGCCCCAACTAAAGGGCAACGGAGCAACTAATCCGCTGGCTAACATTCCAGCGTCTGGTTCGTAAGGTTGTGTATTACTTCAAAGTCGAGCTACGCTTACAAAACTCAGCCGTAATGAAGCCACTGATGCCTACTTGGTCGGTTTGTGCGAGTGGGCGTAAATTACAATAAAAGCAACGGTTCTTTTCAGGACCAATCAATTGTGTTCTAGTGAGAGTTAAACTGAAACTTTTATTTTAAGGTGTGTAGCAAATTTTCAACAAGCAACATAATATGTTGGGTGGAAAGAAGTAGCTTGCACACGGAACAAAAATTTAAATTATCCTCTCGCTCGTTTCGTGCACTGCTTTTCCATTCCTTTCTACTGTTATTATCAGTATTACCAAAACGAATGTGTTGTTGCATGTGTTTAAGAGAAACGTTGAAGTCGCATGCTTCTATTCAAGCTTTTTGGCAGCCCCCGTGAACTAACTGCATTAAATGATTTTTTGTGCAGCTCCGTGCTAGTAGTAAACAAAATGGCCCTACCAGTGTCTGATTCGTGAGATTGTGCAGGATTTCAAAGTCGAGCTAAGCTTATAAAGTTCAGCCGTAATGGTACCCGAAGAAGCCAGTCTTGTCGTTTTGTTCGAGGCTACAAAACAGTTCGCCAGGCACGTATCTATCATGCCAAAAATATCCAACGATCCAGCGCATCACCATCAACACCAACGCCGATACCAAAGGTTCTTTTCAGAACCACCATTATTACCATAGAGAATTATTTGAAAATTTCCCATTCAAACGTGATTCTGTTGAATATTATTAGTTTTAAATTAACGTCTCGAATTGAAATCACGACGCTCCGGTTATGTGACAGACATTACCCACCCATCTTTTTTTATTGTGACCACGACACCCCATTTCAATATTTCTGAATGAACAGAAGGTCGAGTTTGGAAAGTTTGTAACTTTCATTGTACTTAACCAAATTACACAATGTTCGCACTAATGATTCAGAAATATGATCAGGAATCTTCTATTAGATTTGTAAGTATGTATAATTTACATGAATAAAGAAAAATTGATTTTCAGGAATCAATTATTATCTGTTCTTCCATTGGCCAGTACTACGCGACTTCCTCATGCTAACAATTAATTTCATCGTTAGCCATCTCCCTCACCAAGGCCAACAACGCCAACAAAACCGGTCCTTTTCAGGACCACCATCATTTTTGTAAAGAATAATTTGAAATATTCCTCGCCCAAATCAGCTTTTGTCCGAAAATCCTAATGAGTATCAACATATTTGAAGAACGTGTTCCTTATGTATTCTACATCTCTCCGGTTATGTCGCAGACATTACCCACCCATCTTTTTTATTCGGACCAACGTCCGTGTTGTTGCCGTCGGGAACTGACGGCTGCTTTTGGAAAACTCCCAAGTGAGTAATCCATATAAAAGCATACCGTCAGTCCACAGACGGCACGGAAAAGTTTTTATGCTGGTTTAAGGAGATTTGCTGGCCAAACTCCGAGATTTTTACCTGCTAAATCCTCCAGCTCGTAGGAGGATACACCTTTTTTTGAGACAATTTTTGCCGGTAAGTATTGTGGTCCAAGTTTAGCATTGTAAGACTCGAGTGCATTCGACAACTTCATGTTTCGACGGTATACCATTTGTCCTGTTTCAAAAGGTTTGGAGAACTTTCGATGACGCAAGTTGTACTGATGTTGAATGCCCTCGCTTGCCTTTGCCAAATTTTTGACCACAATCTCCCGGATTTTGTCTATCTGTTGGTGTCTTGTTTCTAGGTCACCCTCACCGGAAATCCTGCTGAAGTCATCGGCAGATGCCATTTCACACCCGTGTATAATGAAATGTGGACTAAACCCAGTGGAGGAATGAACGGTAGTATTTAGGATGCGCTCCACATCGGTGATGTGGACATCCCAGTTGCGCTGCTCGGTTCGAGCATATGCCCGGATTGCGGTGTTTATCGAGCGATTTGTTCGCTCCACTGGGTTAGCCTGCGAATGATAGCGGGAGTTCAGCCAATGTTTGACGTTGGTTTCTTTTATGAATTGACTGAACTCCTTCGAGGTGAAAGTGGAGGCATTGTCGCTTAGCAGAATTTCCGGGCTGCCATGGCGATTGAACCACTGTTCGCGCAGTATCGTACAGAGTGACGTACTAGCGATTTTGCGAACGGGGGTTAACATGACGTACTTACTGAAGACGTCGAGGACGACAAGCAAGTGTTGATTGCCACGTTTGCTTTTTGGAAGAGGACCAATATAGTCCACAGAAACCATTCGCCATGGTGCATTAGTCGCACGCGACTTACCCATTTCGGGCTGGACTGGGACGAAAGGAGCTTTGATTTCCTTGCACGTCCCGCATTCTCGAATAAACTTTCGTATTTCCGATCCCATACGAGGCCAGTAATATCGCAACTGCACTTCGTGGATCGTTTTATCGTATCCCACGTGAAGCAAATTTTCGTGGGTACGTTGGATCAAATCTTGACGGAACTCGGGTGCTGGGACGAGTTTCCAACTGAACCGCGAGTTGCACGGAACAACTTTTGAGTTGACATACTTGAAAAGTTGATCATTTTCTACTTTGAAATCGGCATAGTCGTCAGGATTTTGGATAACTTTGGACTTCATGGAACAGTACCAGTCTGAGGTGGACAAAGCGGAAACGGCTGCTACGGCCCGGGATAACGCATCTGGAACGACATTGTCCTTGCCTTTCCGGTGCTCAATAGACATGTCGTAGAGTTGCAATTCTAAACTCCAACGACTCAAACGTGAACTGGTTTTCCATTTAGTCTTCAGTATCCATGTAATCGCTGACGAATCAGTGACCAGTCGAAAATGATAACCTTCCAAGTAACCTCGAAAGTGTTCAACCGCCATTATCACCGCCAGACCTTCCTTTTCAGTTGCATGATAGTTCCTTTGGGGAGTGGTCAGTTTGTGCGAAAAGTAAGCAACTACTTTCTCATCCTCGGGATACTCCTGCACCAGAACAGCAGCGACTGCTACGTCACTAGCGTCTGTCTGAAGAATGAATTCTTTGGAGAAGTCTGGTGGGACTAAAACTGGAGGAGTGACTAGAAGTTCCTTAATTTTAAGGAACGCGAGTTCTGCCTCAGAGTTCCAAACTAAGCTCTTGGTTTTCGTTTTGAGCAGATCGGTCAAGGGAGCAGTGACCTCACTGAACCGATCAATGAAACGGCGGTAATAACCGCACATCCCGAGGAAACGACGAAGTTTCGTCACGGTAACCGGTCTCTCGTAGTCGAGAATCGGCTGAATTTTGTCAGGATTGACCTTGAGTCCGTCCCGATTCAACAAATAACCAAGAAACTTTAGTTCGGGGACTCCAAAACGGGATTTTTCCAAATTGATGGTTAGATTGGCTCTTGCTAGACAATCGGCCACTGCTTTGAGCAACTGTATGTGATGCTCGAACGTTTCGCTTACCACGATGATGTCATCTAGGTAGACGAAAACGTAAGGTTCCCATTTACCTCGTCCTAGAACCTGGTCCATCAGTCGCGCCAGAGTAGCGGGGCTGTTGACGAGACCAAATGGTAGACGGGTAAATTGGAACATACCCCTGCCGGGAACACTGAAAGCGGTATATTTGCGACTATCCTTAGCCAGGGGTACCTGGAGAAAGGCCTCCTTCAAGTCTATGGTAGACAGGTACTTCGCCTTGGGTAAGCCGCCCAATATTCGCCCAGGGTGGGGCAGAGGGTATGCATCCCGTACAGTACGCTCATTGAGAGGCCTAGCGTCTAGACAAAGGCGGATTGAGTCGTCTGGTTTCGTGACCGCCACAATATTAAGCGACCAATCCGAATCAGACTCCTCGATAATTCCCATAGACCGCCATCGGTCAACCTCTTCCCAGACCTTTGACAGTTTCTTTGGGCTCATGTGATAAGGATATCGGCAAACGGGTGCCGCACCTTGGAATTCATCTTTGATGACAATCCTGTGCTCTGTGAATGAGGTTGGGCTTAGCTTTCCGGGCTCTACTGCCTGGAAACACTTCTTTACTTCTTCTACGCGCGCTAACTGTTCCGAAGTGAGTATCGACTCACGCGGTACTTCATCTTCTTCATCGTCTTCTGATTCCTGACCTGAGTTCAACAGAGCACAGTTTTGTATCTCAGGAGAAATCCCAAAGGCGCGCCAAAAGTCCATACCTAGAATGGAGTTGACGGTCAGATGCTCTACTACAAGAGTGCATAGGACCTTTGTCAAATTTTGAAAAGTATACGGGAGATACGCTTGTCCAATGATTGGTAAGGATTGACCATTTGCAGAACGTAGTTCGAATGATCGTTCCAACCTTTTCAAGGGACTTTTCGAAAACTTTCGGTATAGCTTTTTAGTTATAATTGTGGCGTTACTACCACTGTCGAGCAAGGCTTTGAAGGATTTGCCGTACACAGCGACAATTGCAAATGGACGGTTATCGAACGGGTCGTCAAGGACGATGGTTTCGACAGACAACGAATTATCATAGTCCTCATCACGAGCCGGTCGAAAACTGTCGTAAATCTGGGGATGGATTGTTAGTTGTTCTTTGGAGCGCTGCTTTACTGCCAACTGCGACTTCAGTTGGTTCTGATCCCGTTTTTTAGGCAGTAAGGGCAACGAGAAACATCAAAACCTTTAAACGCACACACGATGCAGAACACCCGCTTTGGTTTCCGACATCCCTCATGTTCGTGTCCTTTGTCTCCACAATTGTAGCAGACGCCGAGCACGGGAGGACGATGCTTTTCCACCAAATACTCCAGACACATTATAGGTTTCTGCGGTGGTTCTGTAGGTTTTTGATTGTTTCCCTCGAGATTCTTGCCATCCTGATTCCCTTGCTGTTTCTTTTTCTGGTTGTCAGGAGGCTTGTTTGAATCAAGACCTGCCGGTTTGGCATTCTTGCTCCAAAACGTTTTGGATTTTGCGTTGCCGTTATTCTGTCCACCTCCCTTTTGGTTTTGATTATTTTGTTTTTGTTTGTTTTGTGGTGGATTATCAGAATAAGCAGCAACTTCCCGAGAAGAACCGAAAACTTTCTGATAAATCGGCGTCTTGGAGGCGTCGATCGATTTACCAAGACTCATCAATTCTGAGAGCGTGTTCACTGGCCTGAGGATAAGCATTTGTTTATAGTCGGCTTTCAGGTTCCGCTTGAGCACGTCGAGTTTTTCGCTCGGTGCCATTGGAACCGTCATAGCACGAAATATTTTTTCCATTTCCAGGAAATATTCCTGGAAAGATTCGTTACGCATCTGCCGGCGCTGGAGAGACTTCATCTTGAGCGTAGCATCAAGTTCAGGATGTACGAAATTTACCTTGAGCTCGCAAACAAGATGGTTCCAGTTAAACAACCGGTTTTGCGTACGCATAGCCTGATACCAGGTCAAAGCATTGCCAGTGAACAAATGCATCGCAGAATTGAAAAGTTCGTCTTCGCACATTTGCTCACACGCAGCGTAACTCGCTACGGTGTCTAAGAATTCATTTAGTCCCGTTCCTTCATCAGTTCCAGCATACTTCCGAATTTTCCAATCAGCGACGCGTTGCGGGTTACGCGAGTAATTCCTTGGGGCTCCCATCGATCCGTTTCCCGCGTTGGTAGATATTGAAAAGTTCGGATAGGATGGCCCCGTCCGCTGTTCGGTCCATTCAGGAACGTGAGGCTGGTTCTGAGTTTGGTACGGGGCTGTGAATCCGGTATTCTGTTTCGGTTTCTCGATTGGAAGTGATGGGCATATATTTTGTTGACCCGAGAATCCTCGCTTCAACACAAATTGATCGGGACTGGGCGCCAGTGTTGGGCGAGGAATCTCTGGTGCATCAAATGAATCGGGTACGTCCATCAAACGCAAATCTTCCAGATCGGTCTGCAGATCCATCTCGGGTGCACTTTCCTTCTTATGTACTAGTGCCCGAAGTTCACTGACGGATTCACGAAGTGAGACAACTTCTTGAACCGTCTTTCTTAAAACTGACGAAATGGTTGTCAGTGAAGCAATCCCACCCATTAGCGTTTCAGTAGCTTTTGAAAAAGCCTCAGACCCCGGAGACGCTATGGCTCTATTATCGTCGGATTGCTGTCGCAATTGTCGAATCTCGTCCCTCATCTCGCACAAGACACGCAACAGGTCGTCCCCTACGAGCTGTTTAGAAAGAGATCCTTGGTTATCGGAAGGATTGGATCCCTGTGGAATTGCAGGTACGTCTGTACTCAGCAAATCTCCCAAAATCTCTCCATCCTCCCCTTCTTGGTTGTCGGGAGGAAGTGCTGCCTGTTCGTCGTTAAAATGACTGGCATAAACTGCTAGAACTTCCTCCAGCAACCCCGAAATTTCCTGGTTGACCTCCCCTGCCGCATAATTTCGGATAACCTGGAGCCTAGACCCCAAATGAAGCAACCGTGTTCGGTAAATCTCCTTGTTTGGGCACCGGTACTGGAGATCTTCCTTGATTGTTAGTAATTTACCAAGGCAGATCTCCTTTTCTTCACCCACGTCACCCCGGAAATTGCGAACTAATTCCCTCCGAGACGACCGCTCATGCGACAAAATTCCCCGAAGACGCCGCTGCCGCTGGACACCCGAAAGATCCGAATCAGGAGAGATAAAAATGCTTCGAGATAGCAACTCAAAATCCAGCTCATCGAAATGCAAATGATCGACGCGCATGAACACACACGCTTGGTTGAATTTCTCCAACGCCATCATAACTTGCGCTATATTGGAAGAAATCACCAAGACACAAAGCATGTAAGTACTGACACGGTATTATTTCCGATTTTTCGCCCACTAACGATTCCCTTAAAATTTCAGGAAATCAAATTGTACCAAAAATGTATCAAATCGAATTGAGAATTCAAGGCAATTAGCCACCACGACCAAATGAATGACGATAACTTTCAAACAACTCGTCCGGCAGACCATACACAAACAACTCAATCCACAAATTTGGACAAAAAGGAAAATACAAAAAATCAAATAAATATACCAAAAAATGTAAATAAATAAATATTACGACCGCGGAACAATATTGCGGAAGAAACCTCACCGACTGTTCTACGAAAATCCTAGATTTAGTAGAAGCACCCCACACTCCGGAAGAAAAAAATATTTTCCAAAAAAGGAAATTATTTTTTTCAGTGTGTTTTGCGCTGTGCGCCAAATGTAAGTAGTGGTTTGCCCACTACTCGGGTTCTTGTTTGCCCGGCGAACCCTTCTTTTCAGGGCGGCCTAGGTGCTCCTACCGGAATTTCGGATTTTCGTATAATAACAAACAAAAAGAGAAAAAAAAAACAAATAAATTCTAACTTTACCGTTTATTCTCCCGAAACTCTCCTCTGCTGGTCGTTCCTTACGGTCTGCTGCTGATGGCGGCGGGAAGGCGACGGTTTTTTTTCCGACCGGCCGGGAACACAACGGCCGCGTTCTCCTTCTGGTGTCGTTGGCTGCTCCGGCAGCGGTCCTTGGCTTTTAGCTAGGGAGGTGAGCTTGGCTCCTTTGTTGGAACCTCCCTAGCGACGTTGGCGACGAATCGCCGGATCGTCTACTCGCCGTAAACGATCCCGGAAGTTACCGCAGTAAACTTCCCAGGGGGAACCTTTGTCCGCCCTGCTTCGTTCTCCTTGGCAATTAACTGTGGAGGAGAGCTTGGCTCGTTCGACTGATCCTCCACAGTGAGAACGGCACTGGTGTCACTTGGGTCCTTTTTATTTAGCCGGGGAAGTGAGTAGCTCCTTAGCGATTAGCTTCCCGTCTCGGCGACCCTACACCAGGACTTTTGTATGCCCGGACCACACACCGATACACTGACGGATTTCACTTACCGTCACACGCGCGCACTGAACTTTTGTTACGGTGGCGGGAAACTGTCCCGAAAAAAAGGAATAAATTTGGAACGTCTGTTCCTGGCTGTGGTCCGTCACTTTCTGTCCTTTTTTACGATGGCCGCCTTCCGCACTCGACCACAACAAAACACCAAAACCAGCACCAAAAAAAACAGTACCGCCGCATAGCTGTCATCGCTATGTGCAGCATATCCAGCACACTTATTGCAGCAAGAGGAGAGCGGTGGCCTACCTAAGCCCTATGTTATTTATACAGCAACGTAAAACAAAAATTATCTAACCTATCTGTACGAATAAAACCGTTCACAAACGCGAAAATTAACAAAAATTTACAACTAAATGTGAACGGTACCGAACAGCGGTGAGCATAATTTTACGTAAACAATACACTCTACGGAGTGTATACGCAAAAAAAGGGTATATTTCCACTAGAGATGGTCGGGTTCGGGTTTTTAGACCCGAAACCCGGACCCGACCCGAACCCGACGGGTTTCGGGTCGGGTTCGGGTTCATTAAATTTAAGCTTCTCGGGTTCGGGTCGGGTTCCGGGTTTTGAAATTTGAAATTCTCGGGCTCGGGTCGGGTCCGGGTTTTTAAAATTTTGAACTTTCGGGTTCGGGTCGGGTACGGGTTTTTCAAATTAGAAATTGTCGGGGTCGGGTCGGGTTCGGGTTTTGAACAAAACAACCCAACCATTTCTTGACACTGTCTATACACAAAACCCAGCCTTTTTTATACTTCGTGATACGAATGGAAGACAAATATAACCGTACCAAATGGTAGCACCTTTAAATCGCTAGAATTCGTCGTATTTTCTGGTGCTCAAATATAGTATTTTTTCATTCTTGTATAAAGTTCTGTCTCTTCAGATTCGTAAACTGACTGAATTGTTTTATGTTAAAAAAGAACATTCATGAGAGAGCAATCAACAATACGTGTCTCACATCTAAAATCTCTTTGCGATTTATTTTTAATGATAATTAGTAATAAATCAAGTCAACAGGAATTTATCGGAAAATATTGGTTCAACTTTCTGTTTTAAAATATTAATTTCGACAGGTATTTTAAAACCGATACGTAGGCCGCGGTCAGAGTAAACGCATAAAACTCAACTAAAGCGTACAGCAAATAGTGTCCAAAGCAAAGCGAGTAGAAATCTACGGAAAGTAGAAACAATAAAAACCAATCTATTGATCCGAAATCAAACAGTGGGTGTTGCGAGTGCAGTTAATGGTAGTACTTTTTGCTACATATTGAATAATAATTGTCCATTAACCCTATAACGGTTTCGTGACTTTTTTTCTAAGTGAACGGTTTTTTGGGATACATTCGTAGCCAAGAACTAAAATCGCTCTAATATGCCTAATTTTTATTAAATTTATAATTAAATTGGATAGTTTTATTCTAAAACATACAATTTTTCACAAGTTTTTCGTTTACTGTGTATCGATGTTTTGCTTTTAAAAAAAGATAAAATAATGTCTTCGGAATTATGCAAACATGACAAAACATTAACGTAAATGGTTTTGTGATGTACATTTGTACCCCAAACAAACTTTAAGCGGGCACTGTTAAGTTGGTCAAATGCAACAAATAGGTTTTACCTGCTTTAATAGAAGTTTAATAATAATCAAATTGATTTATGATAAAGAATGCTTGCAGTGAAAATAAACTGTAACCATTGACTAAAAAGGACGTTGTAGTCCGGGCCCCGGGGACGATTTCACAATTCCCATATATTGAAATCACAAATGTGGTGGTACTGCTCTGGTAAATTACCATAGCTAACATGTGATATATTATACCAAACTGCCTTGCAGGAATGGTGTTACATTTCCTAGAAGAGAAATGTATAGAATTCGCTTTTGATACAAAATTAGAAATTTTGGTTAAGTACGACGGGCAAGGTTGTTTGAAACTGTCACCATTAAGTTTTTGTTTCCCCATTAGTTAGCGACCGATTTATTCTACATTTCGTTTAATATATCGACAATTTATAAGTTTCTCATAACATTACATATTCGACGTTCAATAATAGCAAATAAAAATGCGGATTTTACTCGCCAGTAATTCGTTTCGCCATAGGCAGATATAACTCAACGCGTATGGTGCTACTTCAGATTCGAATGATTCTACTATTCTAGGATGAGCCTAGGGTGCCTAAAATTAAAAATCTTCGAGATCTCTGGTGGATTCTCCATATTAGCAAGTTGGGTTTGGATCGGGTTTCTCAAATTAAAAATTTTCGGGTTCGGGTCGGGTTCGGGTTCTCAAATTTTGAAATTCTCGGGGTCGGGTCGGGTTCGGGTTTTACAAAATTTTCATTCTCGGGTACGGGTCGGGTCCGGGTTTTCTTATTTTAAAATTTTCGGGCTCGGGTCGGGTGCGGGTTTTTCAAATTTTATAATTTCGGGCTCGGGTCGGGTTCGGGTTTTTCAATTTTCAAGCTCTCGGGTTCGGGTCGGGTTCGGGTTCGAAAAAAATGAAACCCGACCATCTCTAATTTCCACCCAGTGCAAAATTGTTACCCTGGCGGGTTACAATCTCGCCCACACCGGGTGGAAAAAAATTGGAAACAATTTTTTTCTAACCTAACACCTAACACCGATACAATAATAATACGCAATGAATAAATAAATAAATAAACAAAGAAAAACTAACTACACCTAATTATTTCTTCCGCAATTTATCAAAATTCATCAAAAAAAAAAATAATCGACCGGGTGTCCTCATTGGTGAAAAGTTTGCCTGTGTTTGGTCCGATAATACTGACAGCATACGCGAAGCGAGAGGTTGTCAGCCATCGTCATTACTCGGCTATGGGTTGAACCCTAAATCCAATCCGAAAACAAGATCGGTAACAACTCGATATTCCTAAAATTCTGCAAGTGACATTGACAATTTTCAATCTTCCAACTTGCAGGGGAACGGTTGTCGGCATTATTTTGTTCGTTTTTGACATTAAAAATGTCTTACTCCACTATCTGGGGCTAGGTGTCATTCTAAAATCTAAACTATCTCCCATGTAACGAAACTATGTAAGGTTTGCACGCTTATAACTCCGATATTACTAGATGGATTTTAATCATTCATACACCAACCGATTCAGAAACACCTTACTTAAATATTGGTAATAATTTAATATCTCCCCAATAAAAGTAGACTTTTGGAAATTGGTAAAATTAAAAAGTTCACAAAAAAGTTAGGTGTTTCTGAATCGGTTGGTGTATGAATGATTAAAATCCATCTAGTAATATCGGAGTTATAAGCGTGCAAACCTTACATAGTTTCGTTACATGGGAGATAGTTTAGATTTTAGAATGACACCTAGCCCCAGATAGTGGAGTAAGACATTTTTAATGTCAAAACGGGAAAAATACCATTCGTGAGGCAGATTTCTCAGACACAGCCGTCAAAAGAGGGCAGCTTAGTTGCTCAATGAAACACGAAAAGTCATAAATAGATGCAACGCATGTCCGTTTAAATCAGTTGTTGCTCTTATCCCACACGAGCAACGTCGTCTCCGGGCGATGCAATAAGCGCTATCGATTTTCGGTAACGTTGGCATTTGCACACACTCGCACCTAAGTGACTAAACCATATACGGTTAGTTTATAAATAGAGGTGACGCGTACCCGTTTGAATCAGTTTTTGTTCTTATGTCGAACGGGTAAGATCATGGCTGCAGCGTCTGGGCACTACAATAAGCGGTAGACGCTATGCATTTTCGGCAGCGGTGGCCGTGTGCGGATTTGTCGGGTACCAGCATGGTGTCACAGAATGATTTGCAAAGTGGGTGGGCGGGGTGGTTTGGATTTAATTCAATACGGTGTGTGCTGGAGTGTTGCGTTTGAAAAAAATATATTTATTTTTATGCATGCGTGTGCGTTGTAACTTGTTAATCCATGTTTACGGCGCTTTGTAGCTGCGTAGGGTATAGAGCCAATTGGTTTTCATGTTTCATATTTCGGTTATATGTTTTTTATCAGTAAGGCATCTGACAACGTGCTTCTGTAGTTATTGCACTGTTCAGCAGCGTAGTATTTTATATAGGAGAGTACACTCAGGTTTTTTACGCGGATTTTTAAATTTACGCGGTTTTCATTTACACGGCCTGTATCCCCTGCGTGAAAAATCTGAGTGTAATTGCATCGGAAACAATCACATTCCCAGCAGAACTTTTTGTTTTCTAATTTCAAACACTTTTGTTTCGTAGTGCACACAACGGAAAATTTTAAAACAGAACTTACCGTCCCAGCAGCAGTTGAAGCTGGTGTTCTTTTTCGATTCAAATTCAAGCCATGTCTTAAGCGTTACTGGACTTAAAATTGTTTTCCCAGTTTATCCAGTCAGAATATCTGTCCTACCCTATGTATTTAAAACACAGTTCTAATTGCGTTTTAAGGTATACAACAAATACGGTTGGGTATACTAATTTAAATTTTAAAATAAATCTGTTTTAAATTATGAAACAAACCGCTGTACTGAAGATATAATTATGTCAGTCCTATTACCACATAAAACACCTATATAACATAAAACGCTGCAGAATTGGTTTAATAATACAATGTTTACACTACAGAGTTATAACACGTTTTAATAATTAGCAACAAGAAAAATGTCACCAAGATAGCATAAAAACCCGTTTTAACTGGTAGTGCGAACGTTGCATAACAATGTAATTTATCAAATAATTTCATTTTTCCACCACTAATCGATCAAGAAATACTTACACTTAAGATTGTTTACTTAAGTTCATTAGTACATTATTGAAAATTTAAATGGAAAATGAAATTTCATATTTTATGGAGAATCTGTATATTTCCGTTGGCGGGCGTGGGTTTCCTCATCACAGCTCTCAATATGGAACTTTTCTTTTGAATATATTTTCTGGACAGACCAGCCTATTTTACTAGATGGATCAGCCAAATAATGCCAATCACCTAGTGAGATACTTGATTAATTAATAGATTACCGTTAAAAGACCTTCAATAAATTATGTTTTAATGGGGAGGGTATATAGCAAATTGTAACATATGAAAACAGGCGAGTGAACAAGAACGTGTGTCGATATGTGTGATAGATAAAAAAGCTATATTTTTAATGTCACCGTGGTCGTGTCCTGTACACAACCCTTTAATTTTTTTCCTCGACTGTCCAGAAATGTCTTACGTGTCCTTACGGTACCAGTACTACACACTTGTGTTGGGGTTTCTATCCAAATACATTCATACAATTATCTCATTCATTCATCCTCAATCAGTGGCCTACTCGATCATTCACATTCCGATAAGCACTTCGAATTAACCCCAAAACAATTTTATCTTATCATTCACACATACTTTCATTCACTGTTCGATTCTGCACACATACATTCACACATACCATACCGCTTAACACGTCATCGTTTCTCCCACTCACAGACATTCCGGACAAAAGTTTGTATATTCGTCCCTTTTCGCCTCAAAACGCTTCGTACATTGGAAAAGAAACGTTTGAGAGGGACCAAAGAATGTCTTTCGCATAATTTAAAAATCTCGAAATGATTCCCGCTGGAATCAAACGAACCATCCCAGGTTTAACCACAAACCCAAAATTATGCGAAATAAAATTTTATTATTTGATTCGAAATCGAAGACGCGGTATCGTTTTACCCCATTCGCTCTTCCACTCACACTACTCTGATCCAAATCGGGCTACACCTGCATGATGCAGAGCATTTATGCGAACATTGGGGAAACTGTCAAAATTGATGATGATATTTTCATCCATCTGAATGGATGAATGAATCATCCTCAAAATATAAATAAAAACAAAACAGTTCGCGAAATCGGTTCGCAAACTGTTTTTATTATTCCGTTTACGGTCGGTCCCGGCGTAGTGGAACCACTCACGCGAACGAAGTGTCCCCGGCGAAGAGGGGAAAGGTGGTTTTTTTTTATATAGTGACCCAAATAAGGAGAAATTTTATATAATTTAGTGCACCCGTAGGTGCGAGTGTTCCCCACAGAAAGGGGTTCTTGAAAAATTTTATGTTGCCGAACACGGCAGAAGAATGATGTGTATGCATCCGGCGGTGAAAAGACGGTACGATAGGTTCGTTTTGTTTCTTCCAAACACTGGTACTGGTTTGGTAAGAAAGTTTTGTTTACCGTAACCGTCTCGACCGCCGGAGCAAAGCAAATTAGTGGATAATTTGGTTACCTCACTGTGCGAGTGGGGCGCAAAAGATTTTTTTTGTATTTGTTTGCCGAACACGGCAGGTAGTGTATTTAGATGCGTCCGGTGCCCGGGAGAACGGCACGGTATAAGATTAGTGTTTTTTTAATAGAGTATTCCACCCTACCGTAGTCGTCATCGGGGCCGGAGCATATATTTCGTGCGAGTGTTTGTTTACCACACTGCGAGAGTGTGGCTCTGAAAAATTGCAAGAAGGTGTTGAAGAACCTTCTCGCGGCAGAGTTGGTCTTCCACAATAAAAATAGAGAAGACGGAGAAATGTTTATTGTTTTTTTTATTCGGACCAACGTCCGTGTTGTTGCCGTCGGGAACTGACGGCTGCTTTTGGAAAACTCCCAAGTGAGTAATCCATATAAAAGCATACCGTCAGTCCACAGACGGCACGGAAAAGTTTTTATGCTGGTTTAAGGAGATTTGCTGGCCAAACTCCGAGATTTTTACCTGCTAAATCCTCCAGCTCGTAGGAGGATACACCTTTTTTTGAGACAATTTTTGCCGGTAAGTATTGTGGTCCAAGTTTAGCATTGTAAGACTCGAGTGCATTCGACAACTTCATGTTTCGACGGTATACCATTTGTCCTGTTTCAAAAGGTTTGGAGAACTTTCGATGACGCAAGTTGTACTGATGTTGAATGCCCTCGCTTGCCTTTGCCAAATTTTTGACCACAATCTCCCGGATTTTGTCTATCTGTTGGTGTCTTGTTTCTAGGTCACCCTCACCGGAAATCCTGCTGAAGTCATCGGCAGATGCCATTTCACACCCGTGTATAATGAAATGTGGACTAAACCCAGTGGAGGAATGAACGGTAGTATTTAGGATGCGCTCCACATCGGTGATGTGGACATCCCAGTTGCGCTGCTCGGTTCGAGCATATGCCCGGATTGCGGTGTTTATCGAGCGATTTGTTCGCTCCACTGGGTTAGCCTGCGAATGATAGCGGGAGTTCAGCCAATGTTTGACGTTGGTTTCTTTTATGAATTGACTGAACTCCTTCGAGGTGAAAGTGGAGGCATTGTCGCTTAGCAGAATTTCCGGGCTGCCATGGCGATTGAACCACTGTTCGCGCAGTATCGTACAGAGTGACGTACTAGCGATTTTGCGAACGGGGGTTAACATGACGTACTTACTGAAGACGTCGAGGACGACAAGCAAGTGTTGATTGCCACGTTTGCTTTTTGGAAGAGGACCAATATAGTCCACAGAAACCATTCGCCATGGTGCATTAGTCGCACGCGACTTACCCATTTCGGGCTGGACTGGGACGAAAGGAGCTTTGATTTCCTTGCACGTCCCGCATTCTCGAATAAACTTTCGTATTTCCGATCCCATACGAGGCCAGTAATATCGCAACTGCACTTCGTGGATCGTTTTATCGTATCCCACGTGAAGCAAATTTTCGTGGGTACGTTGGATCAAATCTTGACGGAACTCGGGTGCTGGGACGAGTTTCCAACTGAACCGCGAGTTGCACGGAACAACTTTTGAGTTGACATACTTGAAAAGTTGATCATTTTCTACTTTGAAATCGGCATAGTCGTCAGGATTTTGGATAACTTTGGACTTCATGGAACAGTACCAGTCTGAGGTGGACAAAGCGGAAACGGCTGCTACGGCCCGGGATAACGCATCTGGAACGACATTGTCCTTGCCTTTCCGGTGCTCAATAGACATGTCGTAGAGTTGCAATTCTAAACTCCAACGACTCAAACGTGAACTGGTTTTCCATTTAGTCTTCAGTATCCATGTAATCGCTGACGAATCAGTGACCAGTCGAAAATGATAACCTTCCAAGTAACCTCGAAAGTGTTCAACCGCCATTATCACCGCCAGACCTTCCTTTTCAGTTGCATGATAGTTCCTTTGGGGAGTGGTCAGTTTGTGCGAAAAGTAAGCAACTACTTTCTCATCCTCGGGATACTCCTGCACCAGAACAGCAGCGACTGCTACGTCACTAGCGTCTGTCTGAAGAATGAATTCTTTGGAGAAGTCTGGTGGGACTAAAACTGGAGGAGTGACTAGAAGTTCCTTAATTTTAAGGAACGCGAGTTCTGCCTCAGAGTTCCAAACTAAGCTCTTGGTTTTCGTTTTGAGCAGATCGGTCAAGGGAGCAGTGACCTCACTGAACCGATCAATGAAACGGCGGTAATAACCGCACATCCCGAGGAAACGACGAAGTTTCGTCACGGTAACCGGTCTCTCGTAGTCGAGAATCGGCTGAATTTTGTCAGGATTGACCTTGAGTCCGTCCCGATTCAACAAATAACCAAGAAACTTTAGTTCGGGGACTCCAAAACGGGATTTTTCCAAATTGATGGTTAGATTGGCTCTTGCTAGACAATCGGCCACTGCTTTGAGCAACTGTATGTGATGCTCGAACGTTTCGCTTACCACGATGATGTCATCTAGGTAGACGAAAACGTAAGGTTCCCATTTACCTCGTCCTAGAACCTGGTCCATCAGTCGCGCCAGAGTAGCGGGGCTGTTGACGAGACCAAATGGTAGACGGGTAAATTGGAACATACCCCTGCCGGGAACACTGAAAGCGGTATATTTGCGACTATCCTTAGCCAGGGGTACCTGGAGAAAGGCCTCCTTCAAGTCTATGGTAGACAGGTACTTCGCCTTGGGTAAGCCGCCCAATATTCGCCCAGGGTGGGGCAGAGGGTATGCATCCCGTACAGTACGCTCATTGAGAGGCCTAGCGTCTAGACAAAGGCGGATTGAGTCGTCTGGTTTCGTGACCGCCACAATATTAAGCGACCAATCCGAATCAGACTCCTCGATAATTCCCATAGACCGCCATCGGTCAACCTCTTCCCAGACCTTTGACAGTTTCTTTGGGCTCATGTGATAAGGATATCGGCAAACGGGTGCCGCACCTTGGAATTCATCTTTGATGACAATCCTGTGCTCTGTGAATGAGGTTGGGCTTAGCTTTCCGGGCTCTACTGCCTGGAAACACTTCTTTACTTCTTCTACGCGCGCTAACTGTTCCGAAGTGAGTATCGACTCACGCGGTACTTCATCTTCTTCATCGTCTTCTGATTCCTGACCTGAGTTCAACAGAGCACAGTTTTGTATCTCAGGAGAAATCCCAAAGGCGCGCCAAAAGTCCATACCTAGAATGGAGTTGACGGTCAGATGCTCTACTACAAGAGTGCATAGGACCTTTGTCAAATTTTGAAAAGTATACGGGAGATACGCTTGTCCAATGATTGGTAAGGATTGACCATTTGCAGAACGTAGTTCGAATGATCGTTCCAACCTTTTCAAGGGACTTTTCGAAAACTTTCGGTATAGCTTTTTAGTTATAATTGTGGCGTTACTACCACTGTCGAGCAAGGCTTTGAAGGATTTGCCGTACACAGCGACAATTGCAAATGGACGGTTATCGAACGGGTCGTCAAGGACGATGGTTTCGACAGACAACGAATTATCATAGTCCTCATCACGAGCCGGTCGAAAACTGTCGTAAATCTGGGGATGGATTGTTAGTTGTTCTTTGGAGCGCTGCTTTACTGCCAACTGCGACTTCAGTTGGTTCTGATCCCGTTTTTTAGGCAGTAAGGGCAACGAGAAACATCAAAACCTTTAAACGCACACACGATGCAGAACACCCGCTTTGGTTTCCGACATCCCTCATGTTCGTGTCCTTTGTCTCCACAATTGTAGCAGACGCCGAGCACGGGAGGACGATGCTTTTCCACCAGATACTCCAGACACATTATAGGTTTCTGCGGTGGTTCTGTAGGTTTTTGATTGTTTCCCTCGAGATTCTTGCCATCCTGATTCCCTTGCTGTTTCTTTTTCTGGTTGTCAGGAGGCTTGTTTGAATCAAGACCTGCCGGTTTGGCATTCTTGCTCCAAAACGTTTTGGATTTTGCGTTGCCGTTATTCTGTCCACCTCCCTTTTGGTTTTGATTATTTTGTTTTTGTTTGTTTTGTGGTGGATTATCAGAATAAGCAGCAACTTCCCGAGAAGAACCGAAAACTTTCTGATAAATCGGCGTCTTGGAGGCGTCGATCGATTTACCAAGACTCATCAATTCTGAGAGCGTGTTCACTGGCCTGAGGATAAGCATTTGTTTATAGTCGGCTTTCAGGTTCCGCTTGAGCACGTCGAGTTTTTCGCTCGGTGCCATTGGAACCGTCATAGCACGAAATATTTTTTCCATTTCCAGGAAATATTCCTGGAAAGATTCGTTACGCATCTGCCGGCGCTGGAGAGACTTCATCTTGAGCGTAGCATCAAGTTCAGGATGTACGAAATTTACCTTGAGCTCGCAAACAAGATGGTTCCAGTTAAACAACCGGTTTTGCGTACGCATAGCCTGATACCAGGTCAAAGCATTGCCAGTGAACAAATGCATCGCAGAATTGAAAAGTTCGTCTTCGCACATTTGCTCACACGCAGCGTAACTCGCTACGGTGTCTAAGAATTCATTTAGTCCCGTTCCTTCATCAGTTCCAGCATACTTCCGAATTTTCCAATCAGCGACGCGTTGCGGGTTACGCGAGTAATTCCTTGGGGCTCCCATCGATCCGTTTCCCGCGTTGGTAGATATTGAAAAGTTCGGATAGGATGGCCCCGTCCGCTGTTCGGTCCATTCAGGAACGTGAGGCTGGTTCTGAGTTTGGTACGGGGCTGTGAATCCGGTATTCTGTTTCGGTTTCTCGATTGGAAGTGTTGGGCATATATTTTGTTGACCCGAGAATCCTCGCTTCAACACAAATTGATCGGGACTGGGCGCCAGTGTTGGGCGAGGAATCTCTGGTGCATCAAATGAATCGGGTACGTCCATCAAACGCAAATCTTCCAGATCGGTCTGCAGATCCATCTCGGGTGCACTTTCCTTCTTATGTACTAGTGCCCGAAGTTCACTGACGGATTCACGAAGTGAGACAACTTCTTGAACCGTCTTTCTTAAAACTGACGAAATGGTTGTCAGTGAAGCAATCCCACCCATTAGCGTTTCAGTAGCTTTTGAAAAAGCCTCAGACCCCGGAGACGCTATGGCTCTATTATCGTCGGATTGCTGTCGCAATTGTCGAATCTCGTCCCTCATCTCGCACAAGACACGCAACAGGTCGTCCCCTACGAGCTGTTTAGAAAGAGATCCTTGGTTATCGGAAGGATTGGATCCCTGTGGAATTGCAGGTACGTCTGTACTCAGCAAATCTCCCAAAATCTCTCCATCCTCCCCTTCTTGGTTGTCGGGAGGAAGTGCTGCCTGTTCGTCGTTAAAATGACTGGCATAAACTGCTAGAACTTCCTCCAGCAACCCCGAAATTTCCTGGTTGACCTCCCCTGCCGCATAATTTCGGATAACCTGGAGCCTAGACCCCAAATGAAGCAACCGTGTTCGGTAAATCTCCTTGTTTGGGCACCGGTACTGGAGATCTTCCTTGATTGTTAGTAATTTACCAAGGCAGATCTCCTTTTCTTCACCCACGTCACCCCGGAAATTGCGAACTAATTCCCTCCGAGACGACCGCTCATGCGACAAAATTCCCCGAAGACGCCGCTGCCGCTGGACACCCGAAAGATCCGAATCAGGAGAGATAAAAATGCTTCGAGATAGCAACTCAAAATCCAGCTCATCGAAATGCAAATGATCGACGCGCATGAACACACACGCTTGGTTGAATTTCTCCAACGCCATCATAACTTGCGCTATATTGGAAGAAATCACCAAGACACAAAGCATGTAAGTACTGACACGGTATTATTTCCGATTTTTCGCCCACTAACGATTCCCTTAAAATTTCAGGAAATCAAATTGTACCAAAAATGTATCAAATCGAATTGAGAATTCAAGGCAATTAGCCACCACGACCAAATGAATGACGATAACTTTCAAACAACTCGTCCGGCAGACCATACACAAACAACTCAATCCACAAATTTGGACAAAAAGGAAAATACAAAAAATCAAATAAATATACCAAAAAATGTAAATAAATAAATATTACGACCGCGGAACAATATTGCGGAAGAAACCTCACCGACTGTTCTACGAAAATCCTAGATTTAGTAGAAGCACCCCACACTCCGGAAGAAAAAAATATTTTCCAAAAAAGGAAATTATTTTTTTCAGTGTGTTTTGCGCTGTGCGCCAAATGTAAGTAGTGGTTTGCCCACTACTCGGGTTCTTGTTTGCCCGGCGAACCCTTCTTTTCAGGGCGGCCTAGGTGCTCCTACCGGAATTTCGGATTTTCGTATAATAACAAACAAAAAGAGAAAAAAAAAACAAATAAATTCTAACTTTACCGTTTATTCTCCCGAAACTCTCCTCTGCTGGTCGTTCCTTACGGTCTGCTGCTGATGGCGGCGGGAAGGCGACGGTTTTTTTTCCGACCGGCCGGGAACACAACGGCCGCGTTCTCCTTCTGGTGTCGTTGGCTGCTCCGGCAGCGGTCCTTGGCTTTTAGCTAGGGAGGTGAGCTTGGCTCCTTTGTTGGAACCTCCCTAGCGACGTTGGCGACGAATCGCCGGATCGTCTACTCGCCGTAAACGATCCCGGAAGTTACCGCAGTAAACTTCCCAGGGGGAACCTTTGTCCGCCCTGCTTCGTTCTCCTTGGCAATTAACTGTGGAGGAGAGCTTGGCTCGTTCGACTGATCCTCCACAGTGAGAACGGCACTGGTGTCACTTGGGTCCTTTTTATTTAGCCGGGGAAGCGAGTAGCTCCTTAGCGATTAGCTTCCCGTCTCGGCGACCCTACACCAGGACTTTTGTATGCCCGGACCACACACCGATACACTGACGGATTTCACTTACCGTCACACGCGCGCACTGAACTTTTGTTACGGTGGCGGGAAACTGTCCCGAAAAAAAGGAATAAATTTGGAACGTCTGTTCCTGGCTGTGGTCCGTCACTTTCTGTCCTTTTTTACGATGGCCGCCTTCCGCACTCGACCACAACAAAACACCAAAACCAGCACCAAAAAAAACAGTACCGCCGCATAGCTGTCATCGCTATGTGCAGCATATCCAGCACACTTATTGCAGCAAGAGGAGAGCGGTGGCCTACCTAAGCCCTATGTTATTTATACAGCAACGTAAAACAAAAATTATCTAACCTATCTGTACGAATAAAACCGTTCACAAACGCGAAAATTAACAAAAATTTACAACTAAATGTGAACGGTACCGAACAGCGGTGAGCATAATTTTACGTAAACAATACACTCTACGGAGTGTATACGCAAAAAAAGGGTATATTTCCACCCAGTGCAAAATTGTTACCCTGGCGGGTTACAAATGTACTAAACACGGTACTGATCCTTTCGAAATAAAAAAGATAATAAAAATGTCTCACCTTGCCGCACCAACTGAATAAAAAAGTCCTCCTGCACACCGCATGGTACAGTATAGTATGCTGCTGCTACTGTGTTTGAATGTGCTGTTGCTATCTTTTTTGCAGTTGGTCAATGGTCTTCTACATTTGGCTTGGATCTATTGCACTAATTGTGGTTGCTGATCAGGTTGTACCGTCGGTTGAAAGTTATTGCTACCGACCTTTAGGATGATGGTCGTGGTCTGGAAGAAATCTTAATTTTCTGATGTTGTGGTTGAAGGTGGTTCTGCTGCTGAGCTTGCTGTGAAATGTTGGCGATAAGCACTCGAATAGTGATTGCTTGCTGCTGCTGGAATGGAATCACGAGCACTGTGGAGGCAGTGATATTTTCATGCAAGGAACTGGTAGGAACCAAGGCTGGAATATGACGTTTGTGCTTGAATCCGATTTCTCTAAATCAGGAAGGCAACCGCTGGTAAAAATAGTGGCAGACAAGTTTTAAGGCAGAATGTGCCGATGAAATGTTTTCCGATGTGTCCATTATTCGTAAACTCCTGTTGTTCGTTTGAGCAGTAATTGCTATGAGGGGTTGTTGGCTGTTGCTGGATTTGGAGTAGTTGGTACTGCTGCGGTTTATCGTCTGCACAACCGAACCCCATGTACGTACGCGGTGTTCGTACACACAGGTTCTTGATACTAGTTTTCTCTTTCTCTCACCCATCATCACTAGCATTGACTCATTCTGTTTTGTGTGTGCCTTTCTTATGTACGCACACGGTGTACGTACACGATGCTTAAACCTAAGTTTGCACATCGTTCGCTTGGGTTCGGTGTTCGATGCGAACCTGTACACAAAGGCAAAGCATGTTTGAGGTTGAACGCGTGCACGAAATTTTGTACACGGGTGCAAACTTGTCGATGTTCATGGGAAGACTGCTTGGCGTGGGCGTTTACTAATTGTGTAATAGTGTGATCGCGAAGGGCTCGAGCATTTGAATGCTAGCGTGTCTCTAACTTTGTGTGCATTCGTGTGGCCATTCGCATATTCGCGTGTATTCTTTAACGATCGCGCGCGGACCGTGAATCTGATAATTAATTTTTAGTGTATGGTAGAGGAGCGAGTTGTCTGGTGAATGATTGTACAACATTCCCTCGAAAACCATTCCCCAGAAGAAAAAATACCGAAGCTTTTTCCCCAGAAACACATATTCCAGAAAGTACTAATTCCCAGAAAACTGATCCCCAGAAAGTACCAAAGCCCAGAAAACTTTCACCCAGAAAGAACCATAACCCAGAAAACTGTTCCGCAGAAAGTACCAAAACCCAGAAAATTATTTTACCGAATTTTTTTTTTCTTGTGTTTTCTCAATAAACAATTCGTTACATTTAGATCATGTGTAATTAAATACATGTTATAAGTTTGCTATTCACAGTACTTTTTTAATATTTACGCATTGTGCTTATATTTAAACGCATTAAAAAAGATGGAAAGATCTACGGGTGATAATTATATGTAAAATGAAAGCTTTCGATTCCTATTTGATAGAAAAAATATTATAATTGGTTTTGAACCAATTTTTGCATTTAAAACCGCTTGCTCCGCATGTAGCAATAGTGGCGCAATTGCTAATTCCGGTTCCTATATATGCAAAACCCATTGATTACTTTTGGAGCATGCAACTCTAGGTACATTTGGCCCACTATAGCTGTAAAGGAGCTCAAAAATCAAGGAAAACTCATTATTTCAGTTGTTTTTTTAGCAAACTTCTATGATAAAACTTGTGTTGCCTTGCGAGTTTAGTGCGAACTACAAAGCAAGAAATAATTAACTGCGGTTGGCATTTTAATCAAGCGTTTAGCCTACTACTGCGACTAGTAGTACACCGCGGCTATTGGAGCACCCACCCTATTGTTTGTTAAATATTCAACAATCGTCGATTTTCGATATTTGCGGCATCGTGCCGCGGAAATATCCCAAAACTCTATAATACATTTGAGTTGCAAAGACATGTAATATTACCTGAAGATCTAGAAACATAAAAAGAGCTCCATTAGGTTAAATACCTAGTAGTACACCTCAAATCTCTATCGCTTTGCGTGTCATTGACGGTTAATGATTGAGCACAAAGCTTTGGCTGCCTAGAGCTAAAAACTAATTTTTTCTCGATTTCTTGGTACAATGGCAAGCGACGTAGGATTTTGTGAAATGGTGCACTTGTTAATGAAAAAGCGCTGTAAAAGCCATTAAAATCGACGCAAATTTGCATACGGACAGTTTTTAGAAGAAACGAAACATTTTTTTGGTAATGGCTTTCGAATTTCATTTTTGAAGACGAAAACCCCATTAGCCGAAACTTTACTTAAGCGGGACCCATGTAATTTAAACATCAATGTCACAAATGACGTTTCAAGGTCGCAGAGATGTTTGTTTTTGTCGTTTAAAGTTAAATTGAAAAGCTGAAACAAAATAAAAATAAAATAAAGATCCATTCAGTAGATCTTTCGCAAATTATTCCCAACAAACCTCAATTTTAGGCCTCGAGACTAGAGGACCCCCTTGAAATTTCGATGGTACATGGTGCAACAAACATCGAAGAATGTTATAATAAATCTTTAATATGATAGTTCGAATATGTTTTTCCTATTTTAGCCAACTTTTTGCTCTAGCTATTCCATAGTGTGCTGGAAAGAATGAATCAACCCTATGTTTGAGAAAACCGGTCAGACGAGTAGATAACAAGTTTCATTCCGATGGCTATTTGGCATACATATTCAAAGAATTGCTCATGTTTAAAAGAAGGAGTCAACTCCTATGTTTGAATAAACCGAGCATACGAGTTGATCACAGGTCATGCCCTTATTGATTCATCTGCTACATAAATTGCCATCCGCGGGTCAATCGGAACATTGAGCATTGAACGAACGTTCCTACCCTTAGTACATATGCTCCTTCCAGATAAATCAGAATCCAACTACAAAAAAGCTCTAGAACTACTAAAAACCATAGCAGCCAACAACAATATTATAATTAATCCGTCGATTGTATTGACAGATTTTGAAATCGCTGAGATAAACGCTATAGCAAGGATTGTTCCCAATTCTGTGCGATATGGTTGCTTTTTCCACCTAACGAAAAATTGGTGGAAACGGATCCAAAAATTTGGGATTATCTGGAATTTATTTGAAAAGTGTGCAAATGCAGATCTCTTTCAGACAAACCCAGGCCTTGGACTTTTTGAAACCTCAAGATGTGCCTGAAGGCTTGGGTATTGTCCGTGCTTCAGCTCCGGAATAAATGTCACCGTACTTCGATTACATAAAAAATACGTTTTTGGGAAGCGAAGGGCTGGAAAACACTGCGCACAGGCACAGGCCACATTTTCCCCTGAATTCCACATGCGATACAACACCATGGACCATGCGATACAACACCCTCAATGACATACCCATAACCTCAAACGTAATAGAAGGGTATCACAACCAATTAAATGCACTCTTAAAAGGTACCAGTGTCCTTAAACTTTATGCGGTTGTGAAAGCATTCAAAGTGGAAGAGCAGTCCACGTCGGCGGAATATATGCGATATCTGCAAGGAGATATGATAAACCGGCGTCGCTGTAAAAAAACATGCAGGAGACAAAAAATTAAAAGAAGTTTTAATTGCCGACCAGGAAGATGGTACAACATTAAAAGATACCATTTTATCAATAGCTCTTATATTACAAAACCAAACCTGAATATTAATACTAATAAATAAGTCATCTTCAGTTAAAATACCTCAATTTCTGGGAAATGGTTTTTTCTGGGGTATGAACTTCTGGGTATTTGTTCATTCTGGGTAACGGTTTTCTGGGCAAAAATACTTTCTGGGAAAAGGTTTTCTTGTAATTGGTACTTTCGACGGAATGGTTTTCTGGAGAATGGTTCTTTCTGGGGAAAAAACTTCGGTGTTTTAGTTTCTGGGGAATGGTTTTCGGGGGAAAGCCGTACAACCCTGGTGAATATGATCATCATTCTTGATTGGTCCAACTGAAGGCATGAGTCCAGGCTGGTGGAGAGTAGAGAATTCCGAACGTATCCGATCCACGATCGTTCGAGCGGTGGGTTAATGCTTGAGACCGCGGTTGTAAAGTTATAGATGCTGAAAAGTTCACTTAAGTAAGGGGGTGTTTTAATGTTGGCGAAATTGCGAGCGTAGCTGTGTGTGGGGATGATTGAAATTGTAATATAAGTTCACGTTTGTGACCAGGTTGGTGTTATCGCGAAAGCTAAGGACGTTTGTGCGTTTTGGATGAGAGATTGTGAGGGTATATGGGAGAATGTGCTATTGATGCATTCACCAGACGAGACTAACTTATGCCAGCTTACTTGTGCACTGGTTTCGTAGAATCGAGGCGATCATCGAAATGATAGATCCTACGAGTGAATGCACTTGGCCCAGTCACCTGTCTAGCATTTGTATATTTGCGTGTTTGAATGTTTACGTGTGTATGGGAAGTGTTGGGTGTTGAGATGTGTGTTTTACCTGTAAATAATATGTTAATACAAATAATATGTAATATGTTAAAATAAGACATGTGTAATATGCTACTTGCAGTCTAATGGCAGTGAATTGTCATTGATGGCAGCAATGTTGACCTTTTTGGTTGTATGAACTCGAAGAAATCATCAGAGGAATGACGCATGAGACCGAAAATAAATAAATGAAATAAAAAGAAGAAAACACATGTAATATGCAATAAAATTACTTGGAATCGTCTGCGCCAGTGCCCGAAAATGATACATATTTACCATTAACGACAATTGCATTCCGTTAGAAGTTTTTCATGATATGCTGACCGGAAATGGATGATTGACGTGCGTCGGTAAATTAATCGTACCTTCATTTATACAATACAACCTTCACGAATGAATCGAATACAGGAATTGAACACCGGTAAAAAGTGACCAACGAATCCCAAGAAGGATTACCCACTATTCTATCATATAAGCCAGTTCTGCATCCATTCCCTTACTCATATGCTACAAATACTCAGACGAACACATACACAGATAGACATACGACTACCACTGCCATTAAGCTGTTGAACAATGTCTGCAAACAGAGCCCACGGAAAAAGTCAATCCACGGTTACCCGCCAATCGGTAGCGCCAGTGTGCACAGGCTCTTAGCTGACTGTTAGTTTGGGCTGGTGCAGAGTATGAAAAACCCCAAAACATAAAAAAGGCCCATCGGTCTCCTCGATGCACCACTATCGAGGCGTAATGCAATAACCACCTTAAAGCAGTTGTCTGTCAGAGATTCTTTAAAACTGATGCTCAAATATGCTTGATGATCTTTGCAATACCATCAAACCCGTCAGGGGGAGGGAACAAAATCCGTGCATAATGGTCTTACCGTTTTAATTCTAAAATAAAAATTGCTGAGAAGCTCAAGGAAAGCTCGGAAAAGAAAAGAAAATTCCACTGCTACTGAACTACTTTATTGTTCATTTCATCTTTCGCAAAAATATACTTTTTAAACTTAAGTCCCACCTTCACTGGATCTTGAGAGTTAGTTTTTTGTCGTAATCGTGCAAGAGTCGCATCGTCAAGCGGTTTCATGAACCGTAGCCTCACTTTCGAACTTGCCCCAAAGGTATCCTCAATCACACCCAACTCTCCTGTACTAAGCTGTATTTGGAATCCGACAAATGCCTGCCGATTATTGCCTTCTTTCTTGAACATTCCCGAAGCAATTAGTTCATTTGCATTGACCACCCGTTGAACGGACCCAACTTTGTGTTTTAACTTGTATATTTTCAACTGAGGAAGAAAACTGCTCTTATAGTTCCTGTCCGACACGTGATATTCCATGCGTCCAAAAAAAGCCAGTCGGCATTGATTCTTATGAATGTCTGTATCTAATTTGGATGCTATCACAAGAGCTCTCGGCGTTGCTTGAATTGCATGTTCAAACTCCAGTAAGGCAAATACGTGAGTATCCGGTTTTGAAGGTTCTGCATTAACTTCTTCAATAAATTCATATGGAGTAGTTGAATCAAAACTTAAATTTTTAATCTGTTCACTTTTGAATAGTGTTACACAGGCCAGAACCGTTTCGTATCCGACATGCACATGGAATTTGGCTTTACTTCTGATTGAACCTTTATAGTATTTGATACGATTCAATCCAACAATCGTCGCATACGTGGTCAACACAAATCCTGGTTTACAAATTAGCCCTCTTTCCAGCAGCTTAGGATCAAACTGTGCTATGCAGATACCCACTCTATCGCCTTCTTGAGCAGCTTGTTGACTTTGCCTAAACATCTGAATAGATTTCACCTTTTTGACTAGTTTTAATTTAGGAATTTCAACTTCCTCGTTCAGTTTAATTTGCCCCTGTAGCACGGTGCCAGTGCAAATTGTCCCTTGTCCTTTGATGGCAAAACAATGATCAACTGCAAATAGGAATGGCATATCATAGCTCCGCACTGGTGCAAAAGATATCGACTTCAAAGCAAGTAGAAATTTGTCCAAATTTATTCGACTAAAAGCTGAAATTTCGACTATTGGAGATCCTTCAAAAACAGTTTTCATAAGAACTACTCCAAGTCCTTTCTTCATTTTTTCGACCGATTTAGCACGTTTGCTCTCCTCTATCGTGTCGATCTTGTTTAATGCAACAATCATTTTTTGAGTAGTTAACTCACCAATCACTAGACATTCTGCGGTCTGAGTCTGAATTCCTTTTCCGATGTCCACCACCAAAATTATTAAATCAATTATTTGTGCTGCGCCAATTATCGTCCGAATCAAGCTAGCGTGGCCCGGACAGTCAACAAAAGTGTACTGGAGCTGGTTCCAATTATCTCTATCTTGAAATTCATTCGGAAGATCCGTCTGTAACGCACTGAATCCCAAGTCCAGTGTAATTCCTCGCTGCTGTGATTGTGGATTCTTATCAAATGAGGCGGTACTGGCAATGGCGCTCAGCGCCTTGGCAAGTGTTGTTTTGCCAGAATCAACATGACCCAGCAAGCCAACGTTCAGATTCAGCATATTCGAGGTGAAGAAATTTCAAACTTTCGTTTATTTCTGCGCTAATAATAGAATAAGGTGGATATATCGGTAAATAAAAAAATATAATGGATATAGCTGATATAGTACTCACAATTGCCACAACATCCATTCCAACTTATTTACTGTTAATTGAAATCACGGTTACACAAATTATTCAAAAACAACATTTTAGAATGAATCAAAAATCGTTGGATGGTCTGAAATGTAAATAATATTTATATTTATATATAGTTTCTGACAACAGGCTGTTACATTAGTTACATTACAGCAAAAAAAAATGTTACTAGCGTTACTTTCCGAACACATGCCCCCGGTCAGCGTGGCAAGCAAAGTTAGCAAAAGTTGAGCAAAGCGAAATTGATGCTGGCAGAGTTTCTACGAGCATTTTGCGCGATTTGTGCGAGAATTCTGGTAACGAATTCGCTCAAATGCAACAACGGTTTCTGACAGAAGCATGTAAACCAACCGATGCTGCTCACTTTTATCCAGAATCCAGTCAGAAATGTACGGCCAAGATCTCTGCACGCTTCCTGCCACATCTTTGTCAGATGTTTTGCTCGATTCGTGCTAAATTCTACCAGGTAGGAATTGCCAGGATCTTTGCACAGTTTATGTCCGAGTTATGCCAGGGTTTTGCTCGGTTCCTGTCGAAATTAGCCAGAAAACGCGAGCGAAACCGAGTTCGCCCTAGCTCAACTAACCCGACAGGATACGCGAAGAAATCTGGCAGGGCTGCCAAACCAAGACTTTCAGAAATCTACCCGGTCAGCGTGGCAAGCAGAAAGTTAGCAAAAGTTGAGCAAAGCGAAATTGATGCTGGCAGAGGTTCTGCGAGCACTTTGCGCGAATTGTGCGAGAATTCTGGCAACGAATTCGCTCAAATGCAACAACCGTTTCTGACAGAAGCGGTTAAACCAACCGATGCTGCTCACTTTTATTCAGAATCCAGTAAGAAATGTATGGCCAAGATCTCTGCACGCTTCCTGCCACATCTTTGTCAGATGTTTTGCTCGATTCGTGCTAAATTCTACCAGGTAGGAATTACCAGGATCTTTGCACAGTTTATGTCCGAGTTATGCCAGGATTTTGCTTGGTTCCTGTCAAAATTTGCCAGAAAACGCGAGCGAAACCGAGTTCGCCCTAGCTCAACTAACCCGACAGGATACGCGCAGAAATCTGACAGGGCTGCCAAACCAAGACTTACAGAAATCTAGCAGAGCGGTCTCTGCCAGAAAATTTGCTCACTGGGTAGCAGTGCGGTCTCTACCAGAAATTTTTTTCCCAAGGGGGGGGGGGGGGGCGTTTGCTGTGCTCTTACACAGTGAAGTTCAGCCGGAAGTGAACTGGAATTCCGGCTGGTTCCAGTTCGTATTCCGGCTCCAGTGACACAAGCGATTCTAACTAGAATCGGTTGAGTCACCGGAGCCGGAATACGAACTGGAACCAGCCGGAATTCCACTTCATTTTCGGCTGAGCTTAACTGGGTAACGGTTGATCAGCAGCTGCAGCTGCACGGAAACGAAAAACTACCTAAAATTGAGTTCCTTTGACTCAATCTCGTGGTATCGTTGGGGAACTTAAAATTTGGTAAACCGTGTTGAAGGTAGTTTCCATTTAACCACGGCAAAAATTACAACTCATTGATAGGTTTTTTGTACTCAAATTTAAGTTGAATTTACCTAATTTTGAGTATACCCCAAACAACTCAAAAGTACGTTCCTCCACGGAAGACCTCGACTGAGTCGAATCTCTCGTTTTCTTTTTGACAACACTAATAAGTGCGAAAGCGACGCACAACTCAAAAGTAAGTTAAAAGAACTTAAAAAAAGAACTGTGAGCCAGCTGATCAGCCATGTAAACAGAGCGCAGTAAATGTCATTCTGGGGCTCTGATGGTACCGCTGTATTTAAAGCATGCTGTTACATTGCGTTACTTTTCGATCACCATATACAGCACATCCCTGCACGGTTAAATAAAACAACCTGCAGAATAAGTTCTTTTAACGTACTTTTGAGTTGTGCGTCGCTTTCGCACTTATTAGTGTTGTCAAAAACAAAAAGAGAGATTCGACTCAGTCGAGGTCTTCCATGGAGGAAGGTACTTTTGAGTTGTTTGGGGTGAGCTCAAAATTAGGTAAATTCAACTTAAATTTGAGTATAAAAAAATTATCAATGAGTTGTAATTTTTGCCGTGGTTAAATGGAAACTACCTTTAACACGGTTTACCTAATTTTAAGTTCCCCCACGAACCACGAGATTGAGTCAAAGGAACTCAATTTTAGGTAGTTTTTCGTTTCCGTGTGGGCTCAGCGTCGTTAACAAAATTCAGATAAACAATCATCCGGCTCATCGCAGATTATTTCGGTAATACCGGCGGTACGGTCTGATCGAATAGTGTTAATTTTAAATAATGAATCTAACGTGTGCAATATGTTCGGATTTATTCATGCCTTCGGACGACATCCACATGACCTCTTGTGGACATTCCTTCCATTTCGCTTGTCTATTACAATGGCTTCAAAGGTATATAATTAAGGCAAACATTTTTTTAGAGTAAACGTCTATTTTTTATATTTCAGATCCAAAACTTGTCCTCAATGCCGAAATAAGTGCCACGAGAAAAGTTTAATTAAGGTGTACTTCAACGTTGCTGCCAATGTGGACGCAGCAGAGGACAGTGCCACTCTGCTTCATAAACTTGACAATTTAACGCTGTCCTTTCGAGAGAAGGAAAAGAAATTGAAGGAATACGAGGACAAAGATGTTTCCTACAAATTAGAGCGGAAGAAAATGAAAAAAACATTGACTGCTCTAGAAGATATGATCAAATCGAAAGATTTCACCATCAGTGCATATAAGATTGAAACCGAGATGCTCCGAGGAGATCGAGCTCAGATGATAAAGTTGCAACAGGAACTGAAAGAGCTTAAAGCGAAAATGAGCCTCATGTCAACAATTGAATATGTTATTTCTGCCACGGCCAAGGAGGTAGAAGAATTGCTGGCCAATGATGACAACCCCCGCACATTAGCGGTTCTGGTGACGACGTTGAAAAGGGAACTCAAAGCTAATGAGATTAAAAAAAATGAGATGCGTGAACGTATGAAGACAATTCAGAACGATCTTCAGGAAGAGCGAACCAAACGAAAGCAACTAGAGGACAAGCTGTCTACTGCAGATAGCGAGATATATCGATTGGAACAGGAGGTGAAACAGCTGAAGATGCTAGACGTTTCTTCCGGCAGTGACTCAATTTCAATTGTTCTTGATACGCCTGAGCAACCGGTTAAGAGAAAAAGGGCCGAAAAGGACTTGGATAAGAGTACACCAATGGTACGACGGAATATGTATAATAGTTGTAATGATATTTAAAACATTTTTTTGTTTTACAGTCTGAAAAAGTACAGAATATTCTTCAGTCGGATTCGCCATATTTCAGTATAAAATCTAGTAGTATAGGCCTTACACCACTATTTCGAGCAGGACTCGGAGCGACTGCTGTATCAGGAAAGAGTTCTTCAGAAGCTGTCCAATTGTCAAAAACTAGAAGTGACCTCAGCGAAAGGTTTTCTATATTTCGCAAACCTCGATTGACAGGAACAACGACACTTCCAGTAAACAAAAATCTAGTGTATAATGGCCTGGGTGGATCGGAGAAGAAAGAAAATTTTCCAAACTTTCCAGAACCAAAGGAGAAAAAATTAGCGACTGCGGTTGGGCAAGTTAAACAAAGCAACAGCATCAAATCCCGTTTGAAAACGGGAAAACTATCTAAACATCCTTCCACAAGAAATATCGCTGCTTCATCTAATGATCTCATGTTCGAATTTATAGACATGCCGTCAGATGATTGAAACGAACCGCTTTATCATACATGTACCATGATTTAAAATCTGTTTAATAAAGCAATATAGACTTATCCAGCTGCGTTGGTATTGTGTCGTTTTGACGTTTGAATTGGGAGGAAAACAAATCGATTGTACGGTGAATTGGGAAGAAAACAAACCGCTTCTGGGCTTGAGGGGAGGGCGGTAGTATAAAAATGTGATATCAGTGTATTTTAAACGTCAGATATCTCAATATTACCTTATTCTGCATTACGGTTTATCGCGTGATAGTGAAATCAAACGAGGGTCGCATTAAAATCTATCCGTCGTAATGTAGGATAAGCCTAAATAGCATTGACTTGTCAACAGAAAACAAAATAAATGTCCTTTCAAAAGTATTTATTTAAATTACTTTTCCCTCCATTAACAGGTGAAAGCACGACCATTTTCAAAATTTGGAATACAATCGCGAATCGAATCAGCAACCTACAGCTTGACCGGTTGAGGCTGCCCCTCCAGTTTAGCCTTACGTTCCTCCGCCCGCTTCACGGACTCTTCACGAGACAGATTACCCTTTTTCGAGAAACGGAGGTTGCGCAAAAATTTTTGACACATCTGTAAACATAATATTTAATATCTAGCTAAAATACAAGATAAAAGTAGCTTACTCCACGAGATGTTTCCTTACGCTGTCGTTTTGGTTTGCTGATGCCGTTTTTGTGAGCCTTTTGATCTGCGAAATAGAACGAGTCAGTTGGTTTACCTTGGAAAAATAAATAACTTACTTTGGTTGTGATTGGTGTGATTCTTGGATTTTGCCATCGTACGTTTGGTTGGTTGGCTGAAGGAACGAGAGTAAAATATTACTTTATTTGAAACGATTGAATTATCTGAAAGTCTACGTCAGTTTCTACAAAACAAAATACAGAATCGAGCCATAAATATCAATCAGAACACCAAAATAATTACTTTCTTCTGAAGCCGAACTTCTCTGCCACAAGTTGTAAACCGGAAAGAAGTTTTCGACAGCTGAATTGTCACAAAAACGGAAGCTTCACAAGACGTTTTCCAGAGGGATAGGATGCTGCTTGAACGAGGGGTCGAAAAATGAGATAAAGGTATAGTTCCTACACGCAACCATAAAATTACATACAGAATAAGTTCTTTTAAAAATTTAGGTACTTTTGAGCTGTGCGTCGCTTTCGCACTTATTAGTGTTGTCAAAAACAAAACGAGAGATTCGACTCAGTCGAGGTCTTCCGTGCAGTAAGGCACTTTTGAGTTGCTTGGGGTATACTCAAAATTAGGTAAATTCAACTTAAATATAAGTAAATTAAACTCAAGGTTGAGTTATTATTTTTGCCGTAGTTAAATGGAAACTACACTGTACCAAAACCGTAGCGTTAAATCGAATGATATTCTTGTTGACCTGGCCCTTTAACAATTGGCAGATGTGTTTTGGATGAGTGCCATTTGATTTTTGTTGCAATCAACTTTTCGTCTTTGTATGCAAACATCAAATGATAGGCATACAAAAGATAAAAGCAAAAGTTGTAAAATTCGAAATAGCAATCATTCTGTTTTGAAATGTGATCATTTATTTTTCAACAACTAAAACGTCATATTCGATCAGATTGTCTCATGTTTAATTTATATAGCAAATAAGAAAATCGAACTACTCCAAATATTTTTTCGCATGCATGTCATCAAAAAATTGAATGAAAGTTGCTCGAACAGCAAGTTGATAGTTTTTTGGTTTTAGGTAGACCATCAGTTCAAAGGAATTTGTTTTTATATATTTCGTGATGAAATTGATGCAAACGAATATTATTTTAATTGGTTTATTTAAGAACTATTGGCTAATATAATAAACTTTTGAAAACATCTCTAAATAGTATCTAATAGCTGCTTTTCGGTGAGGTTGTATTTAATCAATTCCCCTTAAGTAGGACTCACATATTATCGCAGCCTAGATTTTACAAATTCGTATCCATAAACACAAATCAAATGCTTAAAACTTGCTACCGTACTATAAAAAGATGGTTTTTGCATTCCAAATTTTGCTTAGTATAGTTGCCAACCATAATGAATCGAGTCGCGACACTGCACCTTGTAGCTTTAGCATAATTTATGTTACTGAATGAAGTCAGCTGCTGACTGGCCTTTAGCTATTCATTTCCATAAAGTTAAATCCTATGCTACACTTATTTGTTGTCGGTTATTAATCAAATGTAAGATAAATCTAACGCAATCAAACGAAATAAAATAGTAAAAAAATTTGAAATAAGATTATAATGAATTTGAAACAAATTCAAAACTCCTTTTATAATTTCCTCTATTTTTACGTTTGACAGATGGGTTCTTTTCAAATGTTTGGCTAGATATGGTATACAAATACAACATTTTTAGTTCAAATCTGTTTAAATAGTAAGTCTGAGGTGATACCCGGTTCCGTTGATCCCTTCAGTATAGTTCGTTTGTTCTCCTCTTAGGATATTACGGAAAGAAGTTACGGAAGTTTGCGGCGTCCGATTTGCTCTATTTTATTGAGATGCGTGGTATTAGAAGAATCCTGATGGACGGCTTTGAAAAAAGAGAAACAATATTGATCACAATATATACGCGAACGGAGGTATTAGTTTCAAAGGTTTTCTTCCATTTAACTCCACTATTAAACATAGTGGAATTAAATGGAAGAAAACCTTTGAAACATTAATATTGATCAATGATACTCCATATAATTATCAGCTGTCGAAATCGTACAAGGATATATCTTCACATTCAACGAGAATTTAAAAAGATGCTACCCGTAGGATGCATCCAGTCAGTCGAGATTTAGCGTAGTTTGGATTTACTTCATTTCCAACAAATATTTTTTTGAAAATTACTCTTGGTAATAAGAGACGGCATTTCATAGGTACACCTAAAGCTATATGGCTGTGCGATGATGTCGTATTTGATACCATCGTATATATAATAAAAACATCCGTCTTCTCAAGCTTAAATAAATCCAGGACATTGTCGTTTGGAAGTTGATTAATATATAGGAACTCAACGGTTTGTTACTTTTTCTGTAGAAATGGACAAATTGATACGAGCCGCTGATATTTGAAAATTGCTGTTCGATTGGATCAATACTACGTTTTAGTCACATTCGTTTCGGAGAACCTATTACGCCAAGCTCTTTGAATAGAGGAAATATGCTAGCGGAGCATATCTGCTTCCATTCACGAACAATAGATACAAAGTTGGCCACATCTAGCGAGTCGTAGCTGTAGGTATAATTTGTCCACTGGTCTACCAACTTCTTCGGCCAGGGTTTCATTGGTTTCGAATTCATCAGAGCTTTTCAAAGTCAAGAACTTATATGTCGTTGGTGCAGGAGACGCCAGTTGCTAAAGGTTTATTCAAAATGGTCTCCACGGGAATGCGCTGTTTTCAAATATCCAATCAAATCTTGTTTGGAAATCCGGACGTCTTGTATAGTGTGTAATTTTACTAAATTTTGGATTGTCTTTGAACATTATTAGTTTCTTGTTCGAGAGACATGTGCAATTTCTTTTTCTCACTATTATCACCGAACATGCTATGATCTTTTACTTTGTTGGCACACGAACATCAGGACCACACTGAGCTATGCGGAGGCATGGGAGCTATACTTCTTAAATCCCTCTCCTCGCGACAGTGATTCGGAATATATTGGGTTAAATATATATGGCATATGGCACGTTCCGTATGTAGCGGCGGCAACAGTCCAGCCGGCGCGGTCATCGGGATAGAACCAAATCCGATCGCATATCGGTTCCTCATGTGGCATGTGGCATATCCTGCAACTCCCGAATGTGCAAAAATTCAGTGTATTGATTGCGGGACTGAGACCGCCTTGAAAACAAGAATCGAGCAGGTCCGTGAAAATTTTCCAGACTTTTGGGTTGCCACACGTAACTACTCGTTGTGGAAGCCATATACCTCCGTAATATTTCGGAACCAGTAGTTCCCAACGATATCCATTGTGCTCTTACTGGGATATCAAAACTTAATGGCCATTTCGGCGTCACAATTGATGTCGGCACCAATTAACGGAGAGTTGGCATCCGATGAACGCTGTCCTATTCTAAAATGATTAACCAGATCGTGAAACTGACCGTGTACAAACCTTTGCCAAACATTTTACCTCTTGTCTTTTTGACACCTTATTCAATACTTCGTTCGCCTCGTCTTTTACAGTTGTTTGCTTTTTGCAGTTCCAAGACCGTCGCGGATGATTTCCTGTATGCTCTCAAGACCCCCATGCCAGTGATATTGTCCGAAAATGGGCACAAATAAATCGTTTGAACTGGATGTATTTTTCCAGTAAACACTATTAACAATATTTGTTATTTTTCTTGACCTGAAAAACAGTTTTCACTACCAGGTTATCGTTAACACTAATAAAATTACAAATATTTTTTTGCTCTCGTGAACGGATGTGGTTTTAGTAAATTCTGTTACTAGTAAAGAGAAAAAAAACTAAGAAAAACTTCTCCCAATCGCATTGCGCGCATCAAATGATTGTCATTTGGTTCAGCCCGAGCACTGAAAACAGATGAAATACGAATGATGAACTGCTGTGATTTGGAATGATGATTATCAACGCCATCGTTTACTTTTTCGAGTGCAATCAATTCCTTTACAGTTATGTTTATCATTTGAAAATCGACAACCTGTTCATTCCAATTCAAATATGAAGTCATTCGATCTTGAATTCACTATTTTTTGAATGATTGCCATTCGAAATCGTCAACATCGAGTTTTTAGGCCGTTCATATGATAAATCATACGCCATATTGCAATCATTTTTGTTCAGTGTACCTCCAACACGATTTACCTAATTTTACCTTCCTGCACGATACCACGAGATTTAGTCAAAAGTACTGAATTTAAGGTAGTTTTTTCGGTGGCGTGTATATTCATAGTTAGGCGGAGACACTTGGCGGAGCCAATTAACTAATCGATTAATTAATTGGCTCCGCTAAGTGTCTCCGCCTAACCACAGATAACAGACGTTTAGGCTCGATTTGAATCGTGTGTAAATACCCGCTACTGAAATTCCGAATAAATAAGACGCCTGAAACACGTTTGGCAAACGTTTGTAGATATCGCAGTGATCGATACGATGCAGTTAGAGTGCAGCTGTCAAACATGTATAGCTAGTGATGTCTGATTTTTGCAAATAATCGATTATCCGTTAATCGAATAATATTTGAGAGATTGATTAATTCATTCGATTAATCGACAAAAATAATCGATTAAAATCAATAATCGATTACTTAGTAAATCCTAGTTTGTCAACCAAAAAAAAAAGGTCGCTCGACACATTTTGAAAAATTTGGAGAAGTCTGGTCATATTTTTTTGCTCTGCGACTTTCGTTTTCAATGCCACCCTTCATTAATAGGGATCTTTAGGTGTGTGCGGGTTAAGGCATATTCTGATGCAGATTAGTACCATGAGTTAATATCTCAGTCCTTTTCCAATTTTTAGGTCCGAAACTATTGAAAAAAAAAAACATTTTTTTAGTTTGTTTCCTTTTAGTACAATAACACATCCAAACCCATGCGACTTGCACGACTCTATAGGTTATCAGATCTACCATAGTTTGCAGATGAAACTTGGAATGACAGGCTGTTAGCGGATTGACAAAGTACCAGATCATGCTGTGTGGGGTGCTGTCCCGGTTAACAATGAGGCGAACGAGATATTTGCTGATACGTCATTTAGTCGGACAACTGTCAGTTTGTTGGTTGAATTTAATTTGGTTTTTTTTTAATTTAAATATCAGAAAATAATAATTAAGGTTTAAGAATGATATGAGTGTACTCGTAAGGACACCTGCTATCAATAAATGTGAAAAACTGGCACAATTTTTCCAAATTAAAGATCCCTATTATGCTCTCGATTAATTGATATCAGCTACTCGATTTGCTCGATTATACCGAAAGCTTGTAATCGATTATTGATTTTTCGATTATTTTTGAAATTAATCGATTATTTGCGTTAATCGAGTAAAAAAAGACATCACTATGTATAGCAAACAGTTGTGCAGATGGCAATAGTGAAACACGGATTTCCAACGTTTATCAATTTGAAAGTTTACACAGGTTTTTGAAGAAATTTTGTTCTAGCCTAAACGTCTGTTAACTGCGGCCTAACTATGAATATATATATATAATATAATATATAAGCCACCGAAAAACTACCTAAGAGTACTTTTGACCCAGTGAGCAAATTTTCTGGCAGAGACCGCTCTGCTAGATTTCTGTAAGTCTTGGTTTGGCAGCCCTGTCAGATTTCTGCGCATATCCTGCCGGGTTAGTTGAGCTAAGGCGAACTCGGTTTCGCTCGCGTTTTCTGGCTAATCTTGACAGGAACCGAGCAACACCCTGACATAAATCGGACATAAATTGTGCAAAGATCCTGGCAATTCCTACCTGGTAGAATTTAGCACGAATCGAGCAAAACATCTGAGAAAGATGTGGCAGGAAGTGTGCAGAGATCTTGGCCGTACATTTCTGGCTGGATTCTGGATAAAAGTGAGCAGCATCGGTTGGTTTAACCGCTTCTGTCAGAAACGGTTGTTGCATTTGAGCGATTTCGTTACCAGAATTCTCGCACAAATCGCGCAAAATGCTCGCAGAAACTCTGCTAGCATCAATTTCGCTTCGCTCAACTTTTGCTAACTTTCTGCTTGCCACGCTGACCGGGTCCATGTGAAGTTGTGTTAGTGCGAGATTGCGATTAAATCGGGTGGAAGGTGGAATCTTTCCGAAGACTACATATTAAGAAGACTGATATCGCTTTCCTTCCCCCATACAAACGAGAAGCGACAGAGGTTCCCGGTCAAACCATTCGGATTTTGATTCGGAATCCTGAATGGAGTCAGTATGGATTCCAAATCAAATGCATTAACCGATTCCGACTCAGAATCGGTTGTTGCATTTGATTTTGAATCCATACTAGATCCATACTGACTCCATTCAGGATTCCGAACCGGTTCCGCAGTGAGTTTAACTGGGCTACAGCGCCTCTATTGGAGGAAGGTAGGACGCTTAATGTAAAAGTGTATATGTGTGTGTGTGCATCACTATGGGAAGTACCACCTTTACCCGCAAGTGGCGTTGCTGTTACTGTCTCCAGATTCTGGACAGAGTTGCCAGTTTTTTTATATGCAGTCGTCGATTTTTCCCAAATGAGCCCACTGAGACGTCCAAAAAATTGTTTCAAAATCGTTCAACACGGGTCCAACGATGGACGTTCGTTGAACGGTTATTTGGACGTTGTCCAAATTGGTCCAACGAACGTCCTTCATTGGACGATTTTGAAACCAACCGTTCTTAGAGGGAGGTTAACACTCTTATTCTTATTTACGACGAATGCGAGATTTGTTCGAAATTGGTTTGTATTCCCGTTCACGACAGCAAAATCAAAAAGGCCCCTTACACGAGGCAAGTAACACGCAGAACTTTATTTATGCATCGATAGCATACTTTTCTATCTACCTCTCGTTTCTTCTTCTGTAAATTTTATGCATTAAACATATTCGGTCTATCCACTCATTGAATACTTACCATAAGCACAGACTAACAGACATAACACTCAAAAACAAAGCTTCACCCGCTTTAACGGTCATTTTAAATATATTTGTAGTTGGGACTGTGGCCACATTTGAAATTATGGCGCCACTGACATATGAACAAGCATATGGAGGATAGACCACTAGTGAAAAATTGTTCCCAAACCTGAGGGGTAACCCAGTGGTTAATGATTGTTTGGGACTGTGAATAAAAGGTGGAGCTAGTGTTCTGGGAAAATTGTCGGATTGATGTTTTTTGAGGGAATTCCCCCATAGTGTTATGTCTGTTAGTCTGTGACCATACTTCATTAACCCGATTCGTTTGACCGACCCGACCGAACCCGAGCCGGAAAGCGAACTGGAACCAGCCAGAATTCCAATTCATTTCCGACTGAACTTTACTGGGTCGTGGTGGATTGCATACACCCAGTAAAGTTCAACCGAAAATGAGTCGGAATTCCTGCTGGTTCTAGTTCTAGGGGCAGATCATTTGTGATGCATTTTTAAAAATCAGCGAAATTGAATGCATTTATTTCCATCAAAATAGAAATTCTTAATGTATTTTGCGTTGCGTGCCATGTTGTTTGCGTTGCGTGTAAGACGTCAAAACCCTACAGAAAAACTAGCCCGACATTTAACAAAACGTCGAACAAAGTGGATCAGCGTAGGACGTTTGTTAAACAAGCTTTTTTGCGAGGCAGTGCAAAGCTAATGCAAAAATGGAAATTAAATGCATTTTTTCAATTTGATGCAAATTTGTTATACATTCTTAGAGTGATCTGCCCCTAGTTCTAGTTAGTATTCCGACTCCAGTGACGCAACCGATTCTAACCTATAGGATAGGATAGGATCCGCGAGCTGGCTTCTTCTTATATTTTGCTAATCCCTGCTGAAAACGACACACCCCCACTCGACCAATGTTGCCAAAATATTTGTTTTGTTACAGTCGTGTCCAAACCTAAAAGCCAACTGTCAAAATCCACTTTGAATGGAAATTCCGGATAAACCGTTACTAGCCGAACACAGTTCACAACAGTTTATGAAAGAGAAAGCTTTTCTCGTTCGTTTACTATCAACATCTGTGATTGGCGTGTAACGGTTTGTCCGGAATTTCTATTCAAAGTGGGTTTTGACAGTTGGCTTTTAGGCCGTAATCATATGTTTGTCGAGAATTGTTCTGATTAAAATATTCTATATTATGTACCAATTTCACGCTCTGGGAAAATCAATGATTTAGTCTTTATATTCGCATTTAAATGATCATTACGGGTTCTCCATCGGAATACAGCAAAGTAAAATAATATATATGTGTTGTTGGCCATTACGAAAAGTATTTCCATGCTCTTCATTTTTGTAAGTTGCTTTCTGAGTCGGGCAACCTCATTCAGAAGATCAATCTTCTCTGTTCGCATTTAGTTTAAATATTCTAATGTCGTTTTTGTTTGAGGCAGAAACTAACTCAGTTTCGGACCTAACTGCTGTCAAACCGTTTGTTTGAAGCCAGTTTTCAACCTAGGTTATGCGCCACTGAACTGAAAACCGGGTTGGGTTCTAACCTGAAATATATTTCGGGTTCGCTCACACCACCGCTGTTTTGCGAGAACCCAACTCAGTTCCATTAAAAACGTTCGTTTGATACAACTAACCTGGGTTGGTTTCTAGGTTCTCAATCGAGAACGACATAAAACTACCTTTTCGCAAGGTTTACATTTTGTTTAGTTTGTATAGGTGTATAGGTTTGTTCCAGTACTTCATGTGATTTTTTTTCGGAGAAAACAGCAGTAGAAAATACACGCTCCTATTTACACCGATGACCGATGCAGTTGAAAACTGTAAAATTCAACTGTATCGATAATACTAAAGGAAGAACAAGAAGCGATTTCCGGGAACCTGTAGAACCAGCTCTGGATAATATGTTTGAATTCGTCTGCCAGAAAATGCCTTGCACTTCATAATTACAGGCGGACGTTATGGAAAGGAAGCGATATCTCGAGAAAACAAAAAAAAACAACACAGTAAACAATCGTCGTTTTACGTTTTATATCACAATACGACAGCATTTCCAAGCAGCCCTTTAGTAGAAAAACTCTAGTAAGAGAACTGCGAAGAGAAAAACAGCACACCTCAAAAGTACCTAAATTTAAGTTAAAAGAACTTATTCTGTAGGTTATTTTCTGATAGCGTGTAGATTCTAACTAGAATCGGTTGTGTCACTGGATCCGGAATACTTAATACAGCTGGAATTCCGGCTGAATTTTACTGGAATGTTTAGATCTGGCAGTTTGGCCATTTTTAAATGTTTGTCTAGAATTTGAACGATTAGATAATGACAATGACAGATAAATGGTAATCAAGAGATTTAGTACGGTGCACATTCTTTGAGAACTTGTTTACAAATCAAATTGTTTTTCGTTAATATTATCTTTTTTGTTTAAAAGTACTAAAGTATTGATTTCAACAAGATGTCTAGTCGAGCATTCATGCTGCTAGGTCAAGTAATTCCATGTGTTAAGCAAAATGCGTCAAAAATTCGTGTCCGTCGAATGGATCTAGACACTAATCTCAATATGGTAAGTTACCCCCCAAACAGAAAATGTTGCATAACTTCAATCATTGTATTTCAGTACTTTAAAAAAGAAGAGTTCTATTTTGTGCACGACCCTAACAAGACCTGCAAAACTGGCGATATTGTACTAATCAAAGAGCTGCCACAAAAGTTGACCAGATTGATAACCCACTCGGTTGAAGATATTGTGTACCCAATGGGAGATGTGACTGATCCAATAACAGGAAAAAAAGTTACGGCCGGCAAGTATCGTGACGATATTGAAGATGCAAACAACTTATTTGGCAAGTCGAGTGAAGCATTCGACTACGATAAGGCGCCACCGAGGGGCCGACTAGAGGGAACTAGGGACTTTACACACGGTGAAACTTATATAAAATATCATGAGGATGGACAGGATCAGCCGTTTGCAGTATAGGACTTGCGTCATCATATACATATTCCAGTTTAAACTTTAAATTAAAGCTTAAGCACTAGCAATGAATCACTTTATACAACTTTTTTTGTAACAAGAGAACGTTTAAAACAAACAAGACAAGATGAGGAAACCGTGAAGAGGTCACTGTTCAAATTTGTACTGCTTCCACAAGTCTTTTAATGAGCTAAGAAAAATCTTACTCATCTAAACCGAGAAACTCGCGTTCCAGTGCTGCACCCATCATATTCCAGTCACCATCATCTACGTCATCTATCGGATCTTCGCTGCCCTCACTGTTAGAGCCCATATCCAAATCAGACGGTAAATCACCACCCCTCCTGAACTTTGCGCTTGGGCTTTCATCCTCATCCTCCGAACTCAAATTCGTCTGGCTGTTATCATCGTCATACCTTATTAAAGTTCTGCTCGATTCATCTTCCTCTGGGTTGTTCCGCTGTTGAAAGATGTTATGACGATTTTCTTTCTCCTCTTTTCGTTTCCGTTTCCGCAAAGATTTGTTCATGGGCGGATTTTCAATGTCTACTGGTTCGTCATCACTGGAGCTATCATCCGACTCGAAGAAGTCATCGAAATCGTCGTTCATCGCATTTAAATCGTCGTTTGAAAAACTCAACAGCGGGTTTATAGTATCGATAAACTTTGGCGGTTGCGATGATTTTCCCGACGGTCCGCCGGCGTTTTTGTTTTCACCGTAGTTGATTACATGCTCTACAACGAAAGACAAATTTTATCGGCAAGTTAAATTGTATACTATCCAGATACATACCAGGACTATGACAATGGGCAGGTGGTTGTCGCATCTTGGACGGTTTGGAGGGCCTTAGCGGAAACAATAGCTCCTCTACGTGCTCCCAACGTTCGGCACAGGTCCACAGCCATTCCGGAGCAACCATTTTAATTCTAGGATTTTTGCGTGCGTTATGCACTTTTGAAGTTCCAAAAGTGACTGCAACTAGGTGTGTCGTGTCTGGTTTGAAATCTTGCGTTACTACCGCACCTAAACTACGCGCTATTTTGTACGCTTTGCTCTCTTCAAGCTTCATACTATTTGGTACCAAACCGGAGAAAACTAGCTTGCTGCCTATCAGCACTTGTGACTTTACCTGAGGGATGAGCTTTTTCAGGTCTGATATCTGTAACATAAAACATAAGATAACACTAAGATTACGCTAAGATTGCCTCGGTTAGTACCTTTCTTGTTTTGTCATACACCTCGTAGAACGTCTGATGAATTTTTAGCAATATGTGTTCCAAATACAACAAATAATCGTCTGGATCTTCTATTTCTATTAGTTTGGTATTCTTTCTAGAACTATCCATCTGCGTTGGCTCATCTTCGCTCGGCGATGCATCCTCTTCTAATGGATTAATTTCTGTTTTTTCAGCTGGTGTTTTGTGTATGTCGGGCTCCTCAGGCGGTTTTTGTTTCTGTCCTTCAGTAGGTGAAGGCTCGTCTATTGGAGACGCTTTCTCTTCCTCGTGCGGTAGTTCACCCTCATCCTTAACATCATCGGTTTCAATTTTTGGTGTCGGTGGTCGGCTGCTTTCATTTTTACTGTCTTTCGGAAACTGGCTGATGAGATCTGAGCAAAAGATTTAGATTGTTTCAAATATTCCAATAAATAGAATTAGTTTACCTTTAAAATCAACTCCTTTTCCATCCAGTTCGTTTTTCGACAGTCCAGGCGGAGCATTAATGTCGCCCGTATGTTGAAAAAAGTGATAGGGCTTTACCTGAATCAAATTGGCCGCCATATTCCATACATCCTCTCGGTCATCTATAATACACACCATAGAGTCTCCACACGGGAAAAGAGCCCTGAAAATGTGAAATTTGAATTAACATTCCAACAAAATAAAATATTTTAAACTGGTTCTTACTTCAAATTATCGGTTTTGCTGGTTGCATTGAAGCATTCATCGCGCGATAGAATTCTGTGAGAAAACAACTTACGATCTTCGTCTAAAAATTGGGCTATCATGTGAGCGTAATTGCGAGCTCCGAACGTGCAAATATGAAGCTCGAAATGTGGATGCATTTTATCCAAGAACTGCAAAGCACCCGGTCTTAGTCTTGTATGGTACCAAGGCGAATTGGGACCGTATAATTGAAAGTGATAGACATCCTGTTGAAATCAAAGTAGCAAATATTATTTCTAGTTAAAAGCGGTACTATGAAATGCTTACCTTCAAATTGTTCGGAACATTGTCGTTCGTTGTGTGAATCAACGTTTGATCTAGATCGACCAGCAGCACTAACTTTCTGTCACGCAGTAGACGTTCGGTATCTGCTTTGCCTAGTTTTTTAGCCAATTTTTCTGTAACCTTAAGCTCTGGGACTGAGTGTATCATCGGAACAGAAGCCTCCGAAGCACCACATTGATCATCTTGCCGTAAATCGGCCCCACAATCTGCGCACATATCGTTGATTACCGTTGTGTGCGTGCATTGTTCCAACTCTAACAATGCCTTACTATAAGAAATAGATCAAAACACCCGTTACACGACTTACACCCAACTTTAATAAAATCAATATACCAAAACAAACCACCGCGCATGACATGGCAGAGTAGAGCTAACATGCCAGCTACCGGTACACTTACCCTTTATCAACAATTTCACCTTCTCTGGCGAGGCGCTTTTTAACGACGCCCGCTTTAGTTGCTTTCAAACGTTTGATATCCTTTTCGGAACCATCGCAGTATTCGTAAAACAGGATAATATTTCCACAGGTAACCGGGTAGCCTTCACGGACCTTCCATTTCTGAATTTTGATAGCTGATTCTGCCGGAGCGTAGATGATGTTTTGATTTTCTGCGGCCATTTTTATGTTGCTTTTTCTCTGGCACTATTTTGATCAATCTTTTGGAATCGTTTGACCTTTTTGACGTACGGCCAGGGATGCCATATGATTCGATAAAATGAGTGTCAAACTGTATTAAACAATAGAATTTTAAATATTACATTCTATAAGGGTTATCCCTAGGTTTCTGAAATAGTGGTTAGATGTGGTGAAGCAGAAACAATTTTGCTCTAGACAACAAGGACTTATCTTAACAATAAATTTGAATCACAGATTGTAACTATTTCAAGCATACCGGAGTTTACCAAGACTAAAATAAATACAATCATAGCCATCTGGCAACGCTTCGGACGGATGATTTCAGGCAAACTTTTCTAAAAGGCCTAAAACGATATTCACCGCGTTAACGGAAAATTTTTTTGGCTGGATTCTTTCGGTTTCACGTTAAGTGTTCAGACGTCCCGGATTAGGTAGGACCGACATGCATTATAGTATAGGTGTTCACATTCGTCATGTTTGAGTGTGTTGGTTTGTTGCTTGTGAAATTAATCGTGGCGGCCCAGGACCGCGAAACACATAATCAACAAACCGACCAATCGAAACGAAGCTTGTAAGCACGTGGTAAAAATAAGTATGGCGTCCGGGATTGCAAAAGAGCAAATGTTTACATCACTAACCAATCAGAATGAAGTATGGGACCACGTGCTTCTGTTTTCTTCTTCATTTCTTCTTGTTTGCCCGAAAAAAGTGACAGCTGATGCACACATAGAAAAAAAATGTGTACACCTGTATACACCTCGAGGTAGGATAACTCCCGATTTCAAGATCTCCCGAATAGAAATGTACAGTAACAAAACCATGATGACCATTGTAACAGTACAGTAATTTTACAATAATTTACAGTAAGTTTAAGTGTTATGCTACAATACAAAAACAATAAACTTTAACGTTTTTACAGTAAATTTCAATGTAAAATAGACTTTTACAGTGAAAAGGAGGGTGGTTATGTATCTTAACATTAAAAGAATCAATTTTTCTCCATACATTTTTTTCTCGAAAACAGTAAAATTTAACCATGTTGTGCAAAATACTCATAAATGTCATGTTGCTTAGTCTCCAAAGTACGTTGGGAATGTACAAATAGGGAGATTTAATAATTGTGCCAGTTTTTCATATATATTGATAACAGGTGTCCTTACGAGTGCACTCATATCATTCTTAAACCGTAATTATTCTTTTCTGATTTTTACATTAAAAAAAAACAAATTATATTCAACCAACAAACTGACAGTTGTCCGACTAAATGGCGTATCTGAAAATATCTCGTTCGCCTCATTGTTAATCGGGACAGCCCCCCACACAGCATGATCTGGTACTTTGTCCGCTAACAGCCTGCCTTCCAAAGTTTCATCTGCAAACTATGGTAGATCTGATAAGGCAACCTATAGAGTCGTGCAAGTCGCATGGGTTTGGATGTGTTATTGTCCTAAAAAGAAACAAACTAAAAAAATGTTTTTTTCAATAGTTTCGAGCCTAAAAATTGGAAAAGGACTGAGATATTAACTCACGGTACTAATCTGCATCAGAATATGCCTTAACCCGCGCACCCCTAAAGATCCCTATTGGTGGAGTTTCCTATAACGATACTGATTTATTACTTGATGATGTCAAAGTCTTCCGTTCGCTTAGTGTAGCATTAGTGAAACCTTCTTTTGCATTCCACTCGTCCGTAGTCCGTACGGGATCCAGCAGGCGCGACAGTATGCTGCGAAATTCTTGTCAAATTAAATCCCCTAGCTTTACTATGTTCACTATTTGACTGAAAATAAAAAAAAACGTCATTCGAAATACATCACTTAGGGATTTATTAATTTATGTATCGAGAAGTTCTTTCTGTAATTTTTTATGCAGATACCATAAAATATTCCATGTGACCTTCCGAACCAAAAATGGATTTAGTCCGACCAAAAAGGGTAATGCGATTGTGAATCGGTACACCGCTGGTAATCGAACTCGGTCCAGTGTGTAGTTCTGCATTGTGCTGGTGGAATATTATTCGACGTTCCTCTATGATACTCTTTCCCATATTTGACTGTTCCTCAGAAACACCAACGAAACACCGCAGGTACTATTACAATTAACCGCCAATTTGTCCGATTAGCTGTTATTATCGTATTGCGATGAACGAAGCTGCGCTCAGATTAGGTTCTGGACGACAAACAGAAACGAACAAATTTAGTGTCGTAATATTCTCCGCTTCAGCAACGGTGGCCAACAAGCCGGGCTTCAAGGTGGTTCCAATTAGAGGCTTTTGTCGTTCTACGGAGTACATCATGTTCCACTGTGCACTTTTTAGTAACAAATTTTCAGGCCATTTGCTGCGTCTGTTCAGCACTAACCGCAGTTTCGGAATACTTTTTAATTGAGATTTTTCCACGACTGTTGTTTTCGTCACCATTAATTTTTTTTAGTCTTTTGCTAAAAAGCTTTGCCCAACGCATTTTTTTTTATTATGGTTTGTTTATTTCTAGTTCAGTTGTTTTTTCCATAGATACAATTTAGTTTGTTATTTTTTCCTTAGATACCATTCGTCGAAAGAAAAATGAGAGCCAGTGTTTTCATGTCAGTGAAACGTCATTATTCGATTTGACATTTCGAGGGACCGTGAGTTACTTATTGGCGAATCCATACTGAACCAAAAATTAATCGCTAGTGCACAGCCCTGATGTTAATGTGTCTAGTTTTTTCAGTGTTGAATTAAACTAAATACATCCTTCGAAAAACGCCCATTTCAGTTTGAAACAGTCATTCGCCAAGTTTTAGATTCAACTAAACGTTTTGTTGATTCAAAAAGGGCTGATTCTTCTGCGTGATAGAACAAAGTGTCGATAGCCTACCGATCGCCAACATCTAGTTTAACCCGCCTAGCCGCCTTTCCGTTTAGGGGAACTGGGGGTAAGCCCGACACCCTGGGTAAGCCCGACACCCCACGACTTTTCCTAGTTATCAAATTCTAAATCATACAATAATGACAAGATATTATTAGTACGATTATTTTAGGCATTTCGATACACATCGATGCCGTATGGATTCATTAAACGTCAACAAAATAAACAAAACAAGCGAAAGCAAAGTTGATGCGCGCTTGGATGTTATTTTTAGTTGATACATTTTAAGGTTTCAATAGCACAAAAGCTTTGAAAATGACCAGTTTTTGTGTCACACATACTATTCTACTCTCCATATCGTTATTTGAGTGTATTGAAGATAAGTTTGAGTATTTCAATACTGTTAATTGAGCATTTAACAAAAATGTGCGCTGTTGGGGTAAGACCGACAGTTTTGGGTGGGGTAAGACCGACACGGTGTTTAGTTGATTGGGTTCGTTTTTGAATCGATACAAACGACTGGGTATATTTGTTGTGTTCAATTATACTATAATTACGTCATGTTAATAATTGAAATACACAAAAACTATGTTTTTTTGTCTTTATTTATCAGTATTGTCTAAAAGCCGACCAAAAAAATTAAATTGAACGTGATTCATAGTTATATTACAAACAAAAACGAAAAGTATAATCTAATATGAGATATTGAAATGATATTGATGAAAAATTTTCATTGACCGCCGGATTATTGATCAACAGTATTCCGAAAAATCACAACACGAACCGGATAGCTTACTACGAAGCGTGCGTCACTTTTAAGTGAATGAGTCCTAGTAATAGCGTATATAATCTGTTTGCAGAACAGCTCTTCCTACTTAGAATGGCTATACAAGTGGCAATTAAGCTCGAAAGAATTACTTGAGAAAACCCGTACCATAATATAAACCATGCGTTAAACACTATTTATTCATAACACCACGCATACGAATGCTCTTCCTCTTGCTACGCGATGAAACTACAGAAAGCATGCGTTTGCATCACACATACTCATATACACATAATTACACTTTATCACACATACACAATACATTTTTAATGGAAAAAATTTGACAAAAAGAAAGTTCAAAAGGGGGTCGCTCTTGCCCCTTTGGGGTGTCGGTCTTACCCGCAGCGTTTTTAAAATGTCATTTTTCTCCATTTTTTGGCAACCAATAATTTTTAATGAATTCAATTTTTTGAAACGCTGAAAAAATTATATTTTGTTAAGAACCACCTAAACAAGGATTATGCACAGAATATAAAATTTTAGGAGCTTTGTGGAATTTTAGAAAAAATATTGCGCTTAAGGTGTCGGACTTGCCCCGAGGTCCCCTACTGGGAGGATCTCTGTCTGATTTTAACGCTTGAAGTTTATATCTGTTTCTCAGTGTACGTATGGGATACCCCTCTTGCGTGATGCCGGATCCGTTATGTTGCGTTACGTGTATATGTTACTTTGTTGTCGCTGCCGGCCAGCGATGCCAGATTTACAGACATGTCTGTATTTTACAGACTTTTGATGTCTCCTACAGACGTAGCCAGAGATTTACAGACTTTTAAAAAGGTAATAGTGTTTAGTAAAATTGCACTAGAATAACGGTTTTCGAATACGAGTGATTTCTTCACAATAGAATTCTACTTTCAATCTATTTTTAAAGTAAAATTTTAGTGTAACTAGGATTTACACAAAAATCTACAGACTTTTACAGACATTTTAGTTATTCTTCTGCAGACATTTCAAAAAAACATGTGGCATCGCTGCTGCCGGCCGCGTCGCCATGTTCGATGAAAGCTTGCAAACTATTCTAGCGAAAAGCTGTGTTTTTGGGCTCCGTCGTCAAAAAGAATATTTCTGCATTCAGAATCATTTAAATCGTTTATATAAATAGTAATTCTGTTCCTTAGTGCCGGTTTTACTAGTGTTTAGCAAAAGATAGAAGCTGACAGCGGAAAAATCGAGGTAAAATGCGCATTAAAAAATTGGTTCATTTGATTTCCAGTCGGCCATTAGTGCTTTAAGTGCGATTTAAGCTCGATTCAGACGATTCATTAGCCGTCAACGCCACGTCACCGTTCTGTCAGGATGCGCAGTATGCGTTCCTCGTGTGCTCATTCAAACGTTCCGTACGTCAAATCATTTCGTGCCTTCGATGTATATGAATGCCATGTAACTAATTGACGTGTTGTACCGGGGACGAACCAATTAAACAGGTGTAGTGTGATATCAAAAACGAAAATGACATTATCTTGAAAAATGGTGACGGGACATCCTTTTCCGTTGACGGAGCTGATATCTGGATCGGGTTTAAATCGCCGCGATCTGGCGATCATTTCAAGAGAACCATCACAATCATAAATGTAATGTATTGCTTTTTTTTATTATATCGACATCACGATGACACAAAGATGACTGATGAAAGTTTACTGAACGATTCCAATCTTGGAATTCTTGGCTCAAATGACGACGACTCAGAGCTAATCGTTGAGGTAGGTTAAGAAATTGCATTGGAAATTAAGTACATTTTATAGCTGAAATTTTCTATTTGTAGGATGATTATCTCAAAGGTGCTGAAATGCAAATAGATCCCGAATTGGAAGCTATCAAGGCCCGCGTGAAAGAAATGGAAGAGGAAGCAGAAAAACTTAAACAACTTCAGTCAGAAGTTACCAAGCAGATGACACTAGGGTCCCCCACCGGAGTTGCACCAATTCTGACTGCTGAAGAAAAGGCAGAAATTGATAACCGTTCAATATACGTTGGAAATGTCGATTATGGGGCCACAGCGGAGGAACTAGAGGCTCATTTTCATGGCTGTGGGACAATTAATCGGGTTACGATTCTATGTAACAAAGTCGATGGACATCCAAAAGGCTTCGCGTACATCGAATTTGGCTCGAAAGAGTTTGTAGAGACTGCGCTGGCGATGAATGAAACGCTTTTCCGTGGGCGACAGATAAAGGTCAACCCTAAGCGTACGAATCGTCCTGGGATGTGTGTCACTAACCGGTTTCCCCGTGGTTTACGAGGACGAACCTCTAGGATCTCGCGAGCATGCTGCTACGGAGGTCACCGAGGAACTCGACGGCCAGCGTACGTACCTTACCAAAGTCCCCATCAACACTAGAAGCCTTAGTATTTTTTGAAATATATCGTTTTTTCTTGTTTTCCATTTTGCCGTTCTTTTTTGTTTTACTGGTTCACACACGCTACAACCATACTACAGCCGTGGATACCGAGGAAGAGCCTTCTACGCGCCGTACTAGGAATCAGTTGTGTCTCAACCCGGATGATAAGCTCGACCGTTTTTAAAACAAGATTTACTTGTTTTTTTAAAGTTCAATTGTAGCCGATAAGACTACAAATTATTCGTGGTATTATGGTAAGTAGTGCCGTTTTATATTTTTCCCTCGAAGCATGCTGTCCTCTGCTGGGCAATAATGGACATATATCGACAGTAAACTGAGCTAAACTCTATAATCACATGTCAGTCCCATGTAGGTAGGAAATCCCATAGATCGTGGGACTGATTTGCGATTACGGGCCGTAAACATCAAATAGGATTTCTCTGATGTAAATAGTAAACACTACTTACGTTGTGCTGCCCATAATCGCAAGTCGGACCCATGTTCTAAGGGATACCCTATACACTGAGTTGAGATTATAGGCAGTAAAGTCAAAATAAGTCTGCGGTTCTACTAAGTTGGTAGTGTTTACAATTTGTAGTCTGAAAGATTCCACTAAATATTTCTGCAAGTTATTAACTTTGTTTCCTCCTGCACAGTCCATAGTGGTTTTTTTCGCCGAAAACGACCGAAAAATTATTCACGCGGAAATGGTAAAGCGTACAGCAATGATGTCTTCTGGGATGTTTTATCATAACGCAAGACCTTTATTTTGATGATATAGATATAGTGGTTAATTCCCTTTGAAGCGGTTTTTTTTTATTTCGATTATAGAGGTTTTAACCTTAACGTCATTCGCCTCTTCGGCTTAGAAAAATCTCTTATGAAAAATTTCTAACCCTATGTGCGGGGTCGGGACTCGAATCCAGGTGCGCTGCATACAAGGCAATCGATTTACCAACTACGCTACGCCCACCCTTGAAGTGAGATATTTGCTACAATTTATTTCAAAGTATGAATAAGATAAATTCCTTGAAAATGTCAGAGAACTTGTTTTTGCGAACATGTTTGACCCCTTGAAAGCTTTTATTCAACATAACTTTTTAAATATCGTAGATAAAGCTTCAGTATGTTCCGAAAAGTCGTTTGTCTTATCAAGATACATATCTTTGCAGAAGGTAATTTTTGGTAAAATTAGCAACAGTTTTAAAATCAATACCATTTGAACGGACAGCCAGCTCTAATTGCAGTTAGAAATGCCACATCAACACTATAAAATTCAATAGAGTTCACTTGTCTCTCGTCTCCAGTAGAGTTATAGGTGATTTGATAAAAGTACACTCAAGTTTTTTTTACGCGGTTTTTTTTTGCGCGGTATTTTTTACGCGGTTTTCATTTACGCGGATTTTGAAATTTACGCGGTTTTCATTTACGCGGATTTTGAAATTTACGCGGTTTTTGAAATTTACGCGGTTTTCATTTACGCGGATTTTGGAATTTACGCGGTATCCATCAATGAGGTTCCCTTTATCGCGGATTCTTAAATTTAAGTGGTCTTCATTTACGCGGATTTTGAAATTTACGCGGTTTTCATTTACGCGGATTTTGAAATTTACGCGGTTTTCATTTACGCGGATTTTGAAATTTACGCGGTTTTCATTTACGCGGTTTTCATTTACGCGGCTCGTATCCCCCGCGTAAAAAAAACCTGAGTGTATTGTTTTTCAAAAAACGTCAAATACCTTCGAAAATGGCCGAGATAAAAAATATGCATATGCAAAAATTGTGTGTTTGGCGATTGAAATAACTTCGTTACTTACCTTACCGTTCAGGCTAGAGCCTTGTTGTCTCTTGCTGTATGCAGAAGCCATCTCCACTCCGTCCAGCCTCTTCGAAGGGTCCGCAGGTCGTCCTCTGTCTGGTCGATCCACCGTGCTCGTTGTGCGCCCCGTCTTATTGTTCTTGTAGGGTCGCCCGCAAGAACCATCTTCACCGGGTCGTCGTCCGACATTCTTATGACGTGTCCAGCCCTCCGCAAGCGTCCTATTTTTGCGGTTTACGCGATGGATGGTTCTTCCAGCAGCTGATGCAACTCATGGTTGATTCGCCTGCGCCACGTTCCGTCTTCCATCTGCGCGCCACCATAGATGGTACGCAACACCTTTCGTTCGAAAACTCCAAGGGTGTGTTGGTCCTACACGTGCATAGTCCAGGTCTCGTGGCCGTAGAGGACCCCCGGTCCAACCAGCGTCTTGTAGATAATCAAATTCGTGCGGCGGCAAATTTTGTTCGACCGGAGCGTCCTCCGGAGTCCAAAGTAGGCACGATTTCCCGCCAAGATCCGTCTGAATTTCTCTGCTGGTATCATTGTCGACGGTTACCAGTGAGCCCAAATACACGAATTTGTCGACCATCTCGATTTCGTCACCGTCAATCCGAACTCGAGATGGGAGGTCCGCATTGTCGTCTCTAGAATCTCTTCCTCTCATGTAGTTTGTCTTCGAAACGTTGATGGCAAGTCCAATCCTGCTAACTTCAGCTTTCAGTCTGTACGCTTCCGACAGACGCCTTAAAGTTCCGTGCCATTATGTCAATGTCGTCGGTGAAGCCAAGAAGCTGGACGGACTTCCTGAAGATCGTGCCACTCGTGTCTATCCCCGCTCTCCTTATTACACCTTCTAGCCCAACGTTGACTAACAGGTACGATAGACCATCACCTTGCCGTAACCCTTTTCGAGATTCAAAGGGATTCGAGAGTGTCCCTGATACTCGAACAACGCACATCACCTGATCCATCGTCGTGTTGGCTTCTCCGGAAAACCGTACTCGTGCATTATCTGCCATAACTGATCTCGATCGATTGTGTCATATGCCGATTTGAAATCGATGAACAAATGATGTGTGGGCACGTTGTATTCACGGCACTTCTGCATAACCTACCGAATCGCGAATATTTTGTCCGTGGTGGCGCGGGAACCCATGAATCCCGCTTGGTAGTGCCCCACGAACTCCCTTGCAATTGGTGACAACCGACGGCAAAGAATTTGGGAGAGGACCTTGTAGGCGGCGCTAAGTAATAACACGATCAGTACTTATTATTGACATGGGAACGCCACAGTGTCTTTCGAAGAAAGAGCGAATTCTCGATGTCCGTTATATCCGCTCGGACCTTTCAAGTAATTACACGGAACTGCTAACGTCGGATTTATTCCTGTGTATTTGACGACACAGGACCTTGAACGTAATAGTTAAAACACTACCAGCAGACGTCACGGAAAATGTGGTGGAACGGTGGTGCCTGAAGCCTGTTACCGTTGCAGGACATTTAAAAAATCTAGTGAGATCAACCTAATTTATTGTTATTTTATAGTTCATTAGATAATTCATACCATACCATAATTATTATACCCACATATCCACTTCCCATTTTCCCTACTAACCAATTTTAACATCCGTAATGCCTATGGAGATTGCGTGGGTTTCCCTCATCTTCTTAAGTAGGTATGCAACTAACAGTCCCTACCCTTTAGCGATCGTAAGGACATGGCCAGGTGTGCAGTGGACTATACCACATTTTGTATAAGCCACTGTATCAGCCACCCATGATGAGTGCGGTCGTTTTTGCTATGCTATGCTATGCTAGGACCTTGCAGGCAGCGCTAAGTAATGTGATCGCGCGGTAGCAGCAATCCAACTTGTCACCCTTTTTGTAGATTGGGCAAACGACACCCTCCATCCCCACTCCTCCGGAAGAGTCTGCTGCTCCCAAATTTTAACGATTACCCAGTGCAGCGCTTCAGCCAGTGTTTCACCACCACATTTTAATAACTCATTGGATTGTTGATCTACACTGGCAGCTTTGTTGTTTTTCAGCTGACTGATCTACTCCTTGACTTCTTGGAGATCAGGGGCCGGCAGCCTATCGTCTTATGCGCGTGCTCCAATATCCGTTGCCATAGCGCCTTCGTCCTCTGTTGCTTCACCGTTGGGGTGCTCATCATAGTACTGCTTCCACCTCTCAATCACCTCACACTCGTTCGTAAGAAGGTTGCCGTTTAAGTCCCTGCACATATCGCCTTGCGGAACGTAGCCTTTGCGCGAACTGTTCGGCTTCTCGTAGAACTTCCGTGCGTCGTTTACGCGGTACAGTTGTTCCATCGCTCCGCGATCTCGTTCCTCCTGTTGGCGCTTCTTTCTCCGGAGGACCGAGGTTTGCCTGTTGTATCGCTCCACATTCTGTCTCGTTCCGTGCTGCAGCATCTTCGCCCGTGCTGCATTCTTCTCCTCTATTAACTGCTTACATTCGTCGTCGAAGCAGTCGTTTCCTCGATTCGAACTCGCTGTACCTAGTGCCGCTATAGCAGTACTTCCTATGGCGGAACGGATCTCCCTTCAGCCATCTTCAAGAGTAGCTGCGCCCAGCTGTTCTTCCGTGGGTAGTGCTGCTTCCAGCCGCTGTGCGTAGTCTTGGGCAACCCCGGCGTTCCGAAGTTGCGCGAGTTTGGGCCTTGATGTCCGACCACAGACTTACAGACATAACACTATGAGGTAATTCCCACCAAAAACATCGATCCGGTAATTTTGCCAAAACACTAGCTCCACCTTTCATTCACAGTCCCAAACACTAATTTGCTGATGGGTTACCCCTCAGGTTTGGGAACAATTTTTCACTAGTGGTCTATCCCCCTTATGCTTGTTCATTAGGGTGGGGCAAAATGATCATTTTTTCAGCACAGCACTTTTTTGGTTCCATTTGGGGTTCCAAGTAACTGTGCAAAATTTGGAGTCGATTGGTTTTGACCCGGCGTAGCGCATTGCGTTTGAAATTTGTATGGAAATTAGTATGGGAAAACCTACTTTTTTGCATTTTCAGTTCTACAGACTACAGTTCTTCCTGCAATATGCAACAAATTAGACAGAAGTATAGTCCAGGATATGCTGAACAACTTTGCCGAAGGATGTATAGTGTTAGAATGTCCCTAAAACAAGTTATAGTTGTTCAAAGTTCGATAGCTCGAACTAATTGCCAAAAATCTTTTTCGTTGCCAACACTGCCAGTGTACCAATGATATTTCATATAGCATACCGAAATAACATCATATAGTTTAGATTTACCCCATTGGTATGTTTGGAGGAATTATTCAAAAGCCTTAGCTCAATTCCATGGGCGTAGATAGTTGAGTATTAGGGCGTAGTGAGGGGAGGGGAGAGTTTCTTTAATAAATATAAATTCGAACTGAAATATTGTCGAGTTGGAGAATTCAGATGAAATATTTTAAAACATTTGCATAATAGTAACGATGAAACGAAACTGTACCGCTCTGTATTGGCTTATATCAGTAGAAGTAAAATTACAAACTGAATCAACTGATGTTGCCAGAGGATTGCATTGATATTATATTTTAGTTTAAGACGCATTATGATTTGATAGAATGTTATTTTCGGTCACCTGAAGCAAAAATTGCTGTTGAACTGGGGCTCCTGTTGAATTTTTTTTTGTTGAAATCAGAAATTAGCTTCACGCCACGTTCAGCGACATCGTTGACAACCATCAATGAACCCACTCGTTTTGCATTGAGGTAACCCTTATTTTTACTCCACTCGTTTGCTAGTTTTCGCATGAAATCTGTCGAAATTTCCATGATGTCAAAGAACTCCTTCGTGTCTGTAACTTTACTTGCATTTCGATGCAGAGGGATACATTATGTTTCATTTCATCGTTACTATTATGCATAGGACATTGTGCGAATGTTTTAAAATAATTCATCTGAACATTTTAATATTTCAGCTTTTTCAGTTCGAATTTCTATATAGTAAAGTCCCCCCCACCTCTTCCCTCACTACGACTTAATACTCAACTATCTACGCCCATGGAATTGAGCTAAAGCTTTTGAATAACTCATCCAAACATACCAATGTGGTAAACCTAAAGTATATGATGTTATTTTGATGTTGGCAAAGAAAATTATTTTTGGCAATTAATTCGAACTATCGAACTTTGAACAACTATAACTTGTTTCAGGGACATTCTAACACCATACATCCTTCGGCAAAGTTGTTCAGCATATCCTGGACTATACTTCTATTTAATTAGTTGCATACTGCAGGAAGAATTATAGTCTGTAGAATTGAAAATGCAAAAAAGTAGGTTTTTCCATACTAATTTCAATACAAATTTTAAACGCAGTGCGCTACGCCGGGTCAAAACCAATCGACTCCAAATTTTGCACAGTTACTTGGGACCCCAAATGCAACCAAAAAAGTGCTCCTAACGGTAAAAGGCAAGCCGGGCCTCCAGGCCCGGTAAAATTTTATACCCTCCTCTTACAGTAAAAACATGAAAAATCCAAAGCATATTGAACAATTTTATTCAGAAATAAAAACTTTTCGAGCGCTTGAATGATTTTTCTATTCGAATGTATTGGACAATGTAGAATAGACTGTGAAAAAACAACACATAAGCGAAAAGTGAAGGACTGGTAGATTGTTTCAGAATATTTTAAAGGATTCAAAATTAAAGCTCACGCTTGTAGTTAGTTGCTATGCTATATGCTAATAAAATCCAATTCTCGTGGAAATTTGAGTCCCCGATGAATACTCATCCTTGGGACTAGTTAGAGTAAACATTGGGTGAGGCTAAAAGCTAAAATATGTAAATAAATAATTAGCACTTTTCGAATGTGTTGAGTAATATCTTGATCAAAAATGGAGAACTTTGTCTTTGGAAAACGTTCGTTCACTCCTTTTTCTGGCAAGAAATAAATCAATATTATGGCAATTTACAATTTCGAGAATTGCCGATCAAAATTTTGCTCTTCAAAGCGCATGTCTCAAACTTTTGTACTGCCCATGATTGTACACTGAAAAAAAACCAAACGTTAATTCTATTTGCTTCAAACCGCTTAAAATTCATATGAAGAAGAAATGCTATTATTATCACGCGTACACATACCTTCTATGTGTCAACTGTATGAACTATGTATGCACACACATAAGTTATATGTGTATATTGTTATAGAATGGGGTTTTATGTGCCTAATAGTTATGAAATGTGAATGTAAGATTAATATTTCTTATAAATACACACATTGGGTTTATGTACCAGCAAATATATACCTCCGTTAATTGCAAAAATCTATGTGTAAAATCAATAGGCATAACGTTTACTTTTTTTGAGTGTACATTAGTCCTGTTTTTCTATCTTTATAAGACTGATTTGCAATCATAGGCAGCGTAACTTGTCAAATCTGAATACTCTGAGATAACAGCTTCGTGTGCTAATATTTTGACATTATTGTACCCAAACTATGAATCCACAGCTTGCTTCAACGCTATGTAATAAAACGGTATGGCAAAAACTGTTATTCTGCCATACAAATCACAAAAATGGAAAATCTGTTCTTGAATGAGATTTTTCACAAAATATTCCTCAGATACATATTTCATTGACGAAAAATTGTGAGGTTCTATTTGAACCAAACATTTGTTACAGTGATACAACTTCATGAGTATGCTTTAGACCAAAAAAAAGGCAAAATTAGGCAAAATAACTGTTATTGGCTCCAGACGCCCCATTCCAAATACAAACTTGTTCGGATGCTTCTGGTTTACTGGCAAGAATTTTGAAGTTTGTATGCAAAAATATATGAAATATCGGCAATGGAAACAATAAATTCAGTAAAAAATGTTAGTATCATCTTACGTACACTAAAAATCTCAGATGTATAGCTGAGGATGAAAGGATTAACACTGCAGAATACTATAAATTGATCCACTTTGTGGTAAAAAGATATTATAAAAATGCTGCATGTTTCTCGCATATGCTTAGAATAGGACATTTTCAAAAAATCTTATTATCTTCGAAGTTAAATAACTTTTTCCGGTAAACTCCAATCATTATGCAACTTTCAAAAAAGTTGTGCGTTCTTAAAAAAGCTACCCCACCTGAAGTTTTGAGGTATGCAGAGTAACTGTGGGAATTTTTATTGAATTTTGATTTCTTGTTTCCAATTTTCCATATATTTGACCATAGAAACTTCAAAAGTCTGGTGAGTGAACTAGAGCTATAAGAAAAAGCTCATAAGTGGCTTTGTAGTGCTAATTAACACTTGATTTAGCAGTGTTCCGAAAAAAGTTAAAAAAGTTGACGATCTAGTAGGCGTGAACAGTTCTGGGTGCATTGGAAAGCGTTTACGTGAGAAAAATTACATGACACAAATAAATGGTAAATGTATTTTAACTTAATCGAAGATACATTCGTCAAAGCTTAGAAAATATTTGTAAAAACTGAAATGAATCCATCAAAATTGATTTTTGGATGCAAACGTACGTGCCAGGAATCTTATTTGCATCATCATTTGATGTCGGAATACCTAGCGGGCCTGCTAGGCCCCCTTACCTTTTTGTGCATGTAAAAAGTTTATGCGAATCTATGGAGCACATTATATGTGATATTTCAGTAATATCTTACTTTTTCAATGAATTTTAGCGTCAGTTAATGGAATTTTCATGCTCAAGCTCTTACTGCATGCATAACGCTTTGTAACTAAGAAATCGATAGTCGTCGGGCCTGGAAAACCCGCATGCTTTTTCGAGGGTTAATAAATTGGCTTTAAAGGGGTCATTCAGAAACAAACAGTGATGATGTGGAAGATATTAAATATAGATACTTTGTGTCTTCAGCAAAGTTGTTGGCAAAAGTTTGTTCTACTACAACTTTGTCGAAGACATTTTTTTATTCAGTTCGTTTATTTGATAGGCACAAATGCGTTAGCTTAGCGGTGCCAAATTCTTTTGTTTTTTACATTTTAAATACTTAAAACTAGGAGGTTACAATGTTCAGATATTTTTTATATTGAGAGAAAGATTTCTACAGCTATCTTAACACTAGAAATACAGTTCTATATACAAGAGTGGGGGCAAAATATTTTTCATGAAAAATTTTAAAACAAGGAATCCAGTTTGATATTCAAAAGGGGAGAAATAGTTTTTTACAAGATATTGTACAGTTATCTTAAAACTAAATATATATTTTGGTGGCCAGCTTTTTACGTTCCATAATGGCGGTCTAAGTTACTCAGTTCATAATACGTGTAATGGCCCTTTTTGGCAATAATCGTTTACGTCAACCGCCCAGTGACATTAAGTCATCCTACGTTAGTCCAATGCATTTGATGTATATTCAATGAACGCCCGACTGTCAAGCTGGCGTAAACGATTATTGTCAAAAAGGACAATTAAACGTATTACGAACTAAACAATTTTGACCGCCATTATGGCACGTAAAAGGGGGAAAATATTTATGAGAAATTTCACAGATATCTTAAATCTAGGGATACAATTCTATTGACAAGATGGGGGACAATAGTTTTAATGAAGAATACAATTAACAGCCATCTTAAAACTAGGAATATAACACAAATATGATTTTTTTGAAGAAGACTTATGCTTGGTTAAGATATTCAAAGGGGGGGCTCATTTCCATCATCGGCAGCAGTTGTATCAAGGACAGGAGAGAGAAGGCGTATATGATGACATGGAAAAAAGAGCAGAACTTGTAACTTCCGGGTGCCGAAGACATAATGTTAATATATGCTCATGCAAGAAAGTTGTTAAATATATCTCACTTTTAGGGAGATTAATTATTAACATAACAACATCATATGAAAGAAAGGGCTTAATGAGTGTACAAATTCCTCCGAAGACGTCAATAACCCAAATTTAACGTTTTAGGCGTAATTATTAGTTCGCACGATTTTGGCAAAAATAAACCACTGTGCAGTCGTTAAGACCTCTTCACTCTCACTTAACTCTCAAACTAGGGTTCACCGGTGCGATAAACCTGGTTTAAAATTTAAGCGAGGGTGAAAAAAATCTACCCTTACCTATTTCTTTATCCTCGATTAACTTTTAACCCAGATTGACCAGCAGGAAAATTATGGTTAAAACCGACACCTTAAGCTTAACATGTTTTATGGGTTAACACAAATCCAATAAAATTATAATTTTTACGCAGGATTCTTCTTCAGAAAAATTTTAACAAGGCTTAATTTTGTCAGCGCTTCAAAAAATTAATTTCATTAAAAATTGTTTGCAAAACTTGGAAAACATAGTGACTTCTTCTAAGTACTGCGGGTAAAACCGACACCTCGAAACCCCCTTTAATTTTTTTCTCTCTTCAATTTATTAAAATCTTTATCTTTACTAAAAATGTGATATACCTATGTCTGAGTGATAAAGTATGAATATGCGTGATACAAATATGTGCTTTTTGTAGCTTCATCATGTAGTGAGAGGTAGAGAGTTCGAAAACGTAGTATTATAAACAGGATTATTTCTTGATATGGATATTTCCAAGTAATCCTTACGCACATCATTGCAACCTTCAGTGTCATTTTATTTCGTAAGAGAAGATTTGCAAGCGTTTTACATTCTGATAATAGGATTCATTCACTTATAAGTGACACACACTTCGCATCAAAACTACCTGGTTCAGACTTTGATTTTTCGAGACTCTTATCATCAACGATCTACCGGGGTATACAAAAGATCATTGTCTCACTGTGATAAAGTTCATCTATGACAAACCAAGATAACACTAGAAATTCGGTTTGATGAGCTTTTTGCAGAAATAACAAAAGCTTCGGTAGAATCTGATAAACAAAAATATATTGGTTAAAATTAACAGCATTTCTGTGTATTTCTGCTATTACTATAGTGTGCTAATAGTGTTATTGAAATGTCACAAATATCTCCAGCCTTTTGTATTGAATCGCAAGTAAACACAACCATCTTAACAGCGTGTTGGTTTTACCCTAACCAAAGGGTGTCGGTTTTACCCCAACAGTGAACTTTTTTTTAAAAAAAGCAATAAACAACATTGAATTTCTCAAACTCGTCTTCAATGCACCCAGTTGATCATAGGAAAGGCCGATGATAATAGGTACTGAAAAAATTGGTGATTTGAAATGCTTTTGTTCGGTTAAAACCTTAAAATCTACCAACAAAATCTAACATCCAGACGAGTATGAACGCTGCTGTCGTATGTTTTGTAAATTTTTATGACATTCGGCGTACTAACGTAAATCCAATTTGTCTTCAAATGCTCTACATAATCGTACTAATAATAAAGTGTCATCATTAAATGAATAAAAATTTGCTGTATAGAAAAAGTTGTAAGGTGTCGGTTCTACCAAATATTTGTAATTTGTATTTGGTTTCACCCACAGTGTCGGTTTTTCCCATAATTCTCTTACTTTTAAACTTGGTTTAAGGGAACCTTCTCCTGGATTCGGCGGAAAATCAAGCAATATTTCAGATTTTTTTGCGGAAAAATGAAAAGACATACGAACTTCTGCTTTTGATGATTTTTTTTTCGAAAATTCAAAACAGCCGGTCTCTGCGCGCAAGACATCGTCCTACTTCGCTAAGTGCTGGGCCTCTCGTAGTTAACCGAAACGAGAAATTGACCTTCACTTTACGCAAAATTTGAAATTATGCCAAATGACCGTTATGCCAAATAACCGTTATCCTGGAGATAACAAATTATGCCAAATGTGCGCTATGCTAAATGAACTTTAGCGTGATCAATTCTCAAAATTATGCCAAATGGGCCGCGCCCCTCATTTTGTCGTTTGCCCGCAATGAAAGTCCTGATGTTCCTGAATTTTCTGCTGGTTGGCAAATTCAAAATGGGGAACAATTAAAAAATATTGCTGAATTTTTCTTCTTTTGAATGGCTGGCGTCCAAAAGGGACTAACCCCACATTGTGTCTTACGGGAATTCGCGTTTTCTCGTTCGTTTTCCGAGGTTTTAAGAAAAAGTAGTCAATCGATTCGCCATCAGTAAATGTTATGTTATAGCTCACATATCGATGCACTCGATATAATACTGTTTTTAGTTGGATTGCACTGTACGTTGACGTTTCGGCCCAAAACAGTCGTTCCTGAAAGTGATTGCCACTCACATACTTGCTATGAATGGCTTTTTTCTATCTAAGGGACGATCCATAAATGACGTAGCATTTTTTGAGTGATTTTTAACACACCCCTCCCCCATCGTAGCATTTCGTCACAAACCTCTAAATACCCTCCCCCCCTGGTAATTACGTAGCTTGACGATAATTCTCCCCCTCCCTTGCCTCCGCAAAATTTAAAAAAAAATGAAAAACGATGTTAGTTATTCCCCTTTAAAAAGGCCACGTAGCATGACATGACCCCCTACCCCCTGTCGTCACACATCATCACAAAATACAAAACTTTTCCCTCCCCCGTATAATGCTACGTCATTTATGGAAGATCCCTAATATATATTTCTTGCACGAATGTAGATGACTGAGCGTATTTTTTCGAAAATTTCAGTGAAGGTGCCTTGTCTCTCCATTGAAAGTTGACCGAGTAATAAGGGATCAGGAGAAATACGGTACATTGTGGGCGGAAAATTAACGTGGAATCAATTATTATCTTTCGTCAGTTGTGGTATCTGCGGAAAAGGTGCTGTACGGCACCTAGCGCTTTATTTAGTTGAATCATACTAGTTCGGAATTCAGTCGCTAGGGCGGCGCTGTTATCAACTTTTTAGATATAAGTGGGGTGTCTTCGAGAAAGTTATAGCACCGACAAACTAACATGACGCTGTATTTTCAAATTTGGCAAGATATCGGAGAGTCGACGCAACATTTTGTAACACGTCCGTTTGACAGTACGAGTTACGAAATTTTCAGTCAACTCTCTAATAATAATCGAAGCTACTCTATGTGTTTGGAGATCCTCCAGTAGAAGTTTGGAAACGAGAAAATAGGCACTTGGCTCAAAGAAGTTGGCTATACTTGAAATGGTGAAAGGAAACTATAACCTTATAAATATATGTTCTAGTTTTGTTGAACATTTGACAAATAGCGACTAAATTTTGTAAACATATTTGAAAAAATATCAGGTGATTTAGGGCAAATGACAGTGTAATTTTCGACGAAAGATCTACGGTCCGATCGTAAATCGTTTCATTGTCGGAAATGGAATAGTTTATTAATCAATGTGATAATAAATCCCTAAGTTGATTCAATTTTTTCGATTTACTTTTCATGAAGTCAACCGGAGCACAAAGTTGGTCAATGTCACTATACTTTTTGCTTGAAACGTTAATATACGATGCTCCGCTCATTTGAATTCGAAAAACTTCTGCTCGTTTGAATATGTCAAACTTATCTTGTCCCGACTTTACTAAAGGACATTAGTGTTCTTTTACGAGAGACACGTTAAATAATGATGTGTAACGCATTATACAGATGGAGCTAATGTTCCGACTAAATTTAGTTTAAATAATTTGCCAAAATTTTCCTCGAAATCGTTCTAGTTGTCATGTCGGTTTGTCGGTGGTTATAGGTCCTATTATTTTTAATATACAGTAATGTTTCGATTATATCACGGTCGTTCTGTATTTTAGCGTGATATATTTGAAGCGTGATATATTTGAAGCGTGATATATTCAAAACAAAACAAAAAATGAGATTTACGCATTAATCCATGTATTTCTATTAACAAAGAGTATTAAAAAGTGAATGTTAGTCAAAAAGCATAAATCATAGTAGGGTGCCTATTTTTGCCATGTTTATATTATCACACTACCCATTTGAATCCGTTGGTTAGAGCAGCGTCCGCCATCTTTGTTCAACGCATTGGGTCAAATGGTGTGGTATCAGTGGATAATTTTTCCCCGCACAGCTTCACTTTACGCATCCCGCAACTAAATTTGAAGGAATCTGGTGCGTTGAGGCTTTGGGCAAATATCTTGACTATTAAAGTCAGTGTATTCGAAGGGTTTCAACATCCATAGAAATAGTCCCATATCCAATTGTTGATGTCGTCTTTCCAAAAGAAAAGTATTCACATCAATTCGAGAGAAAATGCATATTTCGGCTTACCTACCATATCTTGCATATCTTGGTTTTCTCATTATTTGGTTAGATTTTCCTGCGGATAACTAACAATTAAGCGAATAAAAAAGAAGCCGATTTTTTACCCGCTGCACCAGACGCCTCCTTAAGGACACGGCAAATAAGTTACGAAGAATTTAAAACAAAAATTGGAATCAGCCGAAAGATATTTCTGCAATCCTAGTCATTGCAACAACTTTTTGGTAAAACATGATTTTGAGATTATTCATGTTTAATGCTTCGCGCCACGCCCTCCGCCAACGGTGAACAGTGTCATAACTTTGCTTCTACTGCTTAGACCTCTATAAAAATTTCAGATATATTCTATACTTTAAAAAAGTTCGACTTTTTGACCGAACTCATCATATATAAACGCTTAACGCAATAGTCCGAAACCCAATAATAGGCTCATTACCCTACATGTAAATAAGCAAATCAATTGTAAATATATCTTAAAAGTGCCAGGACACAACATGGGGCTTAACTGGATCAAAACGTACTGTGCCTTGTCTGTTTTTCAAAAAGCGTGATATAATCGAGATAAAGCCGTGATATAATCGAGGGTGATATAAACGAGTATTGATATAAACGCATAGTGATATAATCGAAACATTACTGTATTTTGAAAATATTTTTTTCCTGAACATGTGAACTTTGTAGGTCCTGTGTGTTTCTAAATAGAGCATGTTTTGGTTCTAAATTTGACATACAGATTATGTTTTCAAAAATGTGAAATGATCAAATACAGCGTTGTATGCCATGCAACAACCATGCCGAAGAAAAAAAGTGGGTTAGCCCGTTTGGGACGCTAGCTATTCATTTGACTATTTAATTAACTGAAATGATTTAGTGTTGACACATTGCTAGCGGCTTTACTAATGGATTTTGTGCTCCTGCCGGATCCAGAAAGATATTTCGGGAGGGGTCCGAAATTTTGATTTTGGTATGAATATTGTACAATATGTTATACGTCAAAGCCTCATTTAATGAAAATTAGTTTTGGTGGCCAATTTTGGTTTGAAATGATTTCAAAATTGAAACTTATATAAAATTGAAACAAATTTAAATTTTTTTATCGAATTGTTGAAAAAAGATTCAGAGCGGATCCAGACCCCCGGGACCCTCCTACTGGATCCGCCACTGGCCGGATCGTTTACTTAAATAAATTCTCATTTCAACTCCTCCATGCATGCTTTTATCTACGCTCATATTGGCTTTATCTCACGTTATATTTTATGTTTTTGTTTTAAATAAATATATTACTCTATCCGATATTTTTACAGATTATTTCAAAAAAATGTCAATATAAAATCATTTCAAAAAACATTATTTGTCTTCAAATGATCTATTATTAAGAACCACTACGCCGCTTATTTGCAAAATATTGTGAATGCTGAATTTCCCAGAAAACCGATCGCAAAAGCCATTGTCATTGGCATAAATAATGTTTTTTGAACCCGTTCAAAAAAGGAAAAACAAATATTTATTGCCACAACTTAAAAAAGATACACACAAAAAAGCCACCAGCAAAAGATGCGGATCAAAAAAAAAAAATAAAAATAAAAAATAGGCGGCACAAAAAGATGGCAAAAACTAAAAAAATAAGCGCGTAAAAAATGGGAAAAATATGCGATCCGCCACTTTCGCTGTATGAGAAGATGAATGAAGACATGTTTTTTGAAAAAAGAGTAATGAAACATCTGGAGAAAAGAGGACACGGAGAGCCCACCACGAAAAAAGGAGCAACTATAAAAAAATATTTGAAGAAGAAATACAAAAAAACGAAGAAAGTTTTAATCATGAAAGATAAAATAATAAGAATCCAAACTTATATTGAAGAGAAAAAATGAGTTCAATATTGTATTGTAGCGATGTATCACTACCAATGCCAATAAAACTAAACTTACGCTAGCACTAGCAGCACATCGTATCGTCATCATCTTTTTCAATTAATATCACGTTCACGTGGAAACGTCATTCGATCTAGTTCAACTACCATCTGAACGATTTGTGCATTCTAATACCCTACTTAAGTCATACCAAAGCCATAATAAATTTATTGCTTGAAGCGAAACTGAGTCTGTCTAAACCCTGTCTAACTGCTGTCAAAATGTATGAACCGACAACCTAGCTCAGTTTCGGGGTCAAGTAAAAACGACATGCGTCATTTCTCACATTCTGCACTTACGTTCAAACCACACATTGCACATGGAGGATAAGGTACCAAGACAGCTAGGGTTCATATTTCAAATAGCAAAAAAAGTATTGCATAGTGTTTTAAATTGCTTTGGTGCACGTTGGTTTGCTCATCTCTAGAATATTCTGGTTGCAGCTAAAAATCGAAATAGTGAACTTGCGCCTTTCGGTTTTCTCCTATTTTCAGCGTACGCAACTAAAGCGTAACTGGTGTAGATGATGCGCGACTTGATTCTCTAACATGTACACGGGGCTAACCTGTTTGGCATAAAGTCATTTGGCATAACGTGGTTTGGCATAAAGTCGTTTGGCATAATGCCCGTTTGGCATAAGAAAAAAATGATAGTAATGATAGGTCATTTGGCATAATAGCCATTTGGCATAATGGTCGTTTGGCATAAAATGTACAGGATATTGAATGCTATTGCGGTCGTTTGGTATAATGATCTTTTGGCATAAAAGTCGTTTGGCATAACGGCCGTTTGGCATAAGAGCCATGTGGCATAAAGTATGAAAATACCCGTTCAAATATTTATGGCGTTTTGATTCACTGAAATAAGTACGATTCCAAGAACTGCTCATGTTTGAAAGAAGGAATAAATTTCAGTAAGACGAATATTTTTGTCAGATTGATTACATAGAAAACTAAAGTAAGTATGGAATTTGTGCATTGAGAATATTTGCATTTAGAACTATGTTGGTCATCTTGCATGAAAGTTAAAAAAATTTTGAAATGTCATGCAACAAAAAATCTGTAATTGTAATCTGCTAATGATAGGCTATTTTAAAACTAAAGATCTCATGTTAATTAGAGGGAACAAGCGAAGAAGAACCATTGTATTAACCATTTAATTTACGAATATTTGGATTGCTACATTTTTTTTAACCTAACTACTTTTTATACAATATGAAATCTAATTCGAGATATATAGTATCTTGCTTTCCGAATGTTTGTTCTTCTGACGTTTACTTTTGTTTGCTGTCTAAATTGAAAAGAGGGAAAAATCTCGACTAGTTCATATTCACAAGAAGAAAAAAGCTCAAAGCAATAAAATTAAAAGTTAAAAGCAATTTACTACATATATGTAAAAGAAGGCAAAATCTCAGACGCTTTAAGTTATTATCGAAATCAAAAACATTCGAAGAATTGACAACATTCAGAATAATGTAAACTCTTAGAAATTCATAGTTGCATTTAAAATGAATAAAATTCAAGCAAATTTTCATGTTCAATAGAAAGTGGAAAGCTAAAGCGCAGTTGGCTGCCTAGCAGGTTTTTAGGACAAATTCAGTGTTGACTGTAGTTTTATTGTATTTCCGGAAAATTCAGGCAATTTGTGTTTAGTTGGACGACTGTCCACTGGACAGTCGTACAACTAACGAATTTGATTCGCTAGTTGGACCGAAAATGCATCTGGTCAAATCTCTAATTATTGTCAGTTTGATTGGCAAAATGAATTTGACATGAGATTTTGACATTCAGATCCAACTATCGGAGCTCCAAATAAAAAGTTGTCCAGTCAAAAATTGACCAACCAGTGAATCACGACTGTAGTCCATATCTTGCAATGGTAATTCGGGAAACTGCATACCACAAAATTACCAATTTTGTATCCTATTATTTCGATTACATGTTAATCAAATAGACCTGAGAAATTAGGTTTAATGTCTATTATGCCAAATGGCTTTATGCCAAATGGCTTTATGCCAAATGGCCACTATGTCAAATGGGCATTATGCGAAATGGTCCTTATGCCAAATGGCAATCTATCTTCAATTTTGTTTTAATCGATTATGCTAAATGACCTTTATGCCAAATGGCTTTATGCCAAATGACCACTTGAATCGCGCTATGGTTATGCCAAGTGGCTTTATGCCAAATGACTTTATGCCAAAAGACGTTATGCTAAATGACTTTATGCCAAATGGGCTTCCCCCATGTACACAAGATGCGCATTAGTTGCCCACCCTAGGGAAAGGCGCAAGTTCAATATTTCGATTTTCAACTGCAACCAGAATATTCACCCTTATTCTTGTTTACGACGAATGCGATATTCGTTCGAAAGCGATTCGAACGAATAGTAAGCCCATTTGATTTTGCTGTCGTAAACGGGAATACAAACCACTTTCGAACGAATCTCGTATTCGTCGTAAACAAGAATAAGGGTGATTGTTCTTCTGTTTGGGATCCGCACTGCCAGAAACGGGTTGGCAGGACTGAGGCTGTGTGCATTAGAGTAACAAGAAAAGGAATGATCCCCATTGAGCCACTCCTGAGTCGGTTTATGGTCCTAGCAGGAGCGTCTGCTTAAAATTTGAGCCAAATCGGAGAAGTGTTGGCTCAAATTTTGTGTTCGAAGCATGAGATTTTTCGATATTTTTTTATTTCGATTATAGAGGCTTTAACCTTATAATCATTCGCCTCTTCGGGATAGAAAATCTCTGAAAAAAATTCTAACTCTACGTGCGGGGTTGAGAATCGAACGCAGGTGAGATGCGTACAAGGCAATCGATTTACCATCTACGCTATGCCTTTCGATAATTTCTATGGAGAACTATAACTTTACCCAAGACCGCAAATCAACCCAACTTCCTTGGAAGAAGTTCTTCCACTATTAAAGCAGTGATGTCTGAGTCAACTTTTCAGCACATGGTGGTAAATCAGTAGTCGATTCCCATAAACTTTATTTTTTGCAAATTAATGCATGGGTTTAGCTGGATAGTGTATTTAAAAGAGTTAAAATAATCTTACAACTAGCAAATTTTAGTTCTACATTTCAACATTAGCTTCTCAACGGAAAGAGAAAGAAATTAGGTGTCTTCTACAAAGATGTAGAACAAGCCCTTTCCAGTAATTCTTGTGAACATGTTCTTATTCAATGTCTCTTCCTCTGAAAGTTAGTGTTGACGCCCTCTATGTGGTGAAATATGGAACTAAAATTGTGTAGCAAAATGACACACATGCAGCAATATAGTTACATACTGTTCAGTTAAACCCAATTACTACTTCGCAAAAACATAAAGTTCCTGAAAAATTGACTACTGATTCATCACCATGTGTGCTGTTAGTGTCGTAACCAGAGCTTTTGCGTCTGCTCTGAACTATTTCCTTCCAAAAACCGAAGCTTGATTGTCTGCCCCAACAACCAAGGCCTACTAACCTAAGACCGTTCATTCCATTTGATTTTATTGCATCAAAACAAAAACAGGATAAAGGTTGAGGAGATTTGTATAAATTTTATTAGGCACACTGTAACGAATATCGATTACAATTGTTCGTTAAGTCAAAATTTCAATATTTGACTCAAATTTAGAGTAGAAACTCCCAATGGAACTTGGAATCAACTCAGGAACGGGTCGATTAAGTTTTCAAAAGATCGCATTTTTCTGGTCAGTCTAGTGTGCATGCTTTTATATTGTTATATTCTTAAATTCACATTGTGACTTTCCAGTTAGGTCGTGCGTCAAATTACGCGAACATTTAATTTGCATCAGTGTGAGTGTGAGAACATTTTGTCAGCTTATTTTTGCTTCGTTCAGTCTCGAGTGTTTTATGTCTAGAAACAACTCTACAAAATGCTAGATTATCTCGAGATAGACGATATACGCTTTGCTCTTCGACATCGACCATGGCGAAGCACGTTCCAACCAACGAATATTGATAGTTGGTACACCTAGACACTTTCAGTTTGAGCCTCTTTCGACTCGGATTTTCTGTCGGTAAGAGTGGCTTTCTGTTCCCTTTATTAAATAATATAGAAAAGGTTCTTTTTCTTGTTGAAGATCATTTTATGCTGAGATATTACAATAAATTTTATAACATGAATTGAGTTTTCGCGCAAGCTAATCAAAACTGATCATCCATCATGAATGGCTCCAACATATGCTCCTCTTTCGGCTGCGTTAATCCACCGGCTGGCGAAAGATTTCCACTGCAAGCGCTGGCGTTGGATATAACTGCTGATGATGTAAACCCAGAAGAAGTTGACTTTCCCATTGCCGACGGAAGTGCAGTAGTGATACTTGAAATAGTCGTGGTCGGTTGAGCGGAGGACTGTCAGGAACTGGCTCCTACTTTTTTGTTCGGTTTGATGGCAATGACATACCGCTGAGCAACATATAATGGTGGCGAGTAACCGTCCGCGTACGTAGGATCCTCAAAAAGTACTTCATATTCTTCATTGGCTGTCTGCGGAAGTTGATTAATAACTGCTTTATAAAAGCAGGTAGTTTGTGGATATAGTGCCATTACGGTTGTCCCTTTAGGGAAAAGTGCCTGTCCATCTGTTTCCGGATTAGCTCTCATAAGAGGAAGCGGAACAATACGGCGCTTACTCAAAATGTGTCGGTCCTTTTGCTCTTCATCAATATCATCCACTTCGTACTTATTGGCAGACGAGATGTATTGTACTACTTCGGCAAGTATCCAATTTTCTTCATCTTCGAGACCCTTAACATGAGCGGCAACCATGTCACCCGGTTTTGCAACGTAAGTACTATCAGCCGGAACACTACCACAAAGCGGTGGGATTTTTTCTCCGGGTTTACTAACAAAGAGTGGTAGCGTTTGAGCCGAAATCTGTAGCATTTTCATAAGCGCACCTCTTCGGATTGTTTCTTTATTTCCCGCATTTCTCGCCTGAATTCTGCGTTCGTTGCGAATGTTTCTTATGTCTTGAATCTTTGACAGCGCTTGACGGATCAAATTCTCTTCCTGAATAGCATCCTGAAGTCCAATCTTGTACAGGGTCTTTAGCTTATGATTCAAGGCGGAGGATTTCTCATCACTTGACACTTTTGCGAGTCTTATTGTATTTACGATGTTGGGTTCGTTTCTCTTCCGCTCATTCTCTATTTCAACAATAACCGATTTAAGCGAACGGAGTCGTTCCTACCCAAATGAAATGTTAGGTATACTAAAAATTAAGAAATTCGCTTTCGTTTTCATGGCTTACCTGTACTTGAAGCATCGCTTGTTCAGCGGTTAGCGGCATATTTATTGGATACCAACTTTTTTCAAAATAACTTCCTAATCAATTCGAACGCCCACACAAAATGCAACTGTTTTATTATTTAAAATATTTAATATTTAATAACAATTTATGGAAAGCACTGAATTAATCGAAAGCTTTACGGAATCAATAAGGTGGATTCTGCATTGCCACAGCTGTCTTCTGAATCTGAAATGTCATAGATATGCCCAGGTGGTAAAAATTGTACATTTCGACGAGAACATTTCAAATGGGCCCATAAACAAAACGTAAACAATTCCGGTTATTTCTTAAAATGGGCCCATATTATTGGCTCGAATCAGAACTCGTCGAAATGTCAATTAGGCTCTTTACGGAGACAGTTAACCTCATTTTTCTTTACAGTTCATGTAACGACGAGGTCAATTCCCAACACTTTGCTTACCGGAGCTAGGCCGTGCTGTTGAACAATACACTTATTTAAACACTTTATACCTTTCCTAATGTCGTTTCCTTGGGCTGGTGCTGCTTCCGAGTTGGGCTTTTCTTTCCAGGTGAGTTACGTCTGGAGTTTAGAACTTTGAAACTTGATTTATTCGAAAAATATTTACAAAATTTATCTTAAAGCTACATGTTGCCCGCGCGATTCATATATCGCTAAGGGAAAATTTGTCCCTTTTAGTCCTTAAGTTTTTCCCTATTCTCCTGTTATACAGTGTAGATTTCCTACACTCAAAAAAAAGTAAACGTTATGCCTATGGATTTTACACATAGATTTTTGCAATTAACGGAGGCATATATGCACTATTTGCTGACACATAAACTTAATGTGTGTATTAACAAGAAATATTAATCTTACATTCACATATCATAACTATTAGGCACATAAAACCCCAATCTATAAAAATATGCACATATAACTTATGTGTGTGCATACATAGTTTATACAGTTGACACATAGAAGGTTTGTGTGCGCGTGATAACAATAGCATTTCTTCTTCATATGAATTTTAAGACTATCAGCACCGGACGTGGGTATAAGCAATTTACTAACCGTCATCATAACACGACACCGCACCGGCGGTTGGTAAACAGGTTGGGAAATGGAAACTTATCGTTTCGGTTTACAGCGAGTGTCTATATTTGGTAACTTCTTCCAACCGACGCCAACGTTGCTATTCGCAGAAAGGAGGCAAAACAAAGGAAAATGTAAAAAATAGGATCTCGCGATAAATGTTATGCGTGAATTTTGATTCGACTCGTGAAAGATTTTTATTTTAAATAAAATTATGGATTGAGCTCAATAAATAAAACTATCGGTTGTGAGACAATAAATTATTTGATTAAATTCAATAACATTTTTTTAAAGTTTACAGAAATTAAAACAATTATTGAAATTAAAAGTTTATTGTAACTTTAATGAAAATATACTTTCAAACCTCGATTCACACCAACTATTTTGTCGTTTGATACAATGAACAGTATTTGTTTGTATTCAATTACCCACAGTTTTGATTATGCTGTATGTTTTCTGCGTGGAAGTAAAAATTAGTGCATCTAAGCAGCTTGGATTGAACTGGAAGATGTAGCATTATGTCAAGCTGGGTATGATGTGTCCCAGGATCCGATTGATGGGATGCTAGCAAGAAGCGGAATTTCATTGGCTTTGAAGCTTGTAAAAGCCCGAAAATTTTTATATGTGGAGGCCAATACGAAAGCTAATGATAGTGTCCAACGAAAATCGAAAATCGCTGCGAACAAATGGTGATGATTCTGGGGACTGTGGAAACTAAGATTTGAGAAGAAAGAAAATGCGTGTATTTTTCTCGCGCAAAGTTTTTAATTCAGGACCAGTAGTAAAAAGAAGATCACAACGATAATGGTTTATCACACACTCTGCAGCGCTTAGTTCAAAAACGCTGGATTTAATTGGTAATAGGTACGCATGGCAGGACACAGATAACACATGTTACATCATCACCCTCTCATTTCATCCGGTGGTTCATCATATTTTCGAGGGCTAATATTGTGTTGTGGTGTACAGTCGTGATTCGCTGGTTGGACACTTTTTAACTGGACCGCTTTTTAGTTGGACCTCCGCTAGTTGGACCATTGTCCAACTAAAAAGCATCTGAACGTCAAAATCTCGTGCCAAATTTACTTTGACAATCAATCTGACAATATTTAGAGATAAGAACAGATGCATTTACACTGCCAACATCTTCTTTGGAGAGTTTTTGACATTTGTCAGTCGGTCCAACTAGCGAATCAAATTCGTTAGTTGGACAAGGCTGTGGCCCAACCAGCGAATCACGACTGTATACTACCCAAAATCCCTTATTTCTCCCGTTTTCTGTGGGATTTCCTATCTTCATGGGACTCACTTGCGATCATAGGCAGTATAGTGAAATGCATGAACGTGAATGCACTTGGAATTCAATTCACTTAGTCTGTAAATAAGGAGAGGGCGGGAGTAGACGGGGTTGGGTGGTTGTACCAAATACAAATATATAATTTGTATTTGGTTGTACATAACTTATAAATATGATATTTTTAATACATTTTAACATTTCTAATATTGTTCTTAGAAACAGTAACACGAAATGTTAATTAACTTTATAATTTATTGTTGGACAATGAAATTGCTTGTTTCAAGACATTTATTATAAATTTACTAGAGGTATTCCGCGTCGAACAATGTGGAAATGTCCTATAATTCTAGAATAGCCACTTTTGTTAATTCATTGCAATAGTTTTTGACTTACTCCGACAATTTTATGCAAACTGTGGATACATGGATGTGGATTTGATGACCAATTTGGTAAGCAGCGAAATTTGGCACTACCCCGCAGGACCGTTGTTTGAAAGCAAGATTCCGTGTTATGTCATTTGCCATACTGATAAATTGGAATCAAATTTATATTTTTTGAGCAATAACTCATTATTTGATTCCAACTTTGGAATTACCGTATCGACGACAAAATGTTGAATTCAGTTAATATATATATATATATATATATATATATATATATATATATATATATATATATATATATATATATATATATATATATATATATATATATATATATATATATATATATATATATATATATATATATATATATATATATATATATATATATATATATATATATATATATATATGTATATATATATATATATATATATATATATATATATATATATATATATATATATATATATATATATATATATATATATATATATATATATATATATATATATATATATCTGTATTAACTTGCCACAAATTCGTGTGTACCAATTTGCTCCAGGGTACGCACTTAATGTTTATTTCTTGAAGTAGATGTAGTTGTAGTTAGTATTTCAGCTCCAGCGATACAACCGATTGTAATTAAAATTAGTTGTTTTATTGGCGCAGGAATACTACACAGTTAAGCTTTTTCGGGAAATCGGCCGGAATACGAATTACGAATACGAATTAAGAACCAACCAGAATTTTCAATTGAACTTTACTTTACCCAGCGGTGCACGCAACGTTCATATATCGATTACTGGAAGCCTATTGGCCGATAGTAGCACCGGCTAGTGGCTACTTGTTGCCAAAGGCCTTGTTTATGTTATAAAGGCTCGCACAGAGTGAACCCAAATCTACCTATCGAACAGTCAGATGGCTACCTATCATGGCGAAATATTTCAATCGTCGAAACAAGACACTGTATTCAGTTTATTATGCTTTTTTGTAACAATATAAAATAAATTACATGGAATAGTATTAAGAATAAAGTGTTATAAGCCACGAAACAGTGGGTTTTCAATTCACTCCATATTAATTTATTGTGTAACTCGGTTGAAGTCACTCAAAATTACAGCAAAAATTATGGGTGCCAGAAACAAAGAAGATGGCATCATTTTAGGCAGCGTTGCGCATTCCTCTGTACGGGACTCTATAATACCACAGACACTAATTGTTGTTTGCTTAAAAATGATAATTATATGTTTTACACATACAATCTGAATTGGATGTTATTTATTAATAGCAAAAGTAAAATTACTTTTGGTATGGGTCAAAATCCACATTGAGGGGAAATTCCGGAGAAACTATTGTTGGTTCAGCGCAATTCACAGCAGTCACGAAAGAGTTGACGATACTCCTTTTGTTCACGAGCACTAGATGTGTTTGGTGAATATTGGTTTGGAACTTCCTCTCAACGTGAATTTTGATAATTGTCTTTTAAGCACAAATCTCCGATCAACATGGGGAACGTGCTATTTGAACCAGTCGCTACTGATTCCTGATTCTAGTTCTAGGTTAGTTAGATGAGATATGATTACTATAACAACGTGCTCCGTGTATCAACCTAGGAAAACAACGCATTTTACGCAAGTTAATATTATTATTGAAGCCACACATAAAATACTCTCACTTAATTATTTTTGTTTTACTGGCAGTTGTACAGTAATGTTTTCATTTCGAATGGTTACAGTCCAGCGTACCAAGTATTGATGAATAAGCCCACTATTCTGCGATTCAAAATTGCCTTTGAATATACTTAAAACCCAGATATGTTTACCCGGCTATGCTGTCTACAATATGATCACAGCTGATGGACATTTGGGCTACAAAATGTATGTAAAAATCAGTGTAAACGTCTATTACCTGGGGTATGGCAGTATTCTCACATACATTAACGCGCAATTTTTCTCCCATCCGAATATATTTGACTGCAGCGACTCTTCAAAGGCTTCGAAATACATAAAAACGAAAGCGCATTCGAAACTGATCGTTCGTATAAACATTTCCAGTTTGAATAATTTTACAATCATTGCAATAAAATATTTTTAGAAAAGAGAACGATGTTTGTTACTGAAATGGTTTTATTGAATTCAATAAATAAATGTATTTTCTTTCTAGCAATATTTTTTTCACTGAATAAAGTCCATATCATTAAAAAAAACGATTATTATATTGCATGATTGCAAAAAAGTGTAAAGTAACTATAATAACAACTACCGGTGTAAAAACAGATTATTATTTTGGCAACCTATTTACCAACGACCGGTGCGAAAACGGGTGTCTAAATAAAATATTATCGTTTAGCGTAATCAAAATACACACGCATTTGCTTACGCACCGGTGCTGATAGTCTAAGTGGTTTGAAGCAAATAGAATTAACGTTTGGATTTTTTTCAGTGTATGGCTTTAGAAGGGCGCAATTCCTATTTGTTTACTTATATATTTGGCCCTGGTACCGCTTGCTAAGATTTTATTACTATCCTAACTGCAGAGCAAGTGATGAGGAAAACCCAAAACTAGCTAATGGGACTGCGTATGGCACACTTATGTATATTTGGCGCGGGAGGTCGGTAAATGGAGTGATCCCTTTTCTGTGTTCTTTTTATTCCATTTTCGGGATTTTAAGATCAACATCAACCTTCCCTACGCGATGCCGCGATGCATTTCTTACACGAGGCTGACAATGAATAACAAACTTGTTTGTGCGGCAACAGTTCACTTGTACTGGACATTTTTTTTGGACGACTAGATTCGCTCGAAGCAAATCGTAAAGATTTTTTCTAAGTCCATGTAAACAGTACAACACTCAGTTCATTTGAGACGTCACCGTAAAACATTCAATTGACGATAGGTTCATTCGGAGTGTTCATTTGTGTTTACATTTTGCTAGCGTTGCCAATTTTATTTTGATTCCACCACCGACGTCGACTAGGGATAGCCCCTATGTTTGAGTAAGCCGGGCAAACGAGTGGATTACAGGTTCACTCGCTTCCGACGGCGGTCACCGTCATTCCTAGGCCTCGGTTATGGTATCCCTTAAACAGAGGTTCCTGAAGGGTATCGGATGGTTACCGGAACTCAGTAAAATTCAACCGAATATGGGCCGGAATTCTAGCTGGTTCTAATTCGTATTCCGGCTCCAGTGATACAACCGATTCTAACTAGAATCTGTTGTGTCACTGGAGCCGGAATACGAATTAGAAACAGCCAGCATTCCGGTTGAGCTTAACTGGAAAGTTTCCTAAAATTTAATCTGGGAAATTTTCTGGCAACGCTCCAGCATCCCGTTGAACTCTACACGTCACCGAAAAACTACCTAAAATTCAGTACTTTTGACTCAATCTCGTGGTATCGTGCAAGAAGGTAAAATTAGGTAAACCGTGTTGAAGGTAGTTTCCATTTAACTACGGCAAAAATAACTCAACCTTAGGTTTAATTTACTTAAATTTAACTTGAATTTACCTAATTATGAGTATACCCCAAACAACTTAAAACTACCTTACTGGACGGAAGACCTCGACTGAGTCGAATCTCTCGTTTTGTTTTTGACAACACTAATAAGTGCGAAAGCGACGCACAGCGCAACCATAAAATAACCTACAGAATAAGTTATTTTAACTTAAATTTAGATACTTTTGAGCTGTGCGTCGCTTTCGCACTATTTCGGTGGCGTGTACAACATCCAACCTGTAAGAATACACGCACTTAAAATCCACCTACCAGTATGTAATTTTTATTTGCTGTCCTTATTTCACTGCCAGAAAACAAGGGAGAGGGAATGATTTTTTTACTCAAAATTCTAGTTAGAATCGATTGTGTCCAGAGGGTGTCACTCCTATCATCAGTTATTGTTGTGTCACTGGAGCCGGAATACGAACCATAACCAGCCAGAATTCCAGTTACTTTCCGGCTGAACTTTGCTGGGTTTACGTTATTAACACATGGCGATTTCGCTTGAACCTGAAACTGAGTCAGGTTCTAACCCCAACCGCTGTCAGTTCATACATTTTGACAGCAGTTGGGGTTAGGAACTGACTCAGTTTCGCCTCAAACAAAAACCACAACAGATTTTTAAATACACGGTTAAATAAAACAACCTGCAGAATAAGTTCTTTTAACTTACTTTTGAGTTGTGCGTCGCTTTCGCACTTATTAGTGTTGTCAAAAACAAAACGAGAGATTCGACTCAGTCGAGGTCTTCCGTGGAGGATGTACTTTGAGTTGTTTGGGGTATACTCAAAATTAGGTAAATTCAACTTAAATTTGAGTATAAAAAACCTATCAATGAGTTCTCGACAAACATATGATTACGGCCTAAAAGCCAACTGTCACAATCAACTTTGAATGGAAATTCCGGACAAACCGTTACACGCCAATCACAGATGTTGGTAGTAAACGAAAGAGAAAAGTTTTCTCTTTCATAAACTGTTGTGAACTGTGTTCGACTAGTAACGGTTTGTCTGGAATTTCCATTAAAAGTGGATTTTGACAGTTGGCTTTTAGGCCGTAATCATATGGTTGTCGAGAGTTGTAATTTTTACCGTGGTTAAATGGAAACTACCTTCAACGCGGTTTACCTAATTTTAAGTTCCCCCACGCCCTGTTAAGCTCAGCCGGAAATGAACCGGAATTCTGGCTGGTTCCAGTTCGTATTCCGGCTCCAGTGACACAACCGATTCTAGTTAGAATCGGTTGTGTCACTGGAGCCCGTGTACGAACTGGAACCAGCCAGAATTCCAGTTCAATTCCGGCTGAGCTTAACTGGGCGATACCACGAGATTGAGTCAAAGGAACTCAATTTTAGGTAGTTTTTCGTTTCCGTGTATAATGCGCACACAGATTTCAAAACAATGTTAGCTGGCATCCCTGTCGGCGACACCATCAGCAGCAACATCATGAACGCAAACGCAAATATTTAGTGGCACCGCTTGAATTAATTCTGATAGTTTAAATTACATTAATTATCATCTTTGTTCTTAAATAATTATGCAGTGAAACGTTATGCTAAAAACTAGAGGAATATTACTTAAAATATTGCGTGTGATGCATTCTGAAAAGTGGTTGAATTGAAACGAAAAAGCTTTATTCTTGAAAAAGCTGCCAAGAAGAAGAGATAACTTGTGTGACGTTTTCCCGCGGTACTAGAGGAGAACATCCCCTGTAGCATATTGCAATGATAAACTACGCTCATTGAAAATAACTTACGACTTTTAATTTCACGTATAATAATACCTTTAGTGAAAGTGTAGAGGGTAACAACCAATCTCGCTTTTAGGATTTTAATTCAAAGATGATCACAAAAAGTAATGATTTGAATCGGAGTAATAATGAGTCCATCGAAGAAATTGCAGCGGTAGGTATTTTGTACAACAATCGATTTAAGTATATTACGTTTGTGTGTTGGTTGTAGGTGAATAAAACCAGTGAACAATCAGATTCGGGTACCAATTCTTCAGAAACATTTAATAAACAAGCAGCTTCGGTATTGAACACTGATCCTTCCAAAGCTGTAGTATTGGATTCAAACTACATCGAAAGCAAGATTAAAAGTCTTCTCAATCAAGGCGACGATAAATGCCCATTGACTACAGCCAAAGAGAAGAATTTCATTGATTCAGAGGACCAGAAGCAGGTTAGAATTGTTGGTATTCTTTCTGCTGAAGATAGTTGTAACGCAGTAGATCACAAAATCTCGTCAGGTGATTCTGGAGATGACGAACACGAGATTTCCACTCAAGATCTTTCCTTTAACGGAAAGATTGCCAGCCTTAGTGTTCAATTGAAAGCTAGTTCTTCGCAAGCAGGATCAGGGATCGCAGTTGAAGAGATTGTCAGTAACGATAAAGTTTGTAAAGATAAATTAAACGAATCTTTCGAGGTTCTCACAAAAGAAAACAGTTCTCTGATGATATATAACAACGAGAAATCGCCGGACCTTTTTGCCGAAAATGACAACGCTGATAGCAGCGATGATGATGACTCAAAAACGGATACAGATGTTAATCAAGGAGAAGATGCACCATTCAAATTAATGGCATTAAGCAACATTAGTTGTGTCGATCCAATAGACAACATTGAACGGATGGTGCTAAAACGTATGCAATCGTCGCTGTCTGGAATATTGCCTCCTCCGTCTGTTACATATTCACAGATCGATTTTAATCAGATGCTAAACCTGTACAAGGAACACGAAGCGCGTCTGTGTTATCGCAATGATGAAATCATTGCGACATCATCTAATACAGATGACCCGAAGCCACGTTTTGCCTCTTGTCTTAGCAAACCAACCCATACGCCCTCTGAGCTATTTCAAATGGAATGGCCCGAGCTATTGAAAGCAAGAGCACACGGACTTTACTATAATCGATCGGTAGTTACGGAAAAAATCGAATTACTTGGGTTGAAGTTCGTTGATCGTTACATCGGTGCCGAGACTAGTTCAACTTTCAACGTGTCTCGTTCACCTTCCGCAGCTAAAAAACGCAACTTACGGCTGAAGTGAGTGTACAAATGTTGAACATGTCAAATGTATAAGGAACGTTTTTATTTTTTAGAATGCTTAATCAGTCTCCGGGAAGCCGCCTTAGTCATTTGGCCCGCCGTCGTGCAGTGTTCTCCTCGGCCAATCTTCTAAACAGCTCAGGGGGATCTGCTACGGTAGCTTCGCCGTCCACTTCGTCCAGTCAACTGAGCTCAAACCGACTATGCAATCGTCAAATTCTACTCGAGTCTAAGTAAGTTCGCTTTTTTTGTTGAAACATGCAAATTCTATCACTAGCTTTTATCATAGAAAATCTGATAACCGCCGCAAAAACAAAGGACGCACTCCGAAACGTCGAGCTACTGGCCGACGAAGGACTCCTAGTCGCAGAAAAACACCTGGTTCTTCTTCCAAAAAGCGTACTCTTACTTTACCGTTGGCCAAACAACCACAATCAATAGTGAGCAGAGAAACCTCAAAGAGAGTTTTATTTCAAAGTCCGCCGAATGGTCAAAGTACTAAGCAAGAATCTTGCACAACTAGCTCAGTAAGATCCTGTGTAGCTAATCGAGTTCAAAAATCAAAACGAGCTTTATTTTCGCCTCCAAAACGAGCACATCGATTTTCGTCAGTCTCGGGCGGTAGAACGAATTTATTCGCCAAGGAATCGTTAATGGACTCGCAAAGATACGGGTCCGCCAATAACATTGACATGCTGAAGGAGGTAAGCGGTGAGCCAGTGGATGCGAATGAACCGGGAGGAAAGCGGAAACGATCGTTAGATGACGATGACAGCGACAGGTTAAGTAAAAATGCTCGTAAAGATTTGACTATTAACGAGGAAGATTTGACGCCCAGGTCGTTGAAGTTTGCCCGCAGTCAAAGTTTTTGCGTTAGTTCTCAAAATCTGAATACGAAAAGCGTTTCGGAAACTGCGTTTTGCGGCAAGACGCTTTTCAGAGCCTGCTCGGAAGTTACATTTCCGGATTCAGGCAATCGGCCGGTGACTGTGTTGACGGAGAATCACAAAAAGGTTTTATTCGGTAGAGTTATGGTAATTAAAGGTCGTTTGCTAATTTGGTTTTATTGTAGAAACTACTGTGGGCGGTGTCGCAAGCATTGCAAATCAAACAGATAACAGTGAAGCACGAGAGGTTCAAACAGTGTGCTTCCAATCTGGCTCGTGTGGTAAAGCGATTGTTCCTGGAATTCAATGATCAATCGGTGTCGAGCACCAGCGAAAAGTTACTGAGGTATGTACTTGAACAATTCAAGATAATGTGTGACAATTTGGTCAGTTCCCTGGTTCAATTAAACTCAAATTATAGCTTTAAAACAATAGGTAAGTAATGTCACAGACACAAACGGAGTGAAGTAAAATCTATTTTGTATGGGAAAACTGGGGTGGCATTGTGCATCTCGAAACGAAAGGTTTATTGTATGCAAGCTTGTATGAAAAAGTCGATTCGAAATGGTTCCATAATGTCGCCCCTTACTCTTCTAGCATCTGTATCATATCATAAAAATTAGGCATGAAACTCACGTTCCGTGCGCAATCATCCAAGAATCCATGTGAATATGCTAATAACCACACGATTATAACATCGAATCTATGCACGCAAAATTACACACGCTAGCGCAAGTGAAAAACATTAACATACAAACGCTCGAGCCCTTCGCGATCACTTTATTACACAATTAGTGAGCATCCACAACAGACATATATGCACCCCTGGACTCGAACGCTAAAACACACCTTCCACGCATACACCACCACATGACTCATAATTAGACTACATACAATGTCACACGCAATAATTACAGGTATTCGTCTGGCAACCGGGAGAAGTCCATCTCAAACGCAGAACTTATCATTTCAATGATGGCCTTAGATATGCGTTGCCTGTGTTCAAGGCACCATAGCTTCGTCCGTCAGGTCAAGGATGTATGAAACCCGCTAGCCACCACCCTCGGCCCTAGTTGCCCATAAAGGGATAAAAAATAATTTCGCACGGTTTTATTTTAAAATTTAAAACTAATATCTTAATATCTTGGAAACTAAACATCAGAATCAAAAACAAATTAATAGCGTTCGTTCTGGGTGATAGGCCTTTTATTTAAAATTGGTTTGGATAAGATCGTTTTCCAATAGGAAAAAAACTGAAGTTGGTTCCCCCAACGCTCAATGGAACTACAATCAACTACGCAAAAGAAGCGAAACACCTAGGTGTTATCCTAGACAAAAAACTGATTTGGAACTCGCACCTGACATACGCCGTTAATAAAGCAACAACAGCACTGTGGGCGTGCAGTAAACTCAAACTAAACCCTGTCATGACTACAGTTCAAGATAAAATGGAGGCTAAACCGAATTTCGATATCTCATATGAGATCCACATAGTTGATCGTCAGATGGGATGTAGGGGGTCCCATACTACCTCAAGGTGCAATATAATTCTATACGGGTGGTTCTAAAATGGCGGAGCTAACTGGCTCGGGAGTCTAAGGACCACGAATTAAAGAAGCGATATCAATGCGAAAGTGACCTACAGTTTTCCAGGCAGAGGTATATACAAACTTATTACTATCTGCAAGGACTGCCAGTGAAATCGTCCCATCACATCCGTCCTCGGATTTTGATTGACCTAAGACACGCGAACGTATCGTTAGTAGACAATCGAAACAGATTCCAGAAACCGAGCTATGAAAACCGTTGTCAGTTCATACAGTTTGATACTCAGCATCAGTAATGAACTGCCCTCGAGTCCTGTTCATCTCGGGCATACTGTCTGCCAGAGTGGATTGCTATACAATCCCAAGACGCCTGGAATTTCAAGCACGCATTCGAGCTCTACGTAATAATTGTCTCATGCAATTACCTTTGAAGAGAACGAACTATGGCCGTCAGAGCGCTGTCTCCAGACTTCAACATATTTTGAAGTCTGGCGACGCTATTTGACTTCCAATAGGGATCTTTAGGGGTGTGCGGGTTAAGGCATTTTCTGATGCAGATTAGCACCGTGAGTTAATGTCTCAATCCTTTTTCTATTTTTAAATCCAAAACTATTGAAAAAAATATTTTTTAGTTTGTTTCCTTTTAGGACAATAACACATCCAAACCCATGCGACTTGCACGACTCTATAGGTTGCCTCATAAGATCTACCATAGTTTGCAGATGAAATTTGGGATGGCAGGCTGCTAGCGCAAAAGTACCAGATCATGCTGTGCGGGGTGTTGTCCCGGTTAAAAATGAGGCGAACGAGATATTTGCAGATACGTCATTTCGTAGGACCACTGTCAGCTTGCTGGTTGAATTTCATTTGTTTTTTTTTTTAATTTAAAAATCAGAAAAGAATAATTAAGGTTTAAAAATGATATGAGTTTACTCCCTCGGCATGATACTGCACCTTGTGGTCCGGGGGCTTTTCCACCAAAGCAGTATTACAGTGATTATATCACAGAAACTTGGGATACGATTATTTCCTTTTTAGTTAAGCTACATTGTGATCAATTTTAGTACTTAACTTGGCGACCTTTATTATCCACTGCCATGGTCAAATAATATACAATGTGGGTTTAGGGCCCAATTTTCTCTGCAGGTACCCTTCTTTTGTTGCTATATTTTCAATTAGATCCATGATAACACTCACTAACACAAATTGCTTATTCTCTCAAATGCACTAAAAATCTCATTCCAATCGTACAAACGTGGCCTACTCGAGAACACAAACCTGGTCACAAATACGAACGCCCGCGATCTCGCCAATATTTAAACACCCCGATTGATTAGGTGAACGTTGGAACCTAAGAACCTAAGCTCGCGCAATCATGAATCGGTCACGTCCGGAAGTCTCCGCCCTTGATCCTAGCAGCCCAAATTCATGCCTTTAGTTGGATCAATAGAAATAAAAACTAGACAAGACGTCCACGCGCGATCATTGAAAAATACGCGAACATGCGAATTGCCACACGCTTATAAAAATAATGTGTCCACGCGAAGTTACATAAATACTAGCACACGCGACAGAAAAGTCCACATACAAACGCTCGAGTCCTTCGCGATCATCCACGCACGACCACACCCACGATCTCGTTAAAAGCATAACACCCCGGTGACTAAGTGGATGGTTTAGCACTTATAAATTAACAATCCCGATCTCGAGAGTGAACCTCCAAATGCCCGACAGACTAGTCGACGGGGCCTAGTTCAGAGTTTTTGGGCATTCTTCAATGCACGGTCAGTGACCTAAAAAAAGAAACATTCGGCATGTTATTTTTCCTTTTATTACTATATCTTAAGTTAGGTTCATTCTAATACTAACGCAATCAATTGTATATTCTCCCATGTACACTCACAATTTCGCTAACATTCAAACACTCCCCTGCTTAAGGGAACTTTTCAGCACCTATAACTTTACAACAGCGGTCTCAAGAATTAACCCACCACTCGCGTGATCATAGACCGACTACGTTCGGAATTCTCTACTCTCGATCAGCCTGGACTCATGCCTTCAGTTGGACCAATCAAGAATGATGCTCATATTCACCAGACCACACGTCTCTCTACCATACACTAAAAATTAATTATCAGATTCACGGTCCGCGCGCGATCGTTCAAGAACACACGTGAATATGCGAATGGCCACACGAATCTAAAATAGAAATTATACATGCAAAGTTAGAGACACGCTAGCATTCAAATGCTCGAGCCTTTAGCGATCACACTTTTACACAATTAGTAAACACCCACGCTAACCCAGACAGATAAGCACTGTACTGACTTATGGACGGACATACTAAATGACTTAACATTACAAATAAACTACACATTTCACACCAAGGAGCCTGTTTCCAAAGGAGCGGTGGAAACCAATCATTGTTATGCACACGGTTAAATAAAACAACCTGCAGAATAAGTTCTTTTAACTTACTTTTGAGTTGTGCGTCGCTTTCGCACTTATTAGAGTGTTGTCAAAACAGAACGAGAGATTCGACTCAGTCGATGTCTTCCGTGGAGGAAGGTACTTTTGAGTTGTTTGGGGTATACTCAAAATTAGGTAAATTCAACTTAAATTTGAGTATAAAATACCTATCAATGAGTTGTAATTTTTGCCGTGGTTAAATGGAAACTACCTTCAACACGGTTTACCTAATTTTAAGTTCCCTCACGATACCACGAGATTGAGTCAAAGGAACTCAATTTTAGGTAGTTTTTCGTTTCCGTGCACGTTTCTGGGAGTGAGTAAAAAAATCAAAGCAATCCAAGTGGGTTTTGACTCTTTGGTTTTCACTCCTGGTTTTGGCTCCTCCTGTCCACTCCGGTTTGTGATTCTTGTTCTGTCGCCGCTTATAGACCGAATTTAATTTCAAACTTTGTATTAACAAAGTCTTCAAGATTTGTATGTTTAATTTCTCAATTACCCCAGCAGAAGGTACAGGGTGCGGCAGCTGGATGTATCCTTTTACAACATTGAACAACTCCGCCATTTTTAGCCGTTTTCAGAAGTAAACAAGTTTTTTTTAGGATATTTTATGACATTTATTATAAACAAGGTTTATTATTCAACGTCGATTAAATAACCACCCCCATATGATATACGCGTTTCTTTTGCGGGCATTTTGCATGAAATTGGGCTTAATCGCAGCAATTTCAGCTCGTATATTAGCTTTGAATTCGTCAAGGTACTTAAGATTGCTAGAATACGCTTTACTTTTCAAGTAACCCCACAGAAAAGTCTGGCACCGTATTCGGAGAACGAGGAGGCCATTCCAAATCACCATTTTTTGAGACAACGCGTCCTGGGAATTTGCTCTGCAAGAACTTGATTGCGGTGTGCAAGGTGCCCCGTCTTGTTGAAAATATAAGTTTTCAGACCTTTTTTCTGCATTTGTGGACAGACAAAGTGCGCTAAAATCCAACGGTAGCGTGCGTTGTCGATGGTCTCTCCCTCTTTGAAAAAATAAGGACCGATGATTGTTTTGGAGCAGACTCCGGCCAAAACAGTTACTTTCTGGTCGTGCAGTGGTGTTTGATGTATAACGTGTGGGTTTTGTCTCCCCCAAATTCGACAATTTTGTTAATTTACTCCGCCGGAAAGGGTGAAGTTTTCATTACTGAATAGGGTTGCCACCCCTCCGGGTTTGACCCGGGGACTCCGGTTTTCGGAAGCGATCTCCGGGCCTCCGGGTTTTACATCAATTTCTCCGGGTTTGGTAAGAAGAAGCGCAATTTCAATTTTTGTGGAATTATTTTATTCTTTACAAAATATTTTATAAGTCTAAGTTAACTATTACTCTGGTTCAGATTTATTTTGTCCGACTAACTCTTCGTTTCAAGGTGGCGAGGATGAGTTCACCAAATATTGCTGATTTCTTTCACAAAGCAATGAATGAAAAATAAATCAAATTTACTCCAAATTAAGGAAAGTAATTTTTCGCTACATGCTACAATTGAAATGTTGCATCCCACTAAGTCGCTCCAAATGGTGTAACAAAGTTATTTTGCTGCAATTTTACCAAATCACTTCACTGTTAGTGGTGCTGCACCAAGGTATGGCAGATTTGTTCCAATCCAACTGGCTAAAGCAACATCGAGTTCTTCCGGTGTTGTTGCTACTCCTGCAGCGACCCTTAACTGTTGGCTTGAAAGGTGAGTTTTACCCCTTTGTTGCGACCTCTGGTGATGAATAACCGACACCACAAAGCGCTTCCCATGCGATACCGCTGCCTGCCTCCTTTGCTCGCCTTTTCCTGTTAGTTGTGAAGAAGAGCAATGCTCGTTCCACTCCTCCACAGCGAGAGTAGCTGGTGCTTTTATATTCTATACACTTAGTCGGGGAAGTGAAATACTACACCTGATTAAACCGAAAAAATCGTTCTCAAACGTGAACAATTTACAGCTTTACTCTAACGTAGTAATAAAAAGCAATTAAACTGCTCTAACATGCTAGCAATCGCTTTGATCCAAATTTCTCTCTAGTTCCACCCAAAATCCGCCCCCCCCCTCCTTCGCCGGTCTGTGAAAATCTCCGGATCAAAACCTCTCCAGAGGTGGCAACCCTATTACTGAACGATCGTTTTCAATGTAAAGCGCTACGATTTCAGCGCGTTCTTTTGGTGTAATTCGACTTATAGCTAAAATAGCACTAAATGACCTTCGAGGTCTATCGAAAAGAAGCCTTCGCCATGATCTGTTTTGCTTTTGTGCTTGATAAAATAAAAATTGAAAATCTAAATTGAGCTCGGGCTTTTAAACTGTATGCTGCAATTATAATCTAGCAACCTGTTTTCACTCCTTGGCGGTTTTCACTCCTCAGGAGCCAAAAAAACCATGAGTGATGAAATCATGGATTTTAATGATTTGTCAAACTATGGTTTTTTCAACGCATGCTGATTGGAGTGATTTTTGAAACACTGCATTACGCTCAACAAACCTTTCATACCCATCCCCGTCCATCATCCCTTCTTCTCCTACGGAGTGCATGTCGTCCGCATGGATTAGCCCAGCCATTACCCAAACTATCCACCTGACCCGTACCAGGACTGACTTAACTATAACTGTTCCACCTGGTTTCGAAGAAAAAAATATGAGTGTACTCGTTAAGACACCCGCTATCAGTACATATGAAAAACTGACACAATTTTTCCAAATTAAAGATCCCAATTGACGAGGAATTCGATAAAAGCTAAAATATTGTCTAAATATGTATCGCTTTTAAGCAACCACCATTGGGACCAAGGGGTATGTTGGCGCAGATGCAACAAATAAATATACATCGACCTCACTTTCCTGCACATTTTTTCAAGGCTAGGTATTATTCCTTTATGGGAATTTTCTTTTCACAATCTGGTTGGCGGGCAGCTCTTCTCATGCGAAGATCACCGGTTTTCAACTTTAATCACACCACGGACTCCTCCAAAACCTCCCAGGGTTCTTGCGGATCCCTACGATCTGATACGAAAAACATGTTTGAAATTCCAGTTTGCAGTATTTTTTTATGTTTTGTTGATTTACTCCAGGTTTATTGGTTTTCCTTTAATTGCAAAATTGTTCTATCATAAAGTTTTTTTTAAGTTCTTTTTCGGATTCAGGACACGATTTTATATCGAAAATGGAGGTCATATATTGGGTTTTTGATGTCTTTGTAAGCTAGTGTAATCAACCGTATTGATGGGCCAATTTTTGCAAAGCTTTTTTAACTAAGAAACAAATTTTTTAACCAAGTAGATTGATGTTCAAGGAGAGCTCAATCATGCATAATCACGATGTTTTGTGTTAAAGTTATAGAACTACATTTTCTAATGCGTTCTACATGTTTTCAGGTTAGCCAACAAGCACGTGTACGATGTAATTCAAGGTCGCAGTGTTGACGATATTTACCTTAAAGAAAAAACACGCATCATGAACGTGAAGAACACCTCTAAACTACACGGCTACATCGCTCCGCAAGAGTATGAACAACGCCAGCAGTTGGTGAAACGAAGTGCCTCGACATCGCTTCTCATTTCCGAGAATTCAATAGATACGTCGCTCTGTGCTTCCTCCAGTCAACAACTGCTGTTAAGTCAGAGTTCGATATTCTCGCAAAGCTCGGAGTTCCTAAACCAATTGTCACAGTCATCGCTACGCCAAAGTGGGGCATCGAATGCTGCATCGTGTGAGCTAACTACTTCAGACAACACAGCCCTTCGCGAAAACATTGATAGTGAACAACGACACAAATCTGCCCAGAAACAAGTTTCGTTTTCTGGTAAGGATCAAAAAAACCTTAGTCCCTATGCTGACAATAAAGGTGGTGGCGCCCAAGCAAAAGGAACTAAACTGCTCGTCGGTGCTGCAATATCCTCTAGCAGTATACTGAAGGCAAAACGACAGATCTCGTTCGAGTGAGCCCAGCAGAATCTTATTGTTGAACAAAGTTTTTCTAGTGATTTTAATATTTGTTTACGGGAACAGTTACAAGACTGGTCCAAAATAAACACGCAGGGTCTCGTGCTTTCCGATAGTGATTAAAATTTTTAGAAGCGGGTGAGAATGAAGTTGTAAAACCTTTGGTTTGTACATATTGAAAGCTGGATAACTCATCCGATTAAATAAAATAAATATTTATTGAAACAGTAGTCATGTAACTAAAGAAACAAAAAGAAAAAAATGAACAAATGCTTGCTCCATAGGATTATTTTAGTAACTGCTCCAATTTCTCACTACGGTCTGTTCTAACAGGTTTACAAACAGAAAAATAGAGTTTGGGTCAGCTTTGATTTTGACAAAAACTTTCTTTGGGGTATTTGATGTAAGCGTCGTTAGCACACGCTATCGATGAAGGTGTGCCAACTATATGCTTGCTTGAAAAGCAAAAGATTTACCGACAAAAAATACCAGGCGTGGAAGAAATGTCAAAAGGGAGAAGAGACGGCGCCGATGGTTGGGTGGTAAGCGTGACCGCCACCCACCCCAGTTGGTCTGGGTTCAATCCCAATCGAGGTCGTTGAGATTTTTCAGATGTGAGAAAAATCTGAGGTCACGCCTTCCTTCGGAAGGGAAGTAAAGCCGTTGGTCCCCCGGTCCATGAGTTGATGGGTCGATATCCAATCCAGATAGTGGAAGTGTCACCTCTCTGGCGTCGGTGTTTGGCCTCGTAGCGGAAATAGGCCGACGGAAAATAAACAGAATTGGAAAAAAAGGGAGAACGGAGCTTCATGAGTATTGCTTAGCTCGATAGTCGTGCGTTGGTGAAGGCAGCGCGAAAGGTGCGGTGAGTTGCTCTCCGGTATAGAATTGCTGTTGTCCCACCAGGGCTTGAAGAACCGCGGAAACCGACCGCGCAGGGGCTAGAGGCATCGCCGTAAGAAAAGAAGATTGTAGCAGAAAAAGGAAGTGCGAAACCGAAATAGTGAAACTGAGAAGGGCGAAAAATAGTTTGTGGCAAGAAAAGTCAAGCGCGAAACGGAAAATAGGGAAACCGGAAAGTGCAACGCGGAACAGAAGATTGTAGGAGCAAACAACTATGTGCGAGTCGGAAAAGAGTGCGGCACTGAAAAGTAGTTTCTTGCTGGAAAAGGTGCAAAACGGAAAAGGGGGAGACGAGAAAGTGCAACACGGAAAAGAAGATTGTGGCGAGAGAAGAGAACTGCGCAACGCTAAAAGGTGGAACCGATGAAGTATGAAGGGAGGAAAAGGAGAAGGGAGGTGACCTTTCTTGCACGGTCTTGCATTACCTGGTACCCAACATTCGTGATCGTGTAACACGGGCGATCTGAAACGCATCATCTGCAGCATCCCCCTGTCGCGTTTTGTGATCTCGGCAGGTACTGCTGCAGTATGGTTAAGGTGAGTGCACCATTTTGTATTTGAGGGCAACTTCAGCCTAGATTTAGGTGAAGTCTATTTTTTTTATTTTAAACCCACAATAATTCAGGGGAAAGGGATCTAAAAAGTAGCGACCGATCGGGGGATAAGAAAATGAAACAAAACTTAGCTTATATAGCGGCGTGTTCAGCTATTCCACTATTTACTTCACCGATCGAGAGCTCGGAAACGAATGTTGAGTACCGTGCAAGACCCATCTACCGATCAATTAACAGCGATTTCTACTTCCAACGCTCTTTAAAAAACAATGTTAAAGGCATTTCAATTCGATCTTCGTTTTCAACTAGAATATTTAATCAACTATCAATAAAAAAATACGCAAGTTTGGAAAAGAATTGGCAGACAGTGCAAAATAGCCGAAAAGCCCAACATTTCTAGAGTACCATTCACCGATCACTACAAGTAATAGATATCCATTTGCCGAAAATTCTAGGTTTATAATTTTTTATTACCGACAAATTAGGTCCAAACATGTGTTGCAGACTTTGTTCATTCGGTTTGTGTACAATTCACTTAGAAATATTGTTCTTACACAGTTTTATTAACAGCATTCAAATATAATTTTTTGGAAAAATATGAAAAGCCCTCGGCATGATACTGTACCTTGATGCGGTCCGGGGGCTTTTCCACCAAAGCAGTATTACAGTGGTTATATCACATAAACTTGGGATACGATTATTTTCTTTTTAGTTAAGCTACATTGTGATCAATTTTAGTACTTAACTTGGCGACCTTTATTATCCACTGCCATGGTCAAATAATATACAATGTGGGTTTAGGGCCCAATTCTCTCTGCAGGCACCTCATTCCAAACGTACAAACGTGGCCTACGCGATAACACAAACCTGGTCACAAATACGAACGCCCGCGATCTCGCCAATATTCAAACACCCCGATTGATTAGGTGAACGTTGGAACCTAAGAACCTAAGCTCGCGCAATCATGAATCGGTCACGTCCGGAAGTCTCCGCCCTTGATCATAGCAGCCCAAATTCATGCCTTTAGTTGGACCAATAGAAATAAAAACTAGACAAGACGTCCATGTGCGATCGTTGAAGAATACGCGAACATGCGAATGGCCACACGCTTATAAAAATAATGTGTCCACGCGAAGTTACATACTAGCACACACGACAAAAACGTCCACATACAAACGCTCGAGTCCTTCTCGATCATCCACGCACGACTACACCCACGATCTCGCAAAAAGTATAACATCCTGGTGACTAAGTGAATGGTTTAGCACTTATAAATTAACAATCCCGGTCTCGAGAGTGAACCTCCAAATGCCCGTGTTCGCGCGAAACTACATAAAAATCGAATGCAAAGTCACATACACGCGACAAAAAAAATATCAAAATGCTTGAGCCCTTCGCGACCATCCACGCAACCTATACTCGCGCTCTTCCAGACATTATAACATCCCGGTGATAATATGAACGTCTCGGCACTTGTAATCACTCAAACGCAGTCTCAAGCGTGAACCTACAGTCCCCCGCATTCGCACATTCATGAATCGTTCGCGTCCGGAAGTCTCTATCCCCGATTCCAGAAATCTAGGTCCATGCCTTAATTAAATCAATTAGCTCTACAGTTCCAGTAGGACAACTCTCGAAAAAAATCGGCATATTATTAATACTCAATAACAATACTAACTCTTCTCTTTATTTTATTTTTTTATTTATTTTCGGTCTCATGGGTTATTTTCTTGTGATGACCTTTTTGAGCTCATACATCCAAGAAGAGCAACATTGCTGCCAACAATGATTCTTCTCTGCCATCGGACGTCGCCAGGTTTTAGAACAATGCACCCAAAATCCGACGGGTATGTTTTTATTACTTTTAGGTAAGATTCTATTGTCTTTTCGGTAACTGACCACGCAATTGCGCATTGCGGTATTAAACTCATATTCCCGCAAAGGTAGTAAACGGTGGAATGGCGAATTTCGGTTGCTGTTCATGTATGCGCATCACACAATCAAACACTTTTTCAGTATGTGTCAACCTCGGCTCTGTTCGGATGTAGGTTAATTCGGTCGATTTCTATGATAGTATTAGTACCGAGTCAAACCAACCGGAATCCTGGCGGATCTCTGACCAAATTTAGGCTGGAATCTGCCCCAATATTGGCAGAAACCGGCCAGAATTATGGATTTTTTACTGGGTAGGTTGGATAATGGAATAAAAAAGTTTAGGCGGTTTCCGGATCCGGCCTAGCTGCCAGATCCGGACCTCCCGGATCCAGATCAGTGCCCAGATCCGAAGCAGTCCCCGGATCTGGACCAGTACCCGGATCCGGATCAGTACCCGGATCTAGCCCATCCCCTTTTCCCCCTACCAAGTCCGGACCTGAACCAGACCCAGACCTGGTGCTTAGATCCAGACAAGTGTCTGGAACTGGACCCTCGGTTCGGATACGTGGATCCAAACCATAGGTCTTGCTTCCCGTACATGACGGGAAGGACTGTTCATGTTTTGTGCAGTCGCTACCTTGCTGTTAACGTCCGTGATGGAAAAGAAATTTCAATTTAACACCAGCCGAAATACCCCACCACTATTCCGAGTCGTTTTTTTCTGACTGTGCTTTGAAGCTAACCGAGTGTGAGCCGATCTTCAAATACGGAATAGGTCGTGTAGAGAAAATCGAACCTCGTCTTTGTCCACATAGTGTTCACTTCATTTGATGCGCAATACAATGACAAGCGAAGTGCTACACACTTCCAGACAATCCGACGCGATAATATTTATTGAATAGGAATTGATGAAACATGAGTGCGACGCAGGGAAGATTTAAATGTGTTGGTATTGCCGTTTGAGGAACTTTTTGTTGTGACCGTTTTAGCATGAAATGTCTTGCTATTAGAGCATTTTTTTCTTATTACCGTAAAGGTATTAAAGCCGAGTTTTGGGTGTGGATATGTATTCTCATACTCGATGGTATCAGATAAGTAGGAACGATCAACAAACTGCAAGTAGTATATTACACATTTCTTATTTTTAAGTATTAAAATATTATTTACAGGCTCCACACATATCTCAACACATACAAATACACAAATGCTTGACAGGTGACTGGGCCAAGTGCATTCACTCGTAGGATCTATCATTTCGATGATCGCCTCGATTCTACGAAACCAGTGCACAAGTAAGCTGACATAAGCTAGTCTCATCTGGTGAATGCATGTAACCTGGAAACCCCAGACACGACAGGACGAGACGGACAGACTGGACTCGACGGGGCCTAGTTCAGAGTTTTTGAGCATTCTTCAATGCACGGTTATTGACCTAAAAAAAGAAACATTCGGCATGTTATTTTTCCTTTTATTACTGTATCTTGAGTTGGGTTCATACTGATATTCACTAGCACAGTCAATTGCATATTCTCCCATATGCATTCACATCCAAAACGTGCAAACGCCCCTACTTTCGCGATAACACAAACCTGGTCAAAAACGCGAACTTACATTACAATTTCAATCATCCACACACACCTACGCTCGCAATTTCGCCAACACCCCTTTACTTAAGTGAACTTTTCAGCACCTATAACTTTACAACCGCGGTCTCAAGCATTAACCCACCACTCGCGCGATCATAGACCGGCTACGTTCGGAATTCTCTACTCTCGATCAGCCTAGACTCATGCCTTCAGTTGGACCGATCGGGAATGATGCTCATATTCACTAGACAACACGTTTCTCTACCATACACTGAAAATTAATTATTAGATTCACGGTTCGCACGCGATCGTTCGAGAATACACGTGAATGTGCGAATGGCAACACGGATCTAAAACCGGATTTATGCACGCAAAGTTGGAGACACGCTGGCATTCATATGCTCGAGCCTTTAGCGATCACACTATTACACAATTAGTAAACGCCCACGCTAACCCAGACAGATATGCACTCCTGGACTCGAACGCTGAAAACCACACCTTCCACGCATACACCACCCAGGACTGAACATTAGATTCATACATACAAAGCAACAAGTAATAATTACAGGTATTCGTCTGGCAACCGGGGGAAGTACATCTCAAACGCAGAACTTATCATTTCAATGATGGCCTTGGATCTGCGTTGCCTGTGTTCAAGGCACCATAGCTTTGTCCGTCAGGTCAAGGATGTATGAAACCCGCTGGCCACCACCCTCGGCCCTGGCTGCCCATAAAGGGATAAAAAAAACATTAAACATCTTTTTAATTATATTAAATTGAAGCTGTATGTATCATTTGGTCCAATTATTATACAATATAAATAATTTTGAACCTTTAGATAGAATTTAAACCAGTTACATGAATTTGTTGGATAGTGGAAAAGTGAGGTTAATGAAATGTGAGTACTTATGCCCATCACCCTTATTCTTGTTTACGACGAATACGAGATTCGTTCGAAAGTGGTTTGTATTCCCGTTTACGACAGCAAAATCAAATGGGCTTACTATTCGTTCGAATCGCTTTCGAACGAATATCGCATTCGTCGTAAACAAGAATAAGGGTGTATATTTGATATATAATTATCTAATCGAATTATATAGCTTTTAGCTAAGTCACCCGTCATAAAACGTGTGTGAACTGCTTTGAAGATCGGAAGCTCCTTCTCTATCTAACAGGGAAGAAAAAGAGAAGGGAGGTGACCTTTCTTGCACGGTGTAACATTACCTCAATTTACCCGGTACCCAACATTCGTGATCGTGTAACACGGGCGATCTGAAACGCACCATCTGCGGCATTGGAACCCTGTCGCATGTTGTGATCTGGCAGGAATACGGCCGATCAGAATAGAGGCAAAAATCGTAGGAAGGAACGACAGGAGTAGAACAGCCAATATGGCCACAACCACGGCGGCGGCCGCCATCTTGAAATCATCATCGGCAGGTCTATGTTCAGATGACGACAAGTATAGTCCAATCCACGATTTCAACTTCCCGGCCGTTTTGACGTTTGCTGCGGGTGGAATGACAGCTGTTGTTTTTGTTTGTTGCGTACATTTTACACTGCGACCAACGTTTTGTTCGATTGTTTACATTTGGTTAATACGATTTGTAGTAATTTTTCGTAATTTAATAAAATTTTGTAATCTTATTAAATACGACAATCTGCTAGTTTGCACTGAATATCAAGTCAACGAAGAGTAGCTTTGGTCAGAGTTTTTATTTAGAGCATTTTGTTATTTGTGGGTGAAATTAATATTACGGTTCTTTGTCCTCCGATGTGTAAAATCTAACAATAGCTAACCAGAAATTTATTTATCGATTGATACATCATGGTACATTAATAAAACAAAAGTTATTAGAAACATTGATCCATACTATGTTGTATTTCGACTATGCGAGCTATCAATATCCGTGACGACTGACTTGTTGTTGACTTTTTAATGAACTTTCGTCGTGTACTAACAATATAATAAAAAACGTAGTTTGGATCGCTACAATAAAAATTAAACTGGTTTGTACATACAGTCGAGGACATGATAGTAGAGGATTGGTGGTTGTGGGAAAAGTAAATTTAACCAATAAAATAGTTTCACTTGCTAGTTCTATAGCTATAGAAAACATTCGAAAATTCTTTGTTCAAGCGATCTATTCAATGCGGATGAACGAGAAAATATCCCGACCTCAAACTGCCATGGTGTTGCTTGCTCCCATTTGAATGCTATAATCTGCTTCTTGGCAAATTTGCATGTACAGTCGACGGACAGACGGATTTGAAAAAAATTAGTTATAAATGTCACTTATCGTTCAATGGGTTCAAAGTTCAATGGCACCCGGTGATCGGAATCCGGAATGGGTCCTGTATGGTTTTCAGCTACATTGCAATAATCTAAACCTTACGGGTTAAAATGGTTTGATTTGATGCGAGACTGAACATTATGGAAGATGGTGTCTCCGGAAAGTTGTGTCCAGTAAGTCAAGGTTTTCTGGATAGTGAAAAAAGAACCTCTGAATTGCCCTACCAGCTGGCAATAAACATTTCATGTATTTTCTTGAGGATTTATCCCAGTTTTGGAGTTGATTGTTGCATTTGAGCTGGATGCCATACTGAATCCATTTAAGATTCCGAATAAAATGCTGAATGGTTTGATCTGGAGCTTCATAGTATTTCCCAGTAATTTATACCGAAAAATGAACCTGGTTCTAAATAGTATTCCGGCACCAGGGACACTGGAGCCGGAGTGCGAGTTAGAAACAGGTAGGATTCCGGCTAAACTTTACTGGGTTGTTATCGAAACGTGCTTGCTACACTTATGGGATTTTCGATTGATTGACACTGGTGTAATAGAGTGCACTGGTTTTGCACCATTTTTGCACTTTCTAGCAGAAGTGTAGAAAACTGGGTATGTTCCATTGACACTTCTGCTAGAAAGTGCAAAACCAGTGCACTCCACTACACCGGTGCACATCAATAAAAAAGAAGTCTTCGACGCTTTATTGCGATGGTAATGTTCAAGGAATAAAAAATACCTAAAATACAAGCCAAACATACAATCAAATCAACGGCATTAATTCCATCTCCAAGAGTCGACATGAATTGTTCCTAGAAGTAAATTTGAATTTCAGAACTCCAATTATTCACGTGATCTCTAAGCGACGTGATTCGTTCACCTCTATCAATATTTAACGTATTTAATTTAGTCCCTTTACTAAGGAAGTAGTTTCTTTTGATGTGATTATATTGGGGATATAAAATCCTTTGTCAGCAAGAACTATATCAGCTGCATTCGAGAATATCGAGAAATTCGGCAACAGATGAACACAAGCGTTCCATTTGCTGCCAGGCCGATTAGAAATTTTGTAGTTTGCATAAGTTTGTAATCGCTTTAATGATCTAGCTTCAGGATTCTACCGTCTCTCTGTACTAATTTCGAAACTGCCAATAATAAATATCTTTCTATTTCCATACTGTTATTTGAACGATCGAGGCGTATGCTTATCGATTGTATCTTTTGATACGATTTCGATTGCATACTTTAAGCACTCGTACATTGCGAATACTATTCGGAAAAATACTTCGAAATTGTTGTAGCACACACTGAATAATATTCATCAAATGAAACGTTACTTAGAAGATTTTGCAATATCATTACGAAGACTTCAGTCTTTGTCATTACACAGTAAGGTTTGGCTACTTTCTACAAAATTGTTAATACGTTGAAAATTTCCTAATGCCAGTCATTTTTCAGCCAATCAAACCGTCGTTTTAATTATCGTAGTATCGTTTCTAGAAATTCAACACGTTGTTGCAACCGTGCCAATTGCAAACGATATCGTTGTTTTAATAATCGACACTCGCGATTTTCATCGGAATGGACTCGGAATGATCCGTTTTGAATTCTCTACATTTGGTATTTCATCTGAAATGAAAACAAATCTTATTAAACATACTCAGATTCTTGCCAGAGAATAATTACTCAAAAATAGTGACTAAATAAACTAAGGTCCGATTTCTTTGCCCACGCATTATTTTTAAAAGTTCAGTGTGGGTGAAGAAATCGGCACTAAATCTAAAGTTACTTTTCATATGTCCACTGTAAGGATATACTAGAAATTTTCATACAGGTACAACTATTTACATGAAGAAGAAAAGCGCCCGGATGCAGCTGACCGCATCGGAAATCTGTCTGAACTAATTTTTTGATAATTTGGTGGAGAGTTGCGATTTTCATGCATAGCGATGTACCTTTTTTCTAGTTCGATGATTTTTTCAGATCTTCGGAAAAGCCCCTAGCAGAATAATAATGTGTGCTGCTCTTAGAGCTGGCATGTATTGCATTATCATGAAATCCGCTTTTTTCTATCACTACAATCTTCTACACGAAGATTGTACATTTTCATGTTTTCAGGGACATTGTTGCTCTCAGAATCTAAACAGCTTATGTGAGAGTACCCAATTGATGAGTATCACAGTTCCGCTGCTTTACCTACAGCAGGAATTAACACAAACGAACTTTCAACGTCTTTTCAGTCGACTTACAGTTACCTACTACACAGTCATGAGTCATTTTAAATAAAAATCACAACAACTATCCAAATACAGTTTGGTAAACAAACAGTGATTGTCAATTTTCAAACAAAAATAAATACAACACAAGAAGAAGAAAAACATCGAACACAGTTCCACCCGCAGCTACTGTCAAAGTTAAAACTGATGACGTCATCGTGGATAAGATTATTGCTGCAGTATGGTTAAGGTGAGTGCACCCCTTCTTACCCATTACTAAAGAACCATTTTGTATTTGGGGGCAACTTCATCCTAGATTTGGATGTAGTCGACTTATATTTTACACACATCATGGGAATATCAGTGGATTTATCAGTCCCGTCAAATATACCTTCGGCCGCGGCCATTTAGGCACGAGGATAGCACGTGGTGCAAATGAGAGATTAAACTTATATTCAGGGGAAAGGGATCTAAAAAGTAGCGACCGATCGGGTGAAAAGGAAATGAAAAAAAATACTTAGCTTATATAGCGGCGTGTTCGGCTAATCCGCTATTTACTTTACTGATCGAGAGCTCGGAAACGAATGTTGAGTATCTTGGGCAGAAAAAGATACCGTACGTGCCAAAAGAAAGGAACCCGACCAACTTGCCCCAGTGCCGTCCCATTGAGGATTTTGTCGGCTCCCTCAGTGCCTTAGTGTACAAAAATAATTGGCGGGCCAAGTACACGAAGCAGTTGACCACCAGGATCCGGAATTGTATCCGGATGATGGACGTCAGTGATATCCAGCGCTCTTGTGAGAGGATCGCGACTAAGTTGCGTCGTACGGCTGACCAGCATCCCTTCTCCCATGTTCATTGACGTTTTCTTGAAATTTCATTTTTTTATTGGACACCCGTTACGAGTGGATAACAGGTTTGCTTAAATGTGCCGCCGACTTTTTAGGAGAATTGGGCAATCTGGGGAATGTGGTATTCTGTAGAATGGCTTTCTAGGGAATGATACATTCTGGGGGATGGAATTCTGGGGAATGGCTTTCTCGTAACTGGTATACAATTGATGTTACTAACTAATCGTTTTCTGATCCCACGTGTTTACGGAACTCGTAATGGTAGCGTTGATATTGAGCATGATGAAGATGAGTTCATGATGATGTTTGGTTTTTGATGGCACTGATCTGAGCATGATGGTTCAATATGCCACTCTTCACTTGTAAATCCCCCAAAAATCGATTCGCTATTCAACATTTTATAAACAGAGCGACGAAAAATTAGAGAATGGCTATAGATGGTTGCTGGACATTAGTGTTATTATTTTGTTTTGCTTTGGTGGGAATTGAATTAGTGAATATTTTTAAAAGCATAGGGTTACCTTCTGTTGCATTTGATTGTACATCATTTTTGAGTGACTGCTTTATTCTGGTTGATGACATTCGGGTGAACATCATTCGGGTACATGACTTTCGGTTGAATGTCATAGAACCGCTGAGGAGACTCGTTACATACTAGTTAGTTCTAGTTTGAATATTTTATTTACTCCTTAACCTAATATACATAGGTTTGAACTAAGGTTATCGTACTCATAAACCACCTAGGAGTTTAAATATTTTTATTTGTGTTAATACAATTGTGCTGAGTAAGGCGGGTAAGCGATGTAAAACCCTTTTCACACACTTCGCATCTATGAGGTCGCTCACCTGTGTGAAGATACATATGTACCTTGAGGTTTGGTTTTCTATTAAACTCTTTGCCACACACTTCGCATTTGAAAGGTTTTTCATTTGTATGTATCCTCAGGTGATATGTTAATGAAGATCTACTTCGAAAATCTTTTCCACACTCTTCACATTTATACGGTTTTTCATTTCTATGAATTTTCATATGACCATATAAGCCCCCGCGAAATCGGAATTCATTTCCACAGACTTCACATTTGAAAGCTTTAAAGTTTGTGTGAATAACCGCGTGTTCTTTGAGCGTACCGGAATCACGAAATTCTTTCTGGCATACACTACATTGGTAAGGTTTCTCGTTTGTGTGAATACGTCGGTGGGATTTAAGATAACCGCGCAAAGAAAATGATTTCCCGCATATATCACATGTGTTAGGGTGTTCGATTGTATGAATTAGCATGTGAGTCGCATATTTGCCGCCAACTGAAAATTCTTTCCCACACACTTGGCAGCTAAAAGGTTTCACACCAGTGTGTTTGTACATATGACTTTCGAGGAGTCTGCTCTCAACATATCCTTTTCCACACAAATCACATTGATAAGGATACGAGTGAGTTTTCATATGAGCATTGAGGATACCAATGCTACGATAGGACTTCTCGCACCTTACACATTTGTAAGATCTTTCATTCGTGTGGATTTTCTTATGTTCTTTAAGGGTGCCAAGGAAACGGAAGGCCTTTTCGCACATTTCACATTTGTAAGGTCGTTTATCTGCGTGAATTTTCTTATGCTCATTAAGGTTGCTGACTGTATGAAAGAATTTTTTACACATACCACATTTGTGAGATTTTGCTCGACCCATGTGGCTTTTCTTATGTACGTTGAGTGCGCTAACCCTACGATATACTTTCCCACACACATCGCATTTGTGAAGTGTTTCATTCGCATGACGGTTCTTATGTCTAATAAACATATTAAGCTTACGAAATTCCTTTCCACACATGACACATTTGTGCGATGTTTCATTCGTATTACACTTATCTAAATTTAATAACTTTTCTTCCGTGTGTTCGATTCGGAGATGGTTAAGCAAGGAAATATCTTCGACACAAACGGAATCTTCTACTGGCTTTCCGGATTCTGTTTCCAGCGGTACATCTATTATTTCTTCCTTCATCAGAGAATAGTCACCGATCTCCATGAGATCACTTATTGTGTTCTCATTGATTCCTGGGATTTGCTGCTCCATACTGTCACAGGATGCCTAAAACGATTAACAACATTGCTTTACTTCAAATTTCATGAACGGAAACGTTTACCAGTCGTCTGGATTCTCTTTCAAGCGGTACATCTACCAGTTCTTTCTTTTTGACTTGAGGGAAGGTGTCGGAGTCGATGATGTGCCTTATATTTTTATTTGCTTTTGAGATTTGCTGTTGCGCCTAAAACAATCAATATTAAGTTAAAACCTTTCTTTCTCTCCCAAATTTCTTTATCACAAACGGAATATTTTACCAATTGCTTGGAATCTATTTCGGGCGGTGTATCTATCATTTCTGTTTCTTCAAGCTTCATTTGAGGCAAATCATAAAATCCGATGAGGTCCCTTCTATTGTCATTAGATGGTGGAATTCGCTGCCCCATTCTGTAACTAGGCATTTGAAACAAGCAGACTGTCATATTTGGAGAAAAAAATTGTTCTACACATACCATCAAATCTCAACTGTTTCAGTGTTATTGAACTTTTTGTGAAAAAAAACTTATTTGTCTTAAAATACCTCTAACGTTAAAAATATACTTTGTATTTTAAATCTTAGTTCTATTCGAAAGATGAGAAAATTTCCTATTGAATGGTGTTTGCATATCTTTTGGTTAATTAACTTTAATTACCTTTTAGCTATAAAGTAGTTAAAAGTTAGTGTTTTTGAGGAGGTTTTTGCTTTATATATGCTTTATATCGTTATTTATAAGATTTCATTGGAAAGCTGAGAAAATGTCCTATCAGTTTATGTACAAATATCTTTTAGTTAAGTGTAATAAATGATTTTTTACTAACGAAATAACTCAAAATTTGTGTTTTTTGGAGAGTTTTTCAATTATTCTAATTATTAATCACCAAAATTTATCGTTACTATTGTTCATTTGATGCCCCTTAGCAAGGGCGTGACACTCTTTTATAAAAATATTTCACCTGGTTTTATATTTTTTATATCGCCTTATATCTGTTTATAATTGTCTATAAAAGTTATAACTGTATTCGAATTGTTGAAAGTTCGAAAAAAAATCGAACAACCATTACCATGGTAGCCTTAGCTACGCGCTTTATTGAAAACATTGAAAAAATGGAGTTACAGCAAAAAGAAGTGGTAAGTACCCAAACATTTACAATTCTTTTTCTTACCGACAATCCGTTTGTCCCCTTGCTATTCATTGACCTGAATCACTCAAACAAGCTAATATATTTTTGGATAGACATTTATTTCCCTAGGTTTTTCAGGATTCTAATTATATGCACTCGTTGCTCAACGGAACATTGGTGGTATGGAGGTAAGCTGACTTCATTACGGTGTATTTTAACGCGAGATTTATTATTGTTTTCTCGAAGGTTTTTCAGAACGACCTCTACTCGAGATTGGTATGCTCAAAATGGCAAGTCTGGCTGGAAAATGTTCATAATCTGCGAATACTGGCTTAGCGGTCTGATATAAGATTTGCCAGTATATTATCGAAATCGGAACCATGCACAATAAACGGCAATATTGACATGTACCTGGGATGACACCGTAGATTCAGTTTTACGATCCCGCTATAATCGGACTGCATGAATTAATCGATATTTATTTTGAAACTGACAAAAACCTTTCTATGTGAGGAAGGCAAAATATCGCTTGTTTTATTGGTCAGGTTCAAAGCGCAAAAGATGGACAAGCTTGTTGCGGCAACGATGAAAGGTTATCCAGCAAGAAAGCTTGGAGAAAACATTCAGCCGAGAAGCATCGCAATAATTAGCTAGTGGTTTTAAGAGTAAGATGTAGGATTTTGAGAATACAGTAACGGTGGTAGTTCGATTGTCCGCCAATTCAGTGTAGATGCATAGTTCGTATCTTGGAGGATATGACAAAAGCATATTCAATTTTCACGAGGACAATCTGTTCATTTGAGGGCCGAATAGAATTTCTCACGCATTGGATATTTCACAAGAAATCGAAATAGAATCGTAATCGAGTAAAGACAGCACGAAAATAATATGAATATCTGGTACGCTATCGTCAATTCAATAATTTTGAAGCTCGACGACTTCCTGACGCTCCCTTTGGAATAATGCGAAGCGGTAAGAAGTTAAAAAAGTTGCAATAAGTGAATCCAATTCAGAAGAAAATTCCACTGCCAACAGTTGGGTTGTGGTTGTTTTTAGGTCTATGAAACCAGCTCCGAATTAAAGGCAAAACCTCAGGTTCATAAACTAGAGGAATATACGTCCTCATCAGTTGACAGGGGTTGCTCACAGTTTGTAATTAATAAGTATAAAGTCATGGCAGCTAGCAGGAAACGCATCAACTGTAGAAAATATGTATCCTGCGTCGAGACATGATATTGACATGATTGGCATGCGACTCATTATTCAGATGCTGCGGTTGCCCTCAACGAGCTGATTCGGTTTAAGCCCTAGATGTCCACACTAAGGAACCAAAGATCTCTAATGACGTTCGGGTACAAATGGAGCGACCTTTCAAATGCAAGATATATTAAAGAAGATACAACACCGATAAGGACGTTCAGAATCATCAGCAGCAGTTGTAAAACTTCAAAGCATTTGTATGCGACATTTGGGGAGTGTATATTTGTCGTTTAACAAATTTGAAAATTTTTAAATAAATAAATGAAATAGCCTATTCCGATTTTTTTAAACACTATTCAATCCACTAAGTCTTAATTCTGTGTACACCAACATATCCGCTTAACCGCAGCATATTTTGGATTCATAGGCACAACACAGTGATTTTTTAAAGAAGTTATACTGTTGTCCGTTGAAATCTTCACTATGTTTTGGTCGGAGAGCTTCAGATTTATTAGCGTAAGCCAGACTCTTGCAGTTGCTGACAAAATATGAATTTCCTTTTGTTCTCCGCATACTAGTTGAGGTTGGGCATCTCACACGTTAACAAACCAGTCTGTACTGTATCTGGAAATGTTGCTATCTGGCTTCCGAGTGCTCTGCCATCATACCGACTTATTTGCACTCAACATTAAAAAATTTCACAGGAACTTTTGCCAATCGAAGCTGACAGATACTCGCCTTCTGGGTGGAGTTACATGGAAAAAAATCTCTTCCGTGAATCTCGAGATGTTCGTTTAACAAATTATAGCAACTGTAAGTATGAGGCATGGTTTTACGATTAATATCATTGCTGGCCTGACCCTACCTGTTGCTCAATAAGTAGTTCTTCTGCGGTGTAGATAATCAGGTATGTCCCAGATTCCTAGTTTTTGAGTATTAAGATTTTTTTACATTTATATTGGTGAACGACAATGTCAACAATTAGGTTATTTACTGAAACAGTTAACCTCACTTTTCTTGACAGTTCGGTTGTACGCTCGAAGCAAATCGTAAAGAATTTTTCAGGTAATGATCATTTAGTTTCTTGCTTTTGTAGCCGCGCAGCGCAGTGCGATTGGCAGCGCAATACTTAAATTACCACCGAAGGCTTCGATTACATTCAATAAATGTTCCGTGCCTAAAATCATAATTGTCGTTCTCGTCGATCCCTTCATATCGCTCACTGTCCCTTATTCCACTAACCGTTCGATCACAGTTGTCACAGCAATGCTTGCGAGGTGCGACTTTCACATTTGGGGTTTTCGATTGATTGACACCAGTGTAGTGGAGTGCACTGAAACTGCACCGTTTTTGCACTTTGTGGAAGAAGTGCAGAAAACTGGGTATGTTCCATTGACACTTCTGCTAGAAAGTGTAAAACCAGTGCAATCCACTACACCGGTGTCAATAAATCGAAAATCCCCATTGTCTCCTTCAAATATTTTAGGATAAACCGCCGTCTGCAGCCTCTTGTGCCAAATATTCGTGCATCTTCTTCAAACAAAGCTTCAGAATTCTTCTAAACAACACCCTGATAATATTCTCCTAGTAGCTCATGTGTTTTGAAATCAGCGCGACTCTTAAACATAATATACTTGGATGGTTGTCCATACCGGCCAGCTCTACAGACTTCCTGATAATAACTTTCTAAATCCTTCGACGCACCATAGTGAATGACCAATCTAACATCCGGTTTGTCAATTCCCATTCCAAAGCTATCGTAGCTACAATAATCTGAATGCGGCCTCGGGCAGTTTTTGTGTACCGAAAGCCTCTGATTCAGCAAAAGACCGGCATGATACGGCCCACTATCAATTCGTTTGCTCTTCAACAGCTCCACAACTCCTTCCGTTTCCTTCCGAGTCAGTAGTAGATTATGATGCTGCCTTCAGTGTTTTTGCTAAGCAATTCTCAAAGATCCACACACCACGGGAGCCCTTAATTTTAACATAAAGCTTCCGATTCGGTCGATCGAACCTAGTGCACAGAACTTGCAGATTACGCAAACCAAGGTTTGCCACAATATCTTCATGAACATTCGAAGTTGCAGTTGCCGTCGCTGCTAAAATGGTAATCCGAGGACAAACCGTACGAATTACACCAAGATGTCTTAACGCCGGTTGAAAATCGTGACCCGTCAGTTACTCAGACAGTTGTTGAGCTTTGTTGATTGCAATCAGTACCAGCTGATTGGATATTTGCTGTAGCAGATAATTGCCCGCGTCACCGGTCATACTCTGGCGTTAAATACACTACCCGGAACATACCGGCATTGATGTCTGGAATAGGATTAACTCGTTGTGCAGATCCTGTCGGGCAGGCCGGTATATTGCTCAAATTCAACGCCAGAGCTCGTGAGAGGTTTGTTCAATATTCTGGAAGAGTGGGAATATATTTAACAATTAATATCATTATTGTTCGTACCTGCTGTCCCATAAGCAATTTGACCTCTGTGATCGTTTTCGGATATCTTATTTTATGGCGCAAGAACAAAAGCGTTCGATTTTTAAATTTTAGTTATGCACGTCGTGATTTCAACCATGTAAAGAACAAAAGTGACAACTCACACAAATTCACCGCACACTGAGAATAAGTTCGAAAACAAGTTCGAAAATTATATAAGTATAAGCTGTCTATAAAATTATAATCGTCTATAAATCTACAAAAACATTATAATTGTATAATAATTTATAAGTTATTGGAAGTGTCACGCCCCTTGCCCCTTAGTGTTCTCTATAACTTTTTATTTGACACTTTGACTATATCTCTTTTAATTTTGCTCGCCACAAGTGTAGTGGGTTCGAAACCGTTATTTTTGCATATGAAACGATGTGATAAAAACGATTTTGCGTCGAAACCAAAAGAGATAATTGAATGGAGTCAAAGAAAGAACTGTAGAATTTGCTGAGATGCATTATTTTCACGATAATAATGGTGATGTTTATTATTTACTATTTTAAAAAAAATTACGAAAATGTTAATAATAGCACTAACTTTAAACTAATTTACTTCTAAAAGAATACTAAATTCACCTAACTGAAAGGTATTAATACATTTTTCTCTGTAAAATTTTCCTGGCTTTCGAATAAAAAGAAAAAAAAGTACAATAAGTGCCATACTTTTTCAATTAGAGCTGGTATTAGTGAAAATTAGATAAAAATATCCAAGTTGAATAACACAAACTCATGAATATAAGAAAAGCTAAGTGTATCATGTCAAAGAACGAATTATGCAGCTCTTCAAGACTAACAATATGAATTATTAAAATGATGAGGTTAACTATTAGGATTTTCAAAAACTGAACGAAAAATCGATCAAAATTGTTTAATTTTGAATAAATTACTTTGAAAAGGCTACTTAAACTCATTAGCTGAAACATGTGAGGGCATCACTCAATGCGAAATTTTCTCACCTTTCCAGTGGATCTAAAATATTTGAAATACAAAGTATACTTTTTGAGTTCCAGGTATTTTAAGACAAATAAGGTTTTAACACAAAAAGTTCAATAACTTTGTAATGATTCGATTTGATGGTATGTGTAGAACGATTTTTTTCTCCAAATATGACAGTCAATCACCCCTCGAGAGGTTCTTAACCATGAACCAAACACCCTGTATAAAGCAGCCCTTTAGAGCTGTGAAGCCCTAAATACTGATATAATGCTGGTATTGTGCCAGAAAAGGCGAAATATAGTGCTATTACTGTGCAGAGATTGACTGCTCGTTTCTGCAGTACTAATGCTACTATATAGCACCAGTGCACAAATATCAAATTTGAAAGGCTTATATTGGCACTACTAATGCTATTAAGCTTCAGCTGGCTGTCATTGTCCGCCACGGTTTTAAAACCATTTCTCATGTTTCTTTTCGGTATGATGAGCAAAAAGGAAAAAAAATTAAATAAAAATGTTCTTTTTAAAACCGTGATTGGACTCTCTTCTAATGAATTGTGATGAATATTTTCAATGGGTTTTCGTTCTGACATATGAATGTTTTACGAAAATTACCTTTAGTAAGTCTCGAACTGAGGTATCTTGCCTCGTCCTTCACGGTAAGTGCGCTGCGTTTGCTCCCTGGACTATATTGCATATGTTCGATTGAAATGAAATATGCCGAATATAATCTTCGAGAAGAGTTGCATAACAAATAAATCCACAGCATTAAAATAGCATTATATTGGCTTTTTATTTGCTCTATAATGGCATTAAATGCACTTGTGAAGCTTACATGCTTTAACGACCCTTGAAGCATGTACGCGTTATATCAGCTTTATATACGCATATAGAGCAAGCGATAATGCTATATTTCGGCTGTGCAGTTATGCATTATTGATGCTAATATAGAGCTTTATTGCATTGTTAATGCTGTAATGGAGTTTCAATGCAACATTAGTGCAAATCTCGACAAACATATGATTACGGCCTAAAAGCCAACTGTCAAAATCCACTTTGAATAGAAATTCCAGACAAATCGTTACACGCCAATCACAGGTGTTGGTAGTAAACGAAAGAGAAAAGTTTTCTCTTTCATAAACAACAAAACGGAAAAATTTGTTTATGGGCCCTTTTCTTAATGAAAAAGACTATACTTGAAAAGGGAACAAAAACATCGCAACACCAAGAAAGGGATCAAAATAAACGTCACATAATCATTTGCTGTAAACAAAAGGGCTCACCCACACGCACTATAAGCTAACGTCTCGCCGAAAAGGGATTATGGGAGAGGGCACAAAACCCGTGCGATGTTTCAAAAGGGACCAAAACATTTATCTACAAAAAACGTTCAAAATACAATTTTTTTAATAAATCTGTTATATTATTCGGAAAAAATGGTTAATTTAACACGGCATTGAGTTGTTTGGTCCTTAAATCAAGCTCCAGTTCATAAATGGGAATATAAAGAACGATGTAATTTTTCAGACGCCATTTTCTTAACATGAGCATATTGTAGATAATGCCTTATGAAATGTTGACGTCGGTTTGTGTTTACTTCAAAGGCCACGGCCGCCATGATTAATTTTGCAAGTATAACACTAATCCAGCTTTTTACGTGCCATAATGGCGGTCTAAATTGTTTAGTTCGTAATACGTTTAATGGCCCTTTTTTGACAATCGTTTGCGCCAGTTTGACAGCAACGCCCAGTTGAAGATGTCGGGCGTTCATTGAATAAACATCCAACGCATTGGACTAACGTAGGATGACTTGATCACACTGGGCCGTTGACGTAAACGATTATTGTCAAAAAAGGGCCATTAAACGTATTATGAACTGAACAATTTAGACCGCTACTATGACACGTAAAAAGCTGGATACACTTAAAAGTGTCAAATGTTCCCACCTTTCTTTCTCTTCATCTTCATCTTGTACCTTATTACACGGTTAAATAAAACAACCTGCAGAATAAGTTCTTTTAACGTACTTTTAAGTTGTGCGTCGCTTTCGCACTTATTAGTGTTGTCAAAAACAAAAAGAGAGATTCGACTCAGTCGAGGTCTTCCGTGGAGGAAGGTACTTTTGAGTTGTTTGGGGTGAACTCAAAATTAGGTAAATTCAACTTAAATTTGAGTATAAAAAACCTATCAATGAGTTGTAATTTTTGCCGTGGTTAAATGGAAACTACCTTCAACACGGTTTACCTAATTTTAAGTTCCCCCACGATACCACGAGATTGAGTCAAAGGAACTCAATTTTAGGTAGTTTTTCGTTTCCGTGTACCGACGCTATCTCGCCATAATTGAATTATAGCACAGATATCTGTGATTATAGTAAACAAGTTGAAAGGCTTTTGTTTTGATTGGTAGTGAAACCGGTTTGCTTCTGTCCTGTGTGTCGTGCAGTCATCTCCATCAAAACAAGAAGGCATGCATTCATGCGCAGTGAAGAGTGTCCCTACTCCGATACCTACCTTTTCGTATAAACATATGTTCCCATTTGAAGAGTAAATAGTCAACAGAGACATATATCTATCATCAATTGACCATGGTTTGTTTGCTCGGAACACTAGTGAAATACAATACATAACCAATTTGTGGACAAAGTTGTCAGTTCTAAAAATATTCCTAGTCCACATGGTTGATTTCATGCTGAATAAGCGAATGAAGTAAGAATGTATGACGACAAATGATACGCTTATATCCATACTCATGTTCTCTTTTCAGCGATTAGTTTGGAAAACGCTTGTGTCGGGTGTGGGTGCTAAATTTGCTACATTATGGCAACGTAACACGTGAACTTTTCCCGTGTGATCCAAGTGTTGTAAAAACATCTAAGAAAGAAGGTAACAATACCGATGGCTTCGTTTGGAGCGCCAATAACTTCGACTGTATTGAATGCGATTGACCTCACATATCAACATCGATGAAATAAAGAACGACATGGAATCATCGTAAGCACAGGGTACAACGATTATTGGCAGCTACACGGCACAGTGATGTGCTAACCTTAAACAAAGAAGAAATCAGCATTGAAAGTTGTGATATAACACCTACTGTGGGTGCAAGTTGAAGGAAGAAAGGAAAAAAAATCGGCCGAATCTCTTGTATCCTACAAACTTTATCGGTGAGACTGATAAGATCCGCGCAGCCCTTGAGTTAGGTGATAAATAATGGATCGTGAAAAGGATGATAAGTCTTCCAATACGGGAATCGCTGGTGGATTCGCTGCCTGTGTTACACGGTTCATTTGCCAACCGTTGGATGTGCTGAAAATCCGTTTCCAGCTCCAGGTAGAACCACTCAGCCAGGATCACATGACTTCCAAATATCGCACTATTGTGCAATCGACAAGACTGGTCTATCAAGAGGAAGGACTGCGTGCCTTCTGGAAGGGTCACAACCCTGCTCAGGTGCTTTCTATCATCTACGGTGTATCTCAGTTTTCTTCCTATGAACATTGCAATCATCTGCTGAGAAAAATTAAAACTTTTGAGGAACATCAGAATGTACGGAATTTTCTCTGTGGTGCTCTGAGTGGCACGGTGGCGACTGTGATTACACTACCACTAGATGTGGTTCGAACACGACTGATTTCGCAAGACCTTAATCGGGGGTACAAAAATTCTGTTCAAGGGTTAAAACTGATCTACAGATATGAGGGAGTCAAAGGGTTATATCGAGGCTTAGGCCCCGCTGTTCTTCAAATAGCGCCACTAACGGGCGGTCAGTTTATGTTTTACAACATTTTTGGCAGTATGTTCCGGCAGTATTTCAATATAAGCACAGGCGAAACGCTCCCAGCAATAGAGACTTCTGTGAACTTACCTACCAAAAAGCTCACCTACCAAAAAGCTCCCCTACTAAAAAGCTCACTGAATACAGACTTCCACCTTAAAAGCGCTTTCTAAATAAAGCTCACAGCCTGGTGGCGGGAATCGGAACTACTGGAGTTGCCATAATTATAGAGCAAATAAACTATTTTTAAATTTTGCATAAGAAACACAAAATGACTAACAACCACATATTGTTTAGTTAATTGCCCATACTTTTACCTATCTCCTGATGCATTGTTTATTCCAGGTAAAGGCCTAGTGCCGAGAAATTAATTTTTTAGTAGAAATATAATCTACCAAAAAGCTTATCTACTAAAAAGCTTCCTTACCAAAAAGTTAACTTGTCATACTGAATGATATTTGTTCACAGACTTGGGGGCGAGAAATTGATTTTAATATTAATTAATAGTAGAAAAATATTCCACCAACCAAAAAGCTTATAGCTACCTACCAAAAAGTTCGTCTGTTAAAAAGCTTCTTTATTAAAATTTTACCTGTATGCCACATGTATCCGCACCCTGGTGACTCAAAGTTAAACATCGCTAATGTAATGATACGCGTGTGAATCAATTCTCGTCATTCGTTGGACGGTAGAGTTGGATTAAGATGTCCGATTTTTGCGACTAATCGATTAGTAGCTAATCGATTATTTTTTCCTCGTCATTAATCGTAATCGATTAATGCCAAGAAATAATCGATTAATTGAAATAATCGATTAGTTCAAAAAAAATTCTGAGGGTAGTTTTTAGTTAGGTATAACAGAAAAACCTATTTTAATCCACCTAGCGGTGCAATTGTGCCTTTCTCAATCATGCATCACGAGAATGTTTGCGTTGTTTATATTCATTAAAAGCTTTCAAATGCATATATTACATTTTATTATTATACATCACATGACAACTATATACAGGAAAATAAATCATTATTCGAGTTCTAAAATTTTGAAAAAGAAAAAACAGTCACGGTAATATTGAACTGAAAAAAGGTGCGAAATCGGCAAAGTCCCAAAGTCGATTTTTATAAAAAAAAATTTTCGAGATAACATAAAATCTCGACGTTTCACGCATTTGGCATCAATAATACGAATTAGATTTCTGAAATTTCATGGGGTCCCCCCTTTGAAATTTTTTTTGAGTTCTGGCTTATATGGGAATTACATATGTGACCGGACGGTTCAGTCTATATTTCCGGAACCATAGCGATCCGCGCGAAATTTTATAGACATCTGTGGGGATAATATAGTTATCATTTGGTACTAAGTTTGTGAAAATCGGCCCAACCATTTCCGAGAAACTGATATGAATTTGCTAGTTTTGAAAGATGGCCGCTTTTTCCGGGCACTTCCGGAACCGTCTATGGTGGTCAATGTAGTCAACGAAAGTTTAGTTGGCCGTCGGTAACCTAGAACAGCAAATTGAAGTTGTTTGAGAGACATTTTACCGAATTTTTAACTTTTTTGCTTTCATCGGAGTATCGGTTTGAACCGCAATTTGCTATGTGATCGCACGCCACAACCTGTAATTCCGGAACCGGAAGTCGGATCGGGATGAAATTAAATAGTCATTTACGTGGACGCAATACCTTTCATTTGAGACCAAGTTTAGTTGAATCGGTCTAGCCATCTCTGAGAAACCGATGTGACTGTTATTCTGAATTTAGATACTTCCGCCGGGGCTTCCGAAACCGATGATGGTGGCCAATGTGCCCAAATAGACTTTGAATGGATGTTAGTGACCTAATACTACAAATCGAAGCAGTTGTGGTCATATTTTGGAAAAATTTTCACCTTTATACATTCATTGCAGAATTTATTAAAATCGACATTTTCTGCGTGTTCGTACTTATCACCCTGTAATTCCGGAACAGGAAGTCGGATCCATCAGAAATTCAATAGCAGTCTATGGGAACGTTGCACCTTTCATTTGGGACTAAGTTTGTGAAAATCGGTTCAGCCATCCTGAGAAAAGATGGTGAGATTGTGTTCGCGTACACACACACGGTTTTCAGAGCAATTGCAATACCTTTCTATTGAGAAAAGCAAAACGTCAATCTCGAGCGAGCGAGTTTATTTGAAAGTGATTAGTAGATCACTGCCAGGTGTGTTAGTGAACTTGATTGAATTGATAGCTGATCCCAAAAAGAATAAAAAAACAACCACTAAGTTGGTAGAGATATGCTGATATGGCATCGATTCGCTACTGTTTTAATGGATATTCGTTCAATTATATACACAAGTATAAACTTGTTTGTAAGAACATGAATGTCTTCTGTGGCTAGGTTACTGAATTACGTTACTGTTGAGTGATTGTAATTATGATAATCGTTCAATTCCAGTTTATACCCGAATAGAAATGTACAGTAACAAAACCTTGATTTTCACTGTGACAGTACAGTAATTTTACAATAATTTACAGTAAGTTTTAGTGTTATGCTACAATATAAAAACAAGAAACTTTAACGTTTTTACAGTAAATTTCAATGTAAAATAGACTTTTACAGTGAAAAAGGGGGGTGGTTATGTATCTTAACATTTAAAAAATCAATTTTTCTCCATACATTTTTTTCTCAAAAACAATAAAATTTAATGTGAATGCACTGTATCAGTTTTTTGCTGAACAGTGAAATTTATTGTTACATGAAATTTTATTGTAAATCTACTGTGAGAACTTGGCATCGAACAATGTTGAAACAGTAATAACTATAATATTTATTGTTTTATGATTGTTTGTAGGGTAAATGCTATTGTAAAATTCTATCCGGGTACCAAGTTTAATCTCATAAAGAACCACACGCTGATAAAATGTTTCGATGTCTTCGGAATACAGCAACCCTTTATTAGAATTAATAGAACTTCTCGATCTAGTGTATGTTGCAGAGGCGCATATAGTGTACCTAACCCTCTTCTTCTCTTCATGCCGTTTGCTACCGGTACTGTTGCAAGCCTTTCCTTGCTTGAACTCAAATCATCGGAAAAGTATTTATAGAGCGAATCCGAATGACTATGTTCAATTCGTAATCCCACGATCTAAAGTTTCCAATGGATCTGTTTAAAATGTTAAAAAATATGATCATGAATGTAAGACTTATAAAAACGTAAGTTTATGGTATTTCAGAACCTTCTACTTTTAGCTATCTCCTGGTATAGTGGCTATTCTAGGAAAAGCCCGGGTGCTGCGAAATTAATTTTTTAGTAGAAATATAATTTATCTACCAAAAAGCTTCCTTACCATAAAGTTTGCTTGTCATACTGAATGATATTGGCTCAAATATTTTTAATTTTGAGTGAGCCACAAAATTGTCCAGTAACCGGATATCGTCTAGTCGATTGCACATACTTTTAGCTATCTCCTGGTATAGTTGGTTATTCCAGGAAAAGGCCGGGTGCTGAGAAATTAATTTCTTAGTAGAGTTATAATTTATCTACCAAAAAGCTCATCTACCAAAAAGCTTCCTTACCAAAAAATTTGCTTGTCATACTGAATGATATTGGCTCAAATATTTTTAATTTTGAGTGAGCCACAAAAATTGTCCAGTAACCGGATATCGTCTAGTCGATTGCACATACTTTTAGCTATCTCCTGGTATAGTTGGTTATTCCAGGAAAAGGCCGGGTGCTGAGAAATTAATTTCTTAGTAGAATTATAATTTATCTACCAAAAAGCTCATCTACCAAAAAGTTTGCTTGTCATACTGAATGATATTGGCTCAAATATTTTTAATTTTGAGTGAGCCACAAAATTGCCCATTAACCGGATACCGTCTAGTCGATTGCACATACTTTTAGCTATCTCCTGGTATAGTTGGTTATTCCAGGAAAAGGCCGGGTGCTGAGAAATTAATTTATTAGTAGAATTATAATTTATCTACCAAAAAGCTTCCTTACTAAAAAGTTTGCTTGTCATACTGAATGATATTGGCTCAAATATTTTTAATTTTGAGTGAGCCACAAAATTGTCCATTAACCGGATACCGTCTAGTCGATTGCACATACTTTTAGCTATCTCCTGGTATAGTTGGTTATTCCAGGAAAAGGCCGGGTGCTGAGAAATTAATTTATTAGTAGAATTATAATTTATCTACCAAAAAGCTTCCTTACTAAAAAGTTTGCTTGTCATACTGAATGATATTGGCTCAAATATTTTTTAATTTTGAGTGAGCCACAAAATTGCCCATTAACCGGATACCGTCTAGTCGATTGCACATACTTTTAGCTATCTCCTGGTATAGTTGGTTATTCCAGGAAAAGGCCGGGTGCTGAGAAATTAATTTATTAGTAGAATTATAATTTATCTACCAAAAAGCTTCCTTACTAAAAACTTTGCTTGTCATACTGAATGATATTGGCTCAAATATTTTTAATTTTGAGTGAGCCACAAAATTGTCCATTAACCGGATACCGTCTAGTCGATTGCACATACTTTTAGCTATCTCCTGGTATAGTTGGTTATTCCAGGAAAAGGCCGGGTGCTGAGAAATTAATTTATTAGTAGAATTATAATTTATCTACCAAAAAGCTCATCTACCAAAAAGTTTGCTTGTCATACTGAATGATATTGGCTCAAATATTTTTAATTTTGAGTGAGCCACAAAATTGTCCAGTAACCGGATATCGTCTAGTCGATTGCACATACTTTTAGCTATCTCCTGGTATAGTTGGTTATTCCAGGAAAAGGCCGGGTGCTGAGAAATTAATTTATTAGTAGAATTATAATTTATCTACCAAAAAGCTTCCTTACCAAAAAGTTTGCTTGTCATACTGAATGATATTGGCTCAAATATTTTTAATTTTGAGTGAGCCACAAAATTGTCCAGTAACCGGATATCGTCTAGTCGATTGCACATACTTTTAGCTATCTCCTGGTATAGTTGGTTATTCCAGGAAAAGCCCGGGTGCTGAGAAATTGATTTTAATATTAATTGAGTAGAAATATATTCCACTTACTAAAAAGCTCATCTATAGAAAAGCTTCCATAATGAAAAGTTTACCTATCATACTACACGTATCCGCACCCTGGTGGCGGTGACTGCGTTCGCTAGCTTCTAGTACAGCATATTGCAATCTTGAAGTTATATATCGCTAATATAGTGTTACTTGAGTGGATCAGCTCTCATCATTCGTTGACTGTCTGAGGAAGAGAGATGATGGTAACCGGGATTATCGTATCCCAGAGTTGTCTGTAATGTTACAGATTTTTTGCATAAATCTGGCATTTTGAAGAAAATTTCACAGATTTCCAGATTTTTGAAAATATTGTGATTTTTCACAGATTTCCTGGAAATTCATCACAGATTTTTTTCTGTTTTAGTCATCACAGATGGTAAAGATTGTTTTGACCGAAACACAGATTCCAAAGTGGCATCCCTGGTGGTAACCCAGATTCTGAAGCCATATAGAAGGTTGGAATCGATCGTCTCCGTCTGTATAATGATGGGTTGTATTGTTGTAATTTTGCGAAAGGATCGACATAACGCGATTAATAATTGCTATTCTCGTTATCCGATTGACAAGTACATAGTTAATACGTTTTTTTCTTCATTACTCGTTCAATATTTTATCAATACTCTAGTTAAGCTTTATAAGAGACACAAAATGACCATTAACATTGTAATATCTGACATTTAAAATACGCACAATGAGATCACACATGTTTACACTACCGCCCTCGCCTCAGGCCAAGAAGCGGTTTGTTTGCCAACCAATTCGTCGTGTAAAAGTATTGTTTGCCTCCCAATTTAAACAGAAAAGCGGCGCAACCTGCTGGATAAGTCTATAGGGAAGTGCCACACGAGCCTTGAGAAAAAGCAGAAAAATGTAACCTTTTTATGCAGTTTTTCATGAGACTAATTTTCCTTCAAAATGTATGAAGTTTTACGTCTCCAGCGTAAGGTACGCATTGTTCCCATAACTTCAACATAAATGGATGCTTGAAATAAGAAACAGTGTGTAAGGCATTTGGACCAGCCGGGAAAGCAGTTGTTTCACAGCGTTTGTTGATTGACATCATTTTTTGCTGGATTTTTTTCAAAATGAAGAAGACAGTTGCATTCGAATATCTTTTGGGAGCGAAAAACGCATAACTGCAGCCGGTGTTGCTCGGCATGAAACAAGTGGATAATTACCTCATCGAAAACACACGAAATCCTTCTAATAAATTATTAATTGTCTTTAATTCTAATTATAAGGTGTCTTGAATGGGCTTCCATTCGTCATGAAAACATCTGGTAACTTTATTGTACATCTTCCATGTCAAATACGGTTGATGCTACAGTTGCTGTTGCTATTCATCCCCCTTCTGAATGTCTTTCCGAAACATAAGGACCATCCCGCACAAAAAGCACAATGTTTCCCTAGTTTCAATTGCTAAATTTAATATTTTTTTTAAAATGCCTAACTGTACTACTAATTATTAAAAATAGCTCTAATTGACCACCTTATTTGTAACGAAAAATCAATTATTCCCTCATGTATATCGAGCTACACGCAGAATTTTATTTATGCATCGATAGCATACTTTTCTACCTGCCTCTCGTTTCTTCTGCTGTAAATTTTATGCATTGGACATATTCGGTCTATCCACTCATTGAAGTACTAGAAGTATATGCTAGGAAATGGCATAAAAATCACAGCAGAAGAAAAGAGACGGGAATAGAAAGTATGCTAATAATGCATATTTTTTTATTTCTAAGTGTGTATTTCTAGTTTTAAGGTAGTTTTAAAAGTGTTCCCTCAGCTTCAATATAAAAAATCAACTAACTTATATCCGAAGAATATTTCCTTGTCCTGATACTAGGTGTGAACCAACAGACTACCGTATTCAATAAAATTACAATCACAAAAAAAATATATATTTCACCGCGTTAAAGTATTTAAAATGTAAAACGAAGAAGCGTGCTTTGCGAAACCTAAGACTAAAACAAATGAACTAAATAAATGTACATTTAATGCACATAAAACCCATAGATTTTTTACCCGATAGTCAAACCGAACACGCTTATACATAGGTACATGAACTCGACAAGTTCGCCTGCAGATTGAGTTTTTTCTTTCTCTCCACTGATGAGTAAAGCATTAACGCATTTTGCTTTGTAGGTAGGTTTCCGGTGATGTACGCATCCGGTGTATGTGTGTATGTAGGTACAAGTAGAATGTCAGATATGCAATGATTGAATGTTTTCTATATCTGTCCCGTTTATTCTGTTGAGGTGTATAGGCAGCTTCTAGAACGTGCTGTGAGTCTGGAATAAGTGATGTTACTCCGGAGCAAAAAGATACTTGCTCGTTCTTACTCCGGTTTGCTACCAGAAGAAGAGAGTACAGCAATGATTTTCTCTCTGTTTGGTCCGGAATACTTCCGATTTCTCTTGGTTCTGGTTCAAATCATTTATCTTATAAGAACCAACTTTATTATTGTACGTTTCATTGGAGACGAGCCATTCAATCATTTTGATGCGACGAAGTGACATGGCGCATTTGATAATAATTAAATGCTCAAAAACGTCGAAAAACAGAGTGTCGACTCATTTCTGAAAATGAAATTCCCTGATTTTCCAGGTTTTTCCAGACCTTTTTATAAATTTTCCAGAGTGCTCAAATAAATCAAATTAAATTCACATTTTTCAATGTCTATCGTTTGAGCTTACAACCTGTAGTGCATTTTTAGTTAGTTTTAAACATTTGGTATCTTCAATTTCAAATAAACCACTTTTGGTCTTTTAACTGCCATGTAATTTAAATATTTCTAAATCTTAACAAGTTTCATCCTCTAAAGTTTTAAATAAAAACATGTTTTCTAGATCACAAGGCCTGATTGTGACGAATCTTGGATCAATGCATTGCATACTCATCGTGGCGCTTCTGGAAATCACAGACCAACAGACATAACACTCGAAAACAATGCTTCGCCTAATATAACGATTATTTTAAATATAGTTTTGGTTGGGGCTGTGGTCGTATTTGCGATAAGGCCGCGCCTGGCATATGCACAAGTAAGCTGAGGATAGACCACTGGTGAAAAATTGTTACCAGGCCCGAGGGATAACCGACAAGCAAATGAGTGTATGGGACCGTGTATAAAAGGAGGAGCTAGTGTTCTGGAAAAAATGGCGGATTGACTTTTTAGGGATGAATTTCCTCATAGTGTTATGTATTTTAGTCTGTGTGGAAATGGTGATGAGTCCGGGATCTTCCGTTAAGTAGGTACCGTTTTAACATACTCTCTCATATTCCAAATACCCTTGAAGGTGGTCGTAACCCATTCTTACGTCAATTTGCAATGTAAAGTTTGTTCGCGACAAAATATAGAAACCTAAAAACACATAGATCTCTTGATATATTCAATCAAAAATGAAATATTTTTCACAAATATGGACGTATGACTTTTTTATCTAAAAATACATAATTCGTTGACATGTTAAAGGTGCTTTCAAAAATGAGTCGAAAGAAATGCGTGTTAGAAATAATATGTGCGGTCCAAACGGAAATCAAAAGATATCTCAATTGGAATAGTTCTAAAAAGCTTGGCTAATCGGCAAGCTCTGTTCGCACTGTTTCCAAAACGTCTAATAAGGGATTGTCGTTGGGTTGGGACGCTGTATAGGTTGGGACAGCTCGATATTTTCGTTCCTATGCAGTGTTGCCATCTGTTATTTTTAGCACATACTAGACTCGATCGTAGCTCACTTTTTATACAAAGTTGAAGTTTTGGTTCATTATTGTCACAGAGGCACTAAGCAGTGTCAAAAAACGAGCGAAAAATCTTTTGTTGTGCTGATTTTTGCGCCATCCATCGCCATGTCGTATAGGTTGGGACACCATACAATTACTCCCGGGCCCCGTGGTGGTGGAGGAACGCTACGTGGGAAGCTGAGCTGCAAGCAACCGGGCGGGTCATAGGTGGTGGATAATGCTTAATCGCGATAGCAACTAGTTGTGATTCGCGACCCGAACCAGCAGCGGGGGCTGACTGCGGGTGTGGTAGGACGAGGTAGTGGGCCCTATACGTCCTAGGCCTAAATACCACATGCCCTAAAGCAGCCCTGACAAGGCGAGTCAGCGCCGCCTTTAAATAAGCGCTTAGCCCAAATCCCTCTCCTCCCGTTATCCTTCCTTCCTTCCTTCCTTCTGCGGCTGTTCGCCCATCTAAATATGGAAGCTGTTCTTCAATGTCAGCTTCTTTCACCGAACAGCCTAGATAAGCCGTGTAGTGTCGGTAGTGGTTGTTTCAACCGGCTAAGAATAACACTACGGACTACCTGTTTCAGTGGTAAAAATCTACCAAACAGGGAACCCCAATTCCATAGTGTCATGCGACCCGTGCTATGGGTAAAATTGTTGAGGGGGTTTAAAACATTCTCAATGGCGAACGGAGCCTGGGAAAAGTCGGGCGAACTCCCCAGTATGCTGCATTACGCAGCGGAACGTTCACTCTACACACCGATTTTTTTCACCGATGATCCACTTAATTTTGCCGAATTTTTGTTGGCTGGGGGTTTGAAGAGACTCTCGGCTGATGGTACTTCGGTGAAGTTTTGTTGAGTTTCGATTATCAAATTTCGATGTGTACAGATGAACCTGCCCAGAGGCCGTGTGGTATCCGGCCTAGAATTGAGCCACTGGAGTCCTGCTGCCATGTCGTAGGAGGCGACTGAAAGTAGGAGACCCTAAGTCAAGGTGTAGTTCCGTGCCGAGGACTTAATGATTGGAGGGTCTAAAATATGCCAGTCGCGCACGGAGCATTTTGGGTTTTGCCCTTGCTGTGTTATGCGAATCTCTGACACAGTGGACCATTATTTTCTTCGCAAATCGTGGGAATCAAATGATCATGTCCCATTTAAACCTGATATGGCTCGCTAAATGCGTTAACATCCCAACTCGCTTGGTGTCCTCTAGTTGTTGTGCAATTTGTGTTGGAGATGAAATGTACAGTTCTCTAATCAAAAATGGTTAGAATAGCACAAGTCAATCTCCAACATAAACGTACAGCAACTATGAATTTATCTCGACTCATGCAGGAAGGTAAAGCTTCCATAGCATTGGTTCAAGAACCGTATTTCCATAAAGGAAACTTCTATTTTGGAAAGTTACTTAACACTGCCTTCATTGCTTACAACAAGACAGGCATGACTAACCCACGTGAAATGCCTCGTGCTTGCATTCTTGCAAATAAGGCTATTGACGCGTGTCTCATATCGGAGCTCACAACTCGCGATATCTGTGTTGTCACAGTTACATTGACTGTCGAAAACGTAGACAAAAAATATATATATTGTTCAGCATACCTACCGCATAACGAATCATCTCCTTCTGATGATTTCAAAAGCGTTGTATCATATTGTAGCAGAAATGGGCTTCCGCTCATTATCGGCAGTGATGCGAATGCTCATCACATCATTTGGGGCAGCTCAGACATCAATCTGAGAGGCTCTGAACTGATGGAGTACATAAGTAGTACAAATCTCCATATTCTGAATGTGGGAAACCGACCAACTTTTGCGAGGTCTGGGAGGGAGGAGGTGTTAGACATAACACTTTGCTCTGATAGAATTTTGCATGAACTGGGAAATTGGCAGGTTCCAAATGAAACTGAACCGTCTCTATCCGATCATAAATATATATTTTTCGAGCATTTTGATGTCACCTTCAATGTGGTGACCTATCGTAATCCTAAATCTACAAACTGGGACCTCTTTTTGGAAAACTTGGCGACTAAATTTCATGGATATTTTCCAACAATTAGTCAACTAGACGACTTAGATGACGTCGTGGATACGACAAACTCATTCATATTAGCATCCTACGAAGAAGCTTGTCCACTTCGTACTGTTAAATCGACTAGGGGAACCCCTTGGTGGAGGGCTGAGCTTGAAAGAATGAAGAAAGTTATGAGAAGAGCTTGGAATCGGCGTCAGCGTGATGACTCCAGGGCTTTCAGGTCAGCTCGTAGTGCATATAAGAAATGTCTTAGATCTGCAGAACGGGCTGGCTGGCAAAGCCTATGCACTAATGTCTCTAGTCTGAACGAGGCTAGCAGATTAAATAAAATTCTCTCCAAATCGAATGATTTTCAGATGAACTCCTTGAAAACCAGAGATGGTGTTTATGTGACGGACGAAAAAGATGTTCTTAATTGTCTCTTCGACACACACTTTCCAGGCTGTATCGATCCGGAGTTGATCAACGTTCACAGATCTCATTCTGGTGATTCGGACTCGTGGGCGTTAGCACGCACATTGGTTTCCACTGAATCGGTCAAGTGGGCAGTTGACAGCTTTGCTCCATACAAATCACCCGGAAAAGATGGGATACTTCCCGTGCTACTGCAAAAGGGATTTGATATTCTTAAACATGTCTTGAAAAAGATTTTGCTTTCCAGTCTTGCTACCGGGTATATCCCGAAAGCATGGCGAGAAATAACTGTTAGATTTATTCCCAAAGGGGGGCGCTCAAGCTATGAAGAAGCCAAGAGTTTTAGGCCAATCAGCTTAAGTTCTTTTCTTCTGAAAGCTTTGGAACGGATAATCGATCATCACATCAGGAACGTTAGTTTAGTTGAATATCCACTGCACAAAATGCAACATGCATATCAGTGTGGGAAATCCACGATCACTCTGCTTCACGATGTTGTTTACAACATTGAGAAAGCCTTCTCGCTCAAGCAATCTAGCTTGGGTGTATTCCTAGATATTGAGGGTGCTTTTGACAATGTGTCCTTCCAGTCTATTCTGGAAGCGACGCGCGGTCATGGGATACCTGCATGTATCTCAGGTTGGATAAACGCAATGCTTAGTAACCGCATGCTTTGCTCGTCACTGCGACAGGCTGAGATACGGAAGTTGAGTATTTGCGGTTGTCCTCAGGGCGGCGTTCTGTCACCTTTGTTATGGAACTTAGTAGCTGACGGCTTGTTGAAGAAACTCAATGAGCTTGGATTTCCAACCTACGGGTTTGCTGACGATTACCAAATACTAATTACTGGATTTTGCATCGGAACAATCTTTGACTTGATGCAACAGGCATTAAGAGCTGTCGAACAGTGGTGTCGACAAGTTAAACTATCAGTTAACCCAAGCAAAACTTCAATGGTTCTTTTCACGAAGAAGCGAATAACAACCGGGGTTCGTCCCTTGCAGTTCTTTGATTCTGAGCTACTGTGTGCGGATCAAGTCAAATACGTTGGAGTCATATTGGATTCCAAACTGAATTGGTCTGCTCACATTGAGTTCAGAGTCAAGAAAGCGTGCATGGCCTTCGGGCAGTGCAGACGAACTTTTGGAAAGACCTGGGGTCTCAAACCTAAATACATCTATTGGATTTACACGACAATTGTACGTCCAATACTGTCATACGGATGCCTTGTGTGGTGGCAGAGGGGAGAGGTGGTGACAGTCCAGTCAAAGCTAAACCATCTGCAAAGAATGGCGCTCATGGCGTTGACTGGTGCTTTCACCACGACTCCGACTGCTGCTCTTGAGGCACTTCTAAATATCAAACCATTACACATACACTTAAAACAAGAAGCACTATCATGTGCATACAGACTGCAGGTTACTGGGCTTTGGAACAGTAATCATGTTGATCTTGCTACCAGTCATATACGATTGTGGTCACAAATGGTTACATGGGGTGAAGATATTCTTGCTCCCAGCGATATTACACTCACTTGTAGTTTTCCTTACAGGACATTCCATGTGAAGATTCCCTCTCGAGAGGAGTGGTTGTCTGGCTTTATGGAAAGACAACAACAAACGCAAGTAGTCTGTTACACTGACGGTTCTCTGATGGAGGGACGTGCTGGTGCTGGTGTCTACTGTCGTGAAATGAGATTGGAACAATCTCACTCACTAGGTAGATATTGTACTGTATTCCAAGCAGAAATCTTTGCGATTATGTGCGGGGTGCAATCGGCCCTTCAACTGAGTTTGTCCGGCAGAGTTATAAACTTCTGCTCCGATAGTCAGGCTGCAATCAAGGCCCTTAGCTCAGACAAATCCCGGTCCAAGCTAGTGATCGCGTGCCGAACCCAAATCGAAGAACTAAGCATTGTCAACACTATCTACCTTGTCTGGGTGCCCGGACATTGCGGTATTACTGGAAATGAATGGGCTGACGAATTGGCCAGGGCAGGTTCAGCGATTGACTTCGTTGGTCCTGAGCCCGCCCTGCCAATTTCGACAAGTTGGATAAGGGAAAAAATACGGTCCTGGGCTTTGTCCGAGCACCGCAATTATTGGAGAAATCTACAAACGTGTCGCCAAACAAAGGCGTTTCTAGAACAACCATGCCCAGTGGTTTCGAAAAATCTCTTACATTTTTCGAAGCTCCACTGCGGCATGCTGACCAGGGCTTTAACCGGCCACTGCAAACTCAATTATCACATGGCAACTATTCAGCGCGCTGAGTCTTTTTCATGTGATCTTTGTGAATCCGACTACGGAACCTCATATCATCTGATATGCAACTGTCCAGCGCTAGCGCAATTGCGATTTCGAGTCTTCAGCCGTCCTTATATAGACGAAACCATGTTTGGTCGACTGAAACTCAGAGACATACTAAAGTTTCTTATCCAATGTGGTAAAGAGCTTTAGGATTATTCGCAGGCAAGTTGAACTACTTGTGAGTTTAACTTACCTGTTGTTTATTTTTGTTTTGTGCTGTTATTTTTCCCACCCTTCCAATTCTACTTCCCCACTCCTCCTTGTCCTTTCCTTCCACTCAGGAAATGATGAAAACACACGGCAAGGCACAAATCCCCGACTATGTACGGGGAACGTGCCATTTGAGCCAATATATTCTGATTCCTGATTCCTGTATAGGTTGGGACAGCTCGATATTTTCGTTCCTATGCAGTGTTGCCATCTGTTATTTTTAGCACATACTAGACTCGATCGTAGCTCACTTTTTATACAAAGTTGAAGTTTTGGTTCATTATTGTCACAGAGGCACTAAGCAGTGTCAAAAAACGAGCGAAAAATCTTTTGTTGTGCTGATTTTTGCGCCATCCATCGCCATGTCGTATAGGTTGGGACACCATACAATTACGCATGCGTACAAGATTGCATACAAGTTTTACATGTAAAAACTGTGAGTCAGATTAACTTTGTCAAATGGAAGTAAATAAGTCTTTCAGTTACTTATTCTTATTCTAAAATACTTATTAATAAATAAATATTAACCAAAAAATAAATATAATGCATTAAAGTTTAAATTGCCTTTAATTATTTAAATTGTTTGAAGTGTCCCAACCTATACGACACTTTTTTGTCGTTTTGCCGTCATTTAGAAAGTTGATCCTGAGTCTTATTTAAAATTGCAAGTAAACATTTTCCATTCGCAGACATCAAGCCACATAATATATCTACAAAATAGTGTACTACAAGCTAAAAAAATATTGTCATGGAAACAAGATATCAGCCTCTAAGCAAACCCGTCCCAACCTAGACTACATTCCCTTACTCGATTGCCATCAGCTATAAATAAAAGAAATGCAAAATACAATCTTAAGAAACGACTAAATGGATTCGATAGTGAGATAAACATTCTGTTCGTACACTAATAAAATAATAATAAAATAAAAACGTCAAACGTGTTTGTACATAATTCGAAGCATCATTAAAGAACGAAGTCATTGAAGGTATTGATTATTCCGAATTATAGTGATAGGCAGAATATGAGGGCTTAACACTTCTTCGAAATTTGTAACGTGGATATTCTACCAATTTTTCCTGTATCGCAATGGATTACAAAACTTGGACGTAGAAGACTTCAATTAAGCTTCATGGCATGAAACGAAATGAAGTATTAAAGTAATTCTGAACGATAGAGAAGTCTAAGCTTCTCAAGAAATAATTGGTTAAGCCGGTCTTCTGCATCAGTAGGTGAACCAGTAAAAACTTCATACCAACAGGAAGGTAGAAAGAAAAGACAGACAGGTCTGCGAACAAATTATAGTAACCGGTTTTTGGTAAGTTTACTTGTGATTTGAGACAAACTGTTTTTTAGTCTCTCATTTGCCTGCTTTTGATTTTTCCCAACAATTCGTCATTTCAGAAATTAAGTACCCTCTAAACTGTCGTTAAGATCGTATTCGTTCCATGTTCTATGAGATTCCTTATATACATAAGACAATTATGCGTTGAGCGACACTGAAAAGGTCAGTTGGACATTCCATCTTGGAATATAATAAATACAAACAAATAAATAAATAAAGCGATTTTAATGCAATCTGGCAATAGCAGCACACAAAAAGGACAGCAGTGTACATTCTATCTCTGCTCAAGCTAGTGCTATAAGAAAGTTAAGCAATCGACAAGTAACAGTCGCCGGGATCTAACGTGAGTGATAATATACTACTGATGTTATTTTTGCGATGATCGTTTGTCCGTTTGTTGTGAGATGAGTGAAGCTTCGCAGCAAAAGGGAGGCAAACTTCGGTTAAATACACTACTTTTTCAAATGGACGTAAGTAACAATGAGAGATTCTCTTTGAGGTCTTTCTCTTCTGTTCATTACTCGGCCATTTCAACATTTACTACTCTACTCTTTGCATAATATTGTAGTAAAAACCGTCGGCTTTCGATATGTACTGGAAAATTAGTACAAAGTGTTGTAATGACGTCGTAATAAACGAAAGAGAAAGTAAACAAAGAGAGGCTCTCAATGTTACTTACGTCCATTTGAAAAAGTACTCGAGATTTGTTGATTTTAAATATTGTCGTATCCGCCCGTCTGTTAGTGGAAGGTGATATTGAAACTGGAGCTTGCGGAAGTCATCTTCATACAGTTCTATTACATACGGAAACCCATATTGAAAACGTTCAATTGTTAAGCGGAGTTATTAGCATTATTAGCATACTTTCTATTCCCGTCTCTTTTCTTCTGCTGTGATTTTTATGCCATTTCCTAGCATATACTTCTAGTACTTCAATGAGTGGATAGACCGAATATGTCCAATGCATAAAATTTACAGCAGAAGAAACGAGAGGCAGATAGAAAAGTATGCTATCGATGCATAAATAAAATTCTGCGTGTAGCTCGATATACATGAGAGAATAATTGATTTTTCGTTACAAATAAGGTGGTCAATTAGAGCTATTTTTAATAACTAGTAGTACAGTTAGGCATTTTAAAAAAAAAATATTAAATTTAGCAATTGAAACTAGGGAAACATTGTGCTTTTTGTGCGGGATGGTCCTTATGTTTCGGAAAGACATTCAGAAGGGGGATGAATAGCAACAGCAACTGTAGCATCAACCGTATTTGACATGGAAGATGTACAATAAAGTTACCAGATGTTTTCATGACGAATGGAAGCCCATTCAAGACACCTTATAATTAGAATTAAAGACAATTAATAATTTATTAGAAGGATTTCGTGTGTTTTCGATGAGGTAATTATCCACTTGTTTCATGCCGAGCAACACCGGCTGCAGTTATGCGTTTTTCGCTCCCAAAAGATATTCGAATGCAACTGTCTTCTTCATTTTGAAAAAAATCCAGCAAAAAATGATGTCAATCAACAAACGCTGTGAAACAACTGCTTTCCCGGCTGGTCCAAATGCCTTATACACTGTTTCTTATTTCAAGCATCCATTTATGTTGAAGTTATGGGAACAATGCGTACCTTACGCTGGAGACGTAAAACTTCATACATTTTGAAGGAAAATTAGTCTCATGAAAAACTGCATAAAAAGGTTACATTTTTCTGCTTTTTCTCAAGGCTCGTGTGGCACTTCCCTATAGACTTATCCAGCAGGTTGCGCCGCTTTTCTGTTTAAATTGGGAGGCAAACAATACTTTTACACGACGAATTGGTTGGCAAACAAACCGCTTCTTGGCCTGAGGCGAGGGCGGTAGTGTAAACATGTGTGATCTCATTGTGCGTATTTTAAATGTCAGATATTACAATGTTAATGGTCATTTTGTGTCTCTTATAAAGCTTAACTAGAGTATTGATAAAATATTGAACGAGTAATGAAGAAAAAACGTATTAACTATGTACTTGTCAATCGGATAACGAGAATAGCAATTATTAATCGCGTTATGTCGATCCTTTCGCAAAATTACAACAATACAACCCATCATTATACAGACGGAGACGATCGATTCCAACCTTCTATATGGCTTCAGAATCTGGGTTACCACCAGGGATGCCACTTTGGAATCTGTGTTTCGGTCAAAACAATCTTTACCACCTGTGATGACTAAAACAGAAAAAAATCTGTGATGAATTTCCAGGAAATCTGTGAAAAATCACAATATTTTCAAAAATCTGGAAATCTGTGAAATTATGCAAAAAATCTGTAACATTACAGACAAATCTGGGATACGATAATCCCGGTTACCATCATCTCTCTTCCTCAGACAGTCAACGAATGATGAGAGCTGATCCACTCAAGTAACACTATATTAGCGATATATAACTTCAAGATTGCAATATGCTGTACTAGAAGCTAGCGAACGCAGTCACCGCCACCAGGGTGCGGATACGTGTAGTATGATAGGTAAACTTTTCATTATGGAAGCTTTTCTATAGATGAGCTTTTTAGTAAGTGGAATATATTTCTACTCAATTAATATTAAAATCAATTTCTCAGCACCCGGGCTTTTCCTGGAATAACCAACTATACCAGGAGATAGCTAAAAGTATGTGCAATCGACTAGACGATATCCGGTTACTGGACAATTTTGTGGCTCACTCAAAATTAAAAATATTTGAGCCAATATCATTCAGTATGACAAGCAAACTTTTTGGTAAGGAAGCTTTTTGGTAGATAAATTATAATTCTACTAATAAATTAATTTCTCAGCACCCGGCCTTTTCCTGGAATAACCAACTATACCAGGAGATAGCTAAAAGTATGTGCAATCGACTAGACGATATCCGGTTACTGGACAATTTTGTGGCTCACTCAAAATTAAAAATATTTGAGCCAATATCATTCAGTATGACAAGCAAACTTTTTGGTAGATGAGCTTTTTGGTAGATAAATTATAATTCTACTAATAAATTAATTTCTCAGCACCCGGCCTTTTCCTGGAATAACCAACTATACCAGGAGATAGCTAAAAGTATGTGCAATCGACTAGACGGTATCCGGTTAATGGACAATTTTGTGGCTCACTCAAAATTAAAAATATTTGAGCCAATATCATTCAGTATGACAAGCAAAGTTTTTAGTAAGGAAGCTTTTTGGTAGATAAATTATAATTCTACTAATAAATTAATTTCTCAGCACCCGGCCTTTTCCTGGAATAACCAACTATACCAGGAGATAGCTAAAAGTATGTGCAATCGACTAGACGGTATCCGGTTAATGGGCAATTTTGTGGCTCACTCAAAATTAAAAATATTTGAGCCAATATCATTCAGTATGACAAGCAAACTTTTTGGTAAGGAAGCTTTTTGGTAGATAAATTATAATTCTACTAATAAATTAATTTCTCAGCACCCGGCCTTTTCCTGGAATATCCAACTATACCAGGAGATAGCTAAAAATATGTGCAATCGACTAGACGATATCCGGTTATTGGACAATTTTGTGGCTCACTCAAAATTAAAAATATTTGAGAAAATATCATTCAGTATGACAAGCAAACTGTTTTGGTAGATGAGCTTTTTGGTAGATGAGCTTTTTGGTAGATAAATTATAATTCTACTAATAAATTAATTTCTCAGCACCCGGCCTTTTCCTGGAATAACCAACTATACCAGGAGATAGCTAAAAGTATGTGCAATCGACTAGACGATATCCGGTTACTGGACAATTTTGTGGCTCACTCAAAATTAAAAATATTTGAGCCAATATCATTCAGTATGACAAGCAAACTTTTTGGTAAGGAAGCTTTTTGGTAGATAAATTATAATTCTACTAATAAATTAATTTCTCAGCACCCGGCCTTTTCCTGGAATAACCAACTATACCAGAAGATAGCTAAAAGTATGTGCAATCGACTAGACGGTATCCGGTTAATGGACAATTTTGTGGCTCACTCAAAATTAAAAATATTTGAGCCAATATCATTCAGTATGACAAGCAAACTTTTTGGTAAGGAAGCTTTTTGGTAGATGAGCTTTTTGGTAGATAAATTATAATTCTACTAATAAATTAATTTCTCAGCACCCGGCCTTTTCCTGGAATAACCAACTATACCAGGAGATAGCTAAAAGTATGTGCAATCGACTAGACGATATCCGGTTACTGGACAATTTTTGTGGTTCACTCAAAATTAAAAATATTTGAGCCAATATCATTCAGTATGACAAGCAAACTTTTTGGTAAGGAAGCTTTTTGGTAGATAAATTATAATTCTACTAATAAATTAATTTCTCAGCACCCGGCCTTTTCCTGGAATAACCAACTATACCAGGAGATAGCTAAAAGTATGTGCAATCGACTAGACGGTATCCGGTTAATGGACAATTTTGTGGCTCACTCAAAATTAAAAATATTTGAGCCAATATCATTCAGTATGACAAGCAAACTTTTTGGTAAGGAAGCTTTTTGGTAGATAAATTATAATTCTACTAATAAATTAATTTCTCAGCACCCGGCCTTTTCCTGGAATAACCAACTATACCAGGAGATAGCTAAAAGTATGTGCAATCGACTAGACGATATCCGGTTACTGGACAATTTTTGTGGCTCACTCAAAATTAAAAATATTTGAGCCAATATCATTCAGTATGACAAGCAAACTTTTTGGTAAGGAAGCTTTTTGGTAGATAAATTATAATTCTACTAATAAATTAATTTCTCAGCACCCGGCCTTTTCCTGGAATAACCAACTATACCAGGAGATAGCTAAAAGTATGTGCAATCGACTAGACGGTATCCGGTTAATGGACAATTTTGTGGCTCACTCAAAATTAAAAATATTTGAGCCAATATCATTCAGTATGACAAGCAAACTTTTTGGTAAGGAAGCTTTTTGGTAGATAAATTATAATTCTACTAATAAATTAATTTCTCAGCACCCGGCCTTTTCCTGGAATAACCAACTATACCAGGAGATAGCTAAAAGTATGTGCAATCGACTAGACGATATCCGGTTACTGGACAATTTTTGTGGCTCACTCAAAATTAAAAATATTTGAGCCAATATCATTCAGCAAACTTTTTGGTAAGGAAGCTTTTTGGTAGATGAGCTTTTTGGTAGATAAATTATAATTCTACTAATAAATTAATTTCTCAGCACCCGGCCTTTTCCTGGAATAACCAACTATACCAGGAGATAGCTAAAAGTATGTGCAATCGACTAGACGATATCCGGTTACTGGACAATTTTTGTGGCTCACTCAAAATTAAAAATATTTGAGCCAATATCATTCAGTATGACAAGCAAACTTTTTGGTAAGGAAGCTTTTTGGTAGATAAATTATAATTCTACTAATAAATTAATTTCTCAGCACCCGGCCTTTTCCTGGAATAACCAACTATACCAGGAGATAGCTAAAAGTATGTGCAATCGACTAGACGGTATCCGGTTAATGGACAATTTTGTGGCTCACTCAAAATTAAAAATATTTGAGCCAATATCATTCAGTATGACAAGCAAACTTTTTGGTAAGGAAGCTTTTTGGTAGATAAATTATAATTCTACTAATAAATTAATTTCTCAGCACCCGGCCTTTTCCTGGAATAACCAACTATACCAGGAGATAGCTAAAAGTATGTGCAATCGACTAGACGATATCCGGTTACTGGACAATTTTTGTGGCTCACTCAAAATTAAAAATATTTGAGCCAATATCATTCAGTATGACAAGCAAACTTTTTGGTAAGGAAGCTTTTTGGTAGATGAGCTTTTTGGTAGATAAATTATAACTCTACTAAGAAATTAATTTCTCAGCACCCGGCCTTTTCCTGGAATAACCAACTATACCAGGAGATAGCTAAAAGTATGTGCAATCGACTAGACGATATCCGGTTACTGGACAATTCTGTGGCTCACTCAAAATTAAAAATATTTGAGCCAATATCATTCAGTATGACAAGCAAACTTTATGGTAAGGAAGCTTTTTGGTAGATAAATTATATTTCTATTAAAAAATTAATTTCGCAGCACCCGGGCTTTTCCTAGAATAGCCACTATACCAGGAGATAGCTAAAAGTAGAAGGTTCTGAAATACCATAAACTTACGTTTTTATAAGTCTTACATTCATGATCATATTTTTTAACATTTTAAACAGATCCATTGGAAACTTTAGATCGTGGGATTACGAATTGAACATAGTCATTCGGATTCGCTCTATAAATACTTTTCCGATGATTTGAGTTCAAGCAAGGAAAGGCTTGCAACAGTACCGGTAGCAAACGGCATGAAGAGAAGAAGAGGGTTAGGTACACTATATGCGCCTCTGCAACATACACTAGATCGAGAAGTTCTATTAATTCTAATAAAGGGTTGCTGTATTCCGAAGACATCGAAACATATTATCAGCGTGTGGTTCTTTATGAGATTAAACTTGGTATAAACTGGAATTGAACGATTATCATAATTACAATCACTCAACAGTAACGTAATTCAGTAACCTAGCCACAGAAGACATTCATGTTCTTACAAACAAGTTTATACTTGTGTATATAATTGAACGAATATCCATTAAAACAGTAGCGAATCGATGCCATATCAGCATATCTCTACTAACTTAGTGGTTGTTTTTTTATTCTTTTTGGGATCAGCTATCAATTCAATCAAGTTCACTAACACACCTGGCAGTGATCTACTAATCACTTTCAAATAAACTCGCTCGCTCGAGATTGACGTTTTGCTTTTCTCAATAGAAAGGTATTGCAATTGCTCTGAAAACCGTGTGTGTGTGTACGCGAACACAATCTCACCATCTTTTCTCAGGATGGCTGAACCGATTTTCACAAACTTAGTCCCAAATGAAAGGTGCAACGTTCCCATAGACTGCTATTGAATTTCTGATGGATCCGACTTCCTGTTCCGGAATTACAGGGTGATAAGTACGAACACGCAGAAAATGTCGATTTTAATAAATTCTGCAATGAATGTATAAAGGTGAAAATTTTTCCAAAATATGACCACAACTGCTTCGATTTGTAGTATTAGGTCACTAACATCCATTCAAAGTCTATTTGGGCACATTGGCCACCATCATCGGTTTCGGAAGCCCCGGCGGAAGTATCTAAATTCAGAATAACAGTCACATCGGTTTCTCAGAGATGGCTAGACCGATTCAACTAAACTTGGTCTCAAATGAAAGGTATTGCGTCCCCGTAAATGACTATTTAATTTCATCCCGATCCGACTTCCGGAGGTTGTGGCGTGCGATCACATAGCAAATTGCGGTTCAAACCGATACTCCGATGAAAGCAAAAAAGGTAAAAATTTCGCTAAAATGTCTCTCAAACAACTTCAAATTGCTGTTCTAGGTCACCGACGGCCAACCAAACTTTTGTTGACTACATTGACCACCATAGACGGTTCCGGAAGTGCCCGGGAAAAGCTGCCATCTTTCAAAATTGACGAACTCACATCAGTTTCCCGGAAATGGTTGAGCCGATTTTCACAAACTTAGTCCCAAATGATAGCTATAATATCCCCACAGATGTCTATAAAATTTCGTACGGATCGCTTATATGGGTCCGGAAATATAGACTAAATCGTCTGGTCACATATGAAATTCCCATATAAGCCGGAACTCAAATTTTTTTTTCGAAGGGGGACCCCATGATTCAGAAATCGAATTCGTATTTTTGATGCCAAACATCTTGAAAATGCATGAAACGTCGAGATTTTATGTTATATCGAAAATTTTTTTTTGTAAAAATCGACTTTTTGGAACTTGCCGATTTCGCACCTTTTTCAATTCAATATTACCGTGGCTGTTTTTTCTTTTACAAAGTTTTAGAACTCGAATAATGATTTCTATTCTTGTATATAGTTGTCATGTCGTGTATAATAAAAATGTAACATATACATTTGGAAGCTTATAATGAATATAAACAACGCAAAAATTCTCATGTTCATGATTGAGAAAGGCACAATTGCACCGCTAGGTGGATTAAAACAAGTTTTTCTATTATACCTAACTAAAAATCGGACATCTAAATCCAACTCTACCATCCAACGAATGATGAGAACTGATTCACACGCGTATCATTACATTAGCGATGTTTAACTTTGAGTCACCAGGGAGCGGATACATGTGGCATACAGGTAAAATTTTAATAAAGAAGCTTTTTAGCAGACGAACTTTTTGGTAGGTAGCTATAAGCTTTTTGGTAGGTGGAATATGTTTCTACTATTAATTAATATTAAAATCAATTTCTCGCCCCCATGTCTGTGAACCAATATCATTCAGTATGACAAGTTAACTTTATGGTAAGGAAGCTTTTTAGTAAATAAGCTTTTTGGTAGATATTTTTACTAAAAAAATAATTTCTCAGCACCCAGGCTTTTCCTGGAATAACCAACTATACCAGGATATAGCTAAAAGTATGGGCAATTGACTAAACATTATGTGGTTGTTAGTCATTTTGTGTTTCTTATGCAAAATTTAAAAACAGTTTATTTGCTCGATAATTATGGCAACTCCAGTAGTTCCGATTCCCGCCACCAGGCTGTGAGCTTTATCTAGAAAGCACTTTTAAGGTGGAAGTCTGTATTCAGTGAGCTTTTTAGTAGGGGAGCTTTTTGGTAGGTGAGCTTTTTGGTAGGTGAGCTTTTTGGTAGGTAAGTTCACAGAAGTGCAATAGAGCTTTTTATTTGCGGAGGACTAGCAGGATTATGCACGAAGTTGCTCGTGTACCCACTGGATCTGGCTAAAAAGAGACTGCAGATTCAGGGTTTTGCCAAAAGTCGACAAACGTTCGGTCGACATTTTGTTTGTCACAACATGTTCAACTGCATGTATAATATAGTCAAGCAGGAGGGTTTCGTAGGATTATACAAGGGACTGCATCCGGCCCTGCTGAAAGCGTGCTTTATGTCCGCTTTCTATTTTGCAATATACGACGAGATGGTGTGGATCTTGAATCACTGATAGAAAGGTAAGCGGTGATTTTATAATTTGTTTTTCAAATTTGTGTACAAAACGCGACAACGGTGACATCAGAATCCGGCCAGCCTTATAAGCAAGCAGTATTAATCGCGAATAAATTTTAGGCAATCAAATACACCCAGATTTTTTTTTCACGGGGGATACGTACCGCGTAAAAACAGCGTTATTTGGAAAAGCCGCGTATAAAACCGTCAGCAAAAGACTTTGGAATTTTTTTTACCCGGATTTCGCAGTCCTTTTGAATGCAAAAGACAGAAGATTTTCGGAAAGATGAAAGAGACGGGTCTGAAAGACTCCTTGCGACCCGCACCTCAACAATATGGGTGTTTTCGGAATGGACTTGACGAGTAGGAGCCAGAAATTTATGTTTGACGCTATTTTGAAATCCAAGATGGCGACTTTCGGTTTAACGAAATTCATAACCCAGTCAATATCTGGTATTTTCGGAATGGTGTTGACGAATAGGTGCCAGAAAGTGCGGGAATTTCGGTAAACCGGAAGTCGTCATCTAGAATTTTCAGGGGCCAGAAATTGATTTTTGATTTCATTTTGAAATCCATGATGGCGACTTCCGGCTTAAAGAAATTCTCCACAACTCAATCAATATGAGTATTTTCGGAATAGTCTTGACGAGTAGGAGACAAAGGTCGATGCTTGACGTCATTTTGAAATATTAGATGACGACTTCCGGTTTACCGAAATTCCTGCAATTTGTGGCACCTACTCGTCAAGACCATTCCAAAAATACCCATATCGCATGGCTTATAGCGAATTTCGTTAAACCGGAAGTCGTCATTTTGGATTTCAAAATGGCATCTAAAATCAATTTCTGGCACCTGCTCGTCAAGACCCTTTTCGAAAATACCCATATTGTTGAGGTGCGGGCCATAAGAAGGCTTAGAATATTTTTGCGAAATTCACGCAATGAAAAACTTCAAAAAAAATCTCTTTCTCAGCTCAAAGTTTTTCCTTTCTCATATAAAAAGGCTATGCAATCACTGTGGGTCGAGTTTTTTATACCATTTGATTCAGTTCGTCGATTTCGGAAAATGTCTAGATGTGTACGTATGTATGTATGTGTGTCATTTAAGGTTCAAGTTACCTTTTTTAAGCATGTGTTAGAATTGAACGCTTAGTAGTGTGGGTAGGAAAATGTGTTCAGCTTTGCCACCGGATTATCCATTTAAACCTTTTTAAAACTCTAAAAGAAGAATATCAGTCGATTTATTAGATCATCATGATTCAATTCATGCAAAATACCTGCTGGAAAAACCATCGGCTTAGCTAAACGGTGCTTTTGAAAAAGTGGCTGTGGTTTTTTCATTGCGCAGTTGTGGTGCGTACCCCAGCTCGGTGTGGTAGTGTGATAAAAAATCACAGCCACTTTTTCAAAAGCACCATCCAGCTAAGCCGATGGTTTTTCCAGTAGGTATTTTGCATGAATTGAATCGTGATGATCTAATAAATCGACTGATATTCTTCTTTTAGAGTTTTGAAAAGGTTTAAATGGATAATCTGGTGGCAAAGCTGAACACAATTTTTCTTACGCATACTACTAAGCCTTGAGGTAACTTGAGCCTTAAACTCACAATTTTTTTCATGATGGCTGAACCGATTTACCTAAACTTAGTTTTTAAATGAAAGATATAATGCATTCTCACGATGGTCTTTGAATTGTGACTGTAAATATGAAATGACCGCATCACAACAAAAATGATCGTTATTTTATTTCCATTTTTCTCGCATAGTGTTTCAGTTAACCATCTCTCACAGAAGCCATGGGAGAGAGAGGGCAATGAATTGATACACAGATTGAGTACCATTTATTTATTTATGGTATGGTAAACGAAATATTCAGGCAGCATGCGTTGCTTTGTTGATTTTTTCTCCACCTTCCTGTTTCTTTTATGCAAAGCTATTTTGTGTAAAACCGCCTTTTTGTTAATACTAGCTCGTTGTTTATAATAAGATGACCGCCATAACCGTATTTATATCGTAAACAAAATGATGGTCAGTTTCAATTCCTCTCACTAATGATTCCAATGAGTGAGAGATTCAGAAGAGAAACATCTTACTGTTGTAATTTATTTGTAGTGAGAACTATAATTTATTATCCATCGTTTACTGTTTTGAGTGCTGACCGTTTCATACTCTTTTGTCTAGCAGCTTTGCCATCAGTACCGTGATGGAGCTCAGCATTGGGTATAACTCTTACATAAGCAGCTATTAAATTCTTAGTTAATCCGACTTCCGGTTTTGGAGTTACGGGTTGAAGAGTGAGGTCATACAGCAAATTCCCATATAAACTGGTAACACCATGATATCTGAATGAAATAATACATATTAAAATGGTTGCACCATTACTCGAATTTGCAGGTATAAATCACTTATGATCAATCAAAGTAGCTTTGACCACGTTAACCACCTTTGTTCTTGATGCCCCCGGGGATCTCGCCAAATTTCTAAACTAATACAGTCGTGATTCGCTGGTTGGAAGTGTCACGCCCCTTGCCCCTTAGTGTTCTCTATAACTTTTTATTTGACACTTTGACTATATCTCTTTTAATTTTGCTCGCCACAAGTGTAGTGGGTTCGAAACCGTTATTTTTGCATATGAAACGATGTGATAAAAACGATTTTGCGTCGAAACCAAAAGAGATAATTGAATGGAGTCAAAGAAAGAACTGTAGAATTTGCTGAGATGCATTATTTTCACGATAATAATGGTGATGTTTATTATTTACTATTTTAAAAAAAATTACGAAAATGTTAATAATAGCACTAACTTTAAACTAATTTACTTCTAAAAGAATACTAAATTCACCTAACTGAAAGGTATTAATACATTTTTCTCTGTAAAATTTTCCTGGCTTTCGAATAAAAAGAAAAAAAAGTACAATAAGTGCCATACTTTTTCAATTAGAGCTGGTATTAGTGAAAATTAGATAAAAATATCCAAGTTGAATAACACAAACTCATGAATATAAGAAAAGCTAAGTGTATCATGTCAAAGAACGAATTATGCAGCTCTTCAAGACTAACAATATGAATTATTAAAATGATGAGGTTAACTATTAGGATTTTCAAAAACTGAACGAAAAATCGATCAAAATTGTTTAATTTTGAATAAATTACTTTGAAAAGGCTACTTAAACTCATTAGCTGAAACATGTGAGGGCATCACTCAATGCGAAATTTTCTCACCTTTCCAGTGGATCTAAAATATTTGAAATACAAAGTATACTTTTTGAGTTCCAGGTATTTTAAGACAAATAAGGTTTTAACACAAAAAGTTCAATAACTTTGTAATGATTCGATTTGATGGTATGTGTAGAACGATTTTTTTCTCCAAATATGACAGTCAATCACCCCTCGAGAGGTTCTTAACCATGAACCAAACACCCTGTATAAAGCAGCCCTTTAGAGCTGTGAAGCCCTAAATACTGATATAATGCTGGTATTGTGCCAGAAAAGGCGAAATATAGTGCTATTACTGTGCAGAGATTGACTGCTCGTTTCTGCAGTACTAATGCTACTATATAGCACCAGTGCACAAATATCAAATTTGAAAGGCTTATATTGGCACTACTAATGCTATTAAGCTTCAGCTGGCTGTCATTGTCCGCCACGGTTTTAAAACCATTTCTCATGTTTCTTTTCGGTATGATGAGCAAAAAGGAAAAAAAATTAAATAAAAATGTTCTTTTTAAAACCGTGATTGACTCTCTTCTAATGAATTGTGATGAATATTTTCAATGGGTTTTCGTTCTGACATATGAATGTTTTACGAAAATTACCTTTAGTAAGTCTCGAACTGAGGTATCTTGCCTCGTCCTTCACGGTAAGTGCGCTGCGTTTGCTCCCTGGACTATATTGCATATGTTCGATTGAAATGAAATATGCCGAATATAATCTTCGAGAAGAGTTGCATAACAAATAAATCCACAGCATTAAAATAGCATTATATTGGCTTTTTATTTGCTCTATAATGGCATTAAATGCACTTGTGAAGCTTACATGCTTTAACGACCCTTGAAGCATGTACGCGTTATATCAGCTTTATATACGCATATAGAGCAAGCGATAATGCTATATTTCGGCTGTGCAGTTATGCATTATTGATGCTAATATAGAGCTTTATTGCATTGTTAATGCTGTAATGGAGTTTCAATGCAACATTAGTGCAAATCTCGACAAACATATGATTACGGCCTAAAAGCCAACTGTCAAAATCCACTTTGAATAGAAATTCCAGACAAATCGTTACACGCCAATCACAGGTGTTGGTAGTAAACGAAAGAGAAAAGTTTTCTCTTTCATAAACAACAAAACGGAAAAATTTGTTTATGGGCCCTTTTCTTAATGAAAAAGACTATACTTGAAAAGGGAACAAAAACATCGCAACACCAAGAAAGGGATCAAAATAAACGTCACATAATCATTTGCTGTAAACAAAAGGGCTCACCCACACGCACTATAAGCTAACGTCTCGCCGAAAAGGGATTATGGGAGAGGGCACAAAACCCGTGCGATGTTTCAAAAGGGACCAAAACATTTATCTACAAAAAACGTTCAAAATACAATTTTTTTAATAAATCTGTTATATTATTCGGAAAAAATGGTTAATTTAACACGGCATTGAGTTGTTTGGTCCTTAAATCAAGCTCCAGTTCATAAATGGGAATATAAAGAACGATGTAATTTTTCAGACGCCATTTTCTTAACATGAGCATATTGTAGATAATGCCTTATGAAATGTTGACGTCGGTTTGTGTTTACTTCAAAGGCCACGGCCGCCATGATTAATTTTGCAAGTATAACACTAATCCAGCTTTTTACGTGCCATAATGGCGGTCTAAATTGTTTAGTTCGTAATACGTTTAATGGCCCTTTTTTGACAATCGTTTGCGCCAGTTTGACAGCAACGCCCAGTTGAAGATGTCGGGCGTTCATTGAATAAACATCCAACGCATTGGACTAACGTAGGATGACTTGATCACACTGGGCCGTTGACGTAAACGATTATTGTCAAAAAAGGGCCATTAAACGTATTATGAACTGAACAATTTAGACCGCTACTATGACACGTAAAAAGCTGGATACACTTAAAAGTGTCAAATGTTCCCACCTTTCTTTCTCTTCATCTTCATCTTGTACCTTATTACACGGTTAAATAAAACAACCTGCAGAATAAGTTCTTTTAACGTACTTTTAAGTTGTGCGTCGCTTTCGCACTTATTAGTGTTGTCAAAAACAAAAAGAGAGATTCGACTCAGTCGAGGTCTTCCGTGGAGGAAGGTACTTTTGAGTTGTTTGGGGTGAACTCAAAATTAGGTAAATTCAACTTAAATTTGAGTATAAAAAACCTATCAATGAGTTGTAATTTTTGCCGTGGTTAAATGGAAACTACCTTCAACACGGTTTACCTAATTTTAAGTTCCCCCACGATACCACGAGATTGAGTCAAAGGAACTCAATTTTAGGTAGTTTTTCGTTTCCGTGTACCGACGCTATCTCGCCATAATTGAATTATAGCACAGATATCTGTGATTATAGTAAACAAGTTGAAAGGCTTTTGTTTTGATTGGTAGTGAAACCGGTTTGCTTCTGTCCTGTGTGTCGTGCAGTCATCTCCATCAAAACAAGAAGGCATGCATTCATGCGCAGTGAAGAGTGTCCCTACTCCGATACCTACCTTTTCGTATAAACATATGTTCCCATTTGAAGAGTAAATAGTCAACAGAGACATATATCTATCATCAATTGACCATGGTTTGTTTGCTCGGAACACTAGTGAAATACAATACATAACCAATTTGTGGACAAAGTTGTCAGTTCTAAAAATATTCCTAGTCCACATGGTTGATTTCATGCTGAATAAGCGAATGAAGTAAGAATGTATGACGACAAATGATACGCTTATATCCATACTCATGTTCTCTTTTCAGCGATTAGTTTGGAAAACGCTTGTGTCGGGTGTGGGTGCTAAATTTGCTACATTATGGCAACGTAACACGTGAACTTTTCCCGTGTGATCCAAGTGTTGTAAAAACATCTAAGAAAGAAGGTAACAATACCGATGGCTTCGTTTGGAGCGCCAATAACTTCGACTGTATTGAATGCGATTGACCTCACATATCAACATCGATGAAATAAAGAACGACATGGAATCATCGTAAGCACAGGGTACAACGATTATTGGCAGCTACACGGCACAGTGATGTGCTAACCTTAAACAAAGAAGAAATCAGCATTGAAAGTTGTGATATAACACCTACTGTGGGTGCAAGTTGAAGGAAGAAAGGAAAAAAAATCGGCCGAATCTCTTGTATCCTACAAACTTTATCGGTGAGACTGATAAGATCCGCGCAGCCCTTGAGTTAGGTGATAAATAATGGATCGTGAAAAGGATGATAAGTCTTCCAATACGGGAATCGCTGGTGGATTCGCTGCCTGTGTTACACGGTTCATTTGCCAACCGTTGGATGTGCTGAAAATCCGTTTCCAGCTCCAGGTAGAACCACTCAGCCAGGATCACATGACTTCCAAATATCGCACTATTGTGCAATCGACAAGACTGGTCTATCAAGAGGAAGGACTGCGTGCCTTCTGGAAGGGTCACAACCCTGCTCAGGTGCTTTCTATCATCTACGGTGTATCTCAGTTTTCTTCCTATGAACATTGCAATCATCTGCTGAGAAAAATTAAAACTTTTGAGGAACATCAGAATGTACGGAATTTTCTCTGTGGTGCTCTGAGTGGCACGGTGGCGACTGTGATTACACTACCACTAGATGTGGTTCGAACACGACTGATTTCGCAAGACCTTAATCGGGGGTACAAAAATTCTGTTCAAGGGTTAAAACTGATCTACAGATATGAGGGAGTCAAAGGGTTATATCGAGGCTTAGGCCCCGCTGTTCTTCAAATAGCGCCACTAACGGGCGGTCAGTTTATGTTTTACAACATTTTTGGCAGTATGTTCCGGCAGTATTTCAATATAAGCACAGGCGAAACGCTCCCAGCAATAGAGCTTTTTATTTGCGGAGGACTAGCAGGATTATGCACGAAGTTGCTCGTGTACCCACTGGATCTGGCTAAAAAGAGACTGCAGATTCAGGGTTTTGCCAAAAGTCGACAAACGTTCGGTCGACATTTTGTTTGTCACAACATGTTCAACTGCATGTATAATATAGTCAAGCAGGAGGGTTTCGTAGGATTATACAAGGGACTGCATCCGGCCCTGCTGAAAGCGTGCTTTATGTCCGCTTTCTATTTTGCAATATACGACGAGATGGTGTGGATCTTGAATCACTGATAGAAAGGTAAGCGGTGATTTTATAATTTGTTTTTCAAATTTGTGTACAAAACGCGACAACGGTGACATCAGAATCCGGCCAGCCTTATAAGCAAGCAGTATTAATCGCGAATAAATTTTAGGCAATCAAATACACCCAGATTTTTTTTTCACGGGGGATACGTACCGCGTAAAAACAGCGTTATTTGGAAAAGCCGCGTATAAAACCGTCAGCAAAAGACTTTGGAATTTTTTTTACCCGGATTTCGCAGTCCTTTTGAATGCAAAAGACAGAAGATTTTCGGAAAGATGAAAGAGACGGGTCTGAAAGACTCCTTGCGACCCGCACCTCAACAATATGGGTGTTTTCGGAATGGACTTGACGAGTAGGAGCCAGAAATTTATGTTTGACGCTATTTTGAAATCCAAGATGGCGACTTTCGGTTTAACGAAATTCATAACCCAGTCAATATCTGGTATTTTCGGAATGGTGTTGACGAATAGGTGCCAGAAAGTGCGGGAATTTCGGTAAACCGGAAGTCGTCATCTAGAATTTTCAGGGGCCAGAAATTGATTTTTGATTTCATTTTGAAATCCATGATGGCGACTTCCGGCTTAAAGAAATTCTCCACAACTCAATCAATATGAGTATTTTCGGAATAGTCTTGACGAGTAGGAGACAAAGGTCGATGCTTGACGTCATTTTGAAATATTAGATGACGACTTCCGGTTTACCGAAATTCCTGCAATTTGTGGCACCTACTCGTCAAGACCATTCCAAAAATACCCATATCGCATGGCTTATAGCGAATTTCGTTAAACCGGAAGTCGTCATTTTGGATTTCAAAATGGCATCTAAAATCAATTTCTGGCACCTGCTCGTCAAGACCCTTTTCGAAAATACCCATATTGTTGAGGTGCGGGCCATAAGAAGGCTTAGAATATTTTTGCGAAATTCACGCAATGAAAAACTTCAAAAAAAATCTCTTTCTCAGCTCAAAGTTTTTCCTTTCTCATATAAAAAGGCTATGCAATCACTGTGGGTCGAGTTTTTTATACCATTTGATTCAGTTCGTCGATTTCGGAAAATGTCTAGATGTGTACGTATGTATGTATGTGTGTCATTTAAGGTTCAAGTTACCTTTTTTAAGCATGTGTTAGAATTGAACGCTTAGTAGTGTGGGTAGGAAAATTTGTGTTCAGCTTTGCCACCGGATTATCCATTTAAACCTTTTTAAAACTCTAAAAGAAGAATATCAGTCGATTTATTAGATCATCATGATTCAATTCATGCAAAATACCTGCTGGAAAAACCATCGGCTTAGCTAAACGGTGCTTTTGAAAAAGTGGCTGTGGTTTTTTCATTGCGCAGTTGTGGTGCGTACCCCAGCTCGGTGTGGTAGTGTGATAAAAAATCACAGCCACTTTTTCAAAAGCACCATCCAGCTAAGCCGATGGTTTTTCCAGTAGGTATTTTGCATGAATTGAATCGTGATGATCTAATAAATCGACTGATATTCTTCTTTTAGAGTTTTGAAAAGGTTTAAATGGATAATCTGGTGGCAAAGCTGAACACAATTTTTCTTACGCATACTACTAAGCCTTGAGGTAACTTGAGCCTTAAACTCACAATTTTTTTCATGATGGCTGAACCGATTTACCTAAACTTAGTTTTTAAATGAAAGATATAATGCATTCTCACGATGGTCTTTGAATTGTGACTGTAAATATGAAATGACCGCATCACAACAAAAATGATCGTTATTTTATTTCCATTTTTCTCGCATAGTGTTTCAGTTAACCATCTCTCACAGAAGCCATGGGAGAGAGAGGGCAATGAATTGATACACAGATTGAGTACCATTTATTTATTTATGGTATGGTAAACGAAATATTCAGGCAGCATGCGTTGCTTTGTTGATTTTTTCTCCACCTTCCTGTTTCTTTTATGCAAAGCTATTTTGTGTAAAACCGCCTTTTTGTTAATACTAGCTCGTTGTTTATAATAAGATGACCGCCATAACCGTATTTATATCGTAAACAAAATGATGGTCAGTTTCAATTCCTCTCACTAATGATTCCAATGAGTGAGAGATTCAGAAGAGAAACATCTTACTGTTGTAATTTATTTGTAGTGAGAACTATAATTTATTAGCCATCGTTTACTGTTTTGAGTGCTGACCGTTTCATACTCTTTTGTCTAGCAGCTTTGCCATCAGTACCGTGATGGAGCTCAGCATTGGGTATAACTCTTACATAAGCAGCTATTAAATTCTTAGTTAATCCGACTTCCGGTTTTGGAGTTACGGGTTGAAGAGTGAGGTCATACAGCAAATTCCCATATAAACTGGTAACACCATGATATCTGAATGAAATAATACATATTAAAATGGTTGCACCATTACTCGAATTTGCAGGTATAAATCACTTATGATCAATCAAAGTAGCTTTGACCACGTTAACCACCTTTGTTCTTGATGCCCCCGGGGATCTCGCCAAATTTCTAAACTAATACAGTCGTGATTCGCTGGTTGGGCCACAAATAAACTTGATTTCAAATGAAATAAATTTCATTTGGTTCTACCTTTTGCTTCCGAAGTTAGAGGATGTTCAATAAAGTCAAACTGGAATTTCCCATTTAAATCGTTACAATCGTAATACCTCAGATCATGAAAATCTATTGGAATGGTCACCAAATTACATCGATTCGCAGTTCTAGATTACTGATTGTCAATCAAATATTCTTTGAATATATTGTTCACTATCGACAATTCCGGAACTCCCGACTTCCGGGCATATTACACAATTAAAGTTACATCGATTCTTCGGTGATGACTGAACCGATTTTCTCAAATCATATCTCGAATGGAAGGTATAATATACTGTTGGGTGATGCTTCAATCCCCCTACCATCAGAGTTAAAAATAATCGAAGCTCTTTTTTGACGGCTGAAAATGAACCTGATGCGACTCGCGGTGAATAGAAAAAATATTTATTCAAATATCCATGTTATTCATTCAGTTGAATATCGTACAATATATTCATTTCCATAATTATCTAAGAAAATGTTTTCAAATGCCGGTAAAGCATATGAAACAACAATCATCGTCGCTTACATTGTGCCAGGGCCTACTTTGATGCGTTTGATTCGTTGCTGCACGGTCGCTTCGTGTAATAATCGGAGACGAATGAAAATATGCATGGATGAATGGGTGGTTTGTTCGTTTGACGTTTTCAGCTGCGTCACTGAATATTGAAAATGAATGCGCCTGAATTTGAACAATTTTCATTCAATGAATTTGAATATTTTTAACTCTGCCTACCATACCATTATACCTCCCCTCCCCCTTGGGCCACCCTCACACCCGCATTCCCTTCATCCACACCGCATACCGAAATGCGATAAAGGAGGAAGATTGCACAATGTATTGAATTTAAAGTTGAAGTGAACTATCCAAAGTATTGGGACCATATCAAGTCAAAAGTTCAAAATTTGCCTAGTAATTTTGAAGAACCATCATCCACGCGAACCAAAGTCAAATAAAGTGGCTATGTTCCCAAATATAAGCAACTTATAATAGAGGGATTCCATGAGAAACCGGCCGACCGCAAAATATGACCATCGTCGATTCGAACGAAACTTTGCAGGTGTGTTCGCTGTATGAATCTCCATGATATTCTCTGGCAATTGGAATATTTTGATACAAGAGTAATTTTTCAAAAGGGCGTAAACGTTTCTACGTGTATGAATTTCAAAATTTTTTTGTTCGATTACTGTATTTTATACAGCAAAACTATCTAAGAACAAGTTACAGGGAATGAATACTTCTGTCCGAAAAAAATATACACTGAAAAAAATGTGTCATTTTTCACAAAAAACAAAAATTTATGATAAAAATTTAAATTGCGAAAAAACCCATTTTTTAATTTTTTTTTTATATTTTGTTACCAAAAACCTAAAGAGAAAAGAAACATTTTGATTGTGATTGCATGATGAAGAAAAAATCGGTAAAAAAGTTTTTCTAACAATAACTTCGTACATGTTTTTAAATTTCATACTAATTGACATACAAAATTGTAATTTTATTACAGAATATAATTCTAAGCACCATTTAAAATCAAAATTCATTTAACAAAAATCTTCCAAAATGCGATAGTTTTCGAGATATTTGAAATTTTGCTACTTCAAAAACAATTAATTCGTGTAATTATGCTCTTTTTAAAAGTTATTCACGTTACCCCATCAAAAAATGTCAAAAATTTAATGTTTATCGTTTTAAAGACGTAAAAGCAACCTTTTTAGTGTATTTGGATCATGGAGAAGCTTTCAATAAAAAAGTTTTCCTAACAACAACTTTCGAAATTTTTTTGACGTAGGACTACGTCTTTGTTTTCGATATAGGGGTGCACGTTGCAAATTCTACAAAAATGGTATGTAACGAAAAGTGTTCCAATTTTAAACACATATAATTCAGCCATCTCACGATAAATTTTCAAAATTTTTTGCGCATGTCGCCCCGAACTACTTCTAAGAATAGATTCCAATAGATAAACCCAAAGATTTTTGATATCATGGCATTAAAAATTTAAATAATGAACAACCTAGTCAAAATATCGCGAATTTACACACAGAAGATAGCGCTTCCCTAGTCCAGCACGACAGATTTGTGTACCTAGCGCGCTACGCTTCTATGGATGACGTCATCATCGACTATTTAAACGGACCGATTTCGCCGAGCCAGCTCAGTTGCTAAGCTTGTTGAACGGCGGGCGAAGTAGATCACTGCGCTGTGTGTTTTCACAGCCAGTGTAGCTGAGTTAGAAGTCCGTGGCTGTGGAGGTACGCTACCCTATGCCGTCCAATAGGCAACCGCTCCAACTGCTTCCTAAATGCCGCTGTAATGTTGCCAGTAAATTTTTGGTTTAACTAGCACATGTATTTGCTATTTGCGCTTGAAATTAAGTAATGTAGTGGTAGTAATAAGCTTCCCATTTTGGTTTAAACGCAAGAACAGTTTTTAAAACAGGATTTGATTAATTAGTTTAGCTCATTTAAGCAATTTTATCAATTCTGTAATTTAAAGGGAATTTTACGGAACTTGGTGAATTTGGCACCACTTGCAACTGGTATAATCAACCTGCACAAAGTGTTGCATAACGCAGGGCTGTTTTTTGGAACAAAATGTGTTATCATTCAGCCCTTCGCTATGCAAAATCACGATATTATGACAGACGGGCTAAGCGCGGCGTTTCGGGAAAGGCCCCGTGGAATTTTTGTGAAATGCGCTAATAGTGTCGTGGTGGTACTTTCGCTCTACCCACCATCATCAGCATTGACTAATTTTACATTGTGCGCTTGGGATCAATGTTTGGGGCGAATGTGTTGGTAGGTAGGGGAACTGGCGGTAAAATGAACACGTTAAGCAAAGTCATTATTTTCTAACTGATAAGTGAATGAGATATTACGATCACCTTATATGTTTCTTGTTGGACATGTTTTGTGCATATCTGGTAAAAATACTGTCCAGAAATTAGACATGTTTATAGCGAGTGGGTAAAATGAACATGTGAACAGCTTCTGGTGACCTGCAAAATGTCCTATATGTATGCAATGCGCAGCGCTGGGAAGCATTTTCCGATCAATGCTGATATCCCAGCAAATCATGAGCTTTGCATACACACAGGGCATTTTGCAGGCAAAAAAAATTGTCACGGAAGAACTGAATTTTCATGACGTAATATTAACCATTTTACAATCCTGTGGCATCGAAACACATCTACAAACATGGGGTTATCCATGGGTGTTTGAACTTTTAGGATCTGTTTGAGAGCAAATAGAAAGCTTGGTCTATACATGAGATGTGATTATATTGTCTAAAATTTAATTTTTCTTCACCGGTCCGGTGTTTTTCCCACAAACTAAGTACTAAGAAAATAAATATTTTACATTAAGTAGTATAGTCCTACGTCTACAGTTCGTGCAACCCCATAGGGCTGACCCTTGTAGTTTTTTATAATTCTTACTATTTGCAGTCAAAAATGCAATTTTCTTTTTGAATATGATTCTAAACGCCATTTTAAATCGAAATGCTCTTAACAAAAATTTTCTAAAATGTAGTAGTTCTCGAGATATTTTAACTTTTGTTTTAACAACACAATTATTTTGTTTTATTACGACCTTTTCATAAGTTAGTCGCGTTTCTCCATCAACAATAATAGGTTTTTCAAAAGGCCCGTAAACTTTCGTGCAACTTTCTCTTTGACATCAAGGCGATATTATAAACCATTTGAAAGTTACATGAAACTACTACATTTTAGAAAATTTTTGTTAAGAGCATTTCGATTTAAAATGGCGTTTAGAATCATATTCAAAAAGAAAATTGTATTTTTGACTGCAAATAGTAAGAATTATAAAAAAAGGTCAAAAGTTGTTAGGAAAACTTTTTTTATTGAAAGCTTCTCCAGGATTCAAATACACTAAAAAAGTTGCTTTTACGTCTTTAAAACGATAAACATTAAATTTTTGACATTTTTTGAAGGGGTAACACGAATAACTTTTAAAAAGAGCATAATTACACGAATTAATTGTTTTTGAAGGAGCAAAATTTCAAATATCTCGAAAACTATCGCATTTTGGAAGATTTTTGTTAAATGCATTTTGATTTTAAATGGTGCTTAGAATTATATTCTGTAATAGAATTACAATTTTGTATGTCTATTAGTATGAAATTTAAAAACATGTACGAAGTTATTGTTAGGAAAACTTTTTTACCGATTTTTTCTCCATCATGCAATCACATTCAAAATGTTTCTTTTCTCTTTAGGTTTTTGGTAACAAAATATAAAAAATTTAAAAAAATGGGTTTTTTCGCAATTTAAATTTTTATTATAAATTTTTGTTTTTTTGAAAAATGACACATTTTTTCAGTGTATATTTTTTTCAGACAGAAGTATTCATTCCCTGTAACTCGTTCTCAGATAGTTTTGCTGTATAAAATACAGTAATCGAACAAAAAAAATTGGAAATTCATACACGTAGAAACGTTTACGCCCTTTTGAAAAGTTGCTCTTGAGTCAAAATAATCCTATTATCTGTGGAATATATTTAGTCTTGCATGGCGGTGAAACGTGTTAAGTTTCATTGGAATCTAAGATGGTCGGTCACGATTTTAAAGATTTTCGGACGGATCTTCGTGGAATTCCTCAATACGTCCCTCCCGTTCTTTTCTTCTACTTCATTTGTCTGTTTTTGTTTTACTTCTATTAGTCTGCTTTTCCACTACTCATGTAAACTAAAAAATCAGTCAATTTATACGCTTCTACTTAATGTCCTAATTTTTTTTTCTTTTAATTCGGCATGTTCTTTTTCCTTTTATCACTGTGTCTTAATTTGGATTCATTATAACACTCACTAGCACAATCAAATGCATATGCTCTCATATACACTCATAGTATCTCATCCAAAACGTACAAACGCCACTAGCCTTCGCGATAACACAAACCGGGTCACAAACGCTGACATGCAATTGTAATCATAGACATATACTCGTGATCTCGCCAACAACCTACCGCTCGCGCGATCATGAGTCGGTCACGTTAGGATGTCCCTGCCCTCGTTCTTGGCAGCCTAGATTCATGTCTTCAGTTGGACCAATAAAAAATGGGGCTCATTTTCATTAGACAACACATTCCATGGAGACATGACCGGGAACTCTGCTGTTATGGGGGAATTATTTATTTATTTATTCAACTTCATCTTTGACGCAAAGCGCCATACAGATTGCTATTTAAACTAATTGCATAAGTACTATTCATCACAATACACACAGCATATCAAATTTACGTAACTTAACATACACAAAAACACTTATTCTGTAGGCTCCCATAAGTTAAATTTCTCGTGAAATTCCCGAAAGCAAGTCCCTCTCGGCCAAGTTGACGGCGACAATGCTGCATTTCTCAGTTTCAAATCTACTCCAACCTTGAACGAAATGAAAGGCATCGAAGCTACTTCTTTCCAGTCTGGCACAAGTTTTTTCATAACGGCAGGGTTCTTTCCGAGCGATTTTGTTACCATATTTCACTAACTGAATTTTTCACTCTCGTGAAAAATAGCCAGCAGAAATTAGCGGAGGAGCTCGGTAACCAGTTAGACAAATTACCAAGACCAGAAACGTTTCGGGAGCCATGCTGCAGTTTGATTGACGAGAACGGAGACGATTGGTCTGAAGGAGAGCTTGAGTCTGCAAACGATTGGGTAACTTCGTTCGATCTACCAGCAATCGTTTCTTTTTTTTTTTTCAATTCGTTTATTTGATAAGGCAGGTTTGCGTTAGCTTAAAGGTGCCAATTTTGTTTTGTTTTACATTTTAAATTACTTAAAACTAGGGGATTACATATTGATTTTTGAAATTAAACTAAGGCGCATTTATAGCTATACATATACACAAGGGGGTAATAAAACTTTCGTAAGATTAGTGGGTCATTTAGTTTTTATGGCAATATAGTTTGACATTTTTAGCAATGAGATTATTGGAGCAAATAATGTTTAACTAAGGGGGAAAATTTTTACGACTATCTTAAAAGTAGAAATAATTAGAGGGCGTGATTAAATTTTGTAAAGATTCGGAGACATTAATTAGAGTTATTTTATGTGGTAGTAGAGTTGGGCATTTTCAACGAGATCATATAATATAATAGTTAAAACTAGAAAAGGCAAGAAGAGCTAAATGCTTCATGAAGATATTTGGGGGGGGGGGGGGGGGGAAGGGGTGTTACTTCTGTATATAAGAGTCAGGGGAAGTAGGGTGGACAAACATGGCAGGGGGAGAACATTATTTCAGTTTCAGACTTCGGGAGATCAACGGATGGATTACAGAATCAGGGTGGCCTTCATCAGGAAGAATCATGTACTGGGACGCCGGGTGGTCGTTCTCAAGATGGCAGGGGTTTCTCCAGACGATTTCGTAGTGCGGCTCAGATGTTGATCGGCTACATTTCGAGTTGTGCGTGTGATGTTCGTGCTTTAGGTCCCGTGTTTGTTGGCTCATTCGACAGGGATGTTTTGTGTCGCCTTGGAGTCGCATCAAACCATCGTGGGTGTATGGTACAGGTGGATGAGAGCGTTTCTGAGAATGATAAGGAAAAAGGGGCAGTTAAAGTTGGATATTGATGGTTTTTATGAGTGTATATAAGGGACATATAGAGGACATCGCGGCTTACCAACACATCTCGAACCGGGACGTTGGGTGGTCTTCCTCGGGCCCGGAGGGTGTCCATAAGCCGAGACCTGGCGGAACTGTACTCGGTGCACGCCCAGACTATGTGCTCTATATCGTGATAACCGTCGCCACAAGCGCAGATACCACTCTCCACGAGCCCAATACGTCGGAGATGTGCATCCAGCGTGTAATAGTTCGCCATGAGTCGGGACATCACACGAATGAAGTCACGACCCACATCCATCCCCTTGAACCAAGGTTTCGTCGATACCTTAGGGACTATCGAATGTAGCCACCTTCCTAGCTCCCCATTGCTCCACGAGGTTTGTCAACTTTCGAGGGTTCTCTGATGAGTAATACTGAAAAATTCGTGGCAGCAAATTGGTCTTTCAAAAACGTCACCTTCAATGGCACCCACCTTAGCTAAGGAGTGCGCCTTCTCATTGCCCGGGGTCACTGAGTTTGTAGGAGGCGGTGAACTTTTGATTGAAAATACCGAAGCCAGTGGACCCTTCGAGGTTTGATCCGTCAGTATAAAACATCTTAGAACAGTCGACTTCTCGGAATTTATTATAAAAAATATTTGGAACCACTTGTGGGCGTATGTGGTCCGGAATTCCTATAATCTCATCTTTCATGGATGTGTCGAAGAAAACAGTAGATTCAGAAGTATTTATGAAATGCACACGGTTGGGATTGTAAGAAGAAGGATTAATATTTTGCGCCATATAGTCAAAGTACAGGGACATAAAACGGGTCTGAGAATTGAGCTCAACAAGCCTTTCGAAGTTTTCAATCACCAACGGGTTCAAGATATCGCATCGAATGAGCAATCGATATGAGAGTTCCCAAAATCGATTTTTCAGCGGGAGAACGCCCGACAGGACTTCGAGACTTATCGTATGGGTCGACTGCATGCACCCTAAGGCGATACGCAAACAACGATACTGAATTCTTTCGAGTTTGATGAAATGTATGTTCGCGGCGGATCGAAAGCAGAAGCATCCGTATTTCAGTACCGACAGTATTGTTGTTTGAATTAACCTAATTAGGTCTCCTGGGTGGGCACCCCACCACGTTCCGATTATTGTACGAAGAAAGTTGATCTTTTGTTGGCATTTCTGTTTCAGATACCGAATATGGCATCCCCAAGTACCTTTCGAGTCGAACCAGACCCCTAGATATTTTACTTTGAAGACCTGAGCTATAGTTTGACCCATTAATAGAAGCTGTAGTTGTGCTGGTTCACGCTTCCTAGAAAATACAACTAGCTCAGTTTTCTCCGTGGAGGATTCGATACCCAGCTTAATAGCCCATGCAGACAAATTGTCCAAGGTATTCTGTAATGGTCCTTGTAGATCGACAGCTTTGGGTCCCGTAACAGACACCACGCCATCGTCTGCAAGTTGTCTTAACGTGCAGGAATTGTCAAGACATTCATCAATGTCGTTGACGTAGAAATTGTATAACAGGGGGCTTAGACATGAGCCCTGGGGAAGGCCCATGTAGCTAAATCGTGATGTCGATAAGTCACAATGCGAAAAATGCATGTGCTTTTCCGACAACAAGTTTAGAAAAAAAAAGTTGTTTAAAGTCGCTGAAAGACCATGCTGGTGCAGCTTCTCTGAAAGAATGTTGATAGAAACTGAATCAAAAGCCCCCTTTATATCTAGGAACACTGATGCCATCTGCTCTTTACTAGCATAGGCCATTTGAATTTCGGTTGAGAGCAACGCAAGACAATCGTACGTCCCTTTGCCTTTGCGAAAGCCAAATTGTGTATCTGACAGTAAGCCATTTGCTTCGACCCAATTGTCGAGGCGGGATAAAATCATTTTCTCGAACAACTTCCGGATACAAGATAGCATTGCGATCGGTCGATACGAATTGTGGTCGGAGGCTGGTTTTCCTGGTTTTTGGATGGCGATGATCTTCACTTGCCTCCAATCGTGTGGGACAATGTTAGCCTCAAGAAACTTATTAAATAAGTTCAACAAGCGTCTCTTGGCAGAGTCTGGCAGATTCTTCAACAAGTTGAATTTGATTCTGTCTGGCCCTAGAGCTTTATTGTTACACGACAAGAGAGCAAGTGAGAACTCCACCATCGAAAAAGGTGTTTCGTTCGCGTTATCTGTGCCGGGGCGGAATCCGGACAATCCTTCTTGGCGAAATCGAATATCCAACGGTTTGAATATTCCACGCTCTCATTAGTACTGTTTTGATTTCGCATACGTCGGGCTGTTCCCCAAAGAGTGCTCATCGATGTTTCTCTCGTTAATCCGTCGACGAACCGGCGCCAATAACCGCGTTTTTGGCTTTCATCAAACTCTTCATTCGCTTGTCTAACGTCGCGTACTGTCGAAAACTAGCGGGTAACCCGTCATTCCGGAAGGTCTTAAACGTGGCGGCCTTCTCTGCGTACACGTCTGAGCACTCTTTATCCCACCAGGGATTGGGAGAACGTTTTTGTATGTTCGCGCCGGGTACTGGCTTAGTCTGAGCTTGATTCGCGCTGTCGAGAATCAAGCCAGCCAAAAAGCTGTACTCTTCCTCCGGAGGAAGTTCTTGAGTAGATTCGATGTTGTCGGATATCGCGGCATAATCTTCCAATCGATATTTCGTGTGAGGTCATACGAAATATTGTTTCCAATGGCCTTGAGCCGTTATTGATTGAGACTACGATCGGCAGATGGTCGCTACCGTGGGGATCAGGGATTACCTTCCACGCGCATTCTAACTTTAGCGAGGTCGAGCAAAGGGATAAATCTAATGCGCTTGGGCGCGCTGGTGGGGGAGGAATCCGTGTCATTTCACCCGTGTTTAGAATTGTCATGTTGAAGTTGTCGCGAATATTGTGAATTCAAGAGGAACGGTTATCATCATAAAGGCAACCCCATTCCGTACCGTGAGAGTTGAAATCGCCTAAAACTAGTCGCGGTGCAGGCAGGGATTCTATGATGTCATGTAGCCGGCGATGCCCAATCGCGGTGTTGGGGGGAATATATATGGAAGCTATGCAAAGATCTTTGCCTTTGGTTGTTACTTGACAAGCGACAACTTCAATACCTGTTATCGAGGGAAGGTTAATTCTGTAGAAGGAATAGCGCTTTTTGATCCCCAAAAGCACTCCTCCATAGGGGGTGTCTCGATCCAGGCGAATAATACTAAAATCGTGGAAGTTGAGATCTATATCTGAAGTTAACCAAGTTTCACATAATGCAAATGCATCGCAACTTAAACTGTTTATTAAAATTTTGAAGGAATCGATTTTCGGGATGATACTTCTACAAATCCACTGTAAAACAGTGATCAAATTCGTGACCTTGTTCGATGAGTTAGCCATCGAAGGATACAATCGCTGAAAGGAGGGGCCATTTAGCAGTCAACTGCTTCAAAAATGTTCTTACTGTAGGGAGAAAAGCTAACATAAGACTTTTAATAGGATCAGTTATATTGAAAGTTTTTATTATCCAGTCCACAATGTCCGAGAGTTTGATAATTCCAGTGCCGCGATTATTCTCGAACTGAAACAGAGGAACACTTGGGATTTTTGATGTTCCGGGAAGTGCTGGGAGCTCCTTCTCTGAGTTTAATCCTCCGAGACCAGGAGCTAATTGTTTCGGTTTGGTTGCAACACTTCCAATAGATGTTTACAACGAACTTTGAGAGAGGAAATGTTCCTCCTCTTCCTATAACTTCTAGGCGCCCTAGTAGATGTTCCCTCTTGTGGGTCATCAGCCTCGCCCTCGTTAGGAGGCAAGTGAGCATAGATGTTTGTTGAGGTTGGTGGTGTAGCATTCTTTAACATTTCTGCGAAAGAATGTTTGGATCGTCCCGCAAGGGAACGTTTCAGTTTATCCCCGCGTAGTTTGTACGCGGGACATGCTGAGATATCATGCAGACTCTCCGCACAGTAAGGACTCTTTTCGGCTTGCTTACTGCACGAATCATCTAGATGATTCTCCCCGCATTTTCCACAGCGGGCCTTATTGCTACAATGGGTGGCTGTGTGACCCAATTGTTTACACTTTGTGCAATTCATGACCCGCGGCACAAACAGACGCACAGGCAGACGAACCTTGTGCAAGAGGACGTAATTTGGCAAAGCGGTACCAGCGAAGGTCAACCGATAAGAGTTTGATTGGGGGTACGTTTTTGAACCATCCCCCGCAACTACTACTGAGTGCAAACGCTTGCACTCAAGTATTTTCACTGGCTGAAGTATGCGGTCTCTAAAACGGCCAACCGCGTACTGCAGCAGATCCTCGCATGTCAAACTGTCATCGGTGACAACGCCTTCAGACTGTACTTTTACAGCTGGAATATACACGTGATAGTCCTTCGTAAAGTGCTCGCAGCAAGCAATATCGTTTGCCTGCTTTGAGTTAGTCAGAACGACCCTCAGCCTGTCTGAGCGGACCTTTTTTATTTCGGTCACAGCCGAGAACCGTTCCGTTAGGTCTTTTGAAATCTGTAATAGATTCAGCGATTTTGTTTTGGGTCGAAAGAAGACCACAAAGGGACCGGTCGAGAGCTCTGGATATTGTTTGGATCGGGGGAGAGCCTTAGGAGTCGACTCGATCTCCATTTGGCCATCCGTGGAGGAAGCCATCGACACCGTCAACGCACGGGGTCAGCACCCGCGCAGACGGGAAAAAGCCGTAAATGTATCAAAAGGGTAGATTTCACTTATCTGTATACTCGTTTCCCATGACGCACCAGTCCAGCTTAAATAGCTGGTTATTGTTCAATCCTCGCTTTACGAACAAAAGGTTGAGGAATGTGGCCTAACGGTTAACACACGCACAGAAGAAAATAAAAGTCCAAACCTCGAAGAGGCAGAGAATGGCAAAATAACCTTGAACGCGGATTACTGCACTGTTCTTTTTCCAACAGACCGAAAACAAAACACTTCTATCTCGATCGAGCGATGCGTACAGACTGAGCAATCGTTTCGTTGATAGCCGCGACCTGTTGCTTTAATTGACGCACCTCTTGAAATAAATCCAACGCACAGTTTTCAGTCTGTGATTCTGTGCGAACAGCAGCAATCGCAGGTCGCCCGGGTACAAAGCCGGCAGACTTCGATAGCAACTTGCGTTTCTTAGAAAATGCCTCAAAGTGACGATCATCGATCATGATGTCGGTGCAAGGCGAGCACATCCATAAGATGTTCCGCTGTTGTGTACAGCTAAGTGCCTCTTCTAGCGTGAGTGCAAAACACATACAGCATGATATTCGTCGGAGCAAAAGCCTTTACAGGTAACAGAATTTTCGTCCGATTCTATATTTAATAAACATTGGTTGCAGATCATTTTTCCTTTTTGGCCGAACAGTTCACACACAGCAGCAATCGGGGGATCGGTACCTAGTATTCTGGTCGTTTGTTTCAGCAGTATACGTAGGTAGTGGTGGCTGGTTATGGCACCGACATTTTTTTTCACTGCAGACACTGAACTTGATGTGGCTAATATATCTTTGGTGATGATCGTTTAGGCAAGACTATTATTCATACAGTAGCAAAATCCCTTAGTCAACATTCGTACACGTACAAAATACACGACACGCACCGTTATCAAGAATAAACCGATAGAAAAAGCACTGCAGAAAAGAGGCGACACAGCGTTACGATAAAACTTCTTATCTTCTAGTACCTGAACCGTACACTAAAAACTAAGCAACAAACTCACGGTCCGCGCGATCATTCAAGGACACACGCGAATATGCATGTGGCCCCGCGGTTGCCGAATCGAATTTGTACACACGAAGTCACATACGTTCTGGCATACGCGACAAACACGTGAACATACAAGCGCTTGAGCTTTTCGCGATCTTCCACGCACATCTACGGTTACGGTCTCACAAACTTGATAAAACCCGAAATATTTCGCGAACCAAAACATTCTCAGCGTATACAAATTTCCTTCAGTAAGACAACCTGTTTTGCTATCTTCAGAAAAGTTCATGCTACCAAGAGACCATGCTTTGGGCGTTTAAGTCGAGATTTGCAACCATTTGACACAGGATTGGTCGATTTTTTGCAGACGCGCCAACAAATTCAATATAGTGCAAGAAAAAGAGTATGCTTTTCACGTGTATCAAACATAAACAAAAATGTTGTATCCAAATGTACTTATTCTTGAATAAGTGGTTCTTGGTGCTATTGGAGAAACAGATGATCAACGAGATCAAAGATTTCGTGTGCAGCCTTGAGTGATGTATGTAAACTCTTGTCGATTTGAAGCGATCACATTCGATTCGTGGATGAATGGTTTTACGTTGTAAATGATACTGGTGTACATCGAAATTGGCGTCACACAATCTTATAATTAACAGAGGTTTGAAACGGAACGAGGGCACATTCTCCAAGGACAAATTTCGCACATGGCGACGGTTCCTGGTCAGTAACGATGCGGCATCTTAACACCTAAACTGTTGCTTGCTGCTGCTGGTACTTCCACATCTGACGACTACAAAACATGAAACGAAGAATTTTTCTTACATACTTCTTTTATGAGTAACCAACGTTCATAGTCATGCACTGGGCGGCGTTTACAAGGTTTTTACCTATATTCGCTCGCTGGTCAAATATTACGGACCAATAATTACTTTTTACAAATTCTATTTTTCTTGTTCTTTAAATTATTTATTTGTTATTTATGATCTATTTGACGGATTTAGATACGAAATTTCCCCTATTTACATTCAGATAGTGCAACAATCTAGTTATTTCGGTTAGTGCAATAGCTGAGAATCGAATTCAGCGAAAACAGAACTCCTGTATTGAAACATTCGACGTATTATACTTCTAACGAAATGGTTAAAAACCACCGAGACATTCTAGTATCTAGCAAAAACGAATATGTTTAGAAAATTGATGAACAAGACGCGACAGCTTTCACGACAACTCCCAAACTGGTGTCGAAGGGGGGAAATTATGGTTGTCTGACGTGTTCACATCGTTAGCAGTTCGTCTCGAGTTCGCACCTTATTTAATTTTTGCATCTGTCTCATTTTCTAAGCACATTGTTTTAAATTAAATTAGTTTCTTTTCATTCTCGTTGTCTCCAATCTTTAATTAGTATAAAAAAACCAGCGCCCATGTATTGGTTTTGTATGTCGTGTTTCGCCGGAATAAATGAACAAGTAACAATAAAATCGTTCACATGCCGTTCGATTTAATTAAACACAAACAACACTCCCGATTGTGGGCTGTCTGGAGCTGAAGCTGCTTTCTTTATAAACCAAAAATTTCCAAATTAATTCCACAAACAACAAATCTATCATAAATTCTCGGCAGTTGGCTGTCCAGAGCTATACATACATGATGACACGTCAGACAGTTGCATAGATCGTATCACTCATCAAGGTGAATACGGATTTGTGCAACTCTTTATCCCATCCCACTAACAAAACTCCGCCTTCTAAACGCAGGAAATGTTACACTAACATTCCTTTCCTTGCCCTATAAGTGTAATGGCGTAGCCGACGCCGCTATTGGCATTTCAAAGTATAGAGCTCTCAAGACATGCACAGACTCAGTCGACAACTTCCCATCAATAATTGTTATTACATTATTTAAATTACAAACAAATCTTGTTTACACTTTCAGCTTTTTGGATATCAAACACCGTCTGTTACCTGTTTATCAACGGAAGAGATTTGATGTTCGTTTTGCCGTTCTGCACGCCGTATTCCTGTATTGTACATAGCCAGCCAACTGGAGAAAGAAAACAACAGTACTTATTCTATCCCAATACGCAATGATATTGTGCTTTCGATACGAAACCGGGATGTAGCTATTGCTCAGTGTCAATTAACCGTTGAATACTAGTAGTATGTAGTAAGTTTTACAGTTGACACGTATGATTGAGTTATATATATTTTAAAAAATTATTTATATTGAGCTGTGGATGCTTTCGATGACTGTTTTTAAACTGAAAAATGGGTCAAACACACCGGTAGAAAGTAATAGAGCACTAGTAGACCTGACATAGAAACTGCTAACAGTACATTAAGTTTAGCTTAATTGTTAAAAGAAAAACGAACGTTTCAGGACATTTGTCCAGTTCAACATGATCCTAGATAGAAAATATTTATAATTCGAACGACGCTCTCAGTAGCCTGCTCAGTTTTATTTATTTCAACCCTTTATCGAATTTCGTATCAGCAAAGATATTATTCGTCCTAGTATGTTCAAACGTTGACGCAGTAGATTGGTATCCGCTAAAAAAATGTGTTTATTTTTTCGACTGGCAAAGAGAGCAAACGAAACACGTATTAATCCAGCAGACTTCCATTAACGCGATAAGTGAACGAGTATTGTCGAACAACTAATGGTCTCTGTGTAGCTCAACTGTTAAAATACCAAATAGAACCTTAGGTTTATTATGAAATCGAAGCGACAACAGGAGAGGCAATAATATGCTTGTAGAATTAGGAATAAGCTAAAACAGTGAACGATTATTTGGAACATATTGGAACGACAATAAAATATGATGGAATTAACAGCACTTACGAAGTCACTTTGTATTCGTTTTAATATTTTTAATTTTTACAACTGAACATATCGAGAGTTAGTCCCGGACCCGTGAGTTTTGACGTAGGACTACGCCTTTGTTTTCGAGGAGTGGCAGCACTGGCGAATCGCCCGGACGTGTTGTCATTAACGTCCAATATTTTTCAAATTTTTTCAGTGATATTATTCAACAGAAAAATGAAGTCAATCGTTTAGTAGGTAGTTTTTCCTGTTGAGTTATGTGTTAGTAGGTTGAAATATCGCGAGAAAAGTGTGATTTTGCATAGAAATTTGTCGTCATAACTTTGCCATTGAAGTATGTGAAGCAAGACGCGAAATTCGTTCCGCTTAGCGCCTGCAGCGCCGCCTGGACCTGAGTAGCTGATGCAACAATTTGGAGGATGGAGGAAAAATCTTCACAGAAATCTCATGAATTTATTTATTCAGAGTTGGTGAGATCGTTTCATGTCATTTTTCAATGCTTGTCTACCTTCATAAATATTTTCCTTTTTGTAAATACGTGCCAGAATCAAAAATATTTTTCATTCTGGGAGTGCGAATATATTGCAAATATCCAATTGATACGTGGATGTATTCGTGCGGGGCTTATTGTACATGAAGGCGGCCTCAGAATGTACGTGTAGGAACAGCCATTCTTGAAGAAGGTCGTTGGATGTACAATAGAGCTGTCGCTATATCTATACATATGTATCATTACATAGATGCAGACAAGTTTCTTCCATAAAAGCACTGCAGGACAGTGGGAAACGGATACACACACCCACAATGAAATGGAGAATAAACAGCAACTAACATAAACGGAGCAGGCACGGCGAATCCGTTCGCCAAAGGTGGGTTAGTGAGGTCACCACCACCAGCAGCAACTGAACTCATTCAGTAAGAGCAGAAGGTGGAGAAGCAGCAGCAACAGCAGCAGCCGCAACAACAGCCAGAGCAGAGCGGGATGAACTACACCCCACAGAAGCCAAAAGTAGTGGCAGCGAAGCACTTGGTGGAGGAGCTCCACAAGTTTGCGGATGCGAGAAACAATGACCATAAGGACATTAAAGAAATGGTCATCAGAATCCGAAAGGTACTACTTGTGGTAGGTAATCCTAGAAAAGAAAATGATTACTAAAGACTTGCTTTATATTATACTTACCTTAGATTATTCAGCAGCAATAAAAATAAAAAAAATACAAGCTAAACGAAGCGATTACATCGCGACTCAAAAATTAATAACAAAAAAAAAATGATGACAGTTTGGATATTGAGAACCCTTTATCAGAGTCCATAAATAAAATTCGCGCCAAGGAACCTAATCACAATCGACTACTCGTTTATCTCTGCGTATCGTAAGCGGTCCTTACACGATTAATACATTTGACAATACTATTGGAAAAAATATTGATGATGTAATGAAAATTCAAGATTGGCGATATGCATTCAAATAAGTTTGACATGTTGCTAGAAATTGCGTCAGTAAATCGAGTGTACTTATCGTGCAAGATCCACTATACAGATAATATTACAAATCAATATACTGCATGTGTATGTTTGCACATTGCGTATGCAGCGTTATACGAATCTCGAATTGACTCTGTTTTTAATGAGTGTAGCCAACTGTTTGGTCGCTGCGCCCCGAATAGTCATGCGTGAGACCATCATCGTAAACGGTACTTTTGTGTCAGGCAGGTTGCAATGGAAGTGAGTGTCAAAATGAGAGTGTATGGCCGGATTGGGAATGGGGGAGAGCTTGGTGAGAGGGAAAGAATGAGAATAACGGGATGAACGGAAAAACAATTCATCAGAAAAAGTAGGCTATGGAATATAATTTCTTTCTTTCGGAAAATAATTTGTCAGCGTACGGACGTGATTTGTAAAACCGGTCATAAATTTTGAAAAATAAAATGGCTGACCAGCCGAAAAAGAAAAATCACGACAATGGCGCGGTGAAAACTCCCGAAACGTAAGTATAGAACATTTGAGATATTGCCAAAACTGAAAAGGTTTAAATTTTATGTGCGAAAGGTCACATGAAAAAAACCACTATATTGCTTGCGACAGGTCGAGCAAATGATATAAAATATATTACATAAGTCATTTGGTTTCCAACCAATGAGGTTATAGATTTATGTGCGATAGGTCACATAGCAAAAACCACTGTATAGCTTGCGACAGGTCAAGCTGTATATAAGGTCAAGCTTTTTAAATTTGTTTTAAAATCGTTTATTCCTTCATTGAGTGCGACGGATTTGTTTGCTTGCGACAGGTCAAGCGAGCTAAAAAAAGAGGTAATTAAATTATATATAAATGTATATGCAGCCCTTGGTGCGATAGGTCACTTAAAGGTTCAATGTCGAATAGATTCAATAGAGCAAGGTTGGAATGATAAAATATTGGGAAGGCTTTAGTGTTCAGAAAGCTTTTGTGCCACTGGTCAGACAGTTGTTAGACTTGATTGATAATTATTCATACATGTTATTAACCCTCAAAAAGGCAACCGGGTCCCAGAGGCCCGGCACGTTACAATTTTTTAGTTACAAAAAAATGTGTATGCAGTATAAGCTTGGGCATGTAAATTTTGATAAGTAGCTTCGAAATCTATAACAAAAATAAAGAATTGTGAAATTTTCATCTATGGAGTGATGCGCAGCTATGTTTGAATTTTTTACATGCACAAAAAGGCAAGCCGGGCCTGGCAGGCCCGGTGTGCATGCAATATTTACTAGGAATACCACGAGTTTTATACATTAATATTTATCTGAAAAAAACATTTTGATGAGTTCAACTTCATATTAGCAGGTATTTTTTCATGTTTTTATTGATTTTATCTTTTTACCTTTTCTTATAAGAATTTTTTTTTTGAAAGTTTGAGCGAATTCTATACATTTCTTTTATAGGAAATGTAAAAATAGCATACGATAATGACGTGTGTCATATTTTTTTGGGTAAATACTTTTATTTCACCCACTGTGGTCTACTTGACAATTATTTGGATACAACATAACCTAACTCTGTCGTTATTGTCTATTTTTGTTGTCTATTCTTTGTGTTATAGTTGTCGTAATTATTCAAATTGTAGGATCTAAAAGCAACAAAAAGTTGAAATGGTTATAAGACGATATGCACATGTTTTCAATCGTCTCAAAGAATCTGAAATAACGGAAGAAATTCGAGCAAATTCAACAGCAGACGATTCCGAAACTGATTTGCAAAGCGAGGAAGAATGTGTGAATGATATTGCTTCCGTCGATAAATCTGATGCAGACTCGGAAGAAAAATCTGAATATGTACTCCGGTTATGCATCAGAAGAAATTAATAGCAACCCAGAAACATTTATTAGTCGTGTTCAAACGAAATGGAATTCAGAACCCTCACCTTATGGAAAAAATTGACCTTTTTACATCCATCGCCTTATACGCTGAAATCGGGATTTGCTGCGTGTTCGTACTCATCATCCTGTAATTCCGGAACCGGAAGTCGAATCATTTATAAATTCAACAGCAGCCAATGGGAACGCTGTACCTTTCATTTGAAACCAAGTTTGTAAAAATCTGTAAAGAATTCGCTGAGAAATAGGTATGACATTATCTTAGGAACTTGGTAAGTTCCCCCAGGGCATCAAGAACCGCCATAGTTGGCCAATGTAGTCGAAGTGCCTTCGGTGGGTCATTAATGATCTAGACATGCAAAGTCAAGTAATGTTGCACATATTTTAATATATATTGCATCATTTGGACATCATGGTGGTATCAGTTTCTATGGAAATTTGCTGTGTGGTTGTACTCTTCAACACGTAACTCCAGAACCGAAAGTCGGATCAATAAAAAAAAATCAATAGCAACCGATGGGAAGGCTGTACCTTTCATTTGAGACTAAATTTGTACAAATCGGTCCAGCCACCTCTGAGAAAAATCGGTGAGATTGTTTGCCACATACATACATCCATACATACATACAAACATACACACACACACATACAGACATTTTACGATCTCGACAAACTGAGTCGAATGGTATAAGAGATTTGGCCCTGCGGGTTGAAATTTCGACCGATTGCATAACCTTTCTATATGAGAACGGCAAAAAGGAGCTTGAATTTAGACGGGCCTGAGAGGCCCGGCTTGCCCTTTAATGTTAGGATTTTAGCTTGCCTTCACAAGGGTTAAAAGTTTTCGTATGTAATTTGGATAATGAGCGTATGCATTGTTGCACTTATTCCAGAAATGAGGATGCTAACGGATCAGCAACGACCGCGCAAAAAAAAAAATCGAAAGTCTGTTAAATTGGAGAATTTGACCAAGAAACTACAAGCAGAGAAAGCAGAAATGATGGAGCAGCTTAAGCAACTGCAAGCGAAATCGCAGATATGAAAACCGTTAGAAAGGCGAACCCAACCGCTATCGAGACAACCGAGAAAGATGACGTAGAAGATCGTAGTTTTGAATTTGAGATATTGCCGAGCGCGTCAAGCACTCGCCATGCAAGATCTGTTAATTTGGAGGAGTCTCGTTTCTTATCTTCAGTGCACCAGTTGTCTGTATCATCAATTGTGATTCCAGAATGTAAACCGATAGAAAGGGATGCCGAAATACACCGGCGTACATTTGAAATGTGGAGGGACTTACTTATAGATTGCATGGCTTTAGCTGGAATTGAAGACGAGGTGACAAAATTCATTGTCTTCAAAGTTAAGGCAGGTCCTCGCTTGCTTACAATTTTCAAAAATACAAACTCTGATACTGAGGCTCCTGACGCAACCACCAGTCCTTTCTCGAATGCACTCCACCGACTCAAACTATATTTTGGATCCGGGTCGGACGTTATGTTCCAAAGGCGTAAACTGGGTTTAATGGAACAAAGACCAGAAGAATCAGATCTGGGTTTTATCACTAGAGTTGGGGAAACAGCACAACTTTGTGATTTCGACAAAGAAAAAGAATTCGAGGAAGTTATCAAGACGATTGCCGAACATGCTAAATGCAAAGAAGTGAGAGTAACAGCTCTTAAAATGGTCAGCCGGAATGGAAAATTTACAGATCTTGTTGACAAAATTCGAGAAATTCAGGCAATCCGTATGAACGAAGAGTTTTTCGCCGCTAAGCATGGACAACGTGAATCAACAAGTAAATCGGCAATGCTAGCTCCGGTTAGGGCTGAACCACCCAAGCAATGGACACAACGACGGAACCTTACGCAAAGAACCGCCAATCGATATCGTCCGTACACACAGAACAACCCACGTAGCAACCAACGTTTTGGCCAAGCAGGATGGCATTTGAACAATCGGGATTCATCCACAAGAAACACTGATGAACGAAACGAGCACCGTCGGGCTGATAGGTGTTGGAGGTGCTACAGCTTTTTTCACTTGCCATCAGAATGCGGAGCTACAAACCTTGTTTGCCGAAAATGCGGTCAGTTAGGACACATCCAGAGAGCTTGTCGCCAATCATCTGCTAGCAATCTGAAGCGAGAGGCAACGTCGGAGATTTCTGAAATCGAAGCAAAACTTTCCAAAAGCGAGGCGGTTGATGAGAAGGAAGCAGATCTAAAATCAGTGGAACAAGTGAGTGATTAATTCGTAAATTTACCTTTCACATAAATGGCATATTCACATGCCTTAATTCATATTTTTCCTTATCAGTGTTTTTGTAAATTGTAAATCAGTTACTCAGAATATCAATTATAATATATGAATAAATAAATGGCAAATCATAACTGTTTGTTAAAAATTAAAAAAAAAGCCCCAGGTGTAATTTACGCAAAAAAAAGAATAAGAAAGCGAAAGCGAGTGATCGATACGTAATAGCAACAATCGCAGCTAATATGGAAGGTTCTATAAAAGCATCAGTAGCTGGCATGGAATGCGATTTCCTCGTCGACTCCGGTGCTGAAGTGAACACTATTGTCGAAAAATTCTACTGGATATTAAAAAATGATGACAGATACAACAGCGGACTACATAATATTCGAGAAGGATCAGACATATCTCTGAAAGCATACGCTTCGATGGGCGAAATCGACGTACTCGCCACATTTGAAGCATTCCTGTTCATCTCCAAAGATCGACCGGTGCATCTGGAAAAATTTTATGTCATTAAGGATGCTAATCGCTCGCTGTTGGGCATATCTACTGCCATAAGGTATAGTGTACTGATGGTAGGAGTTGATGTACCCGTTCGTGTTCAAGATTGCGATAGAAATCCAATCAATAATGGAATCGTAGCGTCGATCGAGTTTAGTGAGCCGTTCCCCAAATTTAATATTCCACCTGTAAAAATCAGCTACGACAGGTCCAGGGCGCCATGTAGAAACATATTTTCAAATATTCCGGAAGCCATCAAACCGTTGGTAAGAAAAAGACTGAACGAGTTAGTCAGTACCGATATAATCGAGCCCGTTCGTGATGGTATGGATATGTCCTTTTGCTCTTCGATGTTAGCTATTCCAAAGGGCAAACAAGACATTCGCCTTGTCATCGACCTCAGAGGCCCAAATCAATACATAGAGAGAACTGCGTTTGCTATGCCCACACTCGAATCAATGATGGCAAAATTGAATGGCGCCACTTGGTTCTCAACAATTGATTTATCTAATGCTTTTTTTCATATAGAGGTAGATAAAGAATCCCGGCATCTTACGAATTTTTATACAGAATTTGGAGTATTTAGATGTGTTCGTCTACCCTTTGGATTGTGCCGAGGCGAGGACAAGATCCTCGCCAGGAGACGGAAGACCAGGCGGGCCCAAAAAGCAGACGCTCGAGGATGCTGTGGCTGTTGCCGAAGAAAAAGACGACACCCAACAGGAAGAAAGCTGAAGTACCGTTGTAGGTTGGAAGGAGAAGCACGGAAAACAGCAGAAGAAGAAGGAAGAGCAAAAAAGGGAACAGAAGCCGAAAGGAAAACCTTCGGCCCGTCAGAAGGCGCCAAAAGGAGATGCACTGATCGTCGAAGCGAACGATACAAAGTCCTACGCCGCTCTTCTCAAGAAACTGAAAGAGGACCCAGAGCTGAAGGAGTTGGGAGAGAACGTCGTTAGAACGAGGTCCGCTGAAGAAGGATCCTTCCGTCAAGAGCTCGACCTACCGCGAGCTCGTCGCTAAATCCTTGGGATGCGAAGCGAACGTGAGAGCCCTGTCGCAGGAAGCCGTAGTCGAGTGCAAGGGTCTAGATGAGATAACGACCGTTGAAGAACTGAAGCGTGCACTGATCGAGCAATGCAAACTGGATATACCAACGACGATCCGGATTTGGAAATCGTATGGAGGAACGCAAACAGTGGCGATTCGACTACCGGTGGCCGCTGCCAGCAAGCTGGCGGAGACCGGCAAGATAAAAGTAGGATGGTCGGTGTGTTCGCTGAGTCACTCCGCGAGTTTTCAAGCAGATGGAGCGATGCTTTGACCTTTGACCTGGCGAGGAACTGCAAGGGCCCCGACAGGTCTGCATTGTGCAGAAAGTGCGGAAAAAAGGGGCACGCTAGAGACTGCACGAAGCTTCCAAGGTGCTTGATCTGCAAACCGGAAGACGGAAACGACCACATGACGGGAGGCTTCAAATGCCCTGCGTACAACTGTTGTGGCAGTCGACAACAGAAACGAAGTGCGACATTGTAATTATTGCAGAGCCGTATCGTGTTCCTCCCGATAACGGTAACTGTGTGGTGGATAGTGCAGGGATGGATGCAATACAAGTGATGGGCGGTTTCCCTGTCCAAGAGGTGGTGGATAACACACACGAAGGCTTCGTGATCGCCAGGATCAACGGCGTATTCGTCTGTAGCTGATACGCTCCCCCAAGGTGGATACCAGAGCAGTACAATCGGATGCTGGACTAACTGACTCGTTAGTCGGAGATTGTTATAGGAGGAGACTTTAACGCTTGGGCCGTGGAATGGGGTAGCAGGCTGACCAACGCAAGAGGTTACAGCCTACTGGAAGCACTGGCAAAGCTGAACGTAAGGCTGTGCAACGAAGGTTCCGCTAGTACATTCCGCAAAGACGACCGGAATCCATCATAGACAATATGAAGAGATGGCTTTTTGGTCACGGGTTTCATACGACAATATCTATATTTCGTCTAATACCAACGTTTCGAAGGTCTACGCCTTCATCTTCAGGGCAAAAAACGGTAACAGTATTATCTTAGTCAAGTTATTTTGGACATTTAAACAGGAAACACAGAACGCAAATCTACAACAGAAAAACCCCGCGCACATCCGATGGCTAAGTGGCAGCAAGTGTGGGACAACGCGGAGAAAGGAAGGTAGACCCATCGACTCTTCCCAAATGTGTCTGCTTGGGTACATAGGAAATATGGAGAGGTGAACTTCCATTTGACGCAGTTTTTGTCAGGGCACGGATGCTTCCGGAAGTACCTGCATCGGTTTGGACACGCTTCGTCACCCCTTTGCCTGGAGCGTGTGAACGTGCAAGAGACACCGGAACATGTGGTCTTCGAATGCCCTAGATTCGAGGAAGTCCGAAAGGGTATGCCCGGTGTAGAATAATATCCGAGTTGATCTCGGTAAAGCTGGGAGCTAAATGGCCCAAGGAATCGGGTATCGGTATCGGGGGAAATTCCTCCTTCGGAGAACTATCGGTCGGAGGAGGGTGAGTTCATCGTTGGGGACTATCCAAGTAGATCGTGATCCAAGGCCGGGAGCTGAATGACTCACGGAAACATGAGCTAAATGCCTCAACAAATTGTCACCTAAACCGCTCACGGGGACGAGAGCTAAACGGTGATGTCATAGATGGAGACAAGAAGCAAGAGAAGAATCGAGAGTTAAATCAAAGCTCAAAGGAGTCACTCCATGAACCAAGCGAGGCTCCGAGATAGAGCAGAAGAAAGAGGTGCGACGAAAGCACAACGAGCCCCTCCCCCACGAAGTAATACGATGACGTAGTTCCGTGGAGAAAAAGGGCGTAAAAAGTAAGAAATGTTTTTAGTGGTTGGGCACGAACGTGACTCGTAAGTCCTACACAGTGCCAATACACTACAGGCCAGGCTTTTGAAGCTTTTTCAACCTTACTATAAAAAACACACACACAGGAGTACGTCTTTGTTTTCGATATGGGGGTGCTTTGCAAATTCAACAAAAATCACGGTCTAGTGATCGCGTGCCGAACCCAAATCGAAGTACTGCGCATTGTCAACACTATCTATTTTGTCTGGGTTCCCGGAAATTTCGTATTACTGGAAATAAATGGGCTGACGAATTGACCAAGGTAGGTGCATCGATTGACTTCGTTGATCCTAAGCCCGTCTTGCGAATTTCGACAAGTTGGATAAGAGAAAAAAATACGGTCTTGGGGTTCCTCCGAGTATCGCAATTATTGGAGAAATCTACAAACGTGTCGCCGGCCAAAATCTTTTCTAGAACAACCGTGCATTTTTTTGAAACTCCACTGCGGTATGCTCATCAGGAGTTTAACCGGCCCCTGCAAACTCAATTATCACATGGCATCTATTTAGCGCGCTGAGTCATTTTCTTGTGATCTTTGTGAATCCAACCACGGAATTTCATATCATCTGATATGCTGTAGCGTGCACCAAACGTACCTACGTAACTGTCTGCTATAGCGCTTATCCCGGATGTCAGAACAAATGATTTAAGCGCCACCTCTTACGAGGACCACTTGTCATATTCTAGGTTGCCCGACCAGAAACCAAACCCCAGGGCGGGCTAGTTTACTAAAATTTGGGGGAAATGTAACGGCTGACGCAAAGCCGAAGGGTGCTCCGTCTCGCCGGACGATACCAAACAATAACCAAAGAGTTCGCAACTAATTTACACCAACTCGTGGTTCTCATCACTGGCAGAATCCCTATTAAACTACCAAATAACTAGCCAGCTTCAGAAACCAGAGTGGGGACTGTTTTCCCGAGCAGTCCTACCCAGAGTACAAACGAAAAATTACCAGAAACGAACGCGAAACATGAGACCCTTTAATTCGACAAAACTACAAAAACATCCCTTCAAACACTAAAACATCTTTTTTAGGAAACGCAAACTAACTTTAAACATTTATTTAACAAACTAACATTAATTCTTCTTTAAACTAATAATTCCCTACATTTCTTTGCCGGCTTAGGGCCCTAGAATGTGCGGGTGGAGAATCTATTCCACGCTATAAAAATTGGTATTTGGCTCGAGCTATTGTCACCCAGCGCAGGGAATCTAGGCGTTTACTCACTCTTTATCTATATGCCGACCATCTCCCACTGCTTTCCCAACGCCGACGACTGCTGGTGACGCACTGCTTGCACCAAATTCGATTGCTGCTACTAAGTGACGGAACGGCTGTTTTGCGCTTTCTAGCGGCAAGGCTGTTGTTGAGGTCCTAGCACGGGTTTAGGATAATTGCTGGTAGTGTCGGACCTCCGGACAGCGTACCAGCATCAAAATACGGATGTTATGGATCCGGTCGACGGTGTTTAGCGCTGCCGCATGACGCACGTGGCGACGCTTCTATGTCCGAGTTTTTGCTGCAACGGACGCAATCCCTCGCTATGAACCTTTGATCGAGAGTGTGGTGGCAGGAGGTGGGATGATCTTTGCTGGCGGTGCGGTGCAAGATGAGAAAGGTGGGAAAAGACACTTTTGAGTGTATTAGTTCTATACTTGCAAAATTAAGCATGGCGGCCGGGGCCCTTGAAGTGAACATAAACATCCGAACGAGCATCCTGATTCTTTGGCGCACAATGAAAAGTGAGAAAAGGCCGAGCTTCACCTCGGATCTACCGATTAGAACACTTTTAGGAACACCTTTAACCTCGAAAAAAAACCGATAAAATTAACGTTGACCGAACCGAAACAAAACTTATGGCAACAGAAAGACCCACTACGTCACTTGTTTGTGCTTTTCTTCTTCATATCCTCTTGTTTTTTGGCTTCATCAATGAAAAATGAAAACCACATGTCAAAAAAAATGCGGTCGAACATGGTCAGGCGATTTAAAAAGTTTGACGTTTGACTCAACTCGCCTGTGCTAATTGCCCATAGGAACAAATGCAATTTGCGGATGCGATTTAAAGGCAATTTCAATACTTAGACAAATTTTCTGGCGGCTGAAATGGACTTGGTTGTTTTTCGCGTTTTTCAAACATTGCGGCTCATGTTTGGTTTAAGCTTGAAATTTTTTTTGAACAATTGGTGTGTTTTCACTTGTACTTTGATGGTCTAGTGCACTTCATTTAGCCAACAAATGTGGCATATTGTGGAATCGTGTGTATGTATAGTAGAACAAGATCTCTGACTTAAAGTCTTAATGAACGTCAGATTGTGATAAGTTTTGAAGTGCAATACCAACTTCACCATTGCTTCTTCCTATAATTTGGTAGTGATTACCTAGTATACTGGTAAGTATTGTAACCCGCCAGGGTAACAATTTTGCACTGGGTGGAAATATACCCTTTTTTGCGTATACACTCCGTAGAGTGTATTGTTTACGTAAAATTATGCTCACCGCTGTTCGGTACCGTTCACATTTAGTTGTAAATTTTTGTTCATTTTCGCGTTTGTGAACGGTTTTACTCGTACAGATAGGTTAGATAATTTTTGTTTTACGTTTGTGAATTAGTAACATAGGGTTTAGGTAGGTCTCCGCTCTCCTCTCGCTGTAAAAGTGATTGCTAACTATGCTGTACCATGGCAATGACAGCTATGCGGCGGTGTGTTTTTTGGTGGTTGTGTGGTGGAGTGAAAAAGGCGGCCATCGAGATGGACAGAAAGTGACGGACCACGGCAACGAAAAGACGTCCAGAAAATTATTGTTTTTATTTCGGGACAGTTTCCCGCCACCGTAACGAACGTTCAGTGCGCGTGTGCGACGGTCGATTTCCGTCGAAAGTGCCGGTCCGTGGTCCGGGTGCTCATTTGTTTAGTGGTGCTGGATCGCCGTCGGGGGAAGCTAATTCCCAAGGAGCTTTCGCTTCCCCGGCTAACCGTTAAGGATCCGACGCACCCGCCCCTCTCGCTGCAGAGGATAAGTCGAACGAGCCTTGCTCTCCTCTGCAGCTAACAGCCAAGGAGAGGGAAGCAGGTAGGACAACGGCTCCACCTGGGAAGAACACTGCGGTGTCTTCTGGGATTCCTTGCGGGGAGCAAGTGGATCCGGTGATTAGTCACCAACGTCGCTAGGGAGGTTCCAACAAAGGAGCCAAGCTCACCTCCCTAGCTAATTGTCAAGGACCGCTGCCGGAGCAGCCAACGTTCAAAGGAGAACGCGGCCGTTGTTGTCCCGGCCGGTCGGAGGAAACCGCCCGCCTTTCCGCCAGCAGTAGCAGATCACCAGCAGCAGCAGTAGTTGAGAGAGTAGCGGAGAATAAAAGTCGGTAAATTTAATAATTTATTTTGTTTGTTTACTTTTTTTCTTGTGAAACGAAAATCCGAAATTCTGTAGAAGCACCTAGGCCGCCCTGAAACGAAGGGTACGCCGGGCAAATAAGAACCCGAGTAGCGGGCAAACCCCTACTTACATTTGGCGCACAGCGCAAAACACTGAAAAAAATATTTTCCTATTTTGGAAAATATTTTTTTCTTCCGGAGTGTGGGGTGCTTCTACTAAATAGAGGATTTTCGTAGAACAGTGGTGAGGTTTCTTCCGCAATATTGTTCCGCGGTCGTATTATTTATTTATTTACATTTTTGGTATTGTTTTTTGATTTTTGCATTTTCTTTTTTTGTCCGAATTTGTGGATTGCGTTGTTTGTGTTTGGTCTGCCGGACGAGTAGTTTGAAGGTTGTTGTTATTATTCGGTTGCGGTGGCCAATCGCCTTGAATTCTCAATCCGGTTTGAGACATTTTTGGAACAGCTTGATTTCCTGAAATTTTAAGGGAATCGTTAGTGGGCGAAAAATCGAAAATAATACCGTGCCAGTACTTACATGCTTTGTGTCTTGGTGATTTCTTCCAATATAGCGCAAGTTATGATGGCGTTGGAGAAATTCAACCAAGCGTGTGTGTTCATGCGCGTCGATCATTTGCATTTCGATGAGCTGGATTTTGAGTTGCTATCTCGAAGCATTTTTATCTCTTCTGATTCGGATCTTTCGGGTGTCCAGCGGCAGCGGCGTCTTCGGGGAATTTTGTCGCATGAGCGGTCGTCTCGGAGGGAATTAGTACGCAATTTCCGGGGTAACGTGGGTGAAGAAAAGGAGATCTGCCTTGGTAAATTACTAACAATCAAGGAAGATCTCCAGTACCTGTGCCCAAATAAGGAGATTTACCGAACACGGTTGCTTCATTTGGGGTCTATGCTCCAGGTTATCCGAAATTATGCGGCAGGGGAGGTCAACCAGGAAATTTCGGGGTTGCTGGAGGAAGTTCTAGCAGTTTATGCCAGTCATTTCAGTGACGAACAGGCAGCACTTCCTCCCGACAACCAAGAAGGGGAGGATGGAGAAATTTTGGGAGATTTGCTGAGTACAGACGTACCTGCAATTCCACAGGGATCCAATCTTTCCGATAACGAAGGATCTCTTTCCAAACAGCTCGTAGGAGACGACCTGTTGCGTGTCTTGTGCGAGATGAGGGACGAGATTCGACAATTGCGACAGCAATCCGACGATAATAAAGCCCTAGCGTCTCAGGGGTCTGATGCTTTTTCAAAAACTACCGAAACGCTAATGGGCGGGATTGCTTCACTGTCAACAATTTCGTCAGTTTTGAGAAAGACGGTTCAAGAAGTTGTCCCACTTCGTGAATCCGTGAATGAACTTCGGGCACTAGTACATCAGAAGGAAAGTGCTTCCGAGAAGGATCTGCAGACCGATCTGGAAGATTTGCGTTTGATGGACGTACCCGATTCATTTGATGCACCAGAGATTCCTCGCCCAACACTGGCGCCCAGTCCCGATCAATTTGTGTTGAAGCGAGGATTCTCGGGCCAACAAAATCTATGTCCATCACTTCCTATCGAGAAACCGAAACAGAATACTGGATTCACAGCCCCGTACCAAACTCAGAACCAGCCTTACGTTCCTGAATTGACCGAACAGCTGGCGGGACCATCATATCCGAACTTTTCGATATCCACCCATGCGGGAAACGGATCGATGGTGGCCCCCAGGAATTACTCGCGAAACCCGCAACGCGTCGCTGATTGGAAGATTCGGAAGTATGCTGGAACTGATGAAGGAACTGGACTTAATGAGTTTTTGGACACCGTAGCAAATTACGCTACGTGTGAACAAATGTGCGAAGAAGAACTTTTCAATTCTGCGATGCATCTGTTCACTGGCAATGCTTTGACCTGGTATCAGGCTATGCGTGCGCAAAACCGGTTGTTTAACTGGAACCATCTTGTTTGCGAGCTCAAGGTAAATTTCGTACATCCTGAACTTGATGCTACGCTCAAAATGAAGGCTCTCCAGCGCCGGCAGATACGTAACGAATCTTTCCAGGAATATTTCCTGGAAATGGAAAAAATATTTCGTGCTATGACGGTTCCAATGGCACCGAGCGAAAAGCTCGACGTGCTGAAGCGGAACCTGAAAGCCGACTATAAACAAATGCTAATCCTCAGGCCAGTGAACACGCTTTCAGAATTGATGAGTCTTGGTAAATCGATCGACGCCTCCAAGACGCCGATTTATCAGAAAGTTTTCGGTTCTTCTCGGGAAGTCGCTGCTTATTCTGACAATCCACCACAAAACAAACAAAAACATAATAATCAAAACCAAAAGGGAGGTGGACAGAATAACGACAACGCAAAATCCAAAACGTTTTGGAGCAAGAATGCCAAACCGCCAGGTCTTGATTCAAACAAGCCTCCTGACAACCAGAAAAAGAAACAGCAAGGGAATCAGGACGGAAAGAATCTCGAGGGAAACAATCAAAAACCAATCGAACCACCGCAGAAACCTATAATGTGTCTGGAGTATTTGGTGGAAAAGCATCGTCCTCCCGTGCTCGGCGTCTGCTACAATTGTGGAGACAAAGGACATGAATTTGAGGAATGCCGGAAACCAAATCGGGTCTTCTGCATCGTGTGTGGTTTTAAAGGATTTGAACTGAAGTCGCAGTTGGCAGTAAAGCAGCGCTCCAAAGAACAACTAACAATCCATCCCCAGATTTACGACAGTTTTCGACCGGCTCGTGATGAGGACTATGATAATTCGTTGTCTGTCGAAACCATCGTCCTTGACGACCCGTTCGATAACCGTCCATTTGCAATTGTCGCTGTGTACGGCAAATCCTTCAAAGCCTTCCTCGACAGTGGTAGTAACGCCACAATTATAACTAAAAAGCTATACCGAAAGTTTTCGAAAAGTCCCTTGAAAAGGTTGGAACGACCATTCGAACTACGTTCTGCAAATGGTCAATCCTTACCAATCATTGGACAAGCGTATCTCCCGTATACTTTTCAAAATTTGACAAAGGTCCTATGCACTCTTGTAGTAGAGCATCTGACCGTCAACTCCATTCTAGGTATGGACTTTTGGCGCGCCTTTGGGATTTCTCCTGAGATACAAAACTGTGCTCTGTTGAACTCAGGTCAGGAATCAGAAGACGATGAAGAAGATGAAGTACCGCGTGAGTCGATATTCACTTCGGAACAGTTAGCGTACGTAGAAGAAGTAAAGAAGTGTTTCCAGGCAGTAGAGCCCGGAAAGCTAAGCCCAACCTCATTCACAGAGCACAGGATTGTCATCAAAGATGAATTCCAGGGTGCGGCACCCGTTTGCCGATATCCTTATCACATGAGCCCAAAGAAACTGTCAAAGGTCTGGGAAGAGGTTGACCGATGGCGGTCTATGGGAATTATCGAGGAGTCTGATTCGGATTGGTCGCTTAATATTGTGGCGGTCACGAAACCAGACGACTCAATCCGCCTTTGTCTAGACGCTAGGCCTCTCAATGAGCGTACTGTACGGGATGCATACCCTCTGCCCCACCCTGGGCGAATATTGGGCGGCTTACCCAAGGCGAAGTACCTGTCTACCATAGACTTGAAGGAGGCCTTTCTCCAGGTACCCCTGGCTAAGGATAGTCGCAAATATACCGCTTTCAGTGTTCCCGGCAGGGGTATGTTCCAATTTACCCGTCTACCATTTGGTCTCGTCAACAGCCCCGCTACTCTGGCGCGACTGATGGACCAGGTTCTAGGACGAGGTAAATGGGAACCTTACGTTTTCGTCTACCTAGATGACATCATCGTGGTAAGCGAAACGTTCGAGCATCACATACAGTTGCTCAAAGCAGTTGCCGATTGTCTAGCAAGAGCCAATCTAACCATCAATTTGGAAAAATCCCGTTTTGGAGTTCCCGAACTAAAGTTTCTTGGTTATTTGTTGAATCGGGACGGACTCAAGGTCAATCCTGACAAAATTCAGCCGATTCTCGACTACGAGAGACCGGTTACCGTGACGAAACTTCGTCGTTTCCTCGGGATGTGCGGTTATTACCGCCGTTTCATTGATCGGTTCAGTGAGGTCACTGCTCCCTTGACCGATCTGCTCAAAACGAAAACCAAGAGCTTAGTTTGGAACTCCGAGGCAGAACTCGCGTTCCTTAAAATTAAGGAACTTCTAGTCACTCCTCCAGTTTTAGTCCCACCAGACTTCTCCAAAGAATTCATTCTTCAGACAGACGCTAGTGACGTAGCAGTCGCTGCTGTTCTGGTGCAGGAGTATCCCGAGGGTGAGAAAGTAGTTGCTTACTTTTCGCACAAACTGACCACTCCCCAAAGGAACTATCATGCAACTGAAAAGGAAGGTCTGGCGGTGATAATGGCGGTTGAACACTTTCGAGGTTACTTGGAAGGTTATCATTTTCGACTGGTCACTGATTCGTCAGCGATTACATGGATACTGAAGACTAAATGGAAAACCAGTTCACGTTTGAGTCGTTGGAGTTTAGAATTGCAACTCTACGACATGTCTATTGAGCACCGGAAAGGCAAGGACAATGTCGTTCCAGATGCGTTATCCCGGGCCGTAGCTGCCGTTTCCGCTTTGTCCACCTCAGACTGGTACTGTTCCATGAAGTCCAAAGTTATCCAAAATCCTGACGACTATGCCGACTTCAAAGTAGAAAATGATCAACTTTTCAAGTATGTAAACTCAAAAGTTGTTCCGTGCGACTCGCGGTTCAGTTGGAAACTCGTCCCAGCACCCGAGTTCCGTCAAGATTTGATTCAACGTACCCACGAAAATTTGCTTCACGTGGGATACGATAAAACGATCCACGAAGTGCAGTTACGATATTACTGGCCTCGTATGGGATCTGAAGTACGAAAGTTTATTCGAGAATGTGGGACGTGCAAGGAAATCAAAGCTCCTTTCGTCCCAGTCCAGCCCGAAATGGGTAAGTCGCGTGCGACTAATGCACCATGGCGAATGGTTTCTGTGGACTATATTGGTCCTCTTCCAAAAAGCAAACGTGGCAATCAACACTTGCTTGTCGTCCTCGACGTCTTCAGTAAGTACGTCATGTTAACCCCCGTTCGCAAAATCGCTAGTACGTCACTCTGTTCAATCGCCATGGCAGCCCGGAAATTCTGCTAAGCGACAATGCCTCCACTTTCACCTCGAAGGAGTTCAGTCAATTCATAAAAGAAACCAACGTCAAACATTGGCTGAACTCCCGCTATCATTCGCAGGCTAACCCAGTGGAGCGAACAAATCGCTCGATAAACACCGCAATCCGGGCATATGCTCGAACCGAGCAGCGCAACTGGGATGTCCACATCACCGATGTGGAGCGAATCCTAAATACTACCGTTCATTCCTCCACTGGGTTTAGTCCACATTTCATTATACACGGGTGTGAAATGGCATCTGCCGATGACTACAGCAGGATTTCCGGTGAGGGTGACCTAGAAACAAGACACCAACAGATAGACAAAATCCGGGAGATTGTGGTCAAAAATTTGGCAAAGGCAAGCGAGGGCATTCGACATCAATACAACTTGCGTCATCGAAAGTTCTCCAAACCTTTTGAAACAGGACAAATGGTATACCGTCGAAACATTAAGTTGTCGAATGCACTCGAGTCTTACAATGCTAAACTAGGACCACAATACTTACCGGCAAAAATTGTCTCAAAAAAAGGTGTATCCTCCTACGAGCTGGAGGATTTAGCAGGTAAAAATCTCGGAGTTTGGCCAGCAAATCTCCTTAAACCAGCATAAAAACTTTTCCGTGCCGTCTGTGGACTGACGGTATGCTTTTATATGGATTACTCACTTGGGAGTTTTCCAAAAGCAGCCGTCAGTTCCCGACGGCAACAACACGGACTTTGGTCCGAATAAAAAAAAACAATAAACATTTCTCCGTCTTCTCTATTTTTATTGTGGAAGACCAACTCTGCCGCGGGAAGCTTCTTCATTAGCTTCATGCACTTATTTTGAGCCACACTCGCACAGTGTGGTAAACAAACACTCGCTCGAAATATATGCTCCGGCCCCGGTGACGACTACGGTAGGGTGGAATACTCCACAAAAAAAACCACTAATCTTATACCGTACCGTTCTCCCGGGCACCGGACGCATCTAAACACACTACCTGCCGTGTTCGGCAAACAGAAACAAAGTTCTTTAGCGCCCCACTCACGCAGTGAGGTAATCAAATTATCTCACTTAATGTATGGTCGGGGACCCGTCTTGGCTACGGAAGGATAGAATTATCCACTTCAATAAACACAAATGTTACACCGTGGTCCCCGAACGCATCTAAATACACTTTCTGCCGTGTTCGGCAACATGAAAATTTTTCCAAAATCCCTCTTCGTGGGAAACACTCGCACCTACGGGTGCACTAAATCCTGTTATTTTCCCTTGTTTGGGACACAAAAAAAGCTTATTCACTTATCCCTTCTTCGATAGGGACACAAATAAATACACGCGTCTAATTCCCGACCGCAATAAATACCGAAGACTCGCGGAAACGGTATAAAATCGCGAATAAAAACAGTGCGAACGCCGATTTCGCGAACTGTTTTGTTTTTATTTACGATTTTGATGATTCATTCATCATATCGAATGGATCATCGATTTGACACTTTCCCCGATGTTCGCATCAATGCTCTGCATCATGCAGGTGTAGCCCGATTTGGATCAGAGTAGTGTGAGTGGAAGAGCAAATGGGGTAAAAAGCGCCTCGCGTCTTCGATTTCGAATCGAATAAAATTTCATTTCGCATAATTTTGGGTTTGTGGTTAAACCTGGGGTGGTTCGTTTGATTCCAGCGGGAATCATTTTGATCTGTTTAAATTATGCGAAAGACATTCTTTGGTCCCTCTCAAACGTTTCTTTTGCCATATACGAAGCGTTTTGAGGCGAAAAGGGACGAATAAACAAACATTTTGTCCGGAATGTCTGCGAGTGGGAGAAACGATGACGTGTTAAGCGGTATTGTATGTGTGAATGTATGAGTGTGGAATCGAACAGAGTGAATGAATGTTCGAGTGAATGATTAGATAAAGTTGTTTTGGGGTTAATTCGAAGTGCTTATCGGAATGGGAATGATCGAGCAGGCCAGTGATTGAGGATGAATGAATGGGATTGTATGAATGTATTTGGATTGAATCCCCAACACAAGTGTGTAGTACTGGTATCGTAAGGACACGTAAGACATTTCTGGACAGTCGATGAAAAAAACAATATAATGCCGACAACCGTTTCCCTGCAAGTTGGAACATTGAAAATTGTCAATGTCACTTGCAGAATTTTAGGGATTTTCGAGTTGTTACCGATCTTGTATTCGGATTGGGTTTAGGGTTCAACCCATAACCGAATAGTGACAATGGCTGACAACCTCTCGCTTCGCGTATGCTGTCAGTATTATCAGACCCAACACAGACAAACAGTTCACCGGTTAGGACATCCGGTCGATTAGTTTTTGAGATGAAAATTTATAAATTGCGGAAGAAATGATTAGGTGTAGTTAGTTTTTCTTTGTTTATTTCAATAGTAATTCTTCAAAAGGGCTAATGAGACTTTTGTAAACAAACTTATTTCGCTCATTATTCCGCTACCGAGTTGAATTTCATGAAAAATACACATAAATCAACATCTTTATCCTTGGTAGAATCAATTTCAAATGTTTTCTGTGTTGAAATGATAACAAATTAGGAGAAATCAGCAAAACAAAAGTTTGTTTACAAATCTTATTAGCCCTATTCAAATGTTGATATGGATTTATTGATTCATTTCGTTATTATTATTGTATCGGTGTTAGGTGTTAGGTTAGAAAAAAATTGTTTCCAATTTTTTTTCCACCCGGTGTGGGCGAGATTGTAACCCGCCAGGGTAACAATTTTGCACTGGGTGGAAATATACCCTTTTTTTGCGTATACACTCCGTAGAGTGTATTGTTTACGTAAAATTATGCTCACCGCTGTTCGGTACCGTTCACATTTAGTTGTAAATTTTTGTTCATTTTCGCGTTTGTGAACGGTTTTACTCGTACAGATAGGTTAGATAATTTTTGTTTTACGTTTGTGAATTAGTAACATAGGGTTTAGGTAGGTCTCCGCTCTCCTCTCGCTGTAAAAGTGATTGCTAACTATGCTGTACCATGGCAATGACAGCTATGCGGCGGTGTGTTTTTTGGTGGTTGTTTGGTGGAGTGAAAAAGGCGGCCATCGAGATGGACAGAAAGTGACGGACCACGGCAACGAAAAGACGTCCAGAAAATTATTGTTTTTATTTCGGGACAGTTTCCCGCCACCGTAACGAACGTTCAGTGCGCGTGTGCGACGGTCGATTTCCGTCGAAAGTGCCGGTCCGTGGTCTGGGTGCTCATTTGTTTAGTGGTGCTGGATCGCCGTCGGGGGAAGCTAATTCCCAAGGAGCTTTCGCTTCCCCGGCTAACCGTTAAGGATCCGACGCACCCGCCCCTCTCGCTGCAGAGGATAAGTCGAACGAGCCTTGCTCTCCTCTGCAGCTAACAGCCAAGGAGAGGGAAGCAGGTAGGACAACGGCTCCACCTGGGAAGAACACTGCGGTGTCTTCTGGGATTCCTTGCGGGGAGCAAGTGGATCCGGTGATTAGTCACCAACGTCGCTAGGGAGGTTCCAACAAAGGAGCCAAGCTCACCTCCCTAGCTAATTGTCAAGGACCGCTGCCGGAGCAGCCAACGTTCAAAGGAGAACGCGGCCGTTGTTGTCCCGGCCGGTCGGAGGAAACCGCCCGCCTTTCCGCCAGCAGTAGCAGATCACCAGCAGCAGCAGTAGTTGAGAGAGTAGCGGAGAATAAAAGTCGGTAAATTTAATAATTTATTTTGTTTGTTTACTTTTTTTCTTGTGAAACGAAAATCCGAAATTCTGTAGAAGCACCTAGGCCGCCCTGAAACGAAGGGTACGCCGGGCAAATAAGAACCCGAGTAGCGGGCAAACCCCTACTTACATTTGGCGCACAGCGCAAAACACACTGAAAAAAATATTTTCCTATTTTGGAAAATATTTTTTTCTTCCGGAGTGTGGGGTGCTTCTACTAAATAGAGGATTTTCGTAGAACAGTGGTGAGGTTTCTTCCGCAATATTGTTCCGCGGTCGTATTATTTATTTATTTACATTTTTGGTATTGTTTTTTGATTTTTGCATTTTCTTTTTTTGTCCGAATTTGTGGATTGCGTTGTTTGTGTTTGGTCTGCCGGACGAGTAGTTTGAAGGTTGTTGTTATTATTCGGTTGCGGTGGCCAATCGCCTTGAATTCTCAATCCGGTTTGAGACATTTTTGGAACAGCTTGATTTCCTGAAATTTTAAGGGAATCGTTAGTGGGCGAAAAATCGAAAATAATACCGTGCCAGTACTTACATGCTTTGTGTCTTGGTGATTTCTTCCAATATAGCGCAAGTTATGATGGCGTTGGAGAAATTCAACCAAGCGTGTGTGTTCATGCGCGTCGATCATTTGCATTTCGATGAGCTGGATTTTGAGTTGCTATCTCGAAGCATTTTTATCTCTTCTGATTCGGATCTTTCGGGTGTCCAGCGGCAGCGGCGTCTTCGGGGAATTTTGTCGCATGAGCGGTCGTCTCGGAGGGAATTAGTACGCAATTTCCGGGGTAACGTGGGTGAAGAAAAGGAGATCTGCCTTGGTAAATTACTAACAATCAAGGAAGATCTCCAGTACCTGTGCCCAAATAAGGAGATTTACCGAACACGGTTGCTTCATTTGGGGTCTAGGCTCCAGGTTATCCGAAATTATGCGGCAGGGGAGGTCAACCAGGAAATTTCGGGGTTGCTGGAGGAAGTTCTAGCAGTTTATGCCAGTCATTTCAGTGACGAACAGGCAGCACTTCCTCCCGACAACCAAGAAGGGGAGGATGGAGAAATTTTGGGAGATTTGCTGAGTACAGACGTACCTGCAATTCCACAGGGATCCAATCTTTCCGATAACGAAGGATCTCTTTCCAAACAGCTCGTAGGAGACGACCTGTTGCGTGTCTTGTGCGAGATGAGGGACGAGATTCGACAATTGCGACAGCAATCCGACGATAATAAAGCCCTAGCGTCTCAGGGGTCTGATGCTTTTTCAAAAACTACCGAAACGCTAATGGGCGGGATTGCTTCACTGACAACAATTTCGTCAGTTTTGAGAAAGACGGTTCAAGAAGTTGTCTCACTTCGTGAATCCGTGAATGAACTTCGGGCACTAGTACATCAGAAGGAAAGTGCTTCCGAGAAGGATCTGCAGACCGATCTGGAAGATTTGCGTTTGATGGACGTACCCGATTCATTTGATGCACCAGAGATTCCTCGCCCAACACTGGCGCCCAGTCCCGATCAATTTGTGTTGAAGCGAGGATTCTCGGGCCAACAAAATCTATGTCCATCACTTCCTATCGAGAAACCGAAACAGAATACTGGATTCACAGCCCCGTACCAAACTCAGAACCAGCCTTACGTTCCTGAATTGACCGAACAGCTGGCGGGACCATCATATCCGAACTTTTCGATATCCACCCATGCGGGAAACGGATCGATGGTGGCCCCCAGGAATTACTCGCGAAACCCGCAACGCGTCGCTGATTGGAAGATTCGGAAGTATGCTGGAACTGATGAAGGAACTGGACTTAATGAGTTTTTGGACACCGTAGCAAATTACGCTACGTGTGAACAAATGTGCGAAGAAGAACTTTTCAATTCTGCGATGCATCTGTTCACTGGCAATGCTTTGACCTGGTATCAGGCTATGCGTGCGCAAAACCGGTTGTTTAACTGGAACCATCTTGTTTGCGAGCTCAAGGTAAATTTCGTACATCCTGAACTTGATGCTACGCTCAAAATGAAGGCTCTCCAGCGCCGGCAGATGCGTAACGAATCTTTCCAGGAATATTTCCTGGAAATGGAAAAAATATTTCGTGCTATGACGGTTCCAATGGCACCGAGCGAAAAGCTCGACGTGCTGAAGCGGAACCTGAAAGCCGACTATAAACAAATGCTAATCCTCAGGCCAGTGAACACGCTTTCAGAATTGATGAGTCTTGGTAAATCGATCGACGCCTCCAAGACGCCGATTTATCAGAAAGTTTTCGGTTCTTCTCGGGAAGTCGCTGCTTATTCTGACAATCCACCACAAAACAAACAAAAACATAATAATCAAAACCAAAAGGGAGGTGGACAGAATAACGACAACGCAAAATCCAAAACGTTTTGGAGCAAGAATGCCAAACCGGCAGGTCTTGATTCAAACAAGCCTCCTGACAACCAGAAAAAGAAACAGCAAGGGAATCAGGACGGAAAGAATCTCGAGGGAAACAATCAAAAACCAATCGAACCACCGCAGAAACCTATAATGTGTCTGGAGTATTTGGTGGAAAAGCATCGTCCTCCCGTGCTCGGCGTCTGCTACAATTGTGGAGACAAAGGACATGAATTTGAGGAATGCCGGAAACCAAATCGGGTCTTCTGCATCGTGTGTGGTTTTAAAGGATTTGAACTGAAGTCGCAGTTGGCAGTAAAGCAGCGCTCCAAAGAACAACTAACAATCCATCCCCAGATTTACGACAGTTTTCGACCGGCTCGTGATGAGGACTATGATAATTCGTTGTCTGTCGAAACCATCGTCCTTGACGACCCGTTCGATAACCGTCCATTTGCAATTGTCGCTGTGTACGGCAAATCCTTCAAAGCCTTCCTCGACAGTGGTAGTAACGCCACAATTATAACTAAAAAGCTATACCGAAAGTTTTCGAAAAGTCCCTTGAAAAGGTTGGAACGACCATTCGAACTACGTTCTGCAAATGGTCAATCCTTACCAATCATTGGACAAGCGTATCTCCCGTATACTTTTCAAAATTTGACAAAGGTCCTATGCACTCTTGTAGTAGAGCATCTGACCGTCAACTCCATTCTAGGTATGGACTTTTGGCGCGCCTTTGGGATTTCTCCTGAGATACAAAACTGTGCTCTGTTGAACTCAGGTCAGGAATCAGAAGACGATGAAGAAGATGAAGTACCGCGTGAGTCGATATTCACTTCGGAACAGTTAGCGTACGTAGAAGAAGTAAAGAAGTGTTTCCAGGCAGTAGAGCCCGGAAAGCTAAGCCCAACCTCATTCACAGAGCACAGGATTGTCATCAAAGATGAATTCCAGGGTGCGGCACCCGTTTGCCGATATCCTTATCACATGAGCCCAAAGAAACTGTCAAAGGTCTGGGAAGAGGTTGACCGATGGCGGTCTATGGGAATTATCGAGGAGTCTGATTCGGATTGGTCGCTTAATATTGTGGCGGTCACGAAACCAGACGACTCAATCCGCCTTTGTCTAGACGCTAGGCCTCTCAATGAGCGTACTGTACGGGATGCATACCCTCTGCCCCACCCTGGGCGAATATTGGGCGGCTTACCCAAGGCGAAGTACCTGTCTACCATAGACTTGAAGGAGGCCTTTCTCCAGGTACCCCTGGCTAAGGATAGTCGCAAATATACCGCTTTCAGTGTTCCCGGCAGGGGTATGTTCCAATTTACCCGTCTACCATTTGGTCTCGTCAACAGCCCCGCTACTCTGGCGCGACTGATGGACCAGGTTCTAGGACGAGGTAAATGGGAACCTTACGTTTTCGTCTACCTAGATGACATCATCGTGGTAAGCGAAACGTTCGAGCATCACATACAGTTGCTCAAAGCAGTTGCCGATTGTCTAGCAAGAGCCAATCTAACCATCAATTTGGAAAAATCCCGTTTTGGAGTTCCCGAACTAAAGTTTCTTGGTTATTTGTTGAATCGGGACGGACTCAAGGTCAATCCTGACAAAATTCAGCCGATTCTCGACTACGAGAGACCGGTTACCGTGACGAAACTTCGTCGTTTCCTCGGGATGTGCGGTTATTACCGCCGTTTCATTGATCGGTTCAGTGAGGTCACTGCTCCCTTGACCGATCTGCTCAAAACGAAAACCAAGAGCTTAGTTTGGAACTCCGAGGCAGAACTCGCGTTCCTTAAAATTAAGGAACTTCTAGTCACTCCTCCAGTTTTAGTCCCACCAGACTTCTCCAAAGAATTCATTCTTCAGACAGACGCTAGTGACGTAGCAGTCGCTGCTGTTCTGGTGCAGGAGTATCCCGAGGGTGAGAAAGTAGTTGCTTACTTTTCGCACAAACTGACCACTCCCCAAAGGAACTATCATGCAACTGAAAAGGAAGGTCTGGCGGTGATAATGGCGGTTGAACACTTTCGAGGTTACTTGGAAGGTTATCATTTTCGACTGGTCACTGATTCGTCAGCGATTACATGGATACTGAAGACTAAATGGAAAACCAGTTCACGTTTGAGTCGTTGGAGTTTAGAATTGCAACTCTACGACATGTCTATTGAGCACCGGAAAGGCAAGGACAATGTCGTTCCAGATGCGTTATCCCGGGCCGTAGCTGCCGTTTCCGCTTTGTCCACCTCAGACTGGTACTGTTCCATGAAGTCCAAAGTTATCCAAAATCCTGACGACTATGCCGACTTCAAAGTAGAAAATGATCAACTTTTCAAGTATGTAAACTCAAAAGTTGTTCCGTGCGACTCGCGGTTCAGTTGGAAACTCGTCCCAGCACCCGAGTTCCGTCAAGATTTGATTCAACGTACCCACGAAAATTTGCTTCACGTGGGATACGATAAAACGATCCACGAAGTGCAGTTACGATATTACTGGCCTCGTATGGGATCTGAAGTACGAAAGTTTATTCGAGAATGTGGGACGTGCAAGGAAATCAAAGCTCCTTTCGTCCCAGTCCAGCCCGAAATGGGTAAGTCGCGTGCGACTAATGCACCATGGCGAATGGTTTCTGTGGACTATATTGGTCCTCTTCCAAAAAGCAAACGTGGCAATCAACACTTGCTTGTCGTCCTCGACGTCTTCAGTAAGTACGTCATGTTAACCCCCGTTCGCAAAATCGCTAGTACGTCACTCTGTTCAATCGCCATGGCAGCCCGGAAATTCTGCTAAGCGACAATGCCTCCACTTTCACCTCGAAGGAGTTCAGTCAATTCATAAAAGAAACCAACGTCAAACATTGGCTGAACTCCCGCTATCATTCGCAGGCTAACCCAGTGGAGCGAACAAATCGCTCGATAAACACCGCAATCCGGGCATATGCTCGAACCGAGCAGCGCAACTGGGATGTCCACATCACCGATGTGGAGCGAATCCTAAATACTACCGTTCATTCCTCCACTGGGTTTAGTCCACATTTCATTATACACGGGTGTGAAATGGCATCTGCCGATGACTACAGCAGGATTTCCGGTGAGGGTGACCTAGAAACAAGACACCAACAGATAGACAAAATCCGGGAGATTGTGGTCAAAAATTTGGCAAAGGCAAGCGAGGGCATTCGACATCAATACAACTTGCGTCATCGAAAGTTCTCCAAACCTTTTGAAACAGGACAAATGGTATACCGTCGAAACATTAAGTTGTCGAATGCACTCGAGTCTTACAATGCTAAACTAGGACCACAATACTTACCGGCAAAAATTGTCTCAAAAAATGGTGTATCCTCCTACGAGCTGGAGGATTTAGCAGGTAAAAATCTCGGAGTTTGGCCAGCAAATCTCCTTAAACCAGCATAAAAACTTTTCCGTGCCGTCTGTGGACTGACGGTATGCTTTTATATGGATTACTCACTTGGGAGTTTTCCAAAAGCAGCCGTCAGTTCCCGACGGCAACAACACGGACTTTGGTCCGAATAAAAAAAAAACAATAAACATTTCTCCGTCTTCTCTATTTTTATTGTGGAAGACCAACTCTGCCGCGGGAAGCTTCTTCATTAGCTTCATGCACTTATTTTGAGCCACACTCGCGCAGTGTGGTAAACAAACACTCGCTCGAAATATATGCTCCGGCCCCGGTGACGACTACGGTAGGGTGGAATACTCCACAAAAAAAACACTAATCTTATACCGTACCGTTCTCCCGGGCACCGGACGCATCTAAACACACTACCTGCCGTGTTCGGCAAACAGAAACAAAGTTCTTTAGCGCCCCACTCACGCAGTGAGGTAATCAAATTATCTCACTTAATGTATGGTCGGGGACCCGTCTTGGCTACGGAAGGATAGAATTATCCACTTCAATAAACACAAATGTTACACCGTGGTCCCCGAACGCATCTAAATACACTTTCTGCCGTGTTCGGCAACATGAAAATTTTTCCAAAATCCCTCTTCGTGGGAAACACTCGCACCTACGGGTGCACTAAATCCTGTTATTTTCCCTTGTTTGGGACACAAAAAAAGCTTATTCACTTATCCCTTCTTCGATAGGGACACAAATAAATACACGCGTCTAATTCCCGACCGCAATAAATACCGAAGACTCGCGGAAACGGTATAAAATCGCGAATAAAAACAGTGCGAACGCCGATTTCGCGAACTGTTTTGTTTTTATTTACGATTTTGATGATTCATTCATCATATCGAATGGATCAACGATTTGACACTTTCCCCGATGTTCGCATCAATGCTCTGCATCATGCAGGTGTAGCCCGATTTGGATCAGAGTAGTGTGAGTGGAAGAGCAAATGGGGTAAAAAGCGCCTCGCGTCTTCGATTTCGAATCGAATAAAATTTCATTTCGCATAATTTTGGGTTTGTGGTTAAACCTGGGGTGGTTCGTTTGATTCCAGCGGGAATCATTTTGATCTGTTTAAATTATGCGAAAGACATTCTTTGGTCCCTCTCAAACGTTTCTTTTGCCATATACGAAGCGTTTTGAGGCGAAAAGGGACGAATAAACAAACATTTTGTCCGGAATGTCTGCGAGTGGGAGAAACGATGACGTGTTAAGCGGTATTGTATGTGTGAATGTATGAGTGTGGAATCGAACAGAGTGAATGAATGTTCGAGTGAATGATTAGATAAAGTTGTTTTGGGGTTAATTCGAAGTGCTTATCGGAATGGGAATGATCGAGCAGGCCAGTGATTGAGGATGAATGAATGGGATTGTATGAATGTATTTGGATTGAATCCCCAACACAAGTGTGTAGTACTGGTATCGTAAGGACACGTAAGACATTTCTGGACAGTCGATGAAAAAAACAATATAATGCCGACAACCGTTCCCCTGCAAGTTGGAACATTGAAAATTGTCAATGTCACTTGCAGAATTTTAGGGATTTTCGAGTTGTTACCGATCTTGTATTCGGATTGGGTTTAGGGTTCAACCCATAACCGAATAGTAACAATGGCTGACAACCTCTCGCTTCGCGTATGCTGTCAGTATTATCAGACCCAACACAGACACAGTTCACCGGTTAGGACATCCGGTCGATTAGTTTTTGAGATGAAAATTTATAAATTGCGGAAGAAATGATTAGGTGTAGTTAGTTTTTCTTTGTTTATTTATTGATTCATTTCGTTATTATTATTGTATCGGTGTTAGGTGTTAGGTTAGAAAAAAATTGTTTCCAATTTTTTTTCCACCCGGTGTGGGCGAGATTGTAACCCGCCAGGGTAACAATTTTGCACTGGGTGGAAATATACCCTTTTTTTCGTATACACTCCGTAGAGTGTATTGTTTACGTAAAATTATGCTCACCGCTGTTCGGTACCGTTCACATTTAGTTGTAAATTTTTGTTCATTTTCGCGTTTGTGAACGGTTTTACTCGTACAGATAGGTTAGATAATTTTTGTTTTACGTTTGTGAATTAGTAACATAGGGTTTAGGTAGGTCTCCGCTCTCCTCTCGCTGTAAAAGTGATTGCTAACTATGCTGTACCATGGCAATGACAGCTATGCGGCGGTGTGTTTTTTGGTGGTTGTTTGGTGGAGTGAAAAAGGCGGCCATTGAGATGGACAGAAAGTGACGGACCACGGCAACGAAAAGACGTCCAGAAAATTATTGTTTTTATTTCGGGACAGTTTCCCGCCACCGTAACGAACGTTCAGTGCGCGTGTGCGACGGTCGATTTCCGTCGAAAGTGCCGGTCCGTGATCCGGGTGCTCATTTGTTTAGTGGTGCTGGATCGCCGTCGGGGGAAGCTAATTCCCAAGGAGCTTTCGCTTCCCCGGCTAACCGTTAAGGATCCGACGCACCCGCCCCTCTCGCTGCAGAGGATAAGTCGAACGAGCCTTGCTCTCCTCTGCAGCTAACAGCCAAGGAGAGGGAAGCAGGTAGGACAACGGCTCCACCTGGGAAGAACACTGCGGTGTCTTCTGGGATTCCTTGCGGGGAGCAAGTGGATCCGGTGATTAGTCACCAACGTCGCTAGGAAGGTTCCAACAAAGGAGCCAAGCTCACCTCCCTAGCTAATTGTCAAGGACCGCTGCCGGAGCAGCCAACGTTCAAAGGAGAACGCGGCCGTTGTTGTCCCGGCCGGTCGGAGGAAACCGCCCGCCTTTCCGCCAGCAGTAGCAGATCACCAGCAGCAGCAGTAGTTGAGAGAGTAGCGGAGAATAAAAGTCGGTAAATTTAATAATTTATTTTGTTTGTTTACTTTTTTTCTTGTGAAACGAAAATCCGAAATTCTGTAGAAGCACCTAGGCCGCCCTGAAACGAAGGGTACGCCGGGCAAATAAGAACCCGAGTAGCGGGCAAACCCCTACTTACAGTATATGTGAGTAGATAATTAATCCGAAAATAAGCATTATTTTTAATTTTCATATTAGGCATTTTAGGGCGATTAAATGGCGCGTTCCGTGGGCGATTTAAGGGCGGGTTGGGCGGCAAAAAATGACGTCGGAAAATCGCTCAAATGTTGTATTTGAAATAGCCCCCTAACTGCCAGCAATTTGCTGGCAAATTGAAGGGCAATTAGCGCATCCGAGTTGGCAAATAGCCCCCATTAGCCAACAACTTGCCCTTTTTGACTGGGCAGGCGCAAAATTTGCAATTAAAAGCCGTCGCACGGCTAGCCGACGGTTCGAGTTCATTGTTTTACACCGAATTATTTTTCATTGTATTAACTTGGCCTATATCTAAAGAACTCTCATGTTTTAAAGACAAACCTCTTAACGAAAACGTGACATTACAAGCACACTCTGATTCTACTGATCAAATCGAAATGATTGAACAGGGAAACTGTAAATCCAACGAGTTTTGAAGGTTTCAAACCTGCAACTTCATTACGAGCTCATTTAGAACTGTTTGGGATCGATCCACATCTCGTTTCCCCTTTGGTCTTTTGCATCTATCCCTTTCATCTACCAAATTTAGCGATCTTCGGGTCAAATAATTGGGGAGACAAGAACTTCTTCTTCTTCTTCCAATTCTGTTTGTTTTTCGTCGGCCTATTTCCGCTACGAGGCCAAACACCGACGCCAGAGAGGTGACACTCCCACTATCTGGATTGGATATCGACCCATCAACTCATGGACCGGGGACCAACGGCTTTACTTCCCTTCCGAAGGAAGGCGTGACCTCAGATTTTTGTCACCTCTGAAAAATCTCAACGACCTCGACTGGGATTGAACCCAGACCAACTGGGGTGGGTGGCGGTCACGCTAACCACCCAACCATCGGCGCCGTCTGAAAACAAGAACATGACAAGTAAGTTGGAATTTCGTATCGCCTGTAAGTTAAAAGTCCGCGCTATAGCAAAGAGAAACGACATGGAGAGAAAACGTCGTATGGCTTGTACGCAAGCAGAAAATTTGTTCAAGCCGCCCGGCCTTCATTCTTCCACCTACAGAATGGAAGAAGTGAACACATATTTGCAACAGGGAACTTGGGTTACTGAATTGGAAGCTATTTTAAAGTCTGATACACGTGATCGCTACAATGCAACAGTCCAGCAATACCGCAATTGCGATTTCGAGTTTTCGGCCATCCTTACATAGACGACACCGTGTTTGAAATGACTGAAACTCAGAGACATACTAAAGTTTCTTATCCAATGTGATAAAGAGCTTTAGACTTACTAGCAGGCGATTTGAACTACTTGTGAGTTCAATTTACCTGTTGTTTGTTTTTGTGCTGTTATTTTTCCCACCCTTCCAATTCTACTTCCTCTCTCCTCCTTCTCTTTTCGTTGCGCTCAGGAAATGATGAGAAGACACGGCAAGACACAAATCCCCGACTACATACGGGGAACGTGCCATTTGAGACAATATATTCTAACTCCATACACGTACATTTCCTGGATAGTATTCCATCGGTTTCAGTTCGGTGGATTTCGAAGGTAGACAATAAAATATGATAGCTTTGTACATATGAAATATCATTTTAAAAAATTCAGCCACACTGTCGTACGATCAAGGTCGGAATGAAAATGTGTGATGAAACTCAGATACTTTAGAGATAACATGGATGAACTCAAATTCCGCCAAGCTTCCATTTTTTTGTAGATCCATTTCGTTGAGTATCTACAACAAATAGCACATTGTATTTAAAAAAAACATGAATATTTATTAAATTACCACTTCAGCAATGTTTTCTTTGTCCTCTTCCATTAGACGGTCGTATTTTGTCAAACGGTCACAGATGGCAGATATGTCCTCTCTGGTTATCATGTTGTCGTTATCGCAATCGAATACTCGAAATGCCCAGGCTGCTTTTATCTGCTGGGGACAACTGTGCGACATAACGCTGAACATATCCAAAATGTCTTCGAATGAGCAACGGGTGTCATGCTGGGAGGAGAACACATCGAACAACCGATCATGGAAGGGATTATACTGTAAAGTAAGATAGGTGTTAGTCAGTTTTATCAGGTATTATGCCATTTTGACTAAACAGAACACAGTTTTGAAGTAGAATATTCCTAACATTTCAATACTTGGGTCCCGTTTCGAAATTTTCTGCTGAGATTTTTTCCCAGTTTTTACCATTTAACTTTTAGCGCTGACAATAGTTATTTTGATAAAGAAAAACGTTAATGTAGAAAGTAGAAGATTTATTTCGTGCTTTTCATGTCATAGACGAATACTTGTTTTGATTGATCCAGTGGTGTAATTTGAAATCTGCAATACACAATATATGGTACTATTATAACTGGTTGACGACCTACACCAATCATGTTATGCTTGCAAAAGTCTGCATCCAACAATCTTTGAATTCAGTACAAACATCAACGGTTCTTTCCCGAACCACTATCATAAAGAATAATTTTAAAATTTCTCATTCAAACAAGTTATTTAAAATCTAATGATTTCTAATGATAAGTCTAATGAATATCATTAGATTTTAAACAATGTGCCCGAAGTGTAGTCACAACGCTCCGGTTATGTCACAGACATTACCCACCCATCTGTTTTAACTATATCTTAAATTAGATTCATACTAACACTCACTAATAAAATCAATTGCATATTTCTCATATACACTCACAATCTATCTCATCCCAAACATACAAACGCTCGTATCTTTCGCAATAATACAAACCTGGTCACAAACGCGAACATGCAATTGCAATCATCCACATATACGCCTACGATTTCGCCGACAATAAAATACCCCGGTTTAAAGTGAACGTTTTAGCACTCAAAAATTTATAAACGCGGTCTCTTAGCTTAGCTTAGGTAGACTGCCCGTAGATGCACTTCGCGATTGACCGAGTGAGTGAAAATGCACAATGAACCAAAAATGATGCTTGGGAGGAGCAAAGCGTGCCCAAAGTGCATGTGTCACTGACTCAAAACGTCACGTCCGGAAGTCCTATCATTGGTCCTAGCAGCCTAGACTCATGCCTTCAGTTGGGCCAGTCAAAAAAAATATCACTCACATCCACTAGATAACGCATAGCGACATGACCGGGAACTCTAGTGATATGGGTAACTGTTTTCTAGTATCTGAACCGTATACTGAAAATTAAACATCAGATTCACGACCAGCGCGATCATTCAGGAACGCACGCAAATGTGTTAATGGCCACAAGGTTACAAAATCGAATTTAGCAACGAGAAGTTACATATACGCTAGCAGATAAATAAGTTAAGATGCAAACGCACAACTGCACCCGCGATCTCGTAAACACCCTCTTAGGTCGGTTGGTTTCAAAATCGTCCAATGAAGGACGTTCGTTGGACCAATTTGGACAACGTCCAAATAACCGTTCAACAAACGTCCATCGTTGGACCCGTGTTGAACGATTTTGAAATTTTTTTTTTGATGTCTCAGTGGGCATGAAAACACACCAGTGATTAAGCACAGAGAACAGACGTCCATCTTCAGCATTCAACTTGTGTAAAAATCCCAAACGGTTTCGAAGGTAGTTGGAATATTTCCACTAGGTGCGCTACTGTCGTCATGTTTTTTAAGTGGCCGAGTTCGACCGAATTGATAGCGGTTATAGCTCTACCCAGTCAAACCATTCCGGAACCGGTTCGGACTTCTGAGTGGATTCAGTATCGATTCCAGCTCAAATGCATCAACCGATTGAGTCGGAATCGGTTGTTTTCTTTGCGCCAGATTCTAGGGGCAGATCACTCTAAGAATGTATAACAAATTTGCATCAAATTAGAAAAAATGCATTTAATTTCCATTTTTGCATCAGCTTTGCACTCCCTCGCAGAAAAGTTTGTTTAACAAACGTCCTACGCTGATCCACTTTGTTCGACATTTTGTTAAATGTAGGGCTAGTTTTCCTGTAGGGTTTTGACGTCTTACACGCAACGCAAACAAAATTGCCCGCAACGCAAAAACATTGCACGCAACGCAAAATACATTATGAATTTCTATTTTGATGGAAATAAATGCATTTATTTTCGCTGATTTTTAAAAATGCATCACAAGTGATCTGCTCCTAGGCCAGATTCCATATTGAATCCATTCAGGATTTCGAAACGGTTCTGGAATGGATTTGACGGATAGTTGGGATACCTTGATATGGCGGCGCTAGTGTTTTAACTTATATTATTCAAAACTTTTCTCGCATTGTAGTATCATATTTGTTCGATAATGGTTGTCTGTTCTCTGTGGATTAAGTGTACGTTTTAGCGCTTATAAAACTCATAGACGCTATCTCAAGCGGGGACATGGACGGTAACTTTAGTGATATAATGAATCTTTCTCTCTTCTAGCATCTGAACCATACACTAAAAATTAAGTATCAGGTTCACGGTTCGCGCGCGATCATTCAAGAATACACATTCAAGAAATACATACTGGCCACATGTTTATAATATCGAATTTTATGCGCACGAAGTTACATACACGTTAGCACACGCGACAAAAACGTTAACATATAAATACTCAAGCCCTTCACAATCATCCACTCACGCCGACGTCAGAGATCGCGCAAACAGGATAACACCCCGGTAACAAAGTGGACAGTGGCTGAGGGTCCCCTACCCAAGTAACCATAAGCATTAAGCCATTGCACTATATTGGCTATACATTTGCACTAATGTTGCAATGAAACTCCATTACAGCATTAACAACGCAATAAAGCTATATTAGCATCAATAATGCATAACTGCACAGCCGACATATAGCATTATAGCTTGCTCTATATGCGCATATAAAGCTGATATAACGCGTACATGCTTCAAGGATCTTTAAAGCATGTAAGCTTCACAAGTGCATTTAATGCCATTATAGAGCAAATAAAAAGCTGATATAGTGCTATTGTAATGCTGTGGGTTTATTTGTTATGCAACTCTTCTTGAAGATTATATTCGGCATATTTCATTTCAATCGAACATATGCAATATAGTCCAGGAAGCAAACGCAGCGCACTTACCGTGAAGGACGAGGCAAGGTACCTCAGTTCAAGACTTACTAAAGGTAATTTTCGTAAACATTCATATCATGTGAGAATGAAAACCCATTAAGGATATTCATTACAATGCATTAGAACAGAGTCAATTACGGTTTTAAACAGAACTTTTTTGACGTAGGACTTACGTCTTTCTTTACTATAGCTAAGTATGCACCTCTTGCGAAATGAAATTTCCTATACAAAACCTATGCATAAAAAACGTCGCGAAATGCAAAGAGAATAGGGAAAGAGACGAATAGTGTGAAGCCAAAAATACCTTATTGAGCAGACCAATCGTGCAATGTAAATAAACATTACTCATGCCTGAGTTGAAGGAGATAAGTATTGTAAATCTATCAAAAAAAAATTTGAATTTTCGTCAGAATTTAGTGCAATCGTGATTGTAAGGTGCATTCTAGAGTCTATGTATGAGTAAAAACAAGTTTTAGAATTATTTCATCTCTTTGTTTCGAAATGCACATCGTTTGATAAACAAATCCATCGATCGACATACGGTTTGTTTTCAAAATATAATAGGAGTCATTTAAAGTGCTGCCTGTAGAAGCGGTTGCCAAAATTCTAGTGTTGAAATCATCATAAAGGGAGTGTTGCCGTTTTGACTGATTTTCACTCTTCGTCTCTTTCACTATTCTCTTTGGCGAAATGTTAGCGAAAAAAATTTTCGTTTCCATTTCGTAAGCGGTACGCAGCTCTCGCGAAAACGATAACGAAAAATGAAGTTAGCTGAGACACGGTTTGACAAACGATAAGTTTCATAATACTTCCGCGAGACAGCGCTGCTTTCTATGCGCTGTCACCAAGGCAAACTTTTTCCTTGCGAAATAATGGTCAGCGGTATTATTTCGCACGGAGGCTCGCGAAATTTTGACAGGTTGCAATGAAAAAATATAATAAAACACAAGATTGGTAATTTTTGTTATTTTTTTCATCGCAACCTGTCAATATTTCGTAGTTTAGAAATTCAATATTTCGAATTTGAATTGTAAGTTTAAAAATATTACTGGAAGTGTGATTTTTTCTAGTTTTAAACAATTAAATTTAAATAATTAATATTATTTGCAGCACACCCGAACAAAGCAAATCAGCTCAACTAATCTTGTCTCAACATCCTGGATCTGGCAATCAGCCAACCAACATTAAATCGATGCAACCGCAGCAGTACCAACAACTCCCAATCCAGCAACAGCCAACAACCCCTCAAAAAGGACCACATAGCAATTACTGCTCAAACGAACAACAGGAGTTTACGAATGATGGACACATCGGAAAACATTTCATCGGTACATTCTGCCTTAAAACTTGCCTGCCACTATTTTTACCAGCGGTTGCCTTCCTGATTTAGAGAAATCTGAGTCAAGCACAAACGTCATATTCCAGCCTTGGTTCATACCAGTTCCTTGCATGAAAATATCACTGCCTCCACAGTGCTCGTGATTCCATTCCAGCAGCAGCAAGCAATCACTATTCGAATGCTTATCGCCAACATTTCACAGCAAGCTCAGCAGCAGAACCACCTTCAACCATAACTTCAGAAAATTAAGATTTCCTCCAGACCATGACCATCATCCTAAAGGTCGGTAGCAATAACGTTCAACCGACGGTACAACCTGGTCAGCAACCGCAATTAGTGCAATAGATCAAAGACAAATGTAGAAGACCATTGACCAACTGCAAAAAAGATAGCAACAGCACATTCAAACACAGTAGTAGCAGCATACTATACTGTACCATGCGGTGTGCAGGAGGACTTTTTATTCAGTTGGTGCGGCAAGGTGAGGCATTTTTATTACCTTTTTTATTTCGAAAGGATCAGTACCGTGTTTAGTACATTGTAATGTAATACCCTATTCTTCTTTAAAAAAAACTCGAGTTCACTCATTTACGGATATTTTTTCATTATGATTTTTTCAGATCGAACACCAACAACATAATATCATGGTAATCACCCAGCAAGAGAACGCAGTGATAATGGGCCAACAGAAAACACAACATCAAGATGCTCGGAAAGGACTTGCTCTTTCGGTATGTATTTACCAGTAGCATCCCTTCTCCAAACATTCCTTTGCATATCTAGATGTCCTTATCAATTCACAGAACAAACATAATGGCACGTCATGTTCAATCGGCTAACCGTTTGGAATAAGCGCTCATCATCGGTTTCATGGCAAGGGAAGTGAGCAGCCAAAAGAAGGCATCGTTTTTTTCCGCAAGGTCGCTCTGGTCAAAATTTCAGCGAATTGCAAGGAATAAACCACCCGAGGGACAGTACCCGTGCTGATTCAGGACGATTTCCCATACTTTGTACCTTACTATTGAATTTTAATACCCGATCGAAACGATGGCAAGCGCTGCCGATAACTAGGTCAGAAAGACGACGGATCAAGAAATTTCTGCACTCGGTAAGTGTTTATTTGTTATAACCTATTTTTGAAGCGATCATTGGGATGGGATTTGAATTTTTCTTTTCAATACAAATAGGTTAGCGAACTGAGTACATATCACCAAGGATAACGATTCAGAGCCGGCGGCTGGCAGTCCAGAGAAAGAGAATGCGGAAAAAACCTAGTCCACCGGCAGTAGAACCAAAGCTGCACCTGATGTTTGGAGTTCGGTAGCTACGGAAATTCTGACTCTAGCAGCTCCTGAAGAAAAACAATCTGCAAGAGAAAATGGAAAAACAGCTTCCTCCGCGGAAGATGCAGAGGCATTCAAGTAAGTCGAAATCTGCAGAAAATTTTGATTAGGACATAAGGAACATTGAGAGCCTCTCGTTGTTTACTTTCTCTTTCGATTATTATGACGTCACTATAACACATTGCACTAATTTTCCAGTACATAGCCGATGGTTTTTACTAAAATATTAGGCAAAGAGTTGAGTACTAAATATTGAAACGACCGAGTAATAAACAGAAGAGAACGACCCCAAAGAGAATCTCATTGTTGCTTACGTCCTATTCTAAATTTTCTCCCGAAATATTTAGTATCTGCTTTAAAATTATCCATGACTAATCTTTTAGCCCGGCGGGTGCAAGTTTGCTAATGAAAGATGTTCGCTAAGGTTTAGTAGAATCAAAGCTGGATCTGGAGGTGCAGCGTAAGGATTCTTCTTCGCCGATTGGTTAGTTAAAACTTTCGAAGCTTTGCACATGAAGCCGGAATTACTACAGGGAGTCTATGCGATGGGTTTCAACGCCCCTTCCAAGATTCAGGAGATGGCTCTACCTACTCTGTTGGCCGGTCCGCCACGGAATATAATCGCCCAAAGTCAGTCGGGAATAGGAAAAACCGCTGCCTTCGTGCTGGCAATGCTCACTTGAGTCCATCAGTTAAAAAACCTGCAGGTGATTTGCCTTTCCCCCACGTATGAGCTGGCAATTCAGAAGGGGGAAGTAGCTGCCAAAATGGCAAAGTTTTGTCCGGAAATCAAACTTCCTTACACCGTTCGCGGTGAGGATACCGTCAAAGGGGCGAAGCTGACTAATCGTATCATCATCGGAACACCCGGCAAGCTAATGGACTGGGGTATAAAGTTCAGGACGTACGACCTAGTTTTCCCTTTTTGTTCTGGACGAGGCGGGTGTTATGGTTGGTGTTCTTCTTGGCCACGTACGAGCTAGAAGTGATGGAGTTTGCCGAGTACATCGTACCCAATCCGATCGTCATTCGGCAGGCGCGGGAGCAAGAATCACTCGATAACATCAAACAGTACTACGTCATGTTCCGCAACCAAGACGAGAAATTGTGTGATTATCGTCGGACAAGAGATCATTTTCTGTCATATGACGTATAGGACAGTTGTAAACTCCAAGTAAACTTATTTTCAGAACTGTTAATCGATCGAAACAGGTACGCAAAATGGCCGGTTGGTTGACCGGCAGGATGTCCCAGGATGGTCACTCGGTAGCGGTACTGTCCGGTGATCTAACGGTGGAGCAACGGTTGGACGTTCTGGATCGATTCCGAACCGGACTAGAGAAGGTACAGATTATAACGAACGTTTTGTCCAGGGGTAAGTTCCACCACTTGATTCTGGCTACAGCACCAGGTTACGGAGAGATTCTTTCGTCTTAGGTACCGACGTCGAACAGGTGACCATTGTCGTCAACTTCGACCTGCCGATGGATCAGCAGGGACGAGCCGATTGCGAAACGTATCTACATCGAATTAGACGCACCGGTATATTCGGTAAGTGTGACTCATTCTTGTGATCCTATAGATTGTATTTCTTCCCACTTCTTTAACAGAACGGAATCACTATCAACCTAGTGGCCAGTGATCGAAGCATGATGATTTGCAGATCAATCAAAAAACACTTCCGGAAAAAGATTCAGTTACTAGACGCGGAGAGCTCGGACGAAATTGAAAAAATCGCACCGTAAAGTGTTTTCGAGCAGCTACTGGTGAAAGGCGTAGGAGCTTTTTTGGGTCATACTTGTTTTGATTCTGAATTTATAATTTTATATTTTTTTTTTCCTTGATCTGACATAAGGTATACAAATGTAACCAACAGGGTATCGTACACCGAGCAAAATTTACATTGAATTTCCATAAAAACGTCTTATGACTTTCAGACATAAGGATTTTAAATGGATTTTATAAATCTGTCTTATGATTTGGAAGGGAAATTTTCCAAATCCATCTCTTATTATTTTCATAAGACAGTCTTATGAAATTTATGAAAATGTCCGAATGAACGCCATAGGTGCCCATTTATGAAAATTTCTGACATTTATAAGTAGAAAACATAGTAGAAATAACGATTTCCGTAGAACAGTCTTATGAAATTCATTACAATGTTCGAATAAATGCCATGTTTGTTATTTATGTATATTATTGTGCATTTATATAAAAAAAAACATGGCTGACATTTCTCGAGCATTTTTAGTAGACAAAAAAACAAAAGTAAAAATCAACCTTGAGAGGATATTAGGTTTTACACCAACCAACATAACCCCACAAAATGAGCTGGATGAACTTCGTTTAACAATTCTCGGTGGTTTGTTTACATGGAAGTTATGTGAGTTTGAATGTAATAGATGTGCACCCGTTGCACTCCAACTCACGCAACTGACAAAGTAAACAAATCACTGAGAATTGTCAAACATGAACGTCATTCCTCATGAGTTCATTCGTGTGGTCATCTTGTAGAACTCAATTCGGGACAAATTAACCGCCAAGTATAGATCCCTTCAGAAGATTGAAGAGAAAACTCTCATTAAATATTAAAATTTGCACATTATGAGCAACGCTTCGTCAATATTTCTTGGGAAACTGGGCTTAGACAACTGGGAAACTGGACTGAATGATAATGATTGTTACTTCTCAAATGATTTTGATAATTATAAAATACGCGTCAGACACTAATTATATGCACAACTTATTTCATTTCAAATAATCGGATATCTTCTGTAAAAATCATAACCATGTATACAGATTTAATGCTCACAGTAATTTATTCAATAACATAAAAACAATTTAAAATTGTTGCAATTTGACTGAAAATCTCACTTCTTTTGTTTCAAACAGCGGTAATCAAAAAGTGCTGAAACTATTAACTCCTGGTTGGCCGTCCAGGCTGTAGGGAATGAGACGAAGAGAGAGAAATATTAAAATTAAATTGATTTTGAACGAGGAGGTTCGACTACTGGTTCGTCCGGACACGACACAGGCCAGTACTGAATTCATAAGAAACAATTATGAACTTTTCACAAAACTGACGTTTATGAAAAACAAAATACAATTTTATAGAATCAATAATAGATCTCATATGGGTTTCATGAGAAAAACTTATGAAATTCTTAAAGGCATATATTGGAGCGAAGTCATAAGACTGTTTTATGAAATTCATTATTTGTACGTCTATGGAGTGCATGAATAAAGATCAATGAATTCATAAGCCTGCCTATGACATTCTAAAGTGTTCAATGACATCGTCAGAAGGTTGGTTCATATGCCGAGACTTATGAAATTCTCAGATGCTTTTTGCTCAGTGTAAGCTATTAAATTTACAATTACAATATAGTTCTACCCAGTTCTATCCAAACATTTGAAAAGGGCCTAACTGCAAAATGTAACAAATTGAAATTTCATGTTTTCTATTAACCCATTATGTCCTAGCGTATGAAATTTCATACGCAAAAACAACACATTTCTGGATCACACTTGTTATACAATAAAGGCGTTTTATAACTTCTGGTCTTCTGTGAACGTTAATTAATACCCTATAGTTTATAATGTGAATGCTCAATAATCTTTTTTATAAAATTCCTTTGTGTTTTCGAATGTCAAAGTTGGACAAAATTCAAACCAAAATATGAACAATACATATTATTAATTTTCTCTTCTAAATCACTCATTCTTGTTTCGAATTGTGAACGAATTGCCATGAGAGGTGTGAAAGATGTGGCTCAGTGCGAAAAAATGGAAGAAATTGGTGAAACAATTGCGAAAATTCTGCTGGTAGTTCAAGGTATGAAATTTCATACGCTAGGCTGAACCGATATCTTTTTTCCTAAGGCAAAATTATTTCCTCTTTAGGACCAGGAAGGGATTCATAACTTTCTCGCTGATTTTAACGTTGAATCAGTGCATTCAAGGTTAATAAATGCTTAATACGTAGCAAATCATACCTGGTTCCACCCAGAATATTTTTTATGTAAATTCTCGTGAGAAAATGTTTTTTTTTCTTAAAATAATTACAAAGTTTGAAGGAAAGACGGTTTAATGCAACGAACCAATCATGAGATGAAACGGCACGAGAGAGAAGATAAGTGTTAAAATCATTCAAAAAAGCTTTTAAATGAATGATCGGAAGATATTATTCGATTTTATGTTGAATATAGATTTTAGCCGAATTTTCTCTGTAATGATTTTTTGATACCCTATCAGCCCAGCGTATGAAATTTCATACGTTATTTTTTTTCGCAACAAAACGTTCCAAAGTGGTTATTTTATTTTTCCCATACTTAATTCAGCATAATATGAGGGCTCACGAAGTATTTTACAAATTACCAAAAGTTTTAACATAGCTGGGTTATAATGGGTTAACAAATATCTACCCGAGCACGTACATAACGCAACATTTGATTATGAAGAATTTTGATAGCGATTTTACAACAATTTATAAAAGGGCCTAATTGATTTTTATGACCGTCCTGATTATGAAAGGACCTAACTGATTGAAAAGTGCCTAACTAGCAATACACTCGTTTTAAATGGATTATAACGTATTATTGTATTATGACTGATTGTAAAAGGCTTATAACATCTTTTCCATAATTTACATACAGGGTCAATCTGACCATCAAATCAGAATTCAGTTAATTCGTCTAACTTTCGGTGTAATATCAGACTTGAACAGCATTTTTTGTGTGAGGTATTCTACCGCTAGAAGCAAAACTGTCCCATGTGCTATGGGAATCCCTATACACATGGGACAATTATGTTTCTTGCGGCAGTAATACAAGTAGTAGCAATATGCGCAATTCCTTAAACCTCTCTAGTGTTTCATTCAATAAGAATTACCACGAATTACTTATGGCAATAAATTTGAATTACGATTCTCACAATTGTTATACCAAAAATAGGTTTGTATCCGTACTGATTATTGGTAGCATTCCCTGAGACTTCCAGAACCTTTAGTAGTAGCCATTGTTATCATAATCGATTTTTAACGTCAGTCAAAGTTTAAAGCCTAGGGTTTGGTTCGACCTGAAACCGATTGAGTCGGAGTCGGTTGTTATATTTGCGTTATATTTCCGGATTCCGAAACGTGTTTCGAAAGGTAGTTTCCCCGAGACTTGTGAAAGCGGCAAAGGCGGCCAAGGCAATCAGATTTGCTTCTTAATGGTCAAACGCCGACTTAGAGTTACGATTCGGACAATTACAATAGATTTGGTTTGAGCGAATTTCGATCATTTCCCTGGGTCTTCTAGAACCGGTAGAAGCAGCCAATTTAGATAGAAAATGGCCAGCCAATGATTTAAATTTCCGATTGCAGGAATTGTGCTGTCTAAATTGGTCAGACTGAACTTCCCCGAGACATCCGGAACCGTCACAAATAAGCATTATGATTAATCATGCTCGAAATATGATTCACGCTGAGTACGTCACTTCCCTGAGAGCTTCATGAATGGCAAATAGGTTTACAATTGTTACCGATTTCATACACATCCGTGATGAATTAATAAAATACATCATTTAAAACATTTAAATGACAACAGAAATATAAAAAAGAAATAAACAAACAACAGCTGATGTCGTTTTCCAGTTATCAAAAGCGACATCTAACAGCAAACACACAGACTAGTTTTCGCGAGCAAATGTCAAAATTCCGCACGGAAGAAGGAAAAATATTTCGCGACCTCATTTCGCAAGAGGTGCATACTAAGCTTATACTGGGTGTCATTTCAAAATTTTCAAAACGGATGCGTTACGTACACTTTGAATCTTAATAACTTTTCTCCTACTAAAGGAATTACTAATATTGTTTCATAAATCGAAAGGAAAACGTTCAACGCTTGCTATTGATACCTTGTTTGCTATGTAAAACTTGTTTAAAAAGTTCAAAAACTACTTTTAATGCGAATCAACATTAATGCTACAACCTATAAATATGGGTGTCACAGTTTTTCTGAAAGCCAGACGTGTTTAAGCCACAGAGCAGAACACACGTACGTGTGCTGCTCAACGAGAAGCTGCATTTGGACTACCAACCAAATCATAGCTACTGCCTTATTGCTGCCAACCAAGAACTGTCGTCGCCCTGCATGAAATTCATCGCTCTCAGAAGTGGACAGAGTTACTAATTCACAAGCTGCTCTTCCAGTGCCTGGTCCGTGAGATTGCACAGCATTTCAAAATCGATCTACTCTTCCGGAGCTCAGCCGTAATGGCCCTCTAAGAAGCCAGCGAGGCCTGCCTGGTTAGTTTGTTGGAAGATACCAATCTGTGCGCTATCCATACCAAGCGAATAATCATCATGCCGAGCGGGAAACGGCGAAATAATATTCACAACAAACGGTTCTTATTAGGACCACAAAATCGTTCTCAGAAGAATTACAATTGAAATTTCCATTTCGTGCTTTGGAAAATAACTTTTCTCTAATCGGGTTAGTTATTTTCTATAATATCCGAAAAATGTACGATAAAACTAATAAACTGACCAATTGGACGGAAGCAAGAAAATACCTACAAAAAATTGAGTCAGAAAAGTGACATTGACGGAAAAATGCTTCGATCGTTTCTAAGTGTTTGGCAGCTGAAGTTGCCGATTTGTTTTCCAACGTCAATTATTTGCGCTGTGCTGTACGGAACAAACAGATTTTTGCGCGATTCGTTGGGAAATAATCAAAACAATTGTGTAGTAGATTCCGTAGATTTTGTAAAAACATTAATTCAAGCATGATTTTTGAAAACAGCGAAACTCGCACTTGACCCAAACAGAGAAAACGGCGATGGCATTTTCGAAGTTTTGTTTTAAATGTTATTTAAAAACCATACCGATTTTTACACCAATTATTCATCCAAAATGCTCACCAAAGACGCCTTTCCATTGAATGGAACGAACATTCGCGATCAAGACATTTAAAAGAGCGGATTGAAGAAAAATTAAAGTTACGATGTTATTAGTATCACGCTCACAGTTTCGTCGTTTTACTTTCGTTGGTTTGGTATCTTTGTTGCACTTACGTTATTTCAGTTTCGTCAATTGTGGTGACTAATCTTATCATTTTTTAATCAATTCTATGACTGAACTGTTCCGCCGAGGCAGTATGCCAATGAGGACAACCAACATTTGTAGTTTGTCACTTTTGAGCAGTGTGTTGAAGACAAATAAAGGTTACGTTATTCTGAGCATCACTCTTACACTTTCGACATTTTTCAATTAGTCGATTTTAGTGTCTCATTTTTGCTCGCATTGTCACAAGTATTTAGATTTGATCTACTGTAGGATAGATTTAGATAATCAAAAATAAAAATGTGCTGAAAGTGCATTAGTGGTGCTTAGAATAACATTACTTGCATTCTTTTTCTCTAAAATATTGGCTAGAATTAAGGAACTGCGTGCTCTTGTTCCCCTTATAGAAACATTACCTATATTGAGCATTTTAGTAGAAAGATTGTAGTATATTTTAATGATTTAGTTACAAAAACCGATTAAATTAAAATAACGTAAGTGTCACAGCAGTGCCAAACCTAACGTAACTAACATGACGAAACTGTATTTATGCACTGTTGACGTGTCAGTTGATTGTTCGTCATTATTTCGATTGCGCATTTTTCAGCTGCATTACCGAATAATGAAACGAATGTTTGTCAGCATGTACATTAAGATGCGTAGAATGCGGGGGAGTGATAATCTCAGTTTGTTTACATTTGTTAGTTACGGTGTTTTCAAAAATCATGCTTGAATTAGCCTGCTTTGATTGGTGGTTTTTGCGAATCTTTCAAGAACATTAGTAAATGTGGCAACCCTGCTACTAAGCGAAAGCTACACCAAAAAGAATGATGAAAATATTTCCATTTGTCACACAAAAGGATGGACTTCCATCTGCACTAAGAAATTTATAAAAGAGATCGCATTGCGATATACAAAGCTCATTCGATGTGAGCTGCGAAAGGGGAATGTTCGTGTATGTACGCAGCAGAAGCGAATTCGGGCAAGGTTCGAATCGTTAGAAAGGATTCTCATCTGGTATCACCAAAAATAGTTATCTGCAAACCGTTCTTTTTAGGATGAAAACATAATGGAGAAAGAATTGAATTAGAAAGTTCCATTTAATAACTTGGATTGAGTTTGCGCCTGTCAATTCTTCTGTACATGTACCAGTGATTCATATAAGCAAATGTTTATCAAATTAATCTACAAACCCGAAGGTTTTTGCAAGTCCTAGAAAATCAGTGAATGTGGCAATCTCATTCGACACGAAATTTTCGTAAACATTCATTCAAAAAGTGCATTGGTTCAAATTATCCATGAATGTCATATGATATGCCCAAGTTTAGTCCTACGTCAACACCGCGGTTATATCCCGGACATTACCCACTCCTAGTTTTTTTTTAAATTTTTCCTTTTTGCTCATCATACCGAAAGGAAACATAAGAAATGGTTTTAAAACCATGGCGGACAATGACAGCCAACTGAAGCTTTTAATAGCATTAGTATTGCCAATATAAGGATTTCAAAATTGACATTTGTGCGCTGGTGCTATATAATAGCATTAGTACTGCAGAAACGAGCTGTCAATCTCTGCACAGTAATAGCACTATGTTTCGCCTTTTCTGGCATAATACCAGCATTATATAAGTATTTAGGGCTTCACGGCTTCTTCGAATAGCTTTATATGTGGATCTAAAGCAAATATTAGGCTACGTTATACTGCTTATTGGTTACTTGAGACCTTCACTTACAAACGCCCGATCTTCTCCCGATGATACACAAAGACGAACATGCAATCGCGATCATCTACGCACAACTACATCCAAGATTTTGCAAACACAAAAGCGCTTCTATGATTTCATAATCCTCTTAATAATGTGACACTCATTCGAATATGTACCTTAAGTTGGGGAAAAATATCCATAATCTGTCGGGTTGAGAACCTTCTGTGTAGATCGCTTTCTATTCCGTGTGGTGCCAGCATTGAAAATTTCTCCAGAATCAAGAGCACTTCCCACCTAGTCAGGTAGGTCAATTCTGCATACTCGTCCAACTGTTCCGCACTTAAAATGCTCTTTTTAGCACCCATGTTCGGCGACAACTAAATGCTATTCAATATCATGCGGCCAGATACCCCACGACGGAAAGGGAAAGTGAACAAATAAAAAAAGCTGTTCAAGACGCGCAACAAAAACGAATTGCCGAAAATAATAAACGAGATTGATTAACGACTATGAAAAATCAATTACTGCACATAGAATATAAGCAGAGCTGCCTCACCAGCTATGTTGTAGAGAGATGCTTGAAACAAGGAGGTTCTTTCAAAACTAGATATAGTGGAATCATATACGCATGGCACGCCAAGATATAAATGTGAGCATTGTTTAACTTTCGACGCTCGCTACACATTAGAATTTGTCGACAGTACCTAATCAATTAGTCACACCTACGTTGGACTTGACATTTTTTCAGTTTTACTATAATTGAACAGGAACAACTCAATAGGGCTTCTTTCGATGGTGAATATGCAAGTTTTGCTTCAAACTTTTACTGACACCGCTATCGAACTCGATCACACCGTCGGATTCATTCACTTCCCCACAGTGCCAAACCGTTATCAGTCCACCCTCGCCGGTAGTAATCAGACACTGTTCCTGCAAAATGCACATATAGATAAGCACAAATAAGTGGGTGAATTGTGATAAGATGAATATGATGGTGTCATTATTGCCAAGATTGCCTGTCGATTGGGGGCCCATATTATTGGCTCGAATCAAAACTCGTCGAAATGTCAATTGACGATAGGTTCATCCGGAGTGTTCATTTGTGTTTACCTTTTGCTAGCGTTGCCAATTTTATTTTGTGTCCAGCACCCAATGTGGCTACGCCACATCGCTTTTGCGCGTGCTGTCCGACTTCGCTACCGCTCAGTCGGACTTAAACTAGGGATAGCCCCTATGTTTGAGTAAGCCGGGCAAACGAGTGGATCACATGTTCGCTTGCTTCCGACGGCGGGTCGGTGGCCACATCGCCCGGGCCTCGGCTAAGCCGCATCGAAATGGTACCCCTTAAACATTCTAACTTGAATCGGTTGTGTCACCGGAATACGGAATACGGAATACGAATTAGATCCAGCCAGCATTTCGGCTGAGTTAAACTGGGAAGTTTAGTAAAATTTAATCTGGAAATAAAATTTTTTTGGCAACGCTCCAGCACCCCGTTGATTTCACCACCTGGGCGCCAGGTTGACGATATGAAATGAACTTTGTTTACTTTCGACAAGTTTTGATTCGAGCCAACAACATCCAGCCGTCGATTGGTATGTTTGTGCGGTGGATAGATTGTAGGTAAGTTATTACTTGTCTGATAAGTAGAGGTAAAATGTCGCTTACCTTGTCATTGTAGACACTCGCCCGCACAATCTGTTTGTTGTGCATAAAGTTTATATGCGGTGTGAAGCGCTTATTCTCGTATCTGAGTGAACGCAGGCATTCGCTGTAAATGACAAAAGGTCTCGTTTAATGGATGTTACACATAATGTTTAGAAGAATTGTTAATAAATGCTACACTACTTCCATATCTAATCGATATTTAGACTGAAAACATATGTGAACCTTCAAATTGACATGCGTGATGCGTTGAAAATTTTAGCGACTCAGTACTGCCATCTACCCAATTGTTTCCTAAAGGTGTCCTAGATCAAATTACATCACGGAAAAAACACTAGAAAATTACCTAGCGGACCAACCCTTTTTAAACTTTGGTAATGAAATATAACCCATTAACGGGTGTTCAATAAAAATGAGATTTTTTTCTGTCATGTAGTTAAAAACAAAAAAAAATAGCCAATTCAGTATTTTTTATTAAAAGCATAATATTTATTCTTTAAAAAAAATCTCAATGAATATTGGAGAAGGGGCCCTGGTCAACCGTACGACGCAACTTAGTCGCGATGCTCTCACAAGAGCGGTACTGACGTCCATTTTCCAGATACAATTCCGGATCCTGGTGGTCAACTGCTCCGCTAACTTTTTCTTGTTCGTCATTATCTTTGCCGGACGGCCGCTGCCAGGATCCGGTAAACTGCACTCACGGGCACGTTTTCGTCTCGAAAATGGTCTACCGAAACCTTTTTTCCACGATGACTATCGTTTCGTAGAACCGTACAACACGCTCGGGGAGTGCTTGCTGTTTCGATGCCATCTTCGATCGAACTGACAGCACCCGAGCGAAAAGAAGCATGCCACCCATTTCAGAAGAATCCAGAGTGCAATTCTCGAGAAAAAATTTACGCTCTTTACTTTAATTATTGAAAGGTATTGAAATCATTCTCATTTTTTATTGAACACCCCTTCTTTTGGCATATTTATTTCGTTCACCTTCAATACCATAACCGTACTCATGTCTTCCTCATATTGTGACCTTCTGAAATGCTTCCGTAGTGCTTGGTTCATACTTGTCCAGTATTTCAATGCGCCTGAGTTCCGGGCCGTTGCGCTTGGAAGGGGGGGGGGGGTTATGTCCTTGTGTACGAAAGTCTGATCGAAGTATTGGGATTCATACTTGTCCAGTATTTTTCAATGGGCCTTAGTTCCGGGCCGTTGCGCTTGGGAGGGAGTTGATGTCCTTGTGTACGAAAGTCTGATCGAAGTATTGAGATTCCGCTTAAACACTTTCACTACACGCTTGTGATCCTAATCATTAATAGAATATTCACTCTGTCCGCATTTCTCCTACCATTCAAGGTTCATAATTTGGTAGTAACGTTTAATCGCACGATTTACCATTGACTGCACGATTCCGAGTTGTTTTCCGATGTTCCGGTGAGAGAGATGTCTGTGGATTTTCCAGATGCTTGGGCAAAAACGATTCGCGACGTCACTTTTCGGGTGACGCCATTTTTCCAATTTTCGAAAAAAATGACGGCGATACAAATACAATGTAAACATTACACTCTAAACTACATTTTCCCAAATTAGTTTGACAATTGTATTCCGGGTAAAAAAATGCGGACGAACATCGAGGTGTATACAGGTGTACACATTTTTTTCTATGTGTGCATCAGCTGTCACCTTTTCGGGCAAACAAGAAGAAATGAAGAAGATAACAGAAGCACGTGGTCCCATACTTCATTCTGATTGGTTAGTGATGTAAACATTTGCTCTTTTGCGATCCCGGATGCCATACTTATTTTTACCACCTGCTGACAAGCTTCGTTTCGATTGGTCGGTTTGTTGATTATGTGCTTCGCGGTCCGGGGCCGCCATGATTAATTTCACTAGCAACAAACCAACACACTCAAACTTGACGAATGTGAACACCTATACTATAATGCATCTCGGACGAACATGCCCAGTCAAAAAGGGCTACCCGGTACAAAAATGCGGACGAACATGGTCAGGCGATTTAAAAAGTTTGACTCAACTCGCCTGTGCTAATTGCCCCTAGGAACCAATTCAATTTGCGGATGCGATTTAAAGGCAATTTCAATACTTAGACAAATTTTCTGGCGGCTGAAATGGACTTGGTTTGTTTTCGCGTTTTTCCAACATGGCGGTTCATGTTTGGCTTAAGCTTAAAATTGTTCTTTTTAACAATTGGCATGTTCTCGCATGAATTTTGTTTGTTTCGTGCACTTCATTAAGCCAACGAATGTGGGAAATTGTCGAATCATGTGTAAGTATAGTAGAACAAGATTTTTGATCAAAATTCCTAATGTACTTCAGATTGTGGTAAGTTTTGGTGTGAAATATCATATTCACCATTAATTCTTCATATAGTTTGGTGGTGTTTATGTGAGTAGATAATGAATCCGAAAATAAGTAATATTTGTAGTTTTTAAATAAGGCAACCAAAAGCGATTAAAAAGCGCGTTTCATTTAATCTGGGAAATAAGAATTTTCTGGCAACGCTTTAGCACCCCGTTGAACTCTAACGATTTCACCACGGGCCCATATTGTTGGCTCGAATCAAAACTCGTCGAAATGTCAATTGACGATAGGTTTATCCGGAGTGTTAATTTGTGTTTACATTTTGCCAAATGCGTTGCCAATTTTATTTTGTTTCCACCACCTAATGTGGCTACTGCACATCGCTTTTGCGCGTGCTGTCCGACTTAGCTGTAGCGAAACTAAACTAAACGGCTTACTTAAACTAGAGATAGCCCCTATGTTTGAGTAAGCCGGACAAACGAGTGGATCACAGGTTCACTTGATTCCGACGGCGGGTCGGAAAAAAAGGAAAAAGATTGACTCACTATAAGTCGTTAATAAAAAAGGAAAAAAAATGAACCGCGATGGGGATCCATCCAGTAGCTTTGGGTGAAAACTGCCGGCGCCGTGTTCAATCAACACACAGTGACTATATGCACAACTTGTTGAGGCAGACACAATAGTCGATGAAATAAAACACCCCGGCACGCAATTAGTGAGGGAAAAAACTAACTCATTCAATGAGTCATCGTCGCAAAATGCTTAGGATGGAAGTTTTCCGAGACTTAACTTTTTGTCGGTTCCGACAGCATAAGTCATTAAATTATCTTTACGATTGTCCGGACATGGCGCAGACTCACGTAATTCGCATTTAAAGCCAAAAGATCCTGACTCCTGCGTTGCAGAAGACAAAGAGTTAAGTAGCCGGGAAACTCTAAGCTTGTTCATTGACCCTACTCCACGCTCTTCTAAACTTTCTTACTTCAAATCCTTGCTCTTCTTTGAGTACTATGGCTTTTAATATTTGAAAAATACTTCACCTTCCAGTCCCTTGTTAATTATATGTCGTTACAATAAAAAAAATAATTAGCTGAACAGAAAGTCTCATGGACTGCCACATAATGGGCAATTTTTGCAATCGATTGATCTTCCATCATCTATTCGATTTTTTCTTCAAATGCGAGCAGTGTTCCAATTATTTTAGCAACTCAAATGCAACAACCGATTCCGCAACGGTTGAGCCTGAATCGGTAATTGCATCACTGAGAACTGACATACATACAAGTAAGGTTTTTAACTTGTGTAAGAAATAAAACTGTCGCTTTGAAATGACAAAAGCAAGTGGCAACTTTGCCATTGGCCGGCGCTTCGATCGTCCAGCAATCGTTATAGGGGACTTGTGTGCAAACTTGATACAAAGGTGACTCACGCATGCAAACCTGTATGCGATGGTGATTTTCAACGTATTTTCATTTGTATGTTTACACAGGTTTTTCAGAAAAGTTTGTTCTTGCTTATATGTCTGTTCTCTGTGATTGTATTTGACTCGGAAATCGTTCAGAACTCCGAATCAAATTCTTCCACCTACTAAGCACAGAGAAAAGACATCCATGATAGAACAAAAATACTTAAAAAACGTGTGTAAACATTTGAATTAATATACGATAAACACTAGCACCGCCACACCAACCTATCCCAACTATCCGTCAAATCCATTCCGGAACCGGTTCGAAATCCTGAATGGATTCAGTATGAAATCTTGCTCAAAGAAAACAACCGATTCCGTCTCTATCGGTTGATGCATTTGAGCTGGAATTCATGCTGGAAGTACGAACCGGTTCCGGACTAGTTTGACTGGGTAGAGGAATAACCGCTGTCAATTCAGGCGAACTCAGCCACAAAAAAACATGACGAGAGTAGCGCACCTGGTTTGGATATCCCAACTACCTTCGAAACCGTTAGAGATTTTACACAAGTTGAATGCTGAAGATGGACGTCTGTTCTCTGTGTACTAAGTTTCTTCCATTCTTTTCGATGTCGTCAATATTGTATCGGTATCAGTAAAGTGTCGCCCAGTCAGCAAATTTTCTGGCAGAGACCTCTCTACTAGATTTCAATAAGTCTTGGATTGGAAGCCCTGTCAGATTTCTTCGCGTATCCTGTCGGCAGGGTGGCCAGACCTACCGATTTATCGGTAGTCCTACCAATTTTGGTCTTCCCTACCGATTCACAGACGCCCAAGGCAAAACCACCGATATTTTGTTATTCCTACCGAAAACTACCGATTTTTATTGATTTTGGACACATACTACTCAACATTCATCTTTTGGGTTGGATTTGGTCTGAGATCTGTGTTTGTCAGTATTTTACAATTCTATGTCAATACTACGTTTTTGGGACAACAACCCGGCCTACCGATAAACTTTTAGTGACCTTACCGATATTAAGGAATTCTATCTGGCCACCCTGCCTGTCGGGTTAGTTGAGCTAGAGCGAACTCGGTTTCGCTTGCGTTTTCTGGCAAATTTTGACAGGAACCGAGCAAAACCCTGGTATAACTCGGACATAAGCTGTGCAAAGATCCTGGTAATTCCTACCTGATAGAATTTAGCGCGAATCGAGTAAAACTTCTGACAAAGATGTGGCAGGAAGCGTACAGCGATCTTGGCTGTACATTCCTGGCTGGATTCTGGATAAAAGTGAGCAGTACGGGTGGTTTAACCGCTTCTGTCAGAAACGGTTGTTTCATTTGAGCGAATTCTTTGCCAGAATTCTCGCACAAATCGCGCAAAATTCTCGCAGAAACTCTGCCAGCATCAATTTCGCTTTGTTCAACGTTTGCCACGGTGACGGGCGTGCTTGAAGTATCGATACTAAAAAATCGAGTATCGGAAACAGAAGTATCGATACCGTACTACCCTCTAAGAACGGTTGGTTTCAAAATCGTCCAATGAAGGACGTTCGTTGGACCAATTTGGACAACGTACAAATAACCGTTCAACAAACGTCCATCGTTGGACCCGTGTTGAACGATTTTGAAACAATTTTTTGGACGTCTCAGTGGGTAGTATCGAAAGTATCGCAACGTCCCTAATTACGGCGAATTCTGAAGGGCGAGATCACATTGCGACTTAGGCCCTAATGAAAAATCTGTGTCGTTTTTTGTTTTAATAAATAAATGGCGGTTTCCGGCGTATGCAGTTTTGATGTTCTAAATATTTGTATTGATCCAACCGAAAAGGCTACCTCGAATAACAACAGAGCAGAAGTCGGGCTGCGTAAGAAAGGTTTGTCAATCTAACGATTACTATGCCTTGTACTAATGAATGAATAATTCGTTTTTTGTTGCAATAATGAATTCGTTTTTTGCAGTTTCTGCATGTAAAGTTTCCGGTGGCACCTCAACCAAAACAACGAACATGACTTCGCTCGCAGCATGCAGCAGTAGCGATGTTGACATTATCTATCTTAGTGCTGGCGGGGATAGCAGCTTTGAAGCCGTACTTTCCAAAGAGCACACAGCAGTTGTTTCTGAAAAATTGGATACAGCAAAGAACGCACCGTCTGCTGCATCTAAAGATCAGGCGTGTCTGGTCACGAACAAGGATATGTCGATTGAGGTTCAAGAAATTTCGGATGATGATTTAAACAGTGAAATTCAAATGTTCTTGCAGCAGACCATGGACAGTTTTCAAATAGAAGGTAAAAAAACGAGAAAAACAAGCAATTCCAAAAGACAGAAGAGAAAGGAAATCGAGCTAGAAACAATCCGAGAAACCATCAGACAGGAGCTACGAAGCCATCTAAAGTATTTCAAGTCGCTTACTAGACGGCGCAAGTATCGGCCGCCAGTTTCGCAGCCTCGTCGAATTATTATTAAAAAGGTTATCGTTCCAAAACGTAAACCAATGGAAACCAAGGCTACACAGGTCGATGGTCCTTTGACTGTGGATATCGGCGTCAACACTGGAAAACCCCGAAAATCCACAACAAAAAGAAAAGCTAGTGGACAGACGAAGGTAGCAAATAACGCGAAATCTTTTCGAAATGGTACACAAGGTACTGAATTCCAAATACAGTCAACGTTGTCGCAAGGTTTCGGAAATCACCATAACGTATTTGGAGCATGTGAACAATTAGAATTCGAAATACCGGAGACACCTCAGCTGTCTATCAGTGGCACGGTGCAGCAACACAACGAACCAGAGATTTCTGCAACGCCGACGGAGTATGTATCCGAAGGCGAAGTGCAAATGAGGGTAATTATTTGAAGGGAACTTTTTTCGGGACCACGCCAATGCAATTTGTTGTTTTAAGTAATATTTTCATGAACTCTTATTGAATGTAGTTTAAAGCGGACAACAGACGAGGCAACATTTGAAAATTACGGCTTTTGTTCTACACTAAAAGAAATTCAAGAGTATATTTCATTTGACGCACTCAAAAGCTCAAAGATGAGCTGTTAAATGTATCAAGCGTACACATAGATGTTTTATGTGTCAACCGTACAAATTCATGCACACGCAATTTATGTGAATTTTTATAGAATAGAGTTTTATGTACATAAATTATAGAGTTTGGATATAATATTGACATTGCGCACCTACAACTAACCTGAACTCTGTACTTCCAAACTGCGAGCTGTCAAATAGCAATATTTTTCATAATTGTTACATCAGATTTATGTGCCAGTAAATGGTATCTATATACCGCGGATAATTGCAAAAATATATTGGGGGAAAATTGACAGACATTACATGTACTGTTTATCGGTGTAGCTATTCACCTACGAAAATACATTATGTGAATAGCTATAGAACAACATCCATGATGATAATTTAAAGTGGTGTACGAAATGTTGCCTCGTTTGCGGCCACTTTTAAGGTTCAACTGACACCTCAATTTAGCGGTCATCTTGAAAAACACAGTTTTATCTTACACCGTTGGAAAAATCTTCATGAAACTGAATCAATCTATTCGAGGCATTGGTAGAGTAGGTTACTGATTGATATTCATGAAGATTTTTGCAACGGTGTGAGCAAAAATTGCTTTTTTTCGTTTTTCGAGATGGCCACTTTTCCAAGCTTTCCTCAGATACGCAGAAGAATCAGGCCTTTTTGAATCAACAAGACGTTTAGTTGAATTTAAAACGTGGCGAATGACTGTTTCAAACTGAAATGGGCGTTTTTCGAAAGCATTTATTTGGTTTAGTTCAATAAATACTTCTGTTTACATTTTAAATAGAAACATTGTTGAATCAAAATAAAATGTTAGATCTAACTGATCCCTTTGTTAAAAACCAACAGAATCTTTGTTTAATTTCAACTAAATTTGAGTTGTTCTCTCCTTTGGTTGATACAAAAGATTTGTTTCTTCAAACTTTTCGGTTAAACTTATCATTGTTTTTTGTTGTTTCAAACGAAATATTTGTTGAAACTACTGAAAAGCCAACAAATGGTTGGTAATTTCAACCAACAGTATTGATTGAATCAAACCTGAATCTTGTTTGTCACTATATCAAACGGGAAAATTGTTATTTAAAACCAAAATTTGTTCATTTTTACTAATTTTTTTTTCTGCGTTAACGGAGCATCTGTTTGCAGCATACGAGGTGATACAAATAATAATATGCTTTAAGTTTTTAATTACCAAAAAGTGCCTGACCTCATTCGAAGCAAACGACGGAAGGTCGAAGGCGTAAAGAGCAAAACTTTTAAAGTGGAAAATATACACTACTAGCTCATACCCATCGCGCGTTGCTGCGAATTTCAACGAAATAGCAGGAAAACAGAATTTGTTCCGAAGCGCCATCTGGCGGGCAGATAATCCCCAATCAATAGCACACAAACACGCTCCATAACAAATGCCTACTATGCGTAAATTTGTACGACTATCGGTCAAGCCGTTTGGGAGTCCATAAATCATATACATACAAACATTGACTTTTATATATATAGATTGATGTGTCAGTTGCTTTTTTGTTATTGGGGGGGGGGGGGGGGGGAAGGGGAGGAGTTGCTTCTCTAATCTTCCGGTCATCACATCGCATGCTTTGGTATTCTTAATATGTATAACAAACATGAAGATGTGACACAAGGTGCCAAGAGCGCACAAAAATCCTGTCAATCCTATTTTTCATTGCATTGTCTAATATATCACCAGGGGACCATTCATAAATGATGTTGGATATTGACAATAGGGGAAGAACGTCACGTAACGAGATAAAAAACTAAAAATGAATTTTAGACGTATCAGCGGATCAGGGATAAAAAACGTACAACATTGTTTATGAATGGCCCCCAAACAAACAAAGAATATTCCATAACGAATATCACGTAACATCGGTGACAGAGCATTGGGATCAAGGCCAAGTCCCCCCTGGGTCGTGCAAAACTGAGAAGCAACATCAATTTAGGCACAGATAGCAGACGTCCATTTATTTTCGTTTTGTTTTGTCTTTTCATTTGTTTCTCCTGCTACGATGTGTACGGGAGAACCGGACGACCAAGGAAACGGAAAGCCAGTGGCCCAAACAGATCAAGAACAGGAGGGAGGACTGCGAACAGGGCAACCGACAACAGAGGAGAAATCGTTTATTTATTTATTATAGCCACGATACTAATCACAATTGTTTTGTTTTTCTTGTTTTGCTTTTCTTGTTTCGTTTCAGCAAACCGAAATCTATACGGACTAGCACATACGAACAGTTAGGCGTTGTAGGTTCTCATCTTGAGAAATTACAATGACACTGTACGAGATGGCGCTGGGCCTGTGGCCTTCGACTGGCATGGTCCATTCTCATTGATTCGGAAGTCTTCTTGGCTGGTTGATAGATATGTGCTCCTACTTGCAAGTTGATCAATTCACTTGGGTGGGGGACATGTGGATCCTACTAGTTGTTGACTCTTTTGATTGTGAGAATGAGGCTAGTTCAGGAAAGGAGTGCAGGACTGGCACCTAAGAGATAGTTAATTATTCAGAACTTGTTCTTATGATTACTAAACTCTACCAAGCACACCGGCTCTCAGAAATGATAAGCAACCCTTTCGGGTCGGTGTGGTCTATTCGAGTCGAACCAGGCGGACATTCGGTTCGAGCAAACTTTATGGTTAATAGTGGATAAATATTTCTTACGCCTTTATTGACAGAGATTCTTTTTGCGAAATCCTAAAATACCTTCACTGGTATAGCTACTCAGGATAATAATAATAGAAAATTGAGGGTTTGCCTGGTCCATAATGTAATGAATATGTATATTGACTAGAACTGGGATAATGGAGTTATGTTATAAGATAGAGAAGAAACAGCACAGTTGCAGGAAAAGTATTCGCGAGTAAGGACTAATACTGCTAGTATGTTTACCGTTTCAATTAATAGTCGATTGATCTGCTTCGGACCTAGGAGACAAAAGGAGATTAGGAAGAGACAGAAGCGGATGCAATGCAAAATTTGCCAATATGACGTTGATCCCAAGGCGATGGTAGGATTATTTTTCCATAGGATGACAGACTAGATGACACGACGTTACACGCTCTGAACTTGCGCCAAATAGTTTGTATGTATGTATGAAATTCGCGGACATCACGGCTGACTGCGATCTCTAATTTACTTAACAGTCGATTGATCCGCTTCTGACCTAGGGGACCCATGAGGAGATCAGGAACAAATAGAAGCGGAATCAATGCGAAGTTTTAATTGCATCACTGACGACTTAGCACGCGTTGTTAGGAGCAGGATACATTGGACCAGACAAAATAGAGAACTTGACGTTACGTTAAGCTGCAGTCCCATCTGCCCGATAACAAAAACAAAAAAAAACTAATCACAATTATTTTGCTTTTCTTGTCTCGTTTCAGCAAACCAAAATCTCTACTATCTCTTCATTTTCTGTCTCCAACTATCCTCTATGTAATGTATCTGAAACTTATGGGACTGGTTAACAGCCGGCGCCTGCTTGTGGAAGAAACTGGTGTGCTATACGGACTAGCACATACGAACAGTTAGGCTTTGTAGGTCCTCATCTTGACAGAGTCTAGATGGGCGGATGAACGTCTGCCAGGGTGTGGACTGAGAAATGACAATGACAAATAGATTGATGTGTCAGTTGCTTTTTTGTTATTATTTCGAACGAACATTTTTCAACAGCATGAAATGAAAGTTTGTCAGTACGTACTTCAGAGTGCGTGGGAGTAATAATCTCAATTTGTTTACTTTTGTTAGATAGGGTGATGGGCCCATTTTTGCTATGTTTGTGTTATCACCCTACGCATTTGAAGTCGTTGGTTAGACTTTCACTTTTTTCAGCTCATTTGTGTTATTATATTGTTTCTTAACAACGAAGCAAAGGTGTTGATGTCAATTTTTACGCATTCCATTGATTGTAGGCCGAGAAATTTATGTTTAGTATGGCGAAAATAGGCACTTTACCCTACGTAAAAACCAACGTTGTAAAAACTGTCGAAAAATAGCAACGAAAATGAACGATAGTTTTCTTGGCAAAATCTTCAAAGCATTCGCGTTTGCTTCTTTAAAATGTTTCATAAGGAGTTATTTGCCCGAAACATTTTATTGTACGATATGAATGGGAAACCTTGGAGCCGTGCAGCAAAGAATCGGCACTCGTTGCACGTCAGCACTGGTGCCCTTATTTGGATAAACCAACGTCGGAGTAAGCTCAGAAAATGCTCTCATTACTCTCTCGCACTATAATCACAAACTAACAGACATAACACTAAAAAACAAAGCTTCGCCCACTTCAACGGTCATTTTAAATATATTTGTAGTTGGGACTACGGCCACATTTGAAATTATGGCGCCACTGACATATGAACAAGCATATGGGGGATAGATCACTAGTGAAAAATTGTTCCCAAACCTGAGGGGTAACCCAGCAGTAAATGTGTTTGGGACTGTGAATAAAAGGTAGAGCTAGTGTTCTGGGAAAATTGTCGGATCTCTGTTTTTTGAGGGAATTCCCGCATAGTGTTATGTCTGTTAGTCTGTGCTATAATTTTGTGATTGCATTTGCTGCCATGTGCTGCATCCCCTACTGGTTAAATTTCAACGACTGTGCTCCATAATAGATTGCACTAATTTTGCGCTTTCGGGCATAGGTGACAACAGATTTTTAATAAAAGAGCTTTTGGGGTATGAACACACTCAATTCGGCTCGGTTATTTCCCAATACCCGTGTATTCAGTAAATTTCGAAACTGAAATCTCAGTGAAGTGAGATTTGTTTGCTGATTTTCGGTGAAATATTTTCCAAGTCTCAGATATCAAACGTCGCGATTACTGAGATCTCAGCAGAAAAATTGTCGTTGATATTACCAAGGACCGTTCATAAATGATGTCGCGTATTGACAAACCCAAGAATTACCGAGAGAAGAACTAAAAATTTGAGACGAACTAGTGAAGTGGGGTTAATAAAATCAATTTTTAGATTTTTTCTGCGAGACATTGTTTATACATGGATCCCAAACAAACAATATTCCATAACGAATATCACGTAACATTTATGACAGAGCAGTGGGATTAAGGCCAAGTTCCCCCAGGGTCGTGCAAAATTGAGAAGCAACACCAATATCGGCACATCGTACAGACTTCCATCTCAAGGGTAATGTCAGAGACATAACCGGAGTGTAGTAGAATACACTTTAGACTGGTTATACAAATGCTACAATTTGATTGCAATCTATTGATAAAAAAAAAATATTCGAGCATATTTATCCTCATATGGTAACCCTAAAAAGAGCATTTAATGAATCTTTTTGTAAATTGAATCATTACACGAAACTGTCAACAAATCACACAAATGATAACTTTTTATTTTGTGCCATTCTACGTGAAAACGACGATATTGTTCACCACCTTCTGATGTTTGTAATAACAAAATTTCATTTCGATTCTTTGTTGATAAATTGATGGCTTTGAAAAGGGCCTTTTGCTTGGGCAGTTTTTGGAATTTACTTGGAGCTGGCGTGTTTGTGTCATCTGAGACGGCGTGCTTGGCGAATTTTTCGGACAGCTGCAAACGGACGGCCGCTTCTTCTTGTATCCTTTGACAATGTTCGGAAACATTAAGATCGACGTATATGGTACGGTGATACAAACAAACTGATGCTGAGCAGCAGCATGCTAAGTTTTTATACCTGACAGCAGCACAATGTAAGCTCGTCCTTTTTTGTATTGCCCTCAATATGTAATCTTCGTAGCTCCTTCGTTGGTCGATACACAAACAAATTGTGTTGAACGCGTCGGAGTGCCGTTTACTTAGTAGTTGTAATGGAATACCTTGCTGCTAAAGTGTTAAAATTGGAAGGAAAATGCTGCCCGTTACAACAAAAACACGAATTATTCCACGTCTTCAGCAGCTGGCGATTCGTGACAACGAAAAGTTGAACAAACTGCTCTCCGGCGTGACCATTGCTTAAGGTGGTGTGTTTTACAACATCCAATCAGTACTACTGCCCAAGAAAACCGAAAAGAATCGAATCGCTGAAACTCACCAATGAAACGCATATTGCTGTAAAAACCGTCCTTTTCAGGACGATCACCTATTTTTGATAAAGAACAAAATTTAAATTGTGTTTCCAGAGGCAGGTTATCGAACACTCAGGGTAAAGAGAGTAATGTAATACGGCACCTTGGTTGGTCGGTTGTCACGGTAAAGATGGACACGTCTATCTATACCAGGACACATAGTGAACTCGGGTGATTCGTAGTTATGCTGCCTAAGCTCGACCCTCATTAGCAGCAGACAAAGATTAAGCCCGTACGATATTAAGCCTGTTCTAATGACCCTGCCACTTCTAGTTTTCCGACCTGTTTACTTCACATCCTTGCTCTCACTTGAGTACTATGGCTCTAATTTTCATAACTTCCCCTACCCAGTAATCTCTAGCTAATTGAATGTCGTCAAAATGTAAAAAAGAAAATGTGACTAACATAGCCGAAATAAAAAAGGCAAAAAGTTTAATTATAATATTGGTATAAATTTGATACTCGTATTATAGTTTAGTGGGGATTGCCGACGGGAAAATGACATTGGAATGTACCGCTACGATTCTGTCATTCTGAAATGGGTCATTGGAAAATCGGCAGAGCTGACACCTCATACATCTTGAAATCAAGTTGTTTGCACGGGGAAGCCCAACCATATGCAGATATCTTTTTTTTTTCATTGAAACCACTAACGGCCGGTGGGATTTGGAAGGTTAACACACACATTCAATGTCTATGCTTCGTATTAACACAGTCGCTTCGCTTATTTACCTAGAAGAGACAAGCATTCAGGCGCAATAGCAAGTGCCGGGGAGGAAAAAATGTTCAGCTGTTTTCAGCCCTTATACACAAACAGCAAATATAGAAATTAAGTGGCTGCTTTTTGCCATAACGAATGGAAATAAACAGAACAAATAGAAATTCGCGTCATTTCAACTCTAATGAAACAACAAAGTATAGGGATAGGTAGGGCAAATCCGAACGTATATAGGTAAACCCGACCATCCCCTGTTATCGAAAATCGGAAGCATGGCGCAAACTAATATCAGTGTTGTCAGGCAAACAGGACCTCTAAATAGTGGAGTACGCACTTACAGGAGGCGGCAGGGACAGGAAGGACAGGAGTCTACGGGCCTAACAAGCACCCCCCCCCTCCTCCCGGTCCTACAGCGAGTTGGGTAATCTTACTATGGTAGGTTCTGGATTGGGCTCTGCTAAACCTCTTGAAAAAGACATAGCTCCGACGAAGCGAATCTATGCCGCTTCTGCTGAGATCCTAAAAATCCAGTAATCTAACATCTTAGCAATAAAAGCATCCTAACCCAACCGGAGGGCCAACCGGCACATCACGATCGACGCCAGCAACATCCCGATTATGGCATACTGGCCATGGCGAACGTCAACGAACAGTACACAAATCACGAATTGGACGGTGACTTTGGGCTGACAGGCGTGCTGTTGTACTCCCTAATAGCACGACTGCCTCCGTCCCGACAAAATTCTGGCAGGTCTCCGGGTACGTTCGTTTAGTTGGTGGTACAAGGTTCGGTTGGAGCATTCCCGATTTTATTCCGATTCTGAACATGAAGGATAATGTTAACCCTAACATGACCTCCCTGCTTCATAGATAACTACGGGATCACAAAAGACGATTATGTACAACGAGAGGAGATAGCAGCCCGGAGTTGGGACCCAATAAAATGGAGAAAAATATAGAAGCTCACACATACGGAGCAGGCGTGGCGAGGGGTGGTTTGGTGAGGTCACCACCACCACCACCAGCTGAAGTTATTCAGTAAGAAGAAGAAAAGGGAAAGCAGCAGCAACAACAGCCAGAGCAGAGCAGGATGAGTTACAGGCCACAGAAGCCAAAAGTAGTGGCAGCGAAGTTTTTGGTGGAGGAGCTCCACAAGTTTGTGGACCCGAAAAACAATGTCCATAAGGACATTAAGGAGAGGGTTCTCAGAATACAAAAGGCGTCAGTGTCTGCCGTTAAGGAGTTTAACACGGCAACGCTGAGGGGTGACGTAGCTGAGCGAGCATTGGCGTCGACTAAGGCTACTATCTTCCTACCCCCCTCCCGCCCCCCCCTGATGTAGGGGAAGGAGAAGCAGATTGGAGTGGAGAACATCCCAGTTTCCACTACTCCAAAGAGTACAAGAACCTTGCCGGGATACGGAACACCAGGCGGGCCCAAGAGGCAGATGCTCGAGGACACTGTTGCTGCCGTTGGAAAGGACGTCATCAAAAAGGGAGAAAGCTGGAGTACCGTTGGAAAGTGGAGCAGAAGAGAAAAGGAAAGCATCCGGCTGGTTAGAAGGCGCCAAAGAGAGAAGTCGTGCTCGTCAAAGCCAATGACGCGACGACGTATCCAGCGCTGCTCACAGAGGGCACGGAGCTGAAGGCCCGTGAATCAGGCGTACCCAAAAAGGTGAGATGCTCTTCGAGTTGAAGAAGGATCCCACGACAAGCAGCTCGATCTTGCAGGAGTCTATTTTCAAATCAATTGGGACCAAATCAATGGGTGAAAAGGCAAAGATTAAAGCTTCAAACCCAGAGATGGTGATTGTGTGCAAGGACTTTGATGAAATCACGACGGAGACGTACCATTACGTTCAGTATTTCGTTCTATTGTGGTAAACCACACATAATTATCATAAAGAATAATTTGAAAATTCCCATTATTTCAAATTTATAGATTCCTTGAATATCATTAGGCTCGAAAAAAACATGTGACACTCCGGTTGTGTCACAAACACTACTGCCGTTATAAGCATATTTGTCCCATGTTTTATGGGACTCACTATGTACGTGGAATTATGCGTATAACGGCAGTTTACACACCCATATTTTTTAAACTAATTCAAGTATTTATAAAAGCCTAGATTATTGGTAAGGATAAAGTATACTTCAATTCAAATGTGGACCAATCCCTATCACTATTGGTATCATAGTTGTTGAATTGCGATATAGAGATGTTCATTGGTTGACATATAGTGTGTTTTACTGTTGAAGCATTTGTGGAAAAAATGGTAAAAATTCTGCAATTGTAAAGCTGTATTCATATATAAGAAAAGTATAAGTACATTGAAATCACATGTAAAATGTTATTTCAACGAAATACGCTAAACAAAATTGTTATCGTTTGTTTTTCGGTTCGTTTCAGGATTCCTCTCATTTACAACCAACCAAAGGATGCTACCGAATTCCTTCCCCAGTTTTCAACACGCTAAAATCAAGCTCCATATCTGCACCTTCTATCGAGCAGAGCTCAGAGCCTTTCATTTCTTTTACTACCAATGGGCTCGAGAACGTGAACGTCGAACAAGATAATGTGTTCTTTGAAAAAGTAGATATGCTACATTTGAGTTCCGCAAGTGAATCCTCTCTGTACCAAGTAATACCCATCAGTCAACAGTCGCTCCGTCGCTCAGCCAGGAATCGTCGAGCGAAAAATCGCCTGTATTCGTCAAGTCCGAAGGTTCAACCACCGATAATAGTACGCCAAACACGTAGAACGGTGCATGGTTTAGAGTCCAACTATGATCCATACCATCTGTCAGATCCGATTTCAATAGGACCTTATAACGATCCAGAACTTTACCCGGAAGAACGCTTGAAGTTCATTGGGAAACAATTTGTTGCACGTTACAGTAACAGTATGCAGAATTTGTATGAAGAGGCGAGGCTAATCGATACCAACGATATGCATTTTAATTTAATACATGGAAGCTATGATAAGATTAATTCGTATGTCGTGGAAGAGGATGATGATGAAGATGAAGAGGATTACACAAAATTTAAGTGGCCGTCCCGTCTGAAGAAATCGCGAAAACTTCCACCATTTTCACCAGGACTCTCTCCGATAGTTAATCGGGATAGTGACGATAGCGGACCGATAATGCCATATGATAGTTACCCAACAATACCAGAATAATTAGCCTGCAGCATCAGCATAAGTCAGTATGCATACTAAAATTAATGTAAGAACGAATGTAATTTGGATTGTCAAACTAAATAGTAGATTTTAATAAAACTGATCGACACAGCAGCTTGGCGTTAAGTCTAGCAACGCTAAACTGAATGCCAGAGCAGGATCAAATCTCGAGCAGAACATGCTCAGGCTGTTGAAGTGAACAATTGAAAAAAACGTAGAAGAGAAATTTTCGATGAACCGTTAATACCTCAGTACTACCATGCAACTGTTAACGAAGGAAAAAAAACCTTTTTTCGTCATTAGCTATCTGACAACAGGTGTGGTCGTCCTCAGCTGCTCATGTCTTTGCTTGAAGCGAAACTCAGTCAGGTTCCAATCCCAACTGCTGTCAAAATGTATAAACTGACTTGGGGTTAGAACCTGACTCAAGTTCAGAATCAAGCAAAAACGACATAAAAGTGTATTTGGATACCTGCTTCATATGGCTAATTAATCGGTATTTTAGTATCAGTAAATGAATAGAGACCTTTAATTTGAAAACGATCTCATATTTTCATATACACTCCCCGTCAAAAGTTTGGAATCGCTTTATTAAGTATTGCAACGTCCATATGGAATATATCAACACCATCCAAAAAGTTTAGCATCACCTAGGAAATTCATGATGCTGTATCTCACAATCAAGCTACATATTTACTTTCTTCAGTAAACTTGTTCTTCAAGCCAAGGCGAGCATTTTAGTTTGGAGTGGGTGAACGGAGAACAGTGAGTCTAGTTATGTACGGTATGCAAACTAGGCTCGATGGCGGATCCAATACATAGTGCCTCGATCATATACATTTGGAACGGGAGCGGTACAAAAGGCCGAATCACAAAAGGCCGAATAACAAAAAGCCGAAACACAAAAGGCCGAAGATGTTCTAACCTACCACAAAAGGCCGAAACCCGAAAAGGCCGAATCACAAAAGGCCGAATCTCAAAAGGCCGAATCATATAAAACCGCAAGTCCACATGCATCAGAAATCGAATGATCTAATCTGTTGGTGTTGATGATACTTTAGTATTGCCCATGACTAATATTTTAAAATAAAATCGCGTTTATAAAAAGCATAGATAATAAAAGAAAATTAATATAAAAAAGTCAGTTTGGCTAAATGTAACCGCTAGCCACAACTATTGTTTGGTTGTTGCACTGCGCCAGCGCATACGGCGAAGCCAGTGCGATGCGGCCTAGCCGCATAACCGAGGCCAAGGATCCGAAGCGGCGTAAAGCCGCTGAGGATCCGCCGGACGAGGTGGCCGCCGACCCGCCGTCGGAAGCGGCGGCCTCGCGCAAGCAAACCTGTGATCCACTCGTTTGCCCGGATTACTCAAACATAGGGGCTTAAATTAGTTTAAGTCCGACGGAGCGGAGCGATGTCGGACAGCACTTGCCATGAAGCGATGTGGCGTAGCCACATTAGGCTTCGTTCTGTTTATTTATTCCAGTAAAGCGGCAAATATGCAACGAGAAAAGTGTCGTAAATATTCCAAACATTATTATTCTATTGAAAAAAATCGTAAAAAATCACTCTTAGAAAGTTTCCAGTTCCAACCGCTCTACATATTTACCATTCTGAAAAGGTACATCGACATTTTGGAGACCCCGCTTTTTGGCAACTTCGTGGAATAACTTCATTGTGTTCTGTCTTGAGTTGGTGATTATGGAATCATATTAGGCTTAATGCAAGCAGTAGCCTGTGGAACAACGACCAACTTGCCGTGTTTAACATTCTACATGACAGGTAGTATGGAAAGTTGTGCTCAAACTGATATTATTTACTATATCATCATTGAAAATATTCAGTTTCAACTGCTCTACATATTTGTCATTCTTATTTGACCAGTCGGCTTAACGGCATTCGGCCAAACGACATTCGGCCTACCGGCTTTCAGCCTAATGACCCAGCACCTTGATATTCGCTGCATATTTACAGCGAGAAAGATGACGTAAATGACGTAAATATTATTTTCAATGGTTCCAATCAAATTCTTTCAAAGGTTCCAATCAAATTGTTGAAAGCTTCGTTCAAATCTTGTTTTCAGTTCCAAAGGCTTTATTTCGCACCCTGTTTGGTGCATTCGACCTAGTGTGCCTCGCTCTAATGACTATTCGTCTATATATCCTTCGGCCGGATAACCCTTTGACTAATGACCCCCAGCATCATTCTAATCTACTACAAAATGCCCGAAAAGACCTTATTAGAAAATATGTGATGCGGATAGCGCATATTTTAACGAAAAATGGTCAATCAATGTTGAATAGATTTTTAGAAATCCTGCCATGTTAATTATTGTACTATCTTTTCGGGTATTTTTCCTTCTTTTTAACATGAGCTGTTCTTTTGAATTTAATTTAATTTAATTAAATAAAAAATCAATTAAAGCAGTTTTCAGCCATCAATTCATGATATGATATGCACCAGCTCATTAATAACGCCATGGGTTACTACAATGACCTTAGCGATTTGATCTCGTGCTTCGGCCTTTTGTAGTTCGGCCTTTTGTAATTCGGCCTTTTGTGATTCGGCCTTTTGTGATTCGGCCTTATGTGATTCGGCCTTTTGTGGTTTTCGGCTTTTAGAGATTTCGGCCTTTTGTGATTCGGCCTTTTGTGCTTCGGCCTTATGTGATTCGGCCTTTCGTAGTACTCCCATTTGGAACAACATCAGATGTTTCAAACTGTTCTCAATTCCTATTCGACCGCTCTCACAACGCCACCCATGTCACGGCTTGGTAAGGCCAAACTGGTGTCGAGGGGGGTCAATTAAGGTTGTCCGAAAATTCAATGAAAGAAATCCCTTCTAGGTCGACCGAGGGCGTCGAAATGCTGAAAGAGATGAGCAGCGGTAAGCGAGTTTTAAAAGAGGGAATGAGACACTTACTACACAATATTCGATTCAACAAAGCTGAGAAATAAGTTTCTAACTGTGTACTACTAATGTCATATAATTCAGCGCACTCGTCAGAAGGTTAAGTATGGAAGATCTATTGAGTAAGTGAATTTTATCATTAATGATCATTACATTACATATTTATATATACAGGGTGTTTGGTTCATGAGTAAGAATCTCTCTAGGGGTGGTTTACTGTCATATTTGGAGTAAAAAATCGTACTACACATACTATTAAATCTCAACCGTTACAGAGTTATTGAACTTTTTGTGTAAAAAACTTGTTTATCTTAAAACACCTACAACTCAAAAAGTATATCTTGTATTTTAAATCTGTTAGTGCCATTGGAAAGGTGAGAAAATTTTCTATTGAATAATTTTCTCATATCTTTCAGATAATTAGTTTTAATTACTTTTTAGTTGTAAAGTAGTTAAAAGTTAGTGTTTTTGATGAAGTTTTTGTTAATTTTCTCAAAATAATGAATTATGATTATAGCAATATCTATTATCCAAAAGTTGGGTTTGAGGACGATTCATAATTTGTTCTTCAACATAATATTCCTATCTCTTTTCGTTTCCTTGTAATTTGACTTCTAAACTTTTCCTGTAATTGGCTTGCAAGTTCTTAAAAGACTCCAATCTAAAAAATATGCTTTATATCGCTATTATCAGGGCTTCATTGAAAAAACACATGTATGTACATGTATGTATCTTTTGGTTAAAAGTAATACATGACTTTTTACTAGTAAAATAACTCAAAATTTGCGTTTTTTGGTGATTTTTGTAATTTAGAATAATTACAAAAATCACCAAAAAACGCAAATTTTAAGTTATTTTACTAGTAAAAAGTCATGTAGTACACTTAACTTAATTAATTTACTAAATTTATCGTCACTATTGTTCATTGGGTCCCCTTAATATTCTCTACAACTTGTTATTTGACACTTTATTCCTATCGCTTTTCATTTCGCTGCAATTTAATAGTTTAATGCTGTGGCCTTATCACAAATGCAGTGGGTTCGAAATCGTTGTTTTTGCATATGAAACGAGAAGATAAAAATGATTTTGCTTCGAAACTAAAAGAGATAATTGAATGGAGTCAAAGGAAGAATTGTAGAACTTGCTGAGATGCATTAATTCCATGATAATAATGGTGAAGATTATTCTTTACTATTTTATGAAAATATCGAAAATGCTAGTAACACTAACTTTAAACTAATTAACTTCTAAAAGAATACTAAATTCACTTAACTGAAAGGTATTAACACATTTTTCTCTGCAAAATTTTCCTGGCTTTCGAATAAAAATAAGAAAAGGTACAATAAGTGCCATACTTTTTCAATAAGAGCTAGTATTAGTGAATATGAGATAAAAATATCCAAGTTCAATAACCCAAACACATGAAAACAAGACAAGATAAGTGTATCATGCCAAAGAACAAATTATACAACTTTTCAAGACTAACAATTTGAATTATGAAGATAGCGATGATGTTATATACATATATATATACACTAAATACTCGTCGATTTCTTCATTCTGGAAAATGAATTGAGCTAACACGTACCTAAATCCATGAACCAAGTTATTTGCATGAATATATTTAAATACATGCACACATCTTTTTTCTGGAAATCACTACCAGCTAATAGAAGATAGGATGGTTAACACAGACACACACGGGTGAGCATTTTAGTTTGGAATCAACCTTCTAGAAGGTCCGTGTTCTCAGAGAAATCGTTCATCGTTGCCTTGGCCCTTGCGCAATCTTTTTGACTCGAAACTGCCACCATGGCGCTGTTTGATTCGGAGCTCTTTCACTACATGGCGCTAGTGTACATAAATACCAATTAATAAATTTAGAACTTGGATTATAAATTGATCCTGATTTTCATGAACATCGAAATCTTCAGCGAAGTTCCACGGTGTGGCTTTATAATGCATCAGGAATCAGGGTTGTATGCAAATTAGGGTGATGAGCCTATTTTGGCACCATTAGGGAGAGGGTCGCACTATTTTTTGAACAACTTTAAAAGAAGCCATATTATCTATAACCTTTCTCAGCATAAAGTATCAGTGTACTGTTTCTTAAACATCTATATAATGCTTATTTAGCAGAATTGCCTCAGTTTTCAGCATAAATGAAAATAAATGTTCCATTCTTTGCATCTATTCCCACCTCAACGATCCAATTATCGCCTCATGGGTGTGCCAATTTCCACCTCATCGAAAAACAATCTAGTTGAAACGCAATGCCTCATATTCCATTTGCGTCGATTCTAACTAGGTATCCAGATCATGGACGCCAACGTGTGATTTGTAAAACGAATCATTCTGCTTTTTTCAGCCGATCAAAACAAACGTAAACATCACGCACAACAATGAAACTCATCAGCTGTTAGTAGAAGAGCGCCCAGAATTGGGCACGTAGAAAAAAACCATTCGAAGGTTAGCAACTGGAATGACAAGTTTCGCATCACACATTGCTTTCTCCCGATCCGAATTGTATGTGCAGATGAAAATAAAATATCTGCAATCAACAATTAGTTGAATAACTTGAAGTAATTGATTACTTATACCTGAAATTGCATTACATTATATTTACAAGTTCATGTTTTGGTTTGGCCGCACTGTTGATTTTTTTTCTATATGATGGATACAAAAAGTTGGTTTTGATTGTGGTAGTGTATCAGCAAAACATGCCAATAATAGGAACCCCCGTATTTAGTTTTATCCTATTATAACACTAGGCCTATTCTAGTGTTTGACGAGTGATTTTAAAGTGGAATTATCGTTAAAAGATTCTCCAGCTAAAATAAAGGTATGTATCAGTGCAATGTTTAGTATATTTGTGCTGGAGTAACGAGATATGAGGCGGTAAATGCTGGCTCGTAAGTGTTTATTTTGCTAAGCGCCGTTGCATCCAGTTTCGGTTCACTACGTGAGTGAGGCGGATTAGTAGATATTTCAATAAGGTTTAATCTGTTTAAATTAAAAGTTGGATTTAGAGGATAGTTCTAAATACATATGTGCACAACAAATAAAGACTATAACTTGAGCTAATTTTTTCTCACCTGCTTTAGCCAAATCGATAGTGTCATTATCTCATATGCTTGGTTCGAAACCAAGGGGTACGAAATAGGGTCACAATAGGCTCTACTGCCATAATAGGCACATCACCCTATGTTTAAAAAAAGCGGAAGGCAATTTGTTGGTAGCACTATCTAATAAAATAAAAGTAAGTTGTAATAAAAAAAATATTGAAAATCGTTGGAGCGATATTTTTGTATAGGCTTGCGGTAAACATTCTCAGATGAACCGCTCAACTGAAATCAAAAAATAAGAAAATGATTGAAGAAAAATGTATTGTGGTGTACTTGAATGGTTCGGCTTCCAAAAAAATGCGACAAAAAAACTGTGTTGACAATGAAATCGGTGTTTTAGGTGTTCAAAATATTAAACAAAAATTCATTACAAAGAATCGAGAAGTTTTGGATGAAAAATGAACCGTTCAAGTACACAAGAATTTAAAAACGAAAATTTAAAGCACATTTTATGAAAATTCGTTCCGATCTGGATGAAATTTCGCGTAGATAATTTCGAAAGTATGTACTTCCAGAATATGCCATTTTTTCGATTTTTCAAGGTTCAACTTTGTAAATTACCTGGGTGTATTAATGTTGCGAGCGTATGTGTGGATAATTGCAGTTGCATGTTTGCGTTTGTGGCCGGGTGGTTTGTGTTACTACGAACGCCACGTTTGTACGTTATTGTGTTAGTGAGTGTTAGTATGAATCTAATTTAATATAGAGCAATAAAAGAAAAAAAAAATACTATGACGGATACAGAAAAGGAAGTGGAAGCGTATAAATTGATCGATATTATTTTTGGTACTCATGAGTAGTGGAAAAGCAAACAGCTAGAAGTACACCAAAAACAAACTAATGAAGTAGAAGATAAGAACACATGTAACATGCAATCAAATTATTTGCGCCCAAGCCAATCCGCCCCTTCGCCAAATCTATCGGTACGGCAAGAGCAGTTGGCAATATCGGTAACTATAACACCTACGCAGACCAGGGTGGCCAGATAGAATTCCTTAATATCGGTAAGGTCACTAAAAGTTTATCGGTAGGCCGGGTTGTCCCAAAAACGTAGTGTTGACATAGAATTGTAAAATACTGAAAACACAGATCTCAGACCAAATCCAACTCAAAAATGAATGTTGAGTAGGATGTGTCCAAAATCAATAAAAATCGGTAGTTTTCGGCAGGGATAAGAAAATATCGGTAGTTTTCCATTGGTCGTCTGTGAATCGGTAGGGAAGACCAAAATCGGTAGGACTACCGATAAATCGGTTGGTCTGGCCACCCTGACGCAGATATCGCTGGATAAACGAACCCTCTACTGGAATCTGTCTATTCGTGCGTCGTCTACACCGAGTAAGAATCATCTTCGTCATCCTGTCCAGAAATATCAACATCGTCCTCATCATCGACCCTCGCGTCGTTCGACACAATCAGGTCGACTTCGAAAGCAGAATCGAAACTTGATCTACCAAGAGCGCCTCAGTGGTTCGATCCAGTGCGCACACTGGTGGTTTTTCAACGCTATCTACCAAGAGGCTCGATCCTGACATTGGGAGCTGTTACGAAAGCGACGTCTTCAAGGTAACAGTTTCCGGTTGCCAGTCAGATTTTTTACATCGTACAAATACCTACATGTTTTTATGTAGTTACCTTGGGCATTGTTTTACGAACGATCAGTGATCTCTCCCTCTTTCGGATACAAAACAAACTGTTTTGATTTTTGGTAGTAGTTAAATGGCTACTACTGAGAGAAGCGCTGAGGCGAAATAAAAGGACTGATCAGTACTCGAAAAAATTTATATTTTGTTTTGGGATATTCAATATATTGGTCGTTACGATTTTTTTTAATTTAATCAAGTTCCTCCGGAAATAACTATCGCTACTGAAGCTAGCGAAGTCGGATGGCAAAAGTCATGAGCTGTTGGCAACCGAGTTGTTACTTACCCCATATTCGGATTCAATCATATTTTTTTGGCTATTATTGACTTGGGTAATGCTTTCGCTTCTGTCTTATCAATCGTCATCTCGTGTAAAACTTCAATTGACATTTTGTTTCTTTCGATGTCTTTGAACATGTTCCGTGTCGTGTTCAGCGGTCCTATTTGGGGAAGTAGTATTTTAAGTGCTGATTTCAGGATTCCACATGATCCACTTTTATTATAATACGTCCTGAATAATTTAGTCCAGCGATTTCAATTTTCTGATTGGTCGTTTTATTATCCAACCAACTTGGGGCTATGCATGTGCTTATAGAAGTGTCAACCCCATTGCTCGGGTTCTCGTTGATATCCAAAAAACGGCGGGTGCACAAGAACATTACAAAGTGACGGTCCTAGATTGAGCAAATGCTGATGATAACCGGTTATGTTGCTCAACGTCATCATAAAGCCATTAGTATACATGAAACCGAAAGTAAAGAGAAAATGGGTTAATTGTGTTAGTATGATTAAAAAGAAAAAAACGAGAAAATGATGAAAAGATATTAGCGATGAATGTAAATATTGGCTGAGAGGTACGCATGCATAGTAGAGAAGTAAACTAAATTGAACCATTGATTAAGCTTGAGCTTGTGCGACCAGCCCTGGCTGCTAGGCCGTACGCGGCTATCGATCTGAACTAGCTGAAATTGCACATGGAATCAGTAGATAATTATGCTTGGGAATAGCGAAACATCTTTCAATGTGCAACTTCTGGTAATCTCAAAGTGTTTATTGATCAATATGGGCGCCGGTCAGGTCCGAGCGTAGATTGCGGAAGGAAAGGGTAGGAATGTTAGTCCGATACTTGTTTTTACTAGAGGCCGTATATACTGCTGCGCACTCCACAAGAATCACGGGAGGAGGATATTGGTAGTAAATTCGGGGGTACGATAAAAGATATTCTGACAAGCGCGCGATTTAAGATGTTTGAAGTCTCATGGCGCCCGGTCACCAAGCGACTTAGTGACTGCCACAATTCACCAAAGAAAATTTTTGAAACGAGTCCATACGGCTCGCTCCTTATTTTCGTTACTCTTTGTGACTACCCATAGAAAGGTACATTGATTGATGGATTACTGAGATTTGAATGAGTTATTTAAAGGTTAATAAGATCGACGTAAAGTAATTGGTATCAAAATTATATGAGCCTGCAATTTAATCCTGAAATTTACAATATCTATAACTAGTGAGTACATGTAATTACTTTCTCAATTAAACTTAAAATTAGCTAAGGCTATTTATGAATTATATAGATTATATGAGGAATTCCACGAAGATCCGTCCGAAAATATTTAAAATCCTGATCGATCATCTTGGATTCCTCTAACATTTAACATAAACATTTTCCACAATCAGTAAGATTATTTTGACTCGAGAGCAATTTTGTAAAAGGGCGTAAACATTTCTACGCGCATTAATTTCATTTTTTTTTGTTCGATTACTGTATTTTATACAGCATAACTTTCTGAGGACGAGTTTGAGAGAATTAATATTTATGTGCGAATAAAATGTACACTAAAAAAAATGTGTCATTTTTCACAAAAACAATTTGTGTTAAAAATTTAAATTGTAAAAAACCCATTTTCTCTATTTTTTATATTTTAGAAACAAAAACCTAAAGAGAAAAGAAATATTTTGAATGTGATTGCATGATGGAGAACTTATCGGTAAAATTTTTTTTTCGAGAGTTGTCCTACTGGAGCTGTAGAGCTAGGTTCTCGGAAGGGCTCCCCGTTAGAATCACATACTACAATTTGCAGACGAGACAGGCAATGTCGCCCACTAAAACACTGCATTAGGCCAATTGTAGCGGGCCGTGATTCTGAATGTGATATTCATTGTACGGTTCAGGTATGTGCGGGCGTAGAGACTCGCGATCGCGTGTATCATCGCGAAGAGCTCGAGCATTTGTACGTTAACGTGTTCGATCGCGTGTGCGTTTGTATGTCGCGTGTGCTAACGTGTATGTAACTTTGCGTGTATGAATTCTATTTTATAACAGTGTGCCTTTCGCATATTCGCGTGTGTTCTTGGATAATCGCGCGTGGACCATGAATCTAATACTTTGTTTTTTGGTGTACTGCTAAGATGCTAAAAGAGCGTGAGATCTTCCATATCACTAGAGTGCGCGGTGATGTCGCCATGGAACGTGTTGTCTAGTGGATATGTGCTTTATTTGTTTTATTGGTCCTAATGAATGTATGGACCTAAGTTATTAGGACAGAGAGTAATGCTTTCCGAACGTGACCGATTCACGAGCGCTCGAAAACGGACGTTTGCAGGTTCGTGTTTGAGACAGCGTTTGAAACTTCGTGAGTGCTAAAACGTTCTCCTTATTACCGGGGTGTTATTAAGTTTGCGCAATCGCGAAAGTAGGTGTGCGTTGTTAATCGCGAAGGGCTTAAGCGTTCGTACGTTAACGTGTTTGTCACGTGTGCTCGCGTTCATGTGACTTCGCGTGTACAAGACTGGATTTTGTAACCGTGTGGCATTTCCTATATACGCGTGCGTTCTTGGATGGTCACGCGGACCTTCATTCTGATAGTTTGTTTTTGGTGTACTAGTCACATTCTGACAGGGAGTAAGCTACCCCATATCACCAGAGTCCTCGGTCATGTCGCCATGTAACGTGGTGTCCAGTGGATAAGAGATTTTTTTTTAATTGATCCAATTGAAAGCATGGACCTATTCTGCTTATATCAAGGATAGAAACATCCAGAAGTGACCGATTCATGAAGGTGCGAGTGCGGGAGTTTTTAGGTTCATTTGAAAATTTATAGGAGCTGAGACATTCACTTTATCACCGGGATGTTATCATGTTTACGAGATCGCGGGTGTAGGTGCCGGGGATGGTCGCGAAGGGCTCAAGCATTTGTATATTATCGTGTTTGTCACGTGTATGTGACTTCGCGTGTATTATTTTGATTCTATAATGATGTAGCGTGTATTCTTGTTTGATCACGCGCGGACCGTGAATCTGATGCTTAATTTTTAGTGTATGGTACAGATGGTAGTCCTTTTCCCTATGTGGAAACTTGAGTTTCAGGTCATGTCACCATGGAACGTGTTTTTTAGTGAATATGAGCGTCACTTCTTGATTGGTTCAACTGAAGGCATTAGTACAGACCGGTAAAACTTTCGGACGTGACCGTTTCATGATCGCGCGAATGGTGGGTTAATGTTTAAGACCGCGTTTGGAAGTTTAAAGATGCCACGTTTACTTAACTACCGGGGTGTTTTCATGTAGGCGAAATCGCGGGCGTAAGTATGTGTGGATTATTGCAATTGCATGGTCGTGTTTGTGGCCAGGTTTGTGTTATCGCGAAGGCGACGAGCGTTTGTATCTATATGAGTATAGATAGCGCATAGTAGAGATATGCTAATAAAAGGAATCATAACATGCCGAATAAAGAAAAAAAAAAGATGCAAAGAGCTTGACTAGAAGCGTATAAATTGTACAATACTATAGAATAGAAAAACACATGTAACATTCAATCAAACTCGTCTAAATGCAGCAAATGTATATTTATCATTAACGACAATTGCATGCTGTTAGACTTTCATCATGCTATGCTGGCCGGGAATGGATGACTCACGTGCGTCGGTAAATTTATTTTACTCTAATTTATCCAACCCGATTTTCCCGAATGAATAGAACCAAATGCTCAGATTGATCACCAGAAGTATTAGCCACTATTCTATCATATACGTCAGTTCTGCATCCATTCCCTGACCCAACTGTTACAAATACTCAGACAAATCATACATAGATAGACATACGACTAGCATATAACAGTTGTACACCAGTACGAAAAACTACGATTATCACAAAGCTACAACTAATAGGTTTCTACTTATTCTACTTTATTAAATTAATTTAATTAGTATATGCACGATGACGAAGTCGACCGATAAATGGACACACAATGACTCCCTCCGTGAGCCCCGTCCACGAATACCACCAATAGATCAATATTTGCAAACACGGCACACAGCAAAAGTCAATCTACGTCGATCCGCCAGTCGGCCACGCCGCCGCGCATAGACCAGTGGTTTAGCGTTGGTATGCGCAGGTGCAGAGTATGAAGAAACATATAACATAAAAAAGGCGCATAAGCCCTCTCGGTCTCCTCGATGCATCACTATCGAGGCGTAATGCAATACCCATCTTAAAGCAATTGATGCTTGATGATGTTTGCAATACCGTCAAACCCCTAAACCTTGGGGAGGGAACTTATCGGTAAAAAAGTTTTTCTAGCAATGACTTTATACATGTTTTTAAATTTCATGCTAATTGACATACAAAACTGTAATTTTATTACAGAATATAATTCTAACTCTTATTTTAAATCAAAATGAATTTAACAAACGTCTTCCAAAATGCGATAGTTTTCGAGATATTTGGAATTTTGTTCCAACAAAAACAGGTAACTCGTGTGATTATGCTCTTTTCAAAAGTTATTCGCGTTACCCAATTATAAAATTTCAAAAATCTAATGTTTATCGTTTTAAAGACGTAAAAGAAACTTTTTCAGTGTATTTGGATCATGGAGAAGCTTTCAATAAAAAATGTTTCCTAACAACAATTTTTGACATATTTTTATAATTCTTCCTATTTGCAGTAAAAAATACAATTTTCTTTTTGAATATGATTCTAAACGCTATTTTAAATCAAAATGCTCATAACAAAAAATTTCTGAAATGTAGTTATCGAGATATTTCAAATTTTGTTTTAACAACATAATACTTTTGTTTTATTACGACCTTTTCAGAAGTTATTCGCTTGTTCGAGTTGGCGTGATATTCGTCATATTAAAGATGAGGCTCTATTATCACAACGGTGAGAATAGGGCCCATGATGAACAAATAATTCTCAGTATGGTAAATCAAATACCGAAAACATCGGAGCGGCTCGTATTATCTGCATGTGCTCAGATAACGAGAAATATGTAAAGTAAGGTCGGTGGTCCGAAACCGACTGGTGATTTCAACCCGAAACCAACCCCTACTCAGTTGAACTCATTTCGGAACCGGTTCGGAATTCTGAATGGAGTCAGTATGTATTCCAACTCAAATGCAACAACCGATTACGGCTCAATCGGTTTCGGAATCAGTTGTTGCATTTGAGTTGAAATTCCAAATCAAATTCCGAATGGCTTGACCGGGTATGGGTGGTTCAATACCGACCTCCTAGGGATCGTCCGAAACCGGCCCCCGCGATTTCGCGCTTTTCGGATTTTCCAGCGTGTTTAAGATTGTTTATTTGTGTTTTATTGACCGACCAACAACGTCCAAGTATTCAAGAATCAAGTTCACGAAGAAGAAACAAATAAAGAAAATCAACACCGAGAAGCAGAGCCGTAGCGTGACCTTCTGACGCCCTTGGTGAAGTCTCAGTCTTATGCCCCTTTGGTGTTAACTTCGTCATTCTTTTTAGTTCGACTTTCGAACAATGATTTCGTGTGAAGATGGAAATGGTTCCGCTCTCTTGAGCTGATGGCCACAAAGGCATTTGCCAATACTATAGTAATATTGTCATGTCGGTGAACATGAATCACCCGGAAAAAGTTTCAAATGTAAAGGTTTAAAGAATTTCACATTCTGTCACTTTGTGCCTAACTCTCCTGAAAAGACCCATATTCTGACTTCCCGTTTAAAAACATTGATTGAACTCTGTTGGACCATATTTGAGCTTCTTTCGGACCAAAGATAATCCGCTAAGTATTGTAAAGATTTTGAAAGAGCTAACGCAAACATATTCAACAGTGACAGATATCCCGAAAATTCCTCCAGATCAGTTCATAATTGTGATATTCTGTCTAAAGTAAGCAAATGCCGTTAGTGGCGACAAGGCTTGCATGAAGGACTACCGCGTCTAAATGTCCGCTTACAAAGTTGAGATTGACGGTGGGGTTACCGATTCGAAATAGTGCATGAATCTACTGAAGCATGGTGTTGGCTGTTTCAAGGTCTCTTTGCTTAATCGAGCAATGCTTTTTGAATGAAAATCGCGCTGGATGGGGCAAAATTGTGTGTCCCTTCAAACTCGGTGTTTGATTACGTCTTCTTCGACAAGAATCGTTTGCCAATTTAAAACGTTTACATGGCGAATTGGGAGGAAAACAAACCGCTTCTTGGCTTAAGGGGAGGGCGCTAATATAAAAATGCGAGATCTCAGTGTGCGTATTTTAAACGTCAGATATCTCAGTGTTTGAGATAAATGTGTTGCATGCGTCCATGATAACAATCTGTGTTTTCGTTGCACAGATGAAAACTTTCTTAGCAACAAATTTACGGGAATCGATGGAAAGCACAACGAAGGTTTATTAATTACGTGCATTGATTCCACGTGACTCATTTTCACTCAGCCTATCTACTTTGATTCTACTAATACAATATCCTGCTTTGATATATGAATTGCATTCGCTACATTTAAATGTTTACTTTTGAAAAGTTACAATGGCAAAATATAACTAGAAAGCCCACACATGAAATGTGACTATAATGCCTAAAATTAGAAGTTTTTTCATGGTTGAGATTGTCCCATTAAGGTATAAAACAGTTCCAGCTATTTGTTCGGTTTCGGCCGCAGTTTGATGTCTTCTCATATAATTTTAATCGGATTCGAACGCCTACTACAAATAAAGTGACCTGATAAGCAAGAACGTTTGGTTCAATATGTAACATCATTTGGTTCAATATGTAGCATGTTGATTGGTAACTGTACGAATGAAGTATACTTCATTTATTATTAATCCAAATGCACTGCTAAATTAAGGTTGGACAGAGAATGGGCAAAAATCAAAAACGAAAAAAAGCAGTTTTTCCACACCGTGTGTTAGACCTTCCTAAAAATCAATCAGCTTATGTCGAATGTTTTTACAGTAATGCTGATTAATTTTTATGAAGATCTATCACACGGTGTGGAAAAAACAGCTTTTTTCGTTTTCGTTTTTGCCCTTTCTCTGTTCATCCTTAAAGATTTGACACTAAGTAGTGTAGTCCTACGTCTACAGTTCGTGCGACCCCATAGGGCTGTTCGTTAGAGTTCGCAGTATCGACCCTTTTTGGCGAGAACCGGTACTACGGTACTGAAGCCCTCAGTACGGGAGTACCGGTAAAGTACCGGTACTCGAAATTTTTTTTAAAAAATTCGAAAAAAGCTTCAAACTGAAATTGAATGCTCAAACTGATGATCTTATTCTCAGAGGATTGATTTGTGCTGATCAAAAAACATGTTTATTGTTTTTAATTGCTTCGGAATGGCAAGACTCATTTCACAGAAGATATTTTTCGTATATTTTATTTCGAAATCTAGGCCACTTTGAAATCAATAACTGCTAAGTGGTGCGACTTTCGTCGACTTGAACAGATGGTAAATGTATCAAACCTTATTAACAACAGTAAATCAAAGCGAGAATGGCAGTAAATCCGAGCAGGTTAATCACATTTCCTCTCTTGCTTTTCTGAAAATTGATTTCGACCTTTATGTCGTTTGCCTACTATTCTCTAATGCATATCAAGGCTCCTTGTTTTCCTGTAAACTATGGAGCTTTGCAGAATTTTCCTATCGCTAATAATTACAAATCGCTCCATTTGAAGCAGTTCACCAAGTCTAAAACTGTTAGCTACTAAATCGCTGTTCGTTCTTTTATAGATAAAGGTTTAAGAGCAAACCAAATACAGACATGACTTAGACCATTGTCTTATAACGCGCCACCCAGTAAATAATGGAAACCAATCAGAATGTCGCTAATAAAATTTTAACTTCTAGAATTATTATGATGTTGGCCAAACCTCATTCCCGCACAAAGGTGTTATCTCAACGATTTATCTAGAAGGCAGACCGATATTTTGAAACAGATCCCCGTGCAGAGTTAACATATTTGTCATGAAAAAATGTATAGTACCGAAAATACCGGTACTGGCTTTTGTTCAGTACCGGTATTATGGTACCAAAAATGTGTCGGGATTTTCGGTACCGGTATTACCGGTACCACAACCCTACTGTTCGTTGTAGTTTTTAGCAAACTCTCATATCAAAAAGTTTCAGTCCGACTTTTATGCTTGAAGATTATAACCCGTATTCTTGTTTGCAACGAAAGAGAGATACGTTCGAAAGTGGTTTGTATTCCCGTTTACGACAGCAAAATCAAATGAGCTTTCTATTCGTTCGAATCGCTGTCAAACGAATCTCGCATTCGTCGTATCGTAAACAAGAATACGGGTGTTTGATTTTCACATTTCTATTGAACACAAATAACCAGCTAGTACAATATTTTAATCCTAATATATTTAAAACGGGTATATCGAAGTATGTTTGCACTTCAACGTCATAAGAAATTAATCACCCAACAAGTTTTACTAAGATTCCTCTGATAAATTTGATAAAAACTCACCCGTTATTGTAGTTCGAACCCGCTAATAGGAAAAATCCTGTACTATCGTTATGTGCTCCAATCACGTTGCAGTCTATTGACGACGTTCTTCTGATAGATGCAGTGATGTTTTCCCGGCTGAACTGTACCTCCTGATCTTGGCTGGCTATGTCGTACAAGTGGAAATCATTCGTAGTCGTTACGCAAGAAATCCAGTCTTTCTCGCTCGGACTGAGATGCCAGCTGAACGTTTCAATAGAATTGTCCACATTGAAGCAGTACTGCATCGCTTCGTCCTCGTTTGGTTGAGATATATCAAATACATTGATTAACCCGTCCACACTACCACTAGCCATTAGATCTGGATTAGTTGGGTGAAACTGAACGTTCGTGATGTCCTCACTGTGGCACTCCCAATAACTTCCCATATACTCGCGCTCACGAATATCGTAGAAAAGCAAATAACTATCACCATCTTTCTGCACTTCAGTGGAAACACAAAGAACACGATCGTTTTCATTGATATCGAAGGATGTACTTGTTTTCGCTGGCCCTTCGGAACAATCATGGTACGTTGCTACCGGTTTCATCGACCGCAAGTCATGAAGCATCACAGTGCCATCTTCGGTGCAGCTCATTAGTAAGTTACAATCTTGATGGAAAAATTTAACGCCCCGGATAGTACTGCTGCGTTTGTCAGTATATGTTTGATCTCGTGTCAATTCGCCATTAGATGCAACTTGATACAGTTGGATTTCTTTTTGCGAAAGGCCTACCGCTAGTTTCCGCCCATCGTTAGAAAGTGATAAATAGAGACCACATGTACGCTTTAACGAAGCTCCTATCTCCGAGCTTTTTGAGATATTGCGATTAAACAGTTTCTTTAATTCAATCGCGTCACAGGAATCGACATCAGGAACTGGGGACTCCTCATCCGAACTTTGAGGATCTGTAAAAAACAAAAATTATTATGAATTCTCAAAAAGTTATCAACAAAATAAAAATACCCTCGAACATTGTATATCAAGTATATCGTTGAATAAAGTTTCGCACGAAAACTAACTGATCTGGCATAAAGTATACAAATGTAACTACAGGGTATCGTAAGTTAACAAATTACAATGTTACTGTTAAAACTTCTGATTTCGAAAAAAACTAATACAATGCTGACTCTCTGTTTATAGTTCATATACGATCAGCTGGTGGAGAAAACAAAACGCACGTGGTCGCTAATATGATGACCGCAGCCAACCTGAAATTTCCAAAGGGTGTAAGGTAGTGAAACCAGTGAAACACGCCGGCGCGCAAGTTTGCGAAGTGACGGATATTGTTGTTTACTGTTCAAAATTGTTTTTCTGTTTCTGTTTTTTTTGAAAATTTACTTGCATTTATACGCTGCAAATCTTCAAAAACTGACAAAGCTATGACCGATCACACGACTCAATTACTAACGTTTCAAGATCTGAGACAGGCAGATAAATTGCAATCAGTGTCGTTGAAAAAAATTGCCCGCATTTGTCTGAACAGTCTCCGCCGGCAGGAAAGTGATGTGGATGTTTACGAATTTTTGTTCACGAAGGTGCTCTACTTATTCGATCCGGAAGAGTTCGAAACGAACGTGTCCCTGGTTCTGCTTCCGGAGTTGGGGAAGCACTTGCACAAGGTAATTGCACGTTGTGAATTTTTTGATTAAACTGTACAGTGATGTCGAGCTTCAGAAACAGTTGTGCTATTGTATGCATCAAATTCGGCGAAATCAGAAATGCAAGAGAAATAGCGCTAAGTCAAAAATATTAAACAGCCAACCTACACTGAACCTAAAAATCATGTTCAATTTAACAGAAAATAATTATTTTCCCCACTTAGGATAAAATTGTCGCCAGACGGAATCTTTTCTTGCGAGACATCACGCAGGACTAGGGGTTTGCTCAGAAACACAGTGTTTTCGTTTTTGGAGCTAGCGTCAACCCGGCGCTGGATTCTAATGAAACGATGTCAAAACGTAAATTCCATGAATAATTATTTTCCAATCAGCTTTTCACATAACTTTATGTACAAATCATACAAATATAGAGCTATTGGTTATACTAATTGATTTCAAGTGAAGTATTATAGATTGTTATGCAAAATTTCATGTGATATTTTATTTTTAGATGATTTAGGTTTTATGGAACAACTTATTGCTAGGTACTCAGGTACCGACAATACCTAATTAGGTAATCTTGGTGGACACCACCATTTTCCGGTTATTGGGGGTCGAAGAAAGTTACTCCTTTGTTGACACTTCTATTGAAGATACCCAATGTTGCACCGCCAAGTAAGTAAGTGTTGAGAGCAACACAAGACAATCGTTCGTCCTTTTAACTTTGCGAAAATTGTGTATCTGACAGTTAGCCATTTGCTTCGACCCAATTGTCGAGGCGGGATAGGATCATTTTCTCGAACAACTTCCAGATACAGGACAGCATTGCGATCGGTCGATACGAATTGTGGTCGGAGGCTGGTTTTTGGATGGCGATCACCTTCACTTGTCTCCAATCGTGTGGGACAATGTTAGCCTCAAGAAACTTATTAAATAATTTCAACGAGCGTCTTTTGGCAGAGTCTGAAAGATTATTCAACAAGTTGTTTGATTCTGTCTGGCCCTGGAGCTTTATTGTTATATGAGCAAGTGAAAACTCTACCATCGAAAAAGGTGTTTCGTTCGCGTTATCCTGAGGGGACGCGGTGCGGTAGATTTTCTGTGCCGGGGCGGTATCCGGACAAACCTGGGCGAAATCGAATATCCAACGGTTTGAATACTCCGCGCTTTCGTTATTACTGTTTCGGTTTCGCAAACGCCGGGCCATGCACCAAAGAGTGCTAATTGATGTTTCTCTCGTTAGTTCGTCAACGAGCCGGCGCCAGTAACTACGAATCTTGGCTTTCATCAAACTCTTCATTCGCTTTTTTAACGTCGCGTATTGTTGCTAGCTAGCGTCCCGAAAGGTCTTATACGTGGCGGCCTTCTCCGCGTACATATCTGAGAACTTTGTTCCAGCACGCATTAGGAGAACGTTTTTGTATGTTCGCGCCGGGTACTGGCTTAGTCTGAGCTTGATGCGCACTGTCAAGAATCAAGCTAACCAAAAAGCTGAATCCGTGGCATTTCACCCGTGTTTAAAATTGTCAAATTGAAGTTATCGCAAAGATCGTAAATTAAGGAAGATCATCATAGAGGCAATACCTGTTATCGAGGGAAGGGGAAGGTGAACTCTGTAGAAGGAATAGCACTTTTGACCCCCAAAAGCATTCGTCCATATGGGTTGTCTCGATCCAGGTGAATAATAGTCGTGGAAGTTGAGATCTATATCGGAAGTTAACCAAACGTCACATAATGCAAATGCATCGCAACTCAAACTTTATTGAAATTTTGAAGGGATCGATTTTTGGGATGATACTTCTGCAATTCCACTGTAAAACAGTGATCAAATCCGTGACCTCGTTCGATAAGTGAGCCATAGAAGGATATAATCGCTGAAAGGAGGGGCCATTTAGCAGTCAACTGCTTCAAAAATGTTCTTACTGTAAGAAGAAAAGCCAACATAAAAATTTTAATTGGATCAGTAATATTGAAAGTTTTTATTATCCAGTCCACTATGTCCGAGAGTTTGATAAATCCAGTGCAATGATTATTCTCGAACTGAATCAAAAGAACACTTGGGGTTTTTGATGTTCTTGGAAGTGCTTATTCTCCGAGACCAGGAGCTACTGGCTTCGGTTTGGTTGCAACACTTCCAATAGATAAGTATCACAAGGCACAAATCTACGATCAACATGGGGAACGTGCCATTTGAGCCAGACGCTACTGATTCCAATAGATAACTTTCACAGATTTACAAGGAACTTTAGGAGAAGAAATGTTCCTCCTCTTCCAATAACTTCTAGGCACCCTAGTAGATGTTCCCTCTTGTGGATCATCAGCCTCGCTCTCGTTAGGTGGCAAGTGAGCAACCCAGGGATGCGACATGGGAATCTGTGTTTCGGTCAAAAAATCATTCTACCATCTGTAATGACTAAAATAGAAAAAAAATCTGTAAAAATGTAAATTTCCAGAAAATTTATGAAAAATCACAATTTTTGCAAAAATCTGTGAAATTTTATTCAAAATGCCAAAATTCTGTCATCTGTGAAAAAGAATCTGTGATCAAAAATTGTGCAAAAAATTTGTGACGTTGCAGAAAAATTTGTGAATATGGTAACCCTGTGAGCATAGATGTTTGTTGAGGATGGTGGGGGTGGCGTAGGTTTCTTTAGCATTTCTACGAAAAAACGTTTGGATCGTCCCGCAAGAGAACGTTTCAGTTTATCCCCGCGTAGTTTGTACGCGGGGCATGCCGAGATATCATGTAGACTGTCCGTACGGTAAGGACACTTTTCGGCTTTCTTACTGCACGAATCATCTAGATGATTCTCCCCGCATTTTCCACAGCTGGTCTTATGAATGATGTAAGGAAGTTGAGGCCGTGCTATCAATGGCGGGGCACTCATTCGTAACCCAACTTTGTACCGGGAAACAAGTGCTTTTTGTTCTCTCCGGTGTGGTTTAGTTTTTTCGGTGGTACGAAGGTGCTTGCTGTGGCAGAGGCTGCAGTAAAGCATTACTAATAAACAGTCCCGCGAGTGATAATTGTTACCTGCAATATCAGTTAAAGTAGTGCAGTGAAGTGCGTTACTAAACATTTTTCTTGCCTGAAAGACGGCTTTGTTTAGACGAGCTATATCAGCTCTACTGTGTGAAGGTCACGCGGGTGACGGATAAAACAAACGAAGGATCAATTCACCTACCAGCTCGTCAGGAACCAACTGGTGAAGTGTTTCGTTTTTTACTTTTCTTATCGATTTTTTTCTTTTTATTGCTTTTGATTTTTTATTTTGATTTAAGTTAAACAGTGCGGTCGAGCGTGTTGCTCCCGCAACAAAATGGAACAAACAGAAGGATCACCCTCCGAAGAGGAATATTATGAAGAAGAAGAACGTATATCTGATACTGAGACAGATAATGTTATGGTCGATCCACTTCCCCCACTTTCCCCCAATGTCTCACAGCCCCCCCGAGTCAAGGTTTACCAGGATGGATCCGCTGGTCCTTGGGTGGTATACTTTCGGCCCAAAAATAAACCGTTAAACAGCATAACAGTTGCACGGGAGCTGACAAAACGTTACTCGGCCGTAACCGAGATTAAAAAGGTTCAGTCAGATAAACTGCGCGTAGTCGTTACTGACTTGAAACAGGCCAATGATATCGTTAGCAATAGCCTCTTTACGCTGGAGTATCGCGTCTACATCCCTTCTCGTGATGTGGAGATCGACGGTGTGGTAAGTGATGCGGGTCTAACTGTCGATGATCTGATGAATGATGGGGCTGGCCGCTTTAAGGACCCTAACCTTCGATCAGTTAAGATTTTGGAGTGCAAGCAATTGCACTCAAAGTCCATCGAAGATGGTAATTACTATCCATCAGACTCGTTTCGCGTAACCTTCGCCGGATCTGCACTTCCGAGCTACGTTGAAGTGGGAGGAGCTCGTCTACCTGTACGCCTGTTTGTACCGCGGGTCATGAATTGTTCCAATTGCAAGCAGCTAGGTCACACGGCCACCTACTGTAGCAACAAGCAACGGTGCGGTAAATGTGGGGAACGCCATGCGGATGATACTTGCAGTAGCCCCGCTGAGAAGTGTGTTTACTGTGGGGAGAATCCGCATGCACTTTTGACATGCCCAACGTACAAACTTCGCGCGGATAAACTGAAGCGATCCGCCAAAGATCGCTCCAGACGCTCTTACGCAGAAATGCTTAAAAGAGCTGTTCCACTTATCTCCGAAAACCCATTCGCTCTCTTGCCAACTGACGATAACGCCTCTAACGACCCTTGCGAGGGGCATTCTTTGGCTCCGCTTGGAAACTCTAGGAAAAGACCTAATCAAAACTCACCTGAACTTCCTCGTAAGGGTCCTAGGTTGTCCCAAACAAGGGTACAAAATAAAAATAATTCATCAACTGGAAGTGCTGGTACAAATCCGAAGATAATACCTCCTGGTTTTGGGAAATTGAGATACAACCAGGAGTTCCCAGCACTCCCCGGGGCACCAAAAATCCCAAGTGCTCCAATTTTACAGTCAGAAACTCAACCTAAAACGGGATTCCTTAAATTTTCTGACATTGTGGACTGGATATTCACAGCTTTCAACATTACCGATCCTATGAAAAGCTTGCTGGTTGCTATTCTACCAACAGTAAGAACATTTTTAAAACAGTTGACTGAACAATGGCCCCTCCTTGCAGCGATCGTATCCTTCGATGGCTAACTTATTAGACGGAATCAGGGATCTGATCACTGTTTTACAGTGGAACTGCAGAAGTATTATCCCCAAAATTGATTCATTAAAACACTTGCTAAATTACAATCATTGTGATGCATTTTCCCTATGTGAAACATGGCTAACTTCTAATATAAACCTCAACTTCCACGATTTTAACATTATCCGCTTGGATCGAGAAGACTCATATGGGGGGGTACTTTTAGGGATCAAAAAGTGCTACTCCTTCAATCGAATCAACCTCCCTTCGACGCCAGGCATTGAAGTTGTCGCTTGTCAAACAACAATCAAAGGCAAAGATCTTTGCATTGCTTCTATTTACATTCCTCCTAGGGCCATGATGGGATATCGAAGATTCTCCAATGTGATTGAACACCTTCCCACGCCCCGCCTGCTTCTTGGAGACTTTAACTCTCACGGTACGGGGTGGGGCTGTCTATACGACGATAATCGATCTTCGACAATTCAAGACCTTTGTGACAACTTCAATATGACAATTCTGAACACAGGGGAAATGACACGAATTCCTAGACCACCTGCGCAAGCAAGTGCACTGGACATATCTTTATGCTCGACATCACTACGGTTAGATTGCAAGTGGAAGGTAATATCTGATCCCCACGGTAGTGACCACTTACCAATTGTAATTGCAATCACCACTGGTTCAAGACCATCGACACCAATCAATGTTCCCTATGACCTCACACGAAACATTGATTGGAAGAGCTACGCTGCTGAGATATCCAAAACTATCGATTCAACACAGATACTTCCCCCGGAGGAAGAATATAAGTTTTTGTCCAACTCGATTCTCGATAGCGCGATTCAAACTCAGACGAAACGAGTACCCGACGTGAACACCCAAAAACGTTCTCCCAACCCGTGGTGGGACAAAGAGTGCTCAGACGTGTACGCGGAGAAAGCTGCCGCGTATAAAACCTTCCGGAACGACGGGTTAGTTGCTAGTTATCGAGTGTACGCGATATTAGAAAAGCGAATGAAAAATTTAATGAAAGCTAAGAAACGCAGTTACTGGCGCCGGTTTGTCGACGGGTTAACAAGAGAAACATCGATGAGCACTCTTTGGGGCACGGCCCGACGTATGCGAAACCGAAACAGTACTAACGAGAGCGTGGAATATTCAAACCGTTGGATATTCGATTTCGCCAAGAAGGTTTGTCCGGATTCCGCCCCGGCACAGAAAATCTACCGCGCCGCGTCGCCTTACAATACCGCGAACGAAACACCGTTTACGATGGTGGAGTTCTCACTTGCTCTCTTATCATGTAACAATAAAGCCCCGGGGCCAGATAGAATTAAATTCAACTTATTGAAGAATCTTCCAGACTCTGCCAAAAGACGCTTGTTGAATTTATTTAATAGGTTTCTTGAGGGTAACATTGTCCCACATGATTGGAGACAGGTGAGGGTCATCGCCATCCAAAAACCAGGAAAACCAGCCTCCGACCACAATTCGTATCGTCCGATTGCAATGCTGTCCTGTATCCGGAAGTTGTTCGAGAAAATGATCCTGTTTCGGCTCGACAATTGGGTCGAAACAAATGGCTTACTGTCAGATACACAATTTGGCTTCCGCAAAGGCAAAGGGACGAACGATTGCCTTGCGTTGCTCTCAACAGAAATTCAAATGGCATATGCTAACAAAGAGCAGATGGCATCAGTATTCTTGGATATTAAGGGGGCTTTCGATTCAGTTTCGATCAACATTCTTTATGAGAAGTTGCACCAGCATGGTCTTTCGCCAATTTTAAATAACTTTTTGCTAAACCTGTTGTCTGAAAAACAAATGCATTTCTCGCATGGCGATTTATCGACATCACGATTTAGCTACATGGGCCTTCCCCAGGGCTCATGTCTAAGCCCTCTCCTCTACAATTTTTACGTGAATGACATTGACGAATGTCTTGTCAATTCCTGCACGCTAAGGCAGCTTGCAGATGACGGTGTGGTCTCTATTACAGGTCCTAAAGCCGTCGACTTGCAAGGACCACTGCAAGATACCTTGGACAATTTGTCTGCATGGGCTCTCCAACTGGGTATCGAGTTCTCCACGGAGAAAACTGAGCTAGTCGTATTTTCTAGAAAGCGTGAACCAGCGCAACTACAGCTTCAATTAATGGATCAAACTATTGCTCAGGCTTCAACATTCAAATATCTCGGGGTATGGTTCGACTCTAAAGGTACCTGGGGATGTCACATTAGGTATCTGAAACAGAAGTGCCAACAAAGGATCAACTTTTTCCGTACAATAACTGGAACATGGTGGGGTGCCCATCCAGGAGACCTAATCAGGTTGTACCAAACAACGATATTATCAGTGTTGGAGTACGGATGTTTCTGCTTTCGCTCCGCTGCGAACATACACTTCATCAAACTGGAGCGAATCCAGTATCGTTGCTTGCGTATTGCCTTGGGTTGCATGCACTCGACCCATACGATGAGTCTCGAAGTGCTGGCGGGCGTTCTACCGCTGAAAAATCGATTCTGGGACCTCTCATATCGATTGCTCATTCGATGCGATATTCTGAACCCATTGGTGATTGCAAATTGCGAAAGGCTTGTCGAGCTTAATTCTCAGACCCGATTCATGTCCTTGTACTTCGATTACATGGCACAGAACATCAATTCATCTACATATAACGTCAACCGTGCTCATCTCTTAGATACTTCTGATCCAACTGTATTTTTCGATACATCCATGAAGGAAGAGATTTGTGGAATTCCGGATCATATTCGCCCACAAGTGGTCCCAAATATTTTCTATAACAAATACCATCAAGTCGACTGCGCCAAAATGTTCTACACTGACGGATCAATTCTCAACGGGTCCACAGGCTTCGGTATCTTCAACGAAAATCTTGCTGCCTCATTCAAACTCAATGATCCTGCTTCAATTTACGTCGCAGAATTAGCTGCCATTCAGTATACTCTCGGGATCATTGACACCCTGCCCTCAGACCATTACTTCATCGTTTCGGATAGTCTCAGCTCCATTGAGGCCATCCGTGCGGCGAAGCCTGGAAAGCACTCACCGTATTTCCTGGGGAAAATACGGGAATATCTGAGTGCTTTATCTGAAAAATCTTACCAGATTACCTTGGTTTGGGTCCCGTCACATTGTTCTATTGCGGGCAATGAGAAGGCGGACTCTTTAGCCAAGGTGGGCGCATTAGAAGGCGACACTTACGAAAGACCAATTTGCTTCAACGAATTTTTCAGTATCTCTCGTCAGAGGACGCTCGATAGTTGGCAAACCTCATGGAGCAATGGGCATCTGGGACGGTGGCTACATTCCATTATCCCGAAGGTATCAACGAATGCTTGGTTTAAGGGGTTGGATGTGAACCGGGACTTTATTCGTACGATGTCAAGGATCATGTCCAACCATTACTCGTTTGACGCGCATCTCCGTCGTATAGGGCTTGCTGAAAATAATCATTGTGTTTGTGAGAACGGCTATCACGACATCGAGCATGTTGTTTGGCTGTGCGCAGAGTACTGTGTTGCCAGGTCCCAACTAATAGATTCCCTTCGGGCCCGAGGTAGATCACCCTATGTGCCAGTCCGGGACGTCCTGGCAAGCCGTGACCACCCCTATATTTTTCTTATCTATATCTTTTTGAAAACCATTGATGTCCAAGTTTAATACATTTTACCCTCTCTCATTCACAGTAGAATCTCACCAACCTATCCCTGTATCTACAATATGGCATTGCTTCACGAGTCTTCGGTGCACACTCTTCTTGATAACCATGCAGATGATATAGAGTGCCAATAATTATCCGAAATATCGACCCTCCCCTCGCCCCTGCGATTACAGGCTGGAAACTACAACACTACAACAAAGTGTGCATATCCGCCACAATGATCAATCAGCAAACGACGATGTCAATTACACAATATGTATCCCACTTCCTACCTTTTTCCTGTACTTACATAAGAGGGGAGCAAGCCGCCCCTAAATACGGCTTTCCCTTCCCCCACTAACATGTGACATGTAATATAAAAAAAATGAATTATCGGCCTCGTTAAGCTACAGCATTTGGGCCTAAATAAACGTATTTTAAGATAAAAAAAAAAAAAAAAATGGCGGGGCACAGCCCACCGTCTGCGGCATTGTGAGGATTTTAGAAAGCTGCGCTATGTGGAGTTACTGAAGCTGGTTAATCTTGAAAAGTTGTTTTATGTATGCCTCAACGAGCACGGCGGGCAGTGCAAATTTACAATTCGCTGTAACATTGGTAACTGTAGGAAGTTTCACAATCCACTTATGCATCCAGTTGGAGACGTGGTCGGATTGAGTGCACACATCAGAACGAATTGCACTTTGATATTCCGGATTGCTCGAGTTCAGCTGTACTGTAGAGAAAAATCGGCTACGATGTTGGCGTTCTTGGACGAAGGTGCTTCCGTCACGCTGGTGGAGGAAAATCTCGCGAATCGCCTAGGCGCAGTTGGAATAAAAGAGCGTCTGACCGTCAGGTGGACTGTAAACGTTTCGAGAGTGAAGGAATCGCACAGATTGAGCCTGTGGACGTCAGGCACTAGCGCCTGTGGCGGTGGCAAGATGTTACTACTCACTGTCCATAAAGTCGGAAAATTGATGCTGCCACATTAGAGGTTGAACAGCGAGGAGCTAGCTGTACAGTACGAGCACATGCGTGGGTACGATGCACAGCCACAATTGCTCATTGGAGCGAACAATATACATTCGTTTGCTTCGATAGAAGCAAAAGAGGGCACACAAATAGAGACAACTGTGGTTCGAACTAACCTCGGATGGACGGTTAATGGTCCAAGACAATCCACTACAGCTTCAGCAGCCAACTATCTGGGCTACCATCACCGGATCAGCAATGATGTCCTACACGAACTGTTAAAGAGACACCACGCATTGGAAGAATCGGTGATCGCAATACTGCAAGAAACGGGAGAAGAGAAACGCGCCCAGGAAATACTGGAGCGTACAACGAGACGCGTTGGTGATCGCTTCGAAACTGGGTTGCAATGGAAAATTGATGATCCACGGTTCCCGGACAGTTATCCAATGGCCCTGCGACGGATGAAACGACTGGAAAGTCGGCTCATAAAAAATCCAAAGCTGCAAAAAATGTCTGTAGGCAAATAGCATAATACCAGCAAAAAGGATAAACACATATCGCTACCGCCGAAGAACGAACCGATACTGCTTCCGACCAGGTCTGGTATCTTCCGATCACTGTTGTCCAGAACCCGAAGAAGCCTTAAAAAGTTCGCCTGGTGTGGGATGCTGCAGCAACGGTACAAGGAGTATCCCTGAATTCTAAATTGCTGAAATGACCAGACATGCTCGTCCCGCTGATCAAAGTTCTCTCTGGTTTTCGGGAATGGCGGGTTGCATTCGGTGGCGACTTGAAGAAGATGTTCCACCAATTGATGATTCGCGCGAAGGACAAACAGAAGCAGCGGTTTATCTTCAGGGAAAATCCGGATGATCCACCAAACGTGTACGTCATGGTTGTAGCGACATTCGGACCGGCGAGTACTCCCTGCTCAACTCAGTTTGTCAAGATTCGGAATGCAGAAGAGTTTGCTGTGCAATATCCCGAAGCTTCTGCTTCTTTCATCGACATATATTATTGCTATTTTTCTTCGACATTATGTCAGTGACTACTTCGACAGTGTCGACACGGTGGAAGAGGAAGTTAAGCTGCCGCAGGAGGTTCGACTGGTCCACCAAAAAGCGGGATTCGAGATACGGAACTGGGTATCTACACACCAGAAGCGCTACGGCGTCTGGGAGAAGAAACACCTGCAGCACCGGTTTATTTCGGACGGGACAAGCAAACGTCGAAGGAGAGAGTGCTGGGAGTGATCTGGGATCAGAATATGGACCAGTTTTCATTGTCAACGAGGTATCGCGAAGAGTTGCAGCCGTTGTTCGAGGGAAAACGACCGACGAAAAGGCTCGTCGCAGGCTGCGTAATGGGATTCTTCGATCCTCTAGGGCTCCTATCGCTGTTCACCATCCACGGGAAAAAAATTATACAGTACCTGTGGCGTTTTAACTGTGATTGGGACCAGGAAATCAACGCCACTTCCTGGGAACTTTGGAAGCGGTGGACAAGTTTGTTACCAGAGGCTGAGGCTATCCGGATTTCCCGATGTTATCTTGTAAAACGCCAGTCAATTCCCTGCCTGGAACTGATGGGTGCCGTTCTGGGAGCACGGTTGAGTCAAACAATCTTGAGTATGCATTCGTACCAAATTACCCACACTGTTTTCTGGATGGACTTTAGGACCGTATGCAGCTGGCTTAATTCGGATCATCACCGATACAAGCAGTTCGTAGCATTTCGGATCGGCGAGATACGAGAGTTAACGAATGTGACAGACTGGCGATGGATACCGCCGCAGACGTACTGACGAAATGGGGCTGGGTCCTCCGTTACAAAGCGAAGGAGATTGGTTCTACGGACCATCGGTCTTGTATGGTCCGCAAAAAGTTTGGCCAACGCCAGTATCGGCGATCGGAGAGACTGACGAGGAAGCTGGAGGTGTATTTCTGTTCCACGGAGTGATCGACGTGGAACCGATTTCTCGCTGGATCAAACTATTGCGAGTGACAGGCAACATGGTGCGTTTCATCGCCAACTACCGACAAGAGAGAAGAGAAGAAGAGAGTCAATAGTCACTATACGAGCTACGGAGAAGCAGAGGCAGCTGTTCCGAGCGACGGGGGCGAATTACGTGTCAGTGATAGCACCATTGGATCGGATGAGCTCCAGCGGGCTGAAAGAATCCTGTGGCAGCAGGCTCAGTGGGACAGCTTCCCGGATGAAATGAGTGTACTAACCAGCAACTTGAAACGTTAGTCAGGTAACCCCATGGAGATAGTCAAAAAAGTAGTTCGATCTACAATAGTTCACCGGTACTGGACAACGACGGTGTCCCATAATCCGGTCGAGGTTACATGAGGTTACGCAGAAACTGATCCAGCACTATCACAAAGAATTCGGACACGCTGATTCGGAGACAATTTTCAACGAGATGAGACGATTGCGAAATTGCGTATGGCAATACAGCAGGTCGTGAGTAAATGCATCTGGTGCAAAGTCCACGATCACCAAGAATGGCTCCCCTTCCAGTTGGACGGGTCACTTCTAATCTTCGGCCTTTCAGCTCCGTGGGGAAGGGTTACCTGGGTCCGGTGGAAATCACGGTTGGACGGCGTAAGGATACGCGCAGTGCATCTAGAAGTCGTTCACAGTCTCACTACGGAATCGTGTCGGATAGCCATCGCTCGTTTCCGTAGCAAGTTCGGCAAACCAATGCAAATCTTTTCTGACAATGCCACTTGCTTTCCGGGAGCAAACAACGAAATGATCAGAATGAAGCGTATAAACGAAGAGTGTGCAGAAATCGTGAGCGGTTCTCTTACCTCCTGGCATTTTATTCCGCCGTCTGGTGCAGATATGAAGGCGACAGATCCCGCTACAGCTCTGCGGAATATGTACAAGCGATTTCAGCATCTTGCCGATCAAATGTAGGAGAGGTGGAGCAAGGAGTACCTTCCGACGCTCAACTAACGGTCGAAATGGTTCGACGAACAAAAACCGCTTAAAGAGGGCGACCTGCTATTCGTGGTGGACGGGAAGAACCGAAAATCTTGGAAACGGGTATCGTTGAGACAGTGATTAAGGGGTCGGACGGACGGGTTGGAAGGGTGGACGTAAGAACTGCCGATGGTAAGATACAGCAACGAGGTGTAATTAATCTAGCGGCGCTGGAGATCATGTAAATCTGAAAATACCGGATGTTACGGACTGGGGTGTATCTGCTCTGCATAGCTGCAGCATGACAGTTCACACCGAGCGATAGCCGGCAGCAGAAGTAGATAAGCGGGGGTGGAAGAAAAGAAATGCAAAAAAGTAAACAAGCAGTGAATTTCGATAGTGCATCAGTGAGGTAGAAAATAGGCAGTTTTGTCGGAAATTGATTTCTTTCGGAGTGACCATTGGACATACAATTGGCAAGGTGCTACCATTTGATTGTAGGTTCAGTATAGCGACCAAATCACCGGTTGCAAATAGGGGAGATTGTGCATAGCTCAGCACTTAGTGAAATAAAAGTTAGTAGGCGAAAGGAAATCACTTCTTGTGAGTAGATTAGGTTAAATTAGGTAGTAAGAATGAATTTGTGAATTATTGAATTATTCAAATAAAATTGCAGTTTTAGGCGTTGTCAAATACCAGTAGAACTGCTTGCAAAATTGGGTTTCCCTCCGGGAACAGGTTGCTGTATGACCTAATTGTTTACACTTAGTGCAATTCATGACCCGCGGTACAAACAGACGGACAGGTAAACGGACCTTGTCCAGGAGGATGTAGTTCGGTAAGGCAGTTCCAACAAAAGTCATCCGATAGGAGTTTGATTAGGGGTATGTTTTCTTATCATTCTCCGCGACTAATACTGAATGCAAAATTTTGCACTCAAGCATTTTCATCGGCTGCCGTAAGCGGTCTCTAAAACGGCCAACCTCGTAGGAGTTGAGCCCGATTCAACCTCGAATTGACCATCCGGAGAGCGAACCATCGAAAACGTCAACGCAGACGCAAACGGAAGAAAGCAATAAATGTGTTACAAAAGATAAAAACCACTTATCTTTAAACTGGTGTCCAACGACGAACCGATCCAGCATATACAGATAGCTATTGTTTAATCCTCACACGCGAACAAAAAACTGAGGACAGGACCGAACTGGCAAGATAAGCTTGAACGCGGATTAGCACATTCTTTGTCCCTACACACTGCACGGACTGGAGACAAACCGCATACTATTACTCGAAAGATGTTTAAGACTAAGGAGGTCAGTTTCGTGCCAAAAATCTTAATCCCCTGAACGCACAGGAATTGCGCCCAATTGAGAAATACTGGGCCATCATGAAGCAGGCACTTCGGAAGTATCCTGAGGTAAATCGGAAGCATAAGCAGGAATGAGGAAAAATGGGTTTGCACACAAAAACAATCTGGCTCAAACATTGTACAAGACCTTATGAGTAATGTTAAGAGAAAGGTACGTGTATTTGGATATGGCTATGAAATTGAATAAAACGAATATGGAAAAAGTTTAATGCAATGTTTTATTTTATTTCCCTGAAGTTTGAAATCGATTAGTTGAATAACTATTGAAATTAATTTATCAACAAATGACTGTTTACAGATTGCCGTCGAGTTGGAAGACAACGCTCTATCATGCTTCATGATCGATAACTTGAAATCGCTGTTAGCTATCGCCAATATACTTTTAAAGTTTACTGAGTATGTCGTCGGGACATCAGAGACGTATCAATTTTACAAATCTATCGTCATTTTTCTGGAGTTTCTAATACGAAGCTATGAAGTAATCCGGCAGCATATTCATACTAATAATCCAGGAACCAACGAAGATGATATGGTGAAACAACTATTCACGGTGTGTCAGAAAATTCATCACTTAGTATCGAATTTGTTAGCGCCTCCTACAGGATCTGGACAATATTTTCAACATTTGGATTTGAAGGACGAATTTGAATGTTTGAAAAACGGTGAGTTGATTATGTAACTGTTAATTAAAGTCCTTTTGCAAAGGCTGGCATCGTTTGGAATAGTGGTCATTTGGCATAATAGTCGTTCGAACTGATGGTTGATTAGCATATTTTCAAAAATTCTATTGGGCATGGGTGACTAAAGCATTTATTTGGTCTAGAAGTCATTACCACTTCTTAAGAAACAGTACGAAACATTGGTTGAGTCTAGATGAATTACTGATTTAGAACGTTTCAAACTTATGTTTAACCTTCTCTAGGTTGACGGATTTTGACGGTATTGCAAACATCATCAAGCATATTTACGTATCAGTTTTAAAGAACAGCTTACAGAAAATTCCTTTAAGATGGTTATTGCATTACGTCTCGATAGTGGCGCATCGAGAAGGCTTATGAACCTTTTTTATATTGATGTGTTTTATATACTCTGCACCAGCCCAAACTAACGGTCAACCGTTAGTCCGGAATTTTCTTTAAAAGAGAATTTTGACAGTTATAAGCATATTTGTCTTGTGTTCTGTGGGATTCCCTGTATACATGGGATAATTATGCGTAGAACGGCAGTACACCCGCGATCTCGCAAACACGATAAGATGAACGTCTCAGAGCTTATAAATTTTCAAACGCGCTCTTAAGCGTGAACCTAAAAACTCCCGCTCTCGCGCAATTATGAATCGATCACTTTCTATCGTCGGTACCAGCAGTCTAGATCCGTACCTTCAATTGAACCAATTAAAATAAAAGAAAGCTCCCATATCCACTGGACAAGACGTTCCATGGCGACATGACCGGGAACTCTAGTGATATGGGGTAACTCACTCCCTGTCAGAATGTGAACCGTACACCGAAAACTGTCAGAATGACAGGTCGCGTGACCATCCACACAGAACACACACGAATGTGTGAATGGTTATAAAATCGAATTTATACAGGTGAAGTCACACACACGTGAACTCTCGCACGACAAACACGTTAACATACGAACGCTTAAGCCCTTCGTGATCATACACGCTAGAGATGGGCCATTCGTTCGCGAACGGTTCAAGTGAACTGGTTCTTCGAAGAGAATGAGCGAACGGAAGTTCTTTTTAAAAGAACGGTAGTTCACAATTCTCTTCAAAGCGAATGAACTGAACCTGACCCAAAGCCGTTTGGCGAATTTCTCGGACCGATTTTTAGGTGAACGAATGAAAATGAACCGACTTGCCGTCCCACAAACCGCTCTCTGTGCTCTCCGAGAATGGAACCGGCGAAGAACGAATCATCACATTCTCTATTTCTCTAGTTATACATCATGAAGAAATCGCTACCCTTGATGAACTTGTTAAGCATACAGGGGTATAATAGTTTGGGCACCATCTGTTTGGTTCCTCTCCAAGAATCGAATGTTTTGAGAGACATTCGCTAGATACAAGTAAAATATCAGCTGAACGGAAGAACGGTTCATCTGAACTAGTTCTTTTTACAGAACTGTTCAGTCGGGAATGGTTCTGCGAAGTGAACTGTTTCGCCCATCTCTAATACACGCACACCTACGTTCGCGATATCGCAAACTTGAAAATACTCCGGTGATAAGGTGAACGTTTTAGTACTTACGAAGTTACAAACGTGGTCTCAAACGCCAACTCACAAACGTCCGTGTTGACGCGACCATGAATCGGTCACGTCCGGAAATCTTTATCCTCCGTTCTAGCTACTTAGGTCCATACATTCAGTTGAACCAATCGAAAAAATAAAGCTCATAGCCACTAGCCAACACGTGATGTGATATGGAAGAACTCATTTTAGCATTTGTAGCATCTGAGCCGTACACAGAAAATTAAGTATCACATTCACGGTTCGCGTGCGACCATCCAATAACTCGAATATGCGAAAGGCACACGGTTAAACGTTAGCACACGCGACATACAAACGCACACGCAATCGACAACGTTAACGTACAAACAAGCCATTCGCGATGATACACGCGATCGCGAAGTCTACTCCCGCACATACCTGAACCGTACAACGAATATCATTCAGAATGCAATTGGTCGGTGTTATGTCAGATCGGACTAAGTGACAAAATATTGATTTCGAGAAAAACGGGTTTAAAGTTTGAATCGCAGCATCCTCTACGTTATAATTGGAATTTTTTTTTGCCATAATTCTTGTTCATGGTTACATATTTCAAATCTGGCAAAAGTCGAATGTAGCTGAAGAAATTGTTTATCCAGTGTTATCATTATCTCATTTTTTGATGTTTTGCGACTTAGTCCGGTCAGACTTAACACCGACCAATTGACCTTAAAGAGTGTTTCAGTGGATGACATTGCCCGTCTCGTCTGCAATTTTAGTGAATGATTCTGACGGGAGCCCTTCCAGAGACCAAGTTCTACAGTTCCAATAGGACAACTCTCGAAAAAAATCGAATACAAGGCTACACTAGGGAGAACACAACTTCCAGTACATGTCAAGTGATGTCTTATCTTGAAATTTCTGAGGACGATAAGAGCTTTTTGATAATGTAATGCTTAAATTAAAATTATGACAATTTAGAAGAGTAGTGTAATAGAACAGTCATTTTGCAGTAATTCTTCCAAACATGTAGATATTCTATATCTCTTTGAAAAGTTAGTGATGGCGCCCTCTATTTAATAAAATATAGAACCAACATTTTGTAGCAAAAAGATGATTCATAATATGTACCAAAATTCTTCCATACATACTATTATACTAGACCCAACCAGTTTTTTGGGGGATTCGACTACAGATTCACTACAGTACGCTGGAGGATCTCCTCATCACGCGCAGCAGCTCACCGTGGACAACTCAAACTCCGTGCATTATTCAGCCTGTAATTTTTACCTGAAACAAAAATGTGAAATACTGAATAAAGAAGTCTTCTTTATTTGGAAGGCTTTTCTGCACAAGATATTCTATTTTAGTAACCAAAAGTTGAAATTTTAAAATATTTTAGTCTGTTTCTAATAAAGTACTCGATTATTCGACGTTTTTGGCAGTAAGTGCGTTAATAACATTGCAAAATGAGATTTTTAATATATTTTTTCAGTTCAGTCTGTGCACAATTAAACTATCTAAAAAACCCTTTATTCATGCGTTAGAACTATTCTACTTCAAAACGCTACAGCATAAATGGTACGGCCAATCCCACAAATGTTGTGGCATGATAAAATCATAATCATTTGCATGCAAGTCTAGATCTAGACTGATTAGATTAATGTATTCTATTTATTGACAGTAATTGACCATTTTTGCAAAATCGGCTCCATAACCATCGGAATTGATACTAGACTTTCCACCGAAGTTTGGAAAGCAGTGGTGAAGCTTATTTCGACATATGACAAACAAATAGTAGCCAACGATACAACTTGGTTGCATGATCATGTACTTGGTATCAACGATGAAGTAGAAAAGTTTTTCAAAACATTGCTGGACTGCATGCAAATCAGCAAAAACGGACTGATAAAACTGAAATTCAATGGGCTTTTGCTGAAAGTATTACTCAAGATTTTGATGTTGATCAAAGAAGAATTCAACAATTATGAAACCCTGCTGAACACTTCAGTTGCTATAGAGAACACGCTATTGACGAAGAATTTCAGCAAAGAATTGATTGAAGCAGTTCGCCAGCATTTGACAGTTGGATATATGAATCTCTTCGGATTGGTGTTTAGACATTCAAATTTTGCCAAGGTGACTTAACATATGCTTATTCTCAAAATACATATTTAATGCTCTGTTTGATTTCAGGCACTCTCTTCAACCGATTATCAATCAACCGAAGAAATAATAGCTCTTAATAAAATAGTGATGTACGTTATCTCCAAACTGGTTACGGAGGACCGGAATACAACTATTATCGATCTCTATATCGTAAGAAACAATTTGCTATCAACGTGTATTAGACATTTATCAAGAAGTCACTTAATATTCAATCAACATGAAGGCAGTTATAACGAATTGCTAAGTCATATTGCAGTATTTGTTTTAATTTGCGCAAAAAAGGATTCCAGGAGTCGACAAAAAATCCTCGAGGAAACGTTGGTAGGTATGATTCTGCAGGATTCATACTGGGTAGGTGTAGCAGGGCTCGATGTTTGGAGTATCTATCTTCGATTCCAGTCGGTTTGGCTTTTATGGTCTTATTTTAAGTTTTGGAAGGTTATAAACGATGAGTTTTCAGTGTTCGTTTCGCAACCAAAAGCTGTTTTTGTAGGTCGATTACTGCAAAACTTGTTTGTATTTTTGCCGAGTAGTATGCAACAAAAAGTATGGACAGAGTATCCAATTTCTAATAAGAAAAATTGTAAGTTATGGATTACAATCGGTCTGGATAAAGTAGATAACCAATTAGTCGCTGGCGTTAAAAATATGTTTGCACAGCATCTTACTGAATTTTGTTCTGTTAGTTTAACACAAATAACGCCACAGAAATTGTATGAAACTATGTACACTATCAATTTGATCAGTAGTTTGGACGATAGGAATATGTTCGAAACTATTGCGCCTGAGCTTGTAATGTTGTTGGAAGCTTTATCTGTGAGTAAAAATGACATTGTAAAAACTAATTCTTTAATATGTACGTTTATAATAGTAACGAAAAAATTGACGAAACATGCAATATGCATTCCTAATCTGATTCGAACTAATATATTTCAAGATATGTGTTCATTAAGTTTGTCTTCAAAGTTTAATTTCCTATATAAAAATGAACAGATTCTCGAACAGTTTAGAAATCCTTTAACTTCAGATTGCAATATGCTGATTAAAGCAATGGCATCTTGTCATGACCAGAATTGTACCGCCCCAGTTTCTAGAGACCAGTTAGGAACAATACTGTCGTATCAAATAGAACAAGATCGAATTTCACATTGTTGCCAATCACACACAGCGGCTAGTAATGTCACGAATTACTTCGATTGTAGTTTTGATGATACTGTGTTGGCTTCCGCCTTAATGGATAGTGATACCGACCGCAATCCAAAACGACAGAAACTGGACACTGTTCTGAAACCAGATTGTTGTCCTACGCTTGAAGAGCCCTGCATAGCAACTGATTCAATCGGAGTTCTTAACGGTCAAGTTCAAATTTTGCAACGATTACACGGGCGAGGTGTTTTGAGCGAAGATCACATTGATCAAATAAATAGGATAGGATTTGTTTTAAGCACTTTAGGCCATTAGTATATTTTTGAAATTATTGTACATATAATCAAGGGAACATATTTTATTTGTCGCGAAATGTCCGTACAAATTGACAAACTAACCTTTTCCATTATGATTTTTTCTTGTGTTTTTCCGAAAGCCATCTAACATCAATAAGAATATTCCCACGGAAACGAATCTGAGAAATGAAGATTAGTTTTTAAATTCAATATTAGTAGAGGTAGGAATTAGGGAAAATCTTGAAAGTCATAAAAGACTGATAGTGATAAAGTAAAGAAAATAACTGGACCGCGATGTGAGTGTATCTATCTATCGATGTGTCTGGCGGATGGAATTCCGGTAGGGTTAGCAACCATCATTACTTAAAAAGACATGTCCTCAAGCTCAACGATTTTTACCGTTACGCAATCCATTAGAAGCTGTTGGTTTGAGCGGCGTTTGCAGGTGCAACGCATTGGTTAGAATGCTAAAGCGAAACTTGATTCAAGTTTTCGTATCGGCCAAGCACAATTTTTTGTCACTTTGATAAACTACGTATTGGTATGCTTATGAATGGAGCAAAGTTATTGATACCGATTCATCAACATTTTATCGATTGTATATAATTAATAGAATGAAAATAATCAAATTCGCATATGCGTAAAGTTGATGTACGTATCGATTTCCTTGCGTTGCGACGATTATTTTGGCTTAGATATAGGATAGGATAGACGGGAAGTGTGATGTTTAATTAATTAACGGAAGGTAGACGACTCATCATCCATTCATAGGCGTCGCGTAGTTGGATGTTTAGAAGGGTAAATAGGTCTAGGTTTCGTTCCAAACAACCTGTAAGGCATAGTTTGTTACCTAGTTGTTTAGTTAGTCTTCGAATCTATGGTAATCCAAAAAAGAAACGATATTGCTTAGTTTTTGAGTTTTTTTTTTAACTGTAGGCTACCACGAGTAACCTATGTGTTCAAAGTCAATTTGAACTAAACAGCTAGGGTCGTACCGTGGTGTTCTAGCGCCCTTGCTGGGGTGTCTGTTTTGCGTCCCTGTAAAACAGGGGGATTCACATATATACGATCTAAACCATACTGAATCTTTTCAAATTAAATTTGACCGCCAATACGTATTTTCATTAAATGAGGTTTTTACGTATTACGTATTAGGGTAGACGAGCCCTTATTCATCTCATTAGTCGGGATGTCACACTCTTTCGCTGATAACTCGGCTTTCAGTGGTTGGATTGCTCTTAAGGTTGGACAGCGAATGCGCAAAATTCGTAAACAAAAAAAGCAGTTTTTTTCCACACCGTATGTCAGATCTTCATAAAATCAATCAGCGTATGCAGAATGAATCAGCGTATGATAGAATGAAGAACTGACATACGGTGTGGAAAACACTGCTTTTTTCGTTTGCGAATTTTACCCTTTCTCTGTCCAACCTTAAATCGTTGCTTCGTTCCTAAGAAGTAGTACAATAAAAAATCTCGCCGTGAAAATTCAAAATACTCGCGTTTGAGCGAAGCGAAAAGTCAAGTGCAATGCACCCTTATTCGTCCTACCATTTGAACCAATGCGTTGAATAGAGAGAGCAGATAGTGCTCTAACTAATGTGTTCAAATGGGTGGGATGAATAGGAGGACTTGCTTTGACTGGGCATGGTTGAGTATAGCGGGCAAATAAGCGAATCCTCAACGACTTTGTGCCACTTCGGATACTTCGCTCCGATCATGCGCCAACACTAGCTTTGCTGCATAACATCACTTGGCACAGCGTTGTGTCACTGGTACCGTAAACCGGGGTGACATTAGGTTTGTTCCAGTACACGGAAGTCACTCCGGAGTAAACAGAAGCAAAAAATACTTGCTCCTTTTTACTCCGGTTTGCTACCAGAAGAAGAAAAAGGAGAAGACGAGAGTACAGGAACGATTTTCTCCGAAGTACTTCCAGTTTCTCCTGGTACTGGAACAAACCTATTGATCACTTTTGGAAGTAATCATTACATATTTTTCGACGCAGCACATTTTTTTCAAGTTTAACATTTTTAAACCATGTACTGATGTATGGTGAAGAAGATTGGATGGTTTTACCTGAAATTGTTCGCTTATAACTATTTGTCCAAAAATGATTTCAATTTCAAGTCCGCTTTCGTATTCCGGCGTGAATTTGATAACCTGCATGTTCACCCACATTAAATTCTTGATATCAATATTTTTCATTCAAATGTTTGTTTAGGCTAATTCTGAAAAGATTTTCAAATATTAAATATATACAATAGATGTTAGTTGGTATTGTACAAAGTATTTCAATCTACTGTAAAATTCGAGTGAACAGAATTCGTATAAGGAACCATCCATAAATGACGTAGCATTTTTGGAGTAATTTTTAACACCCCCCTCAGCTAAGTAGCCTGACATGACCCCCCCCCCTCGCCACACATCATCACAAAGTGAAAAACTCCCCCTCCCCCATATAATGCTACGTCATTTATGAATGATCACTAATTCGAGCCTAACTAGAATAAAAGAATCTGAAAGCATTTTTAACTGCTACACTTGTTTCATTTCAGTAGTTTATCAATGTAAAAAGAGTTTCATCCATTTTAACGCTTTGGAGTATTGAATATAAAAAAATATTGCGAATTTTAGCTGGAAATAATTTGAAATTGTTGCCAACTAGTTTTACAGAAAGTTGTTTTTAAAATAAGCGAACTATTTAAAACAAATTTAGCGCACCCCACTCTAAAGAAAAATTAAAACTCACTTAGAATTCATTACTCTTGGTAAAATCTAAGATTTATTTGTTTTATAAAAAATAGACACTATGCGAAGCTTCGTAAAATAAGGTGAAGTAAAATTTCGGGTTTTTGTGGTTTTTTTACCCAAAAACCGAACAATATACTCAAAAAATATAACAAATCAGTATTTTATAAGTTATAGAGCAAAACTCATTTGAAATTTTAAGGATTCGGTAGACTATTCGGGCCAAATAAGCAATCTACGAAAAAGTTTGGAGTGATCAAAGTCACCCCGGTTTACGGTACTAGTGTTATTAAGAACAACTGAGAAATCACGCATTCATTAATTTGTAAATTCTAAAACTGAACAGCTGGAAATTCCAGAATAGAATAAATTTATATGTAGAAATCCAAATATTACAAAATTCAGAAACGCAAAATTTCGAAAATTTTTGACAATCAACGAATCAAGTAACAAAAAAATTATGAATTCAAAATCTTGCTAATATTCAAATCCTAACTCATATATTCATGATATCTATAATCGAAAATTTAAAAAGTCAAAGATACAAGAATTCAGAAAATGCAAAAAATAAAAAATATTTTAGATTTCAGTAACTCAAAAATTTAACATTCATGCATTAAAAAATTGAAAAATATCAATGATTTTTAATTCAAATATTCAAAAATCCTCGAAATAAAATTTTGAATATTCAAAAATTTAACGAATTTAAAATTGAAAAGGTATAGTATTTGGAACTTCAAAAATTCAGGAATTCATGCATTAAAATGTTAAAAATTCATGAATTTGAAAAATAGAAGAGTTCAAAACGTAAGACCCAAAAAATCCCTATTCAAGCATCTGAAAACCAAATATATATATATATATATATATATATATATATATATATATATATATATATATATATATATATATATATATATATATATATATATATATATATATATATATATATATATATATATATATATATATATATATATATATATATATATATATATATATATATATATATATATATATATATATATATATATATATATATATATATATATATATATATATATATATATATATATATATATATATATATATATATATATATATATATATATATATATATATATATATATATATATATATATATATATATATATATATATATATATATATATATATATATATATATATATATATATATATATATATATATATATATATATATATATATATATATATATATATATATATATATATATATATATATATATATATATATATATATATATATATATATATATATATATATATATATATATATATATATATATATATATATATATATATATATATATATATATATATATATATATATATATATATATATATATATATATATATATATATACAGCAATTTCCGCAAAACGCGTTTTTTTTTCAAAGAGATTTGCCGTGACTACGAATCCAGTATGGAAATTTTGACAAAAAAATGGAATCGTTCAAGGACACGGCTAAATTACGAACAAGCTAAAAAAAGTTTTGAGCTCGGTTGAAAACGTTTTCGGCAAAGCAGTTACCACAAAGACGTTTTTGGGAAACATGATTTCGTGATAATCGCATTGAAAGTTTCAAGTATAAGCCACGCCTCCGTATGGGAGCGAGCTTGAGCTTGTGCGACCACCCCTGGCTGCTACTCCGTTATCGATCTGGACTAGCTGAAGTTGCACAGAGAATAAGTAGATAATTAGGCTTGGGAATAGTTAAACATCTTTCAATGTGCAACTCCTGGTAATCCTAAAGTTTTGATCAATACCGGCGCCGGCCAGGCCCGAACGTAGATCGCGGAAGGAAAGGGAAGTAATGGTTAGTCCGATACTTGCTTTTGCTAGAGGCCGTATATACTACTGCGCACTCCACAAGTATCACATGAGGAGGATAGTTTTGTTAGTAAGAGTATAGAAGTTGGATCACTTCTTCACCAGAGTCCCCAGAGAGGTGACTTCACTATCTGGACTAGATATCGATCCACCAAACTCATAGACCGGGGACCAACGGCTTTACTTCCCTTCCGAAGGATGACGTGACCACAGATTTTTTCACCTCAGAAAAATCTCAACGACCTCGGCTGGAATTGAACCCAGGCAAATTTGAATGAGTAGCGGTCACGCTTACCACTCAACTACCGGCGCCGTCAAGCCACGCCTCCGTATGGGAGCGAGATGAAAAACGCTATAATTTTGCGTCCACTGCACCGATCTCTACAAAAATTTGGGATAACATTCTTAAGAACCTGAACTTTACGATAGATGAATAAAAAAAATTGATTTTATGGCCAACCTCAACATATGTAACCCCCTTAATGCAATCACAAATTATATAAAAATAACATAAAAATATGTAAATACGAAATCACATAAAGAAACAAAATATAAAAAACCTGTTTTAATCCACCTAGTGGTGCAATTGTGCCTTTCTCATTTGTCCAAACTACGATTCCATGACTGGTTATGTTCAATACAACGGTGGAAATGAATATTACATATTCAGTACGATTTGCACATACATACAATGGATCGACAGCCACGATCTTGAGATGCTATGTGTCGACACTGAAACATCGCTTGAAACCAGCGGCGGATCAAGGAATAGGATCCGGGGGGTCTGGACTCTGCCGAAAATTTTAACTTGTTAAGAAATTTTAAACTAGTTTCAATTTGAAAGTAGCAACCCCTCATTGCATACTCCTACCTACGCCTAAATAAGTCAAAAAAACCTGTTTTAATCCACCTAGCGGTGCAATTGTGCCTTTCTCATTTCTCTAAACTATGGCACGGAGGCATTTTATGTTCAACATAATTGTGGAAATGTCCATTACATTCTTAGTACACTTTGCACTTATACACAATGGCATGCCAGCCACGAACTTGATGAGCTACGTGTCGACGGTGAAACACTTGAAACAGAAAAATATCATACTCCATTAGCCTAATCAGCATTAGATCAATGTTATCTGCATGCTAACTCATTTTGTCATGCGGGGTTGGGTATGTGAGGAGGGCGAAAGTCCCATGAATGAACGACTCCCCAGCTTAAATTGGTATGCTTTGTGATATAGTGGTGGTTTAAAGATGATGGGGTTGAAAGGGAGGGGTATGAGGGCTGGATGGGGTGGTGGTCTGAGGGGTGATTTAAGGAGATTTTTAAAGGAGGGGAGTGAACAGTAGAGGGGGGGGGGTGTAACCCCTCTACGTAAATCATCAACTACGCCACTGTTAAAATCCAGAAACCTTACGCGAGTCGAAAAAAAAATTTGGCCGGGATTAGGTTGACGTTTTTCAGAGTGATTGCATAACCTTTCTATATGAGAAAGGCAAAAATGTGCCAAAATCCAAAAAAGTGAATCGTCGTCAAATTTTTTTTCGAATTTGCATCAAATCTCGACGTTTCATGCACCTTGAACACATTTAGCATCAAAAATAAAAATTCTATTTTTAATTTTTCCTATAGTTTATATGAGAAATTTCTGTGTGGTCGCACTCTGAAACCCGTAATTCCGGAACCAGAATTCCGATCGATCCAAAATTCAATAGCAGCCGATGGGAAGGTTGCACCTTTCATTTGAGACTAAGTTTGGGCAAATCGGTCCAGCCATCTCTGAGAAAAATGAGTGACATTATTTGACACATACGCCACATTATTTGACACACATCTCGACGAACTGAGTCGAATGGGATATGACACTCGGCCCTCCGGGCCGGGATTAGGTTGACGTTTTTCAAAGTGATTTCATAACTTTTCTATATGAGAAAGGCAAAAATCGCCGGGATTAGGTTGATGATTTTTAGAGTGATTGCATAACCTTTCTATACTGCCTATGATCGCATATCAGTCCCATAAAGATAGGAAATCCCACATAAAACGGGACAACTATGCGATTATGGGTAGTATATGAGAAAGGCAAAGAGGTGCCAAAATCCAAAAAAGTCAATTTTAGTCAAAAAAAATTTTTTTCATCAAATCTCAACGTTTTATGCATTTTAAAATCATTTGGCATCAAAAATGCAAATTCGATTTTGAAATTTTCCCTTACTCCACCCTTAAAGAGTTTTTCATTTTAGTTTATATGGGAATTTGCTGTGTGGACGCACTCTTCAACCCGTAACTCTGGAACCGGAAGTCCAATCAATAACAAATACCTTTCATTTGAGACTAAGTTTGTGCAAATCGATCCAGCCATCTCTGAGAAACAGAGGTGATATTTTTTTCCACATACACACATACACACATACACACATACGCACACACACAGACATTTTCCGATCTCGACGAACTGAGTCGAATGGCATATGACACTCGGCCCTCCAGGCCGGGATTAGGATGACGATTTTTAGAGTGATTGCATAACCTTTTTATATGAGAAAGGTAAAAACGTATAATACGAGAACACAAAAATATACTATTGCTTGTGGCACTAAAAACTGGATTCTAACTGCACTGCGCACTTACCATTCTTCCATTAAATTCTTCTCATAGACCGGTTAGTTCGACTGGTCTGTCTATGAAAGTACCATCTCTATCACTTGAAATACATGTTTTTTGACAGCTCGCAGTTTTGAGATCACTCGCACTTTAAGTGCGGAGTCCAGGTTGGTGGGAAGTGCGCAATAATACAAAAATATCAAAATACATTCACATTAAAATACAACAGAACTAAAATTCAGATATGCAAAAATGCGAAAAATATAAATATAATACAAAAGCGAGGCAACTGACCCCAAGGTTAAAACCTTTATGATCGAAATAAAAAAAATACAATGCAAAAGTACAAATAAATAGGGTAAGGTGGGGTAAATCCGACCTAGTAAATGGTTTTGGCTGTAAAATGCTCATTTTACATCGGATTAAGTCGTTTTATATACAAAATTAAAGGTTAGACTCCTGGGCAACTTTCTATGTATAGCATTTTACTCAGATCTTGGGAATATTTTAAGATACAAACCTTTAACGAAAATGTTCATTTTTGCTGTTTTCAAAAATGGTGGGCTAAACCCGACCCCCTATGCTTTTGGTTGATTTAGTGCAGATATTACCCAAATTTTATGGTTTTTCAATGATAAATCAATGAATGTTGTGTTATTGAATTGTAACATGAAGAAAATGGAGTTCAATGTCAATGTTGGAATGCTAAAATCACGAGCAGTAGCACGTAATGATATTCTCATTTGCATGGGAGCAATTGCTTGACGAATACTATAATCATCACGTTTTTGTGTCTTTCGTTTGTAATTGTGAATTATTTTTCATAAAAATAATATAAAATAACAAAAATATATTTCAATTTGATAAATAAACATTTTCTTAGCAAAAAAGCGGTCGGATTTACCCCACTATTTGGAGGTCGGATTTGCCCCACCGCGTCATTTTTCATTATGATGCAATTAAAAAAAGTTATGAAAAAGGTTGAACCAAATTCATCTACGCACTTTGTAGGACTTTATTCAAAGAATTTTAATCCACTTACATTTTTTATGCAATCACTTTAACAATCAGAAATATCCTGTAGGCAATAATGCACAAAAGTCAAATCAAAAGTTGTAAAAACACACTTTTTGTCGTTTGAGCATCTTAATGTAGATTAATAAAATGCTGTCATGCCACCATTATGATTATTTTCGATGCTCTACACGACACCATTGATATTAGTTCGCGTAGTGCTTCTGATTTTCGGTAACAGAGGAGGGTCGGGTTTACCCAACGGTCGGATTTGCCCCACCTTACCCTAGTGATATATAAAAATTTAAAAAACCATAATTTTAATGCTCAAAAATTTTAATATTTAAAAATTAAAGCACTTAAAAAATTTTAAATCTCGATGTAAAAAGTTTTAAAATTAGGCAATTTATAAATAAAAAAAAAGAAAAACTAAAATTTGGAAATTCAATGATTTAAAAATTAAAGAAATTAAAAATTTAAGTCAGAAATCTAAAAATTAATACATTAGATATTTAAAAATTTAAAGACTTGAACAAATGGAAATTTATAAATTTAAAAATTATTGTGTTAAATTCTCGACAAACATATGATTACGGCCTAAAAGCCAGCTGTCAAAATCCACTTTGAATGGAAATTCCAGACAAACCGTTGTTAGTCGAACAAAGTTCACAACTATTTATGAAAGAGAAAACTTTTCTCTTTCGTTTACTACCAACATCTGTGATTGGCGTGTAACGGTTTGTCCGGAATTTCCATTCAAAGTGGATTTTGACAGTTGGCCGTTAGGCCGTAATCATATGTTTGTCGAGAATTTTTTGATTTAAAAAAATTAAATCGTAAATATTTAAATTTTTTATTTTTCAACTTTCAAATTTCATTTTTAAGCATTTAAGAATTCAAATTTTAAATTGTGAATTATAAAATTTTATAATTTAAATCCGATTCCAAAAGTTTTGAATTTTAGATTTTTAAATTTTTACATTTTCTGATTTTTAAATCCCTTAATCTCAAAACTAATGTTTTTCGAATTTTAATATTTTATACTTTAAAAACCTGGAAATTTAAAAATTCAGAGATTTAAAAATCTAATGATTTGAAAATGGAATAACACAAAAATTAGGAAAATCAAGAATTCAAAAATTTTGTAAATTAAAAGAATTGAAAAATACAAAACGTTTAATTTTTTAATATTCAAAAGCATCGATTTTTTGAAAATTGGCGATTAAAATATTTAATGGTTTGAAGTCATAAGAATTTAAAAAACTGAGGATTGTAAAATTAAGGGATTCAAAAAATTTAATAGCTTTAAAATTTTAAAATTTAATCATTAAAATTTTTGATTTAGAAATTTAAAAGCTCAATAGTTTTCAAATTTTATTGTTTTAAAATCCAAAGTTTTAAAGATTGAGGAATATGATTCAATTTTTGTAATATCTTTTACTGGATCTTTTTTCGTGTATTTCGGTATTTTTACGCATTACATTTTTTAGATTACTAGCTTTTTGAATTCTCAAATTTCAAATTTTTTAATTTAAAAAAAATTTAAATTTCGGCATTTCACAAAACTTCAATTGTTTAAATTCCAAATTATAAAATGTGTGAGTCTTTGAAATTGTAAGTTTTTGAATTTTGGAATTCTTAGATCTTTGATTTTTATTAACATTTAAAATTTAAGAATCCTAAATACCAAAAATTTGAATTTTTCGGATATTTCTAACTTAAATTTAAGGACCAGAAAATTTGAAAATTTTGCGATTTTAGAATCTTGCTTTTTTCAATGCGCAATCCACAATGAAATTGAATGTTGGTTCTTCTGCCGGAATCATACTGATTGGTGTTATCAATATAATACTTCGCTCACCTTTGGTAGAAACAAGCCTTTTCATGTAGAAGAATTTGACGACGACGTCGATTTCCGCTGTTACCATTTTGCAGAGGTAGTATTCTATGGTCGGACATGACTACTTTGCGCAACAGCAACTTTTCTTTTTGATTGGGGCGATCCGAGCTATATACTGAATTCATATAGATACGCTCTAAGAACGGTTGGTTTCAAAATCGTTCAATGAAGGACGTTCGTTGGACAAATTTGGACATCGTCAAAATAACCGTTCAACGAACGTCCATCGTTGGAGCCGTGTTGAACGATTTTGAAACAATTTTTTGGAGTTCTCAGTGGGTAGTGTGACTTCTGTGTTAGCCCGATTCGACTTCATTTGAGTTTTTTCCGTAATTTTTTTTCACTGCACCATTTTGTTGCAGTTTCAGAAGCTTTATTAGTTGGACCACTTCCGACGAATTCTCGGTGGTGGAACACGAAGTGATATACGGTGAATAGCTAGTTCAACGAAACGATTTTGGCGTCATTGTGCTGCTCGTGTAAACGGAATATTCGCCCGGCCTACCGCTGCTGGCTGTGTTCGGAAGTGATCTCAGCGTACAGGAGACTAGAAAGGCATTCGAGTAGATTCTATGTGATGGCGCGTGGTACGGGCCACTGCTGGATGGCAGCGAGCTGTTCGCTTTATCGGTCATCGTACAATAAGAGCAAAATCAACGCCACTGATAGACCCAGATGTGGCTGCAATATACATCGCGGCTAGCAAGATCCAGTAGCAAAACTGACACTTCATCATCGTTATCAGAAGCGAAACATCAATCCACAACCTACGCCGACAGGGCCACAATGCAGTGTCATGTATCTGCGATTACCGGTGAGAGCGTTCTGATTATATTGTTTATACTTTCAAATGATTATGTAATTTTTTCTGTAGTGGTAGTGATTTTATTTTATTGGATTACTTTATTTTTACTATCTGAAGTATAATCATAAGGTTCGTTATATGCAATTAATCTATGATATTTATTTCAATATTTGGATAGGGAGGGTGCATTAGGGTATTATACGAACTGTGTCATGGATTAGGGTACGTAGATCGCCTTTCTCTAGTTAAAAGATAATAATGTCTGCACTTACTTCCTAATTCTTCGGAATTATGTAGTTATTGTTAATATTATTATCTGACACGGCACAGTAAGTTTGAGAGCGAGTAAGGGCGCTTTAACCTAGGCTCATTAGCCAGGGCAAGGTGTAAATACCTCTGTCCCATCCCAAAGGACCAAAGGAGTGACATTAACCTTCTTACCAAGTCACTCCCAACGATTTATTATATTCTTCCTCGTTTCTTCCTCCTTTAAGATTGAAAACGATTCGTTAATTAAATTATTCACTAAATGAATAATTCAATTGCCGTCTAATTTTGAAACATCTTCAAACCCAACTCTGCACAGTAGGCCTGGCCGTTTTAATATTTGCCCTGGTAGCTCACTGGTAGTTCACTGGTTCGGATAGACGGTCGTCTTCATTATCTCGTTGCGCTTAAAATTTTCCGCTTTGCGAGAATTGTTAACCGACCTTTGTTTGCAGTAATCGCGCGATATGTAGTCTTCTTGTTCCGAAACATTCGGGGGGTAAAACGCACCCCCGGGGCAAAATGCACCCCTTGTTTATATCGAAAACTGCTGAAAATTTCTAGAAAAGGATAATACCAGTCGGAAGTCCGTCATAGTAAACATACACTATTAAAGTTTGATAACCGGACATCAATAGCAGTTCGAGAAATAAACGAAAAACAATAACGTACTCTTCTCACTTAATTATTGTAGCTCATGCAACAAAGATTTTCAGCTCTTATAAATGCTGTTTTACTATTATATCAGCGCATTCCAGTTCTCTTTATACCGTTGTTCATTATTCTGTTGTACTATATATGAAAAATCTACTAAATAGTTCACTTTTTGCTAAATTTATATCTCTGCTCCATCGGGGGCAAAATGGCCTCATCTTTGATTTTGCTGATTTTTTAATCGAAAACAGAAAAATTGTTCAGCAAACCTACTAATTGCATGACCTACTGCTATTTAATAGCACACTTGTGAAATCCCATCAGAAAACAAAACTACTTGCTTGTTCACCGAGCATTCTGCCCCGTTGTTACGGTGTATCCTGCCCCGTCGTTGTAGTGCATTATGCCCCGTTGTTGTGGTGCATTTGACCCCCGCACAGGTGCGTATTGCCCTGCTTATTTTTTAAAAGGTAATGTTTAATGATTTTGAAGAATTGAATATTTTTCATTTTTTTGAATATTTTGCAAAGCGTTATGATTATAATTACAGAGGAAAATGGTGGCTAAACAATATCATTAATTAAATTCTCCCCATTGATATTCTATAGCTGAGTTATTATCATGTTTCCTTAGGGGGTGCGTTTTACCCCATCTTCCCCTACTTGTCTTGTTTCGCTAGCAGACGTTTTATGCCATGAGCGGCTGAAATAATGCACAACAAAAATTGTTATTCATTTTTTTTTAAATCTATGAGAGGTGATATCTACTTACCCAGAAGCAAAATTTGACGGCGTTGGTTGTGCTTTGAACTTTCTATACGATGTTCCAGGTTGTTTTATTTCACTTAATTTACAATTTACGAACAAATTCTGTTCACTCGAACTGTTCACATTTAGCTGAATTTTAGAACAGTCCTCTCGTTTTGCCAATAGTTAATTTCGTCTTGCAGTATCGCCTGCAAATGTGTGCCTTTACAAGAAATATTAATCTTACATTCACATTTCATAACTATAAGGGACATAAAATCCGATTCTATAACAATACGCACATATAACTTATGTGTGTGCATACATAGGTTATACAGTAGTCACATAGAAGGTATGTGTGCGCGTAATAACATTAGCATTTTTTCTTCATATAAATTTTAAGTGGTTTGAAGCAAATAGAATAAACGTTTGGATTTTTTTCAGTGTACCAGTAGTTTTAATTTGCTGTCCTTATGTCACCGCCGGAAAACAAGGGATAGAGAATGATTGTTTTACTCAAAATCAATGGGATGAATATTAGTCGGCTTTGGGGAATATCTGAATATTTTTGGGTAAATTTGGACTCCCTCTCTTTCGTTTTTCGTATGAGGAAGTAGGATGCACAGATTTAAGATTACCTACTGCTAGGTAATGCAAGTTTTCTGTGTGTGTTACGCCCGAGGGTGTCGCCTGAAAACAAAATCCAAACGCTGTGTTCGCCCGAGGGGAAATCTAATTTTCCCCTCAGGCGAACACAGCTTTTGGTTTTTGTTTTCTGGCGGCACTACATGGCGAAATTGAGAGTCTCCAAATATACGAGCAGGGTGGCCAGACCTACCGATTGATTGGTAGTCCTACCGATTTTGGTCTTCCCTACCGATTCACAGACGACCAAGGAAAAACTACCGATATTTTCTTATCCCTACCGAAATCTACCGATTTTTATGGATTTTGGACACATCCTACATCAACATTCATTTTTGAGTTGGATTTGGTCTGAGATCTGTGTTTTCAGTATTTTACAATTCAGTATTTTACAGTGTCAGCACAACGTTTTTGGAACAACAACCCGGCCTACAAAAGAGATTATAGGTCTGTTCCAGTACCAGGAGAAACTGGAAGTACTCCGGAGAAAATCGTTCCTGAACTCTCTTCTTCTCTTTTTTCTTCTTCTGGTGGCAAACCAGAGTAAAAAGGAGCAAAGATTTTTTGCTCCTGTTTACTCCGGAGTGACTTCCGTGTACTGGAACAAACCTTATAACTACTAGAGAGAGCAAAGCGCTACTGTCTCCATGTATTCACGGACTGAAACATGGGGTCTCGCTCTAGCATGTTGTATCCCATTACTTTGACATGTGTGTACCCAGGACAAGAGGTGTCAAACTAATGGGCCTAGCATATGTGAGAGCGAGATGATAAATTTTCAGTGTTAGCAGCGACATGCGACCTCTAGTAGTTATAATCTCTTTTCGACCTACCGATAACTACCGAAAAACTTTTAGTCACTTTACCGATATTAAGGAATTCTATCTGGACACCCTGTATAGGAGGGCCATTTTGAAAATGGCGTAATCAAAATATCAATCCAACTAGGCGAAACATTTTATTCTATTTTTTCAACGGAAACGTCATTATATTAAATATTTTAGCTATGTTCCTGAAAACTACTATTATTTTAAAGCCTTTCAATCTAGGTATGTAAACACTATTAAAATAGGTTTTTATCACTCAAAAAAATGGAAACGTTATGCCTATTGATTTTACACATAGATTTTTGCAATTAGCGGAGGCAGATAAACACTATTTGTTGGCACATAAACCTAATGTGTGCCTTTACAAGAAATATTAATCACATTTCATAACTTATAACTTATAACATAAAATCGAAGACTCCATATCAAGAAGACTGGCAACTCTGTCCAGAATCCGGAGACAGTAACAGCAACGCCACTTGCGGGTAAAGGTGGTACTTTCCATAGTGATGCACACACACATATACATTTTTACATAAAGCTTCCGCCCTTCTTCCAATAGAGGCGCTGTAACCTCTGTCGCTTCTCGTTTGTATGGGGGAAGGAAAGAGATATCAGTCTTCTTGATATGGAGTCTTCGATAAAATCCAATTCTATAACAATACGCACATATAACTTATGTGTGTGCATACATAGTTTATACAGTTGTCACATAGAAGGTATGTGTGCGCATGATAACATTAGCATTTTTTCTTCATATGAATTTTAAGTGGTTTGAAGCAAATAGAATAAACGTTTGAATTTTTTCAGTGATCTTATGAAGCGAATTTTCAAAGCTGTTTTTCTCGATGTCAGTGTCACTTGGGACCTTTGGTCAGTTAACGATCGATTTGGTTTTCTAAATTTTGCCCTTCAGAAATGATTTCGAGCGCAATCAGAATGCAGCCAGATGTTTCGGCGCGCGGAGTCCACTTTCCTTTATTATTATTGTTATTACACGGTTAAATAAAACAACCTGCAGAAAAGTTCTTTTAACTTACTTTTGAGTTGTGCGTCGCTTTCGCACTTATTAGTGTTGTCAAAAACAAAAAGAGAGATTCGACTCAGTCGAGGTCTTCCGTGGAGGAAGGTACTTTTGAGTTGTTTGGGGTGAACTCAAAATTAGGTAAATTCAACTTAAATTTGAGTATAAAAAACTTATCAATGAGTTGTAATTTTTGCCGTGGTTAAATGGAAACTACCTTCAACACGGTTTACCTAATTTTAAGTTCCCCCACGATACCACGGAACTCAATTTTAGGTAGTTTTTCGTTTCCGTGTAGTAAAATAAAGATAAACAAAATTCGCTTATCGAATGTTATGAAGTGCGACTTCAAATTGGTGTATTTTTTATCACATAAGGTTTGTGTTTGAATATTAGTCATGATTGAAATCGAGGACATAATCGAACCGACACCAACAAGTACCGAATCCAAAAAAATCAGTGCTATCGACAAAGACACGGTGCACAAGATTTGTTCAGGTCAAGTGGTACTGAATTTGGCAATTGCTGTAAAGGAACTAGTCGAAAACTCGATCGATGCTGGAGCAACACTTATCGAGGTTAAACTCAAAGAACACGGAGCGGATCTGGTGGAAGTAGCTGACAATGGTAGCGGTGTGGAAGAGAAGAACTTTGAAGGAATGACCGCTAAATATCACACCTCGAAGCTAAAAGAATTCTCGGATCTTTCGTCTATCGAGACGTTTGGATTTCGTGGAGAGGCACTGAGTTCTCTGTGTGCGCTCTCGAACATGGTCATCGTTACTAGGCATGAGCTGGCGCCCCATGGGACAAAGTTGGAACTAGATCATCGTGGAGTCATTCGAAAAAGAAATCCATGTGCCAGAGCTGTGGGTACAACGGTTTCCTTGTCCAATTTATTTGCGACGCTTCCAGTCCGCAAGAAAGAGTTTCTAAAGAATATTAAAAAGGAGTTTATAAAAATGTGTCAGATTCTCCAGGCGTATTGCCTAGTTTCTGCAGGTGTGAGAATTATTTGTACTAATCAAAATAAGACAGGAGGTAAAACGGTTATTATGAGCACTCAAGGTACTGGTTCCGTTTTGGATAACATCTCAACAGTTTTTGGTGCCAAACAAGCTACTGAGTTGGTACAATTGAAACCAGCTATTAGTAGCAGTGGCAAGATCATGGATTTAAACGAGAGTGATTTTGACGATAGCTTAGCGCTCACTCAAGAAGAAGTTGATGGTTTGAATCTGTCTAGGTATGCAATCGAAGGATACATTTCTAACTGTACCCACGGTTCCGGACGATCCTCCAAGGATCGTCAATTTTTTTACATAAACTCTAGACCATGCGAACCAAAGCAGATTGTCAAACTAGTGAACGAAATATACCACAGATATAACGTCAATCAAAGTCCTTTCGTGTTTATCAACCTAAAAATGGACCGTTCCGATGTAGATGTCAACCTTACTCCGGACAAACGACAATTGCTGGTGAATAACGAAAAAATCCTTCTGTTGGCTCTTAAAAAGTCATTGCTCAAGACGTTCGGCAATACACCATCGACCTTTAAAATGCAGAACCTGGACGTTAGTGAAACCTCACGGCTTCTCAACATTTCTGTTAAATCGCTAACTGAAACTGAAGATGCAAAAGACGAGAGTCTTACGATTCCCAACCCACACGGGTTTTTGGAAGCTTTCAGTCAGTGGAAAGCCACGGGAGTAACAGTCGACGAGTGTCTGCCGAAAAAGGCAAGCGCTAAACGTAAGCGGCAAATGGCCAGCAAATTACAGAAAATTCACCACTTCATGAATGTGACTCCAACGGAAGTGCCACTTAAGCAGGAAATGAGTTATCAATCGGAATCTGAGTCGGAGGGCGAAGACTTTGAAAAATTGCCGAAAATTGCACGTAACTCAACCATGATAGAGGATGAACACGGAACAAGTAGAAACAATATCTCCGATGTAATTAAAGGAAATTATCAAATAAAAATTTCGGAATCACCGGAATCGAAAAGCTTAGCTTCTGTGGGTAAGTTTTGGAAGGCGTTCATAATTGCGATTAATTATAGATTTTGTATTTTTTACTGTTGTGTATATTTTAGGTCCGCCAAATTCGGACAAAAATGTTGAGCTTATACAATGTCGCAATAAAAGTCCAGTTGAAGACGTTCCGGTGGTTAAGTTTGAAAAAATCTCACCAGAAAGCATGGCAAATGGCGCAATAGAAATTGTACCGTCGCTGAACGCAGCAGGGAATACAAAATCTCATGGCAGCGATACATCACTTGTGGATCGAATTTCATTACAGCATGAGTCATCGTCAACCAAAGTGAAAATAGACTCCGTGGTAATAGAGCAAACTCGATCTGAAGCAGATCAGACGATTTCTTTGAGCAGCAAACGCACAATTAATATAGATTTGTCTTCCTTACAAGATTTGATCAAGCAAGAGCATGAGCTGGCAGTTCGTGAAACAACTACGCGGCGAACCTCCTTAAGTCGACTCAAATTCAAAAGTAAAATTAATCCCTCAAGTAATCGAGCCGCGGAAGATGAACTTCAAACGGAAATATCCCAGCACGACTTTGTACGTATGGAGATAATTGCCCAGTTTAATCTGGGATTCATTGTAGTTCGGCTGGATCAAGATCTGTTCATAATCGATCAACATGCAACCGACGAGAAGTACAATTTTGAAGATCTCCAGCGAAATACGGTTCTGCAAAGTCAGAAACTAGTTGTACCTCAACCCCTCGAATTGACTGCGGTAAACGAGATGATTTTGATGGATAATTTGGAAATATTTGAGATGAATGGTTTCCAGTTTGAGATCGATGGCGGGGCGGAACCTACACGAAAAATCAAACTGTTGGCGAAGCCGTTCAGCAAAAATTGGGAATTTGGAAAGGAAGATATCGACGAATTGATATTTATGCTACAGGATGCGCCTAACACAGTATGCCGGCCGTCAAGGGTCAGAAATATGTTTGCTTCCAGGGCCTGTCGTAAGTCAGTTATGATCGGAAAGGCATTGTCGAGTACGGAGATGCGCAAGCTGGTCAATCACATGGGTGAGATTGAGCAACCGTGGGTGAGTTTAAAAAATATGGATACCTCACTAAACTGCCGTTATATGCATAATTGCCCTATGTATGTAGAAAATTCATCAGAACATGGGCAAATATGCGTACAACGGCAGTAAATACAAAAGTGATTATGGGCGAAACTTTTCAAAGTGTTTCGTTACATTTAATAAGACTCGTTATCTGGAACGGGACTCGCAGATATATAAAAAAATTGCGGTTAAATGCAGCTAGTCCGTTTAAAATATGTGAGGCTAAACGAGACGCAAAATAAAATGAACAAAAAAAAGAAAATATCTATCCGCGAGTTCCGTCCCAGGTTATTATTAATTTGCCCTAATACTCATTCAATCATCAAAAAGAAATCATTTAATTTTTCTGCTCTCTCAGAATTGTCCACACGGCCGCCCAACGATGCGACATCTAGTCAATCTGTCAATGATTGCACAAACGGAAGCTATCGTCGAAGACGAGGACTAAATCTTCAAAAGTTCGCATGAAGTTTTTATCTTTATTTTATTATACTCAGATATACACCAGAAAAGCAACGCTACTCTGCTTAGAACTTAAAAAAACTCCTTCACACACTAATCGTGCGGAAAATATTGAATCCGCTGTGAGCCGTTGACAGTAACACGCCCTTGAGCTGCGGATGCCAGTGTAGTTCCTTTATCTCTGTTTGTCCTTGATGAACAAACAGTAGTTGAGGCGGTAGATTCTTCAGGTTCGGATCATTTCGTTCCTCTTCATTATCCCGCTCAACCGACAGATCCCACAGAGCAATTTGATCGTCATCCCCACCAGACGCTAAAATTGTTGATTCTTTCGGATGCCACTCAACGGTGGTAATGTGATCAGTGTGATGTTTGAATGTAGCCACGACGGATTTAGATTTGAAATGCCGTAGATCCCATATTTTCAGGTAGCCATCATCTCCACCTAAAAGACTAAATATTAGATCATTGTTTAAACGTGTACAAACTCCACAATCTACCACTGGCTAGAAGCGGTTCGTTCTTATTCCAGCTGATCACATTCACGTCACTTTCATGGGCATTGTCAGCCGTCAGCATGCAAGCTTTGGACGGCGCCGCTCGACAATCCCATATCCTGATAGACTTATCTACCGAACAGGTAGCCAAAACGTTAGTCTCATTCGGACTCCATTGAATATCTTCTACTGACTCGGTATGTCCTACCAAAGGTCGTTGATCGACGGTCCACGACCCCTTATCATTCGGGCGCCAAATGTGAATGTCTCTCCGACAATCTCCTGTGGCCAACATACCACGCGTTGTGGTACACCAATCTATGGCAAAACCTTCCTTCTGATGGCCAGAGAAAGTAAATTCCGGCTTTACTCCATCACCTACTTTGTTGGTTTCGTAGTTTTTACACTCATGTTCATCGTCAACGACTTTTAACTGCTCGTTTACATTGTAAATATTAACCCGACCCATTTCGCTCCAGGTGGCCACATAGTGCGAACTATTAAACGTTGTCGAACGAATCCGATTGACACAACCGGCGTGCTTAATGAGGGCACAGCTCATATGTGGCCGTTTATCGTCCTCTTCATCACTTTCCTCATCTGAATCTGACTCTTCATCTTCGTCACGTTCTTTCGAGGTCCTGTGCAAGTTGGACATCTTCATGACAATTACGCTGTTGATGTGCGTTCTGGCAGCCTGTGTACCCGCAACAATAAATGCCGACAGAGGAAAGGATTCTCTATCATCACCCAATGGATCCGCGATGATATCGAAGCTTAAACATGGTGCTCCTGTATGAGCTTGATGCAGCATCACGTATGCAGATTCGTCACATACAAGTTCTTCGTCATTATTTAACTTGCGACCAGGTAAGTAAACTTGACCGTTCTCATCAGTGCCCATGCCTTCATCGCCGGATTGGTCGTCGTTGTCACCATCGCTTTCGCCGGCAAGAATAGCATCCTCGATGTTCTGATCCTCGGCTACTTCCATTCTCTCTTCGTCTTGAGAGGACATCGTGAATTTGCTATTTTTGTTACGTTCTTTGTATTATAGAATCAATTTTACGCTGTACATTAATAAAATACGCGCACCACGTTTTTCTGGAATGACGTTTGCTTTTGCTTTAGAAAAATCTAGCAAACATGTTCAAATAGTCCTATGTGCAAATGATAGCCTCTTTTATTTACTCTATCGCAGAGATGCCAGATTTGTGGACATGTGTGTAAATTTTAAAATGTTAATTTTAGATGCAGATTTTTTTTAACACATATTTCAGATTTTTTAGTTTTGTTACAGATATTAACAGGCATCAGAAGTTTTTGAAAATAGAGACATTTGGTTCCGCTGGTTATTAATCACATTTAGATTTTTGCGTCCCAAATCTTTTCTCTCTACTTATTATTGCGCTTTTCACCGACGATTAGCACGTGACTGAATCGAACCAAAATAGCGAAAGAATTGAAAATATATACTGTTGGCTCCAACCGCAAAGTTTAGAGCAAACATAGAGCAAAATAGAGTCAGAAATTGGACGGTCATGTATTGACAGTTCATGGATTTATTCACATCTTCACTACCTCCTGATCGAAAATTGGAAAGTATTTGTTACTATTTATTTAGTACTCATGTAATTTATTGATACCCTATCATTCATCTTTATTTATTTCCCCACACGATTTCTTTGCATCATCTTAAGCTTTTTTCTGGGTTCAAGACCAATAGTCGTTCGAAAACTGTTCATATATCGATTAATTTTTTCTGCTCTGTAATTGAAAAGGTTAAATCTTAAAAATGGCCGCTTCGCAATCTTATCGCGATCTTGTCGCTATCTTGTTTTTTCGCAATTTTGCCTAATTTCAAGTGATAACCACAATATGAGCAATCTAAAGTATGATTGCACCTAGGATTGCACACTTTTCATTTAAGGCTAAAGAAATTATATGGATGCGCGTTAGGCTGGGCGTATATAAGAATAGAAAGGTTGGTAGTATGCGAAGGAAAAAATGTGTTCAGTTCTATCACCGGTTCATCCATATAAAACCTTTATCAAACTCTAAATGACGAAAATCAGTTATGCAGACTAGTTGCTGGAAAAACTATCGACCTCGAGAGGAACGTCATTTCAGAATAATTGTTATATTCTGTTCGATTTTACAGAAATTTACCTATTCATAACCAACACAGCATTATTTGTTATCGATGTATGCTATTTAAGCTCTTTGGTGAAAGAAAAAATAGAGTTACCAACCTAATTTGGATGCCTACATATTTTTGACACTCTTACTGTATTTCTCGACAAACATATGATTACGGTTAAATGCCAACTGTCAAAGTTCTCTTTGAAAGGAAATTCCGGACAAACCGTTACTGCTCGAACACAGTTCACAGTAGTTAAAGAAAGAGAAAATTTTTCTCTTTTGTTTACTACCAACATCAGTGATTGGCGAGTAACGGCTTATCCGGAATTTCCATTCAAAGAGAATTTTGACAGTTGGCTTTTAAGCCGTAATCATATGTTTGTCGAGATTTGTTTTCTGAACTGTCAGATTTCCCTGAATTTGTATGGCTTGATACAACAATTGCATACGTTGGGTTGTCTGTTATTTTTCAAGATCAGTACACTAAAGTTTTTTTTTTATGCGGGGGATACGTACCGCATAGAAAACCGCAAACCTTTGAAAATCCTCTTAAAAAACCGCATAACTTTGAAAATCCGCTTAAAAACCGCATAACTTTGAAAATCCGCTTAAAAAACGGATAACTTTGAAAATCCGCATAAAAAACCGCATAACTTTGAAAATCCGCTTAGACTGGTAAATCCAAATAATTTTGGGCCCATTTTAATAAGTTTTGCATCATTTTCATATCATATTGGTACCAGTTTATATGGGAATTTACTGTGTGAGCGCACTCTTCAACCCGTAACTCCGGAACCGGAAATCCGACCCATAAAAAAATCTACAGCGACCGATGGGAAGATTATACCTTTCATTTGAGACTAAGTTTGTGCAAATCGGCCCAGCCATCACATACATACACACACAAACATTATCGGATCTTGAAGAACTGAGTTGAAGCGAAGACTTGATATTAAGAAGACTGATATCTCTTTCCTTTCCCTATACAAACGAGGAGCGACAGAGGTTACAACGCCTCTATAGGAGGAAGGTAGGAAGATTAAATGTAAAAGTGTACATGTGTTTGTGTATCACCGTGGGAGGCACTACCTTTACCCGCTAGTGGCGTTGCTGTTACTGTCTCCAGATTGAGGATAGAGTTGCCAGTCTTCTTGATATGCAGTCTTCGGTCGAAGATATGACACTCGGCCTTTCGGGCCGGGATTATTCAGAGTGATTGCATAACCTTGTTTTTAGGAGAAAGGCAAAAGGTGTGAATCAGCCAAGTCCCAAAAAGTCGACCCTCAAAAAAAGTTTTTTCGAGATGAATAAAAAAATCTCGAGATGAATAAAATAAAATCTCGAGGTTTCATGCATTTTTAAAACATTTGGCATAGAAAATACGAAGTCGATCTCTAAAATTTCGTGGAGTCCCTCTTTTCAAATAAAAATTTTAGTTCTGGCTTATATGGGGATTTCTTAAATGATAGAACGATTCAATGTGCACGAAATTTTGTAGCAGTCTATAGGGATAGTATGCCTTTCATTTGTAAAAATTGGTAAAGAATTCGTTGATAAATAAGTGTGACGTCAACTTAGGGACTTGGCAAGTTCCCTGGGGGCATCAAGAACCGTCATAGGTAGCCAATGTGGTCAAAGCGACTTCGATGGGTCATTAATGACCTAGACACGCAAATCCAATTAACCCTTGTGAAGGCAAGCTAAAATCCTAACATTAAAGGGCAAGCCGGGCCTCTCAGGCCCGTCTAAATTCAAGCTCCTTTTTGCCGTTCTCATATAGAAAGGTTATGCAATCGGTCGAAATTTCAACCCGCAGGGCCAAATCTCTTATACCATTCGACTCAGTTTGTCGAGATCGTAAAATGTCTGTATGTGTGTGTGTGTATGTTTGTATGTATGTATGGATGTATGTATGTGGCAAACAATCTCACCGATTTTTCTCAGAGGTGGCTGGACCGATTTGTACAAATTTAGTCTCAAATGAAAGGTACAGCCTTCCCATCGGTTGCTATTGATTTTTTTTTATTGATCCGACTTTCGGTTCTGGAGTTACGTGTTGAAGAGTACAACCACACAGCAAATTTCCATAGAAACTGATACCACCATGATGTCCAAATGATGCAATATATATTAAAATATGTGCAACATTACTTGACTTTGCATGTCTAGATCATTAATGACCCACCGAAGGCACTTCGACCACATTGGCCAACTATGGCGGTTCTTGATGCCCTGGGGGAACTTACCAAGTTCCTAAGATAATGTCATACCTATTTCTCAGCGAATTCTTTACAGATTTTTACAAACTTGGTTTCAAATGAAAGGTACAGCGTTCCCATTGGCTGCTGTTGAATTTATAAATGATTCGACTTCCGGTTCCGGAATTACAGGATGATGAGTACGAACACGCAGCAAATCCCGATTTCAGCGTATAAGGCGATGGATGTAAAAAGGTCAATTTTTTCCATAAGGTGAGGGTTCTGAATTCCATTTCGTTTGAACACGACTAATAAATGTTTCTGGGTTGCTATTAATTTCTTCTGATGCATAACCGGAGTACATATTCAGATTTTTCTTCCGAGTCTGCATCAGATTTATCGACGGAAGCAATATCATTCACACATTCTTCCTCGCTTTGCAAATCAGTTTCGGAATCGTCTGCTGTTGAATTTGCTCGAATTTCTTCCGTTATTTCAGATTCTTTGAGACGATTGAAAACATGTGCATATCGTCTTATAACCATTTCAACTTTTTGTTGCTTTTAGATCCTACAATTTGAATAATTACGACAATTATAACACAAAGAATAGACAACAAAAATAGACAATAACGACAGAGTTAGGTTATGTTGTATCCAAATAATTGTCAAGTAGACCACAGTGGGTGAAATAAAAGTATTTACCCAAAAAAATATGACACACGTCATTATCGTATGCTATTTTTACATTTCCTATAAAAGAAATGTATAGAATTCGCTCAAACTTTCAAAAAAAAATTCTTATAAGAAAAGGTAAAAAGATAAAATCAATAAAAACATGAAAAAATACCTGCTAATATGAAGTTGAACTCATCAAAATGTTTTTTTCAGATAAATATTAATGTATAAAACTCGTGGTATTCCTAGTAAATATTGCATGCACACCGGGCCTGCCAGGCCCGGCTTGCCCTTTTTGTGCATGTAAAAAATTCAAACATAGCTGCGCATCACTCCATAGATGAAAATTTCACAATTCTTTATTTTTGTTATAGATTTCGAAGCTACTTATCAAAATTTACATGCCCAAGCTTATACTGCATACACATTTTTTTGTAACTAAAAAATTGTAACGTGCCGGGCCTCTGGGACCCGGTTGCCTTTTTGAGGGTTAATGTTGCACACACTTTAATATATATATATATATATATATATATATATATATATATATATATATATATATATATATATATATATATATATATATATATATATATATATATATATATATATATATATATATATATATATATATATATATATATATATATATATATATATATATATATATATATATATATATATATATATATATATATATATATATATATATATATATATATTTGTTTGAGCATGTGCATTCACGAAGGTCTATCTCTTGATAAAATTCGCTTCATGTGATACCCTAAAATCCGCATTACTTTGAAAATCCGGAAAAAAATCCGCACAGCTTTGAAAATCAGCTTAAAAAACCTGTTTTGATCCACCTAGCCGTGCAATTGTGCCTTTCTCCAGATTGTATGTAAGGACAGTGAAGACAACTGTCATGATTATTTGTCAATAATATTCCAAACGAACAAACGACCTCTCAATATACATGGATTTGGCTCGTTTGGAATGACACTGACAAATAATCATTGTTCAAATTTTGACAGTGTCGTCACTCTCCCTATATTGCGAATCTTTTTCTTAAATCCACATTGTGACTTTTTAGCCTTGCGCCACCGGGCCGTTAGTTGAATTACGCGCCCATCTAGTTTGCATCAGTGCGAGTGAGAAAACATTTTGACGTTTGTTTTTGTTTCGATCGCACTCGTGTGTATTCCATCCCGCATATTTGGTGACCATTCATGTAAGATTACCGTAATGGTTTTATGACCTTAAAAAACTATTCCCTGAAGTTTCCTCTTATCATTTACGAAACGATAAACCAACGCTACCGGCAATCATATTGACTATTCCACTTATGGTCAGCGCCATTTGCACCATTTAACGAATAGGTCGTTAAGTAACGTTACCATTCAAAAATGCCGATTTCCTCGAACAAAATTTAGGGCATATTATAAGGGCAATGGTGATCTTAGAATCCATTTTTGCGGTACTATATTGCTATTGGATTGAATATAACAACTTGAATTAACAAGGTACATTAAACATTATACCATTAACATTTTTTTACTATGCTGTACGATAAGTTTAATCTCACACTATACACAATTGATTTAATGTTTTTTTACAATCTGACTAATCGTGACGCAAAATAAACATACCATACCATAAATCGTTTCTATGATTTGGTGTATTGTGATCACCGATAAACATTGCTCGAATAGTACTGTTATGGTTTTCGAGTGACACTATGCTATGGGAAAAATATAATGAGTGTGTATAATAAACTACTTTATCGACACTATCAAATGCGGCAGATGGTTGATCCACAGACTAACAGACATAAAACTATGAGGGAATTCTCTCAAAAAACATCGATCCGAAAATTTTCCCAGAACACTAGCTCCACCTTTCATTCACAGTCCCAAACACTTATTTCCTGGTGGGTTACCCCTCAGGTTTAGGAACAATTTTTCACTAGTGGTCTATCCCCCATATGCTTGTTCATATATCAGTGGCGCCATAATTTTAAATGTGGCCACAGTCCCAACTACAAATATATTTAAAATGACCGTTAAAGCGGGCGAAGTTTTGTTTTTGAGTGTTATGTCTGTTAGTCTGTGGTTGATCTGTGATTTAATTGCATGCGTCCTTGCATGTTAGGTTGTTGACATCTTGTGGTGGTGGTACAGTCGCTTTTACCAATTGAGCTATTTCTATAATCTTGCGGAACGTATTTTGGTCTTCATAATAATCTAGTCACAATCGACTTTAGGAAGAGGGTAAATCGACATGCCATATACTAATAAACTATTGATGATTACGAATGACCATGATTACAAGAGCTGAATAATTACGGACCATATCGCATATGGTTGGAACTTCAATTCAAATTTTTCCCTTAATCTTTCTTGAATTGGTTTAAGAAGAGGTTTGGGAGCCATTCGGTGATGATGAGCCTGGGTGTTTATACAATACATTCATATATAATATATAAACCGTTGAATTTGGTTGGTTAGGCAAATCGAGAATCTGGATGATGCATCCGTTATTAGAATTGACTGTCTCTCCTCGTCTTGACAGGGGTAGCAATTTCCGGCAGCTGTGTACTTACGATGTTAAAAAGACTCGTGATGTATACAAAAATGTAATAGATTCACATTGATCGACTTAAGGAAAAGGTATAAGCTCGGGTATTAGACGAGAAGATTTGAAATTCTTGAGTTGCTAGGACTTCAATACATGGTGTTAGCCCTTCTTTAGAAATCCATCATAAATTTGGTAAGCTCTTTCTTACTAACAGAACTTATCAAACGGCAGTGTTACGATGTCATATATTTTACCATTTTCCAAATTTGCTTATGATTAATTTTAACATTTTGTTGAATGTGCTTATAAACAATATCTTTGCTACATTTAAGTTGATGTTTTTGAATTGTTGCTATAGATGAAATGTGAATTGGGTCATTAAATGAGAAAAAAAAGAATCTTTTTTTATTATATACATCGATAAAGCTGATTTTCGTGATTGCAATAATTTTTTTCCAACTCAGGAAACGTGAAAATAATATTAAAATTTAAAATAAAGAAATATGTTGACAGTCTGGATTTGACACTATCAGAAGCATTTGACATATCGAATTTCACGACAAATGATGCCCTGTCAGAAAAAATGAATACATGTTTTACCGGTTTTCCCGCAGGGTTATTTTAATTTGACATAAACACCATCCAATGCATATAGTTTTTTTTTTCATTTTGGGTGTTGTCTTGATAGGCCAGATGTAAACAACCGAAGTTTTCCTATGTATGGTTGCCAAGTTTACATAAGATTTATTTTAAAAAACAAAAAATCGTTTTTACGTATTACAACGATTTTTTTTTTTGAAATAATGTTAAATTATGTATATTGGACCTAAAATTTATCGAATGGAATAGAAAGCTATATATAGCTTAATGACCCAATTGATCAAATCGACCTTCGCTGAGTAAAACTTTATTAACAGCCTTGTGGATTTATTTCACCTTTCACAGAAAGGTATGAAGCTTTAGATTTGGTCCAAGAACGGAACCTGTGCGCCAAAAATTAAATTTGGAATAATCTTATTTCTCGCTAACATTTTTTTATCCAGCCTAAATAATCTGATTTCCACTTAGTAAGAAACAATAAAGTAGTAAAGCACTTTATCCGCTGATAAATTATTAATTTTTTCCCCAATAAATGTGTGCCATAAACAAAGATTGGTTATTTCATTTTAACAACACATTCAATTTAATAGGGAGGATTGTTGAAAACTGTAGCCAAACCATTTGACTTGAGGGAAACATTATGGTAATCTTGTCAGGAGATTTTAACGATACACGTTTTTCTTTACAGCAAACCTTACAGAACCATATGACAACGATTACCATCATTGTGACTTCAATTCAAATCGTTTCGATATATTTTTTTATAATCCTGCGAGAGCAGTATTCTTTTCTAACATACTATATTATATTATAACCATTCCCTAAATTGTAACAATAACTCGTATCTTCATTCCATAATTTCATATAATTCTACAGAAAAACGCTTTTATCGTAATATCATAAATGGACCTTAACGTATGTGGTTACCATAGCACTTATAATTTTCGTATAATATGGAGGATTCCAGATAAAGTTTTTATTTATGCGGGATATAGCAACAACTCGACGAAATACTGTATTATCTCGCGATAGACAATATGCACTCAGCCTTCCTCATTAATCCAAACTACACGAACAAAAATTGTTCCCAAAATCGCGAATAAAGTGCCATGAATCCTGGAACATTCACATGTTTTCGATGTAAAAACAGGACTACGAAAAAAAAAATCATATGTTTTATAATTATGTTCAATATCCCTTCAGTAACGCCGCATAACGCTTGGTTTAGTGGAACTATTTGTTTTTGTTTCGTGAACTTCAGTCACGGTCTCCGCCAAGTCATTTCTAATACGATTTTCAGTACACGAACTAGTCACAAATTTATGAACATTATTCATACAACCAACGGTTGATTCATAATGAGTTCATAGATATAGGAGCCCTAGTTTACAAAATCAAAATATTCTGGATATGTTCTCGTGAACTATTTCGCGAAATTCAAAATTTTATTCATGAATCCATTTAATTGTCGTGAACTAATTCATGATCTCTAATTTAATATATTAGGTACGATCCAATATACGTGCTGCATCTGCAATCGCAATTGTTGGTCACACACACAGACATACACACATACGAATACACACGTTTTCCGAACTCAACGAAGTGAGTCGAATGGTATAAGAGTGTCGACCAACAGTTTCAAGCAATTTGTAACTCATTTTAATTATTTTTACATTTATACGTATATTGATTATACCGGTTTATATAGGAATTTTACATGTGGCCGCATACTTCAACACGTAACACAGGAACCAGAACTCCGATTCAAAGGAAATTTAATAGCATTCAATAGGAATATTCTAGCGTTCATTTGAGACTAATTTTGTGAAAATCGAGTCAGACATTTCTGAGAAGCAGATGTGAATTCAACTCAGGAACATAACCACTTTCCCGAAGCTTCCGGTTCCACCGAAGATGTCCAATGTGGTCAACGTGGGTTTGATTGGGCGTCAGTGAGCTGAAATTATAAATTCAAACATTTTCGAATACGATTTATGAAGTTTTGCATCTTTTAGATACCATGCTGATTCGGATTTATATGGGAATTTCATGCGTGACCCCACTCTTCAACCTGCAACTCCGGAACCGGAAGTCGAAATTAAATGAAATTCAATAGCAGCCTATGGGAACGTTGTAGCTTTCATTTGAGACTAAGTTTGAAAAACTCGGTTCAGCCATTCCTGAGTAACCGCTGTGCTTATTTTTGGCCACATACATACATACACACACATATACGCACACACGCGCAGACATTTGCGTAACTCGTTGAAGTGAGTCAAATGGTATAGGAAACTCACCCCTCCGGGCCTCGGTTAAAAAGTTTTCCGAGTGATTGCATACCTTTTCTATAGGAGAAAGGCAAAACGAATTTTTTTTTCTTGCCTTCTGAAAAAGGCGATAGAATAGGTCGATGATCACATTATTCGAGATGGGCAACCGTTCTAATATGGATCCATTTGAAAACATTTTCAGTAAGTCATGTCGATGTCGATGGAAGAAGTACTTGGTATGAGGGATCGTTCCTGGCGAATCCGATGTCATGAAGGAAATGATATGGATTCCATGTCGTAGGAGCACCAGATTCTTGCGAAAGTTTACAGTATGTTCCAACCCTTGTTCAAACCAATGGATGTCGAAAATCAAACGATTGAGGAACATTTTGCTGAAAATTTGAACCTTTATTTATTGATTATTTATTGATTTAACTTTATGAAACTCATGGTGTAAAGAACTTTCATTTTCGAGTTTACGTCATTGTAACATACATTGGCAGTTTTCTTTCAAGTGCAGTAATTTTGGAGAACACTCGTGTTGGCAACATCCGAAGTGGGGAATTTAGTTTTTATTGATTCAATAATGATTAAATTTGAGCAGTTGAACATATTGAAGCAAAACTTGCGAAACAGTGCTATCAAATTGGGCTTGGACGAATCATTTATCTTCCAACAGGACAATGACCCTAGGTGTGATCAAATACAAATTTGTATTTGGTATGATGCTCTGATTGTCAAGGCTTCTCTCGAATGCCAGAACACAACTTAAAACACCGGATAAGAATGTCATCGAACAATTGTGGGATCATCTAGATCGACAAATAACATAACATAATACAAAAACATAAACTCAGTGGATTTTTGAAAAAAAAGAATGGGTCAAAATGGACCAGATGTTACGGTAAATTTGGTAAATTCAATGCCATCGTGAATGAAAGCCGTCATAAAATCAAAAGAATATCCTACCAAGTAGTAATGATACTAACTATTTAGTAGAAACGAAGAAATTTGATATTTTATTCATTTTTATAAACTGTACTTAATTTTGTGATCTGAAATTTGGACTTTATAATTTTAATTTTATCTCATCTGTTCTAAACAATGTTTAAGATCATACAATTGTTAAAAAAATCAGATAATTTTATTTTGGTGAAAATAAATTATGTTCAGGTTTGAATAAAAAATTTGCTCCTTATTTGGCTGTATACTAATTTTTGTGAATATATAAATATAATAGTGAGCAATCTTAATCGAACAACTAAAATTCATTAAAATCAAACATTGTTGTTTTAGCATATTTTAGTTTGGTTTCACCATGACGAAACTACTAAAACAAGTGTTTGTGAAATTCAACAAAATAAACAAACCGTTTTTTATAAGTTCTTTATATACATACCCATATAGGATACAAATTTATTTGCTCAATTATAATTGTAGTCATAAATAATACTTTGTGGCTTAAACATTTCCTCGCATTCATTAAAAAACTAAAAAGTACGATTTCGGTAGCACTAGGTAGGACCTAAAATCAAAGTTGCTAATCATTGCTCATCGCTGCGGCCAAAATATGAGAATGTGAATAACTAGACAAATGACTGACAGTGTCGACACCAGGCGCGACCAGATGAGGGTGATGATGATGCTGCTGCTGCTGCATATGGTGTATGATTGTGTGACCCTGATGGAGATGATGATGTGGATGATTCAATCCCAAGGATCTCGATTCAACAATATTCTCCTCCATGGAAAACGATCCGCCGGCAGATGTGGTTGCTGCTGTCTTCGAAGGCGTGAAGCGCTGTTGTGATTTGATACTGCTTTCGGCCGGTGTCGTTGCGCTGTTGCAAGATCGGCTGGGCCACTTCTCCGAGTTGCTGGTCGCCACAGACACTAGTTTTGATTTTGCAGGCTCGTGAGCTTGCACCGGCTGGAAAATGAAGGGCCACGCCTGAAACGGAAATATAGAGAAAATTGATTTAAATTTAGCGTTATGTGTGCATAAATTGCCTGAAAAACAAACATAAGCAAGACATTTTGAAGTGCTTCCTGCGTAACTTTGGGTGAAATTCGATATTTTTTCTCAATAATATTGCGCGGACCAACACGTTCACATGATTTAAAAATAACGTATAAGGAGCATGACGAGACCATATGGAAATGATTGTTAATTGAAAACCGTACATAAAATATTTCCAAAACTTTAAAGCAGGAAATTCGAATATATTTATTGACGATTTAACAAAGATATTATTTCGTGCTGAAAAAGATATTCGAAGCAAACCACATATCAACTTATTTTGAGCAGCAGGGACTTGAAGAGTACGAATAATTCAAAGTTAACCTGTTACTTATTTTTATGTTCCCTAGTGTAATAAAAGGTGTTCCACATCGAATTGAACCACGGAAAAAACGCTGTAAAAAATTACCTAGTAGGCCGATCCTTTTCAAAATTTCAGACAATAAAATATAGCCCATTAGTAAGTTATTAGCATATTTATTTCATTCCACTTCAATACTATAATCGTACGCTCGCACCTTACGCTTAACTTCACTCGTTATGGTCTATGCAATAGAGATGGGCCATTCGTTCGCGAACGGTTCAAGTGAACTGGTTCTTCGAAGAGAATGAGCGAACGGAAGTTCTTTTTAAAAGAACGGTAGTTCACAATTCTCTTCAAAGCGAATGAACTGAACCTGACCCAAAGCCGTTTGGCGAATTTCTCGGACCGATTTTTAGGTGAACGAATGAAAATGAACCGACTTGCCGTCCCACAAACCGCTCTCTGTGCTCTCCGAGAATGGAACCGGCGAAGAACGACTCATCACATTCTCTATTTCTCTAGTTATACATCATGAAGAAATCGCTACCCTTGATGAACTTGTTAAGCATACAGGGGTATAATAGTTTGGGCACCATCTGTTTGGTTCCTCTCCAAGAATCGAATGTTTTGAGAGACATTCGCTAGATACAAGTAAAATATCAGCTGAATGGAAGAACGGTTCATCTGAACTAGTTCTTTTTACAGAACTGTTCAGTCGGGAATGGTTCTGCGAAGTGAACTGTTTCGCCCATCTCTACTATGCAATATATGGGTGCAGCTTCTTCTGTATGGAAACCCACTTTTTCTTCACTTATCGTCCTCAGATTTGACCTCCTTGGGATGCTTCCGTAGTGCTTGTTTCATAATTGCCCAGTATTTTTAGATTGACCTTAGTTCCGGTGCGTTGGGTGGTTTGTGTCCTTGAGTACCCCGTCGGCTGCGTACCTCTCCAGGACATCATTTGAATAGTGGCACGAAGCTAGATACGACCAAAAAATCGTAGAGCCCTCGTGTTGCTTTACCAGAGGAACCAGACGCTTCTGTAGACACTCCTTGAGGTAGATCTCCCCGTTTACAGTCCCAGTAGTCAAGACCGATGCACTTCGTTTGCCACATGAGCAGATTGGTTGCCAAATCATGTATTTATTGGCAAATTTTGAAAGTTTATGCTTCCCTACTTCCTCCGGAACATCAAACTTGTGCAGCGCGGTGAAGAACAGTAGCACCCCCGGAAGCTGCCGGAAGTCCGCCTTGACGTAAGTCTCATCATCCATGATGAGACAATGAGGCTTCGTCAGCCTCTTGGTGTACAGTTTCCGGGTCCGTGACTTCTACTATACGCTTGCGATCCTGTTCATTATTAGAACATCCATTGGTTCGATACTCAGAGTTTGGTAGTAACGTTTATTCACACAACTCACCGGACTGAACAATTCCGAGTTGTTTTCGGATGTCCCATTGATATAGTTGAAGATTTTCCAGGTGCTTGCGCAAAATCAATTCGCGATGTTGCTTTTTGGAAATTTTCTAAAAACTGACAGCGATACAGTGTAAACAATTAACTCTAAACTACTTCTACCCTAATTTTCAAAAGGAAATACCCAAAGAGAATAGGGAAAGAGACGAATAGTGTGAAGCCAAAAATACCTTATTGAGCAGACCAATCGTGCAATGTAAATAAACATTACTCATGCCTGAGTTGGAGGAGATAAGTATTGAACTTCTATCAAAAAAGAAATTTGAATTTTCGTCAGAATTTAGTTCAATCGTGATTGTAAGGTGCATTCTAGAGTATATGTATGAGTAAAAATAAGCTTTAGAATTATTTCATCTCTTTGTTTCGAAATGCACATCGTTTGATAAACAAATCCATCGATCGACATACGGTTTGTTTTCAAAATATAATAGGAGTCATTTAAAGTGCTGCCTGTAGAAGCGGTTGCCAAAATTCTAGTGTTGAAATCATCATAAAGGGAGTGTTGCCGTTTTGACTGATTTTCACTCTTCGTCTCTTTCACTATTCTCTTTGGAAATACCCAATGGGACATTTTCTATAGCTTTTTTTCCGTGATGCAATTTGATGTGAGACACACTTTAGTCAGCCAAACTTTTCCCACCTGACCAAGATATTGCTATACTTTCACCACAACGATAGAGAGTAACTTAACTATTTTAGCGACAGTGCTGAGTCAAGCCGAGGTATACCATCAACATTAGACCCTATTATTGGTTAATCGAAAACTGCAGGCTTATTGCAGATAAAATACTATCTGGGAACATCCTACCGTATGCGTGATAATGTTTTGCAATATGAAAACAATTATTATTTTGTGATTTTTTCATGAAAATTCAGAAAATTGCTTAACATTCTTATAAACAAGCGTCTTTGTTTTATTAATAATTTAGAGATAAATCATTTTTGCATCTAACGACCTATTTATCATCAAAATCGGTAGAACAATGGCAGCGTCATTATTTTTTTACAAGTTAGAAACTTGCTCGTATGAACTCAAGGTTAGTAAGGAACTGACGCGCTCTATGTGATTCTATAATTACATCTTGCGTTATTTTTTCTAATTTTAACTTAAAAGCTTACACACATAGTTTTGAATACATATACATTACATACATCGTGCACAAAATCTATTTCTTGTAAATTTTAATGATAGCTAACATAATGCACGAGTACGGTTTTCCGTATAAGCTAACACGATTAGTCAAAGCGACGATGGATCAGGTGATGTGCGTTGTTCGAGTATCAGGGGCACTCTCGAGTCCCTGTGAATCTCGAAGAGGATAACGGCAAGGTAATGGTCTATCGTGCTCGCTGTTCAACGTTGCGTTAGAAGGTGTCATAAGGAAAACGGGGATAGATACCAGTGGCACGATCTTCAGGAAGTCCGTCCAGCTTCTTGGCTTCGCCGACGACATTGACATAATGGCACGGAACTTTGAGGCGATGTCGGAAGCGTACATCAGACTGAAAGCTGAAGCTAGCAGGATTGGACTTGCCATCAACGTTTCGAAGACATAATACATGAGAGGAAGAGGTTCTAGAGACGACAATGTGAACCTCCCATCCCGAGTTCGGATTGACGGTGACGAAATCGAGATGGTCGACGAATTCGTGTATTTGGGCTAACTTTTTGAACAATTTGCTTCACCCAAATTTCTAAAAATGGCTAGAAAAGCGTTTTTTTCACGCCGAAAACCCTCAGACCGCCCCACCCCCCCCCCCCCCCCTTAATACATTGCACAGTGGCAAAAAGTATCAAAGACGCGACATTTCTCAATAGCTTGTTAGAGGGCAAAGTACGGTTATTGAAAATATGCACTTTATGCAAAATATCTGGGGAATCGATTACAGGTATTTAAAATGACCGCAATCATGCTCGTTTGCCTCAGTTCCTCTTTTTGTTTGCTTTTATTTTTAACTTTTAACTTGGAAGAAATCAGAATGCGGGTTACCGTGTCTCTTATGCAAACAAGTCCAAAGAGTCTATAGAACATAGTAGGATTGTCTGCATAAAATGTTTTTATCCATTTCAGCCCCATTCTTCCTAACTATAGTTCAACTTCAACTATAGTTCAACTTTAGTCATCATCTCGGAAACAGGCTTAATGTGACTGATCAAAAGTGGTGTTTCTCATGCAAAAAGTTCAAGGAATATATTATAGATAGATAGAATGACCGCACGGAACGTGTGAACCCGTTTTACCCCAAGTCTTAAAACTCGAAAAGGAAATTAAACGTGGCAATATATTTCGGAAAGAGTTAATATGGGTCATCAATAGTTGTATGTCTTTAAGTTGAAAAGTTCAGAGAATCGCTTGCAGATAGCCAGAATGTCCGCACGAAATTTGTTAACCCGTTTTACCCTTGTTCTTTCCATAATTCAAATTTAAAGTTAAACCAAGTTTTACATTTCGGGAAGAGGCTGAATATGGCTGATCGATATTAGTAATTCTTATGTTAAAAATACGGAAAATCAACTAAAAATACTTAGAATGATCGCACGAACCATGTGTTCCTTTTTTATCCCAATTCTTTCCAGAACTCAAGTTTTAAGGGAATTCAGGATTTGCATTTCAGGAGAAGGCTGTGTGCTGCTGATTAAAAGTAGTATTTTGTATGAAAAAAGAAGACACGACCGCAGTTACATTGAAAAGCAGCATTATTAACACTTAAAGGCGCAAATCGTCCGTCGTATATTCGTCATAATATGGACAATTTGCTAATAACTATGTTTTGGGATACGGGACGAGAATCCTTTGAAACAATTCGAACCTTGCCGGCGATTCGTTTCTGCTGCGTACACACAGACGAACATTCCTCATTCACAGCTTATGTCAAATGAGCACTATGTAATACAAGGCGATCTCTTTTATTAACTTTTTGGTGTAGATCCATCCTTTTACGCGACAAATAAAAATATTTTCATCATTCTTTTTGGTGTGGCTTTCGCCAAGTGGCAGGGTTGCCACATTCACTGATTTTTTTAAAGGTTTGGAATAACTATCGGGTTGGTAGATTATTTAGAACAATATTTGCATGTATTATGTGTCACTGGTAAAGGGACAGAATTAACAAGCACAAACTTAACACAAGTTAAAAGGAATTTTCTAATCGATTTCTTTTTCCATTATATACTCGTCCTAATAAGGACGGTTTGTTAACAACTATGTTTTGGGATGCGTAACGAGAATCCCTATGAAATAAAAATTTCAATTGCAAGATTCGCCATATTATAGTTAATTCGAATTGTAAGAGCTGTGAATAATGTGCAAATCGGTAAACTATGTCCTGTCAGTAATATGAACAGTTTTGAAAAACATGCAAAAACGAGGTTTTTGTAAAATCGTGTGGTAACTAGATCCCCCGCCTACACCCAAAAATCGGCCGTAATATCTTTACGGTAATAAGAAAAAATTGCTGTAATAGCAAGACGTTTCATGCTAAAACGGTCACAACAAAAAATCCTCAAACGGCAATACCAACACATTCAAATCTTCTCTGCGTCGCACTCATGTTTCATAAATTCTTATTCAATAAATATCGCGTCGGATTGCCTGGAAGTGTGTAGCACTTTGCTTGTCATTGTATTGCGCATCAAGTGAAGTGAACACTATGTGGACAAAGACGAGATTCGTTTTTATCTACACGACACATTCCGTATTTGAAGATCGGCTCACACTCGGCTAGCTTCAAAGCACAGTCAGAAAAAAAAACGATTCGGAATAGTGGTGGGGTATTTCGGCTGGTGTTAAATTGAAATTTCTTTTCTATCACGGACGTTAACAGCAAGGTAGCGACTGCACAAAACATGAACAGTCCTTCCCGTCGGATTTGGGGACTGGTCCGGATCTGGCAGCTAGGCCGAATCCGGAAACCGCCTAAATTTTTTATTCCACTATTCAACCTACCCAGTAAAAAATCCGTAATTCTGTCTGGTTTCAGCCAATATTGGGGCAGATTCCAGCCTGAATTTGGTCAGAGATCCGCCAGGATTCCGGTTGGTTTGACTCGGTACTAATCCTATCATAGCAATCGACCGAATTATCCTACATCCGAACAGAGCCGAGGTTGACACATACTGAAAAAGTGTTTGATTGTGTGATGCACATACATGAACAGCAACCGAAATTCGTCATTCCACCGTTTACTACCTTTGCGGGAATATGAGTTTAATACCGCAATGCGCAATTGCGTGGTCTGTTACCGAAAAGACAATAGAATCTTACCCAAAAGTAATAGAAACATACCCGTCGTATTTTGGGTGTACTAGTGCTAAAGAAACAAAGCCCACTATGACCTATAGATACGAAAGTTCAGCTAACCACCTATCCTGACAAATTAAGTAATAAGACTACCTTTTTAGAACTTTAACTACAGTAGAAAGTCGAGACAAGTATTTGCGGTAAATCAACGCTTTTTAACTGGCTTTTTCAACCTTCAATAACTTATACCATCATTTGTTCACGGAAAAAAACATTTTAGATCAATTAATAGTGTCAGGTACGTTATGAAAATGATGTTTTGCTATTTCTATACATTTCGGAAGTGTTTGAGAGAACTAATGATAGGGATCAAAAATACCCCATGTTACAGTGATCAAAGATATCTGTAGTATGAGGTGAACAAAATTTAATTTTTTTGCATGTGTAGTGCAACTTTTTATTCGAAATACGTGTTTTTCTAGGCAAAAACCCTTAGAAAGTAACCGTACTTGAAAATATTTATAAATAATTAGTTCGACGATCTCATACAACCGTTCAAAAAGTTTGTGACAAGATCTTCGAGATTTTCTAAAATATTATTCAACTTTTCCAAACCAAATGTAATACGTCAGATTTGTTTTTTAAACATCATAAACGACCAAATACAGCGCAAATTCGTTAGTTGGGTGTTCGCTAGTTGGGCTGTTCGTTAGTTGGGTGTTCGCTAGTTGGGGCATGCCCCAAGTAAAAGACACTCTTATGTCAAAACTGAAAGTCAAAAACTGATTGACGTTTGAATGTCATTGATTTCAAGGGGTTCATTGGTTGATCCAGAAAAAATCATACTTTTAAATTCAATGGAATTTTATTTTTTGAATTCATATTTCGGAATGATTTTAGTGAACTAAATGTGTTAAATATTTCGCTTCTTCCAGTCAGCATCAATTAGTTTGTGTCGCAGAGACATTGGTTTAGTAACTTTTGAAGGTCTTCTCTGATGTATTCAATCACATTATCCAATCTTTTTTAGCTAGTGGCAACATAGTATGTTTGTGCTTTATCGGCTTTTTCCCGACGGTGTATCCATTTCCTGTTTTATGTGAAGGAATGTATCAAAAAACAATTGATGGCAAAAAGAACACTAATGACATACTTTGTCACAAAAAAACAACTTTAAACTGGAAGGAAACAGCCAACTTTTGTGAATTGTAAAATATTTTTACTTGTTTTTTATGAAAGAAAACAAAAAATCAGCGTTTCCCTTGGGTAATTTTTGTCAGCTGTCAGTTGCCCCAATTAACGGATACGATTCGCTAGTTGGGGCGCAGTCGTGACCCAACTAACGAATTTGCGCTGTACTTCATTTTCTTTTGTACTGTGATTACTTTATGCGTATAGATTAAGAGATATGGCCAGGGAATCAAATATCCCCAAGGATCAAGTGTCCTCACTCTTCCCTACAGTTGAAATACCAATTTATCGTCGCAATCAATTTTTAAGTTGGACTTCTCTGAATCTATTAGTATTTAAATGACGCAAATCCATCAACAATTAATAGCGCTACAGTCGTTTAGAATTATGTCACATTTTCGTGACGCACTTCGAAATCAGATTTTAGCTTTACACCTAGCCCCAGCCCCATATGGAGTAAGGTGGGGCAAAAGTGCGCACCTAACAGTTTTCGTAAAATAACTATTGTTAGAAAAGAACTAGAAAATCGGCTTGATTACAAATTAATACTCTCATCACACATCTTTAAAACGTAATACAAGATATCTCTTGGTTTTGCTTGTAATCCGAGAAATAGTTATTTTTTTATGAATACTCAAATGCGCACTTTTGCCCAATGGTCGGGGCAAGAGTGCGCATAGCACGGGGCAAAAGTGCGCACTGATTAAATAGTCGATTTATTACCGCCCATAAATTAAACTAATCAATTTTAGGATGCCCATCCCCTCTTACTCTTCCTTCATAACTAAAAAGTACCCCTCCCTCTGCCTCGGTTGATGATCAGTTTTCCATTATGTTGAAAAACTTGGATATTTCCATATTAAATTTGCAAAAGGGCGAATGAGATTTGTAAACAAACTTTAATTTTGATGGTTTCTCTTAATTTACTATAATTTCAAAGCAGAAAACAATTGAAATTACTTCTACGAAGGGTAAAAATTTACATTAACGCATATTTTTCATGAAATTCCACTCTGCAGCAGACTAATGAGCGAATCAAGTTTGTTTACAAAAAACAATTTCGCCCTTTTGACGAATTAATATTGATTCATCTTTTAAACAATGTCGTTCATGGTCAAACAGTCACCCCTAGTAACATCATTATTTGTAATAGTTGCGAATATGCTATTTATATTAGAAATACATCTTTATTTACATATTCATAGTTTTTTGTTTCTTTTTTAATTACTATGAGCTTTCGGCACTCTATATTTTTCCTTGGAACCAGTTATGCTGATGCTTTTGTTCCTAAACCGCTCATATCAGTTGTAATTTGACCGGTGAGCTCGCAGTTATTGGAGATGCTGGTCCCTTCTTTAAATCATGGAAGAATTAGTTCAGTTTTTATATAAAAAGCTTCATTCGCGTCTTTTCATTGGGGCGGATATGCTATGTGCACTTTTACCCCACCGACAGTTTTTTAACTTATTAAATTGTTACGAAAATTACTGAATTTTTTTCATCAAATCAAATATATCTCGCAACGAACTATATGTTGAAGATTTTTAGGGTACTGTAGTTTTATAGATCCTGATTTATTCAAACAGCCAATTTATGATTCCCAAAATTCAAAAAATTATTTCAAAGCAGCGAAAAATGGTCCTTCCCCTTAATTTCAAGCCACTATATTCAAACCTTTCATGCTTATATGTGCGATTAGTTGATTTAATGATACACTAAATCCATACAGAGTTGCCAGGTTCTAGCGCTTGTGTGCTTCTAAAAGTCATATACGCACTTTGCCCCACGCGCGCTTTTACCCTACCTTACTCTAGTAGAGTAAAGCATTTTCAATGCTAAAAGTCCAGGAAATCTATTGAATGTAGTTAGAATGATAGCACGAAACGTGTGTTTACTCCAATTCTTCTCATAACTTAAGTGTGAAGTTAAATTGAATAAAAAATATTATTTTTGATATCCCGCACTCAGCTTTTCTCTGAAAAGCATTGTAAGGATCAATTTCGAATTTAAGTAATGGGAACTAGGGTGAAACGGAAACACACGTTACGTGCGTTACTGTTACTGCCTTCAATCGATTCCGCGGACTTGTTCAATTGAGATAATTGATCAGTCGCATTCAGCGTCTTTCTTAAATGTGAAGCCAAATTTAACTTCACACTTAAGTTATGAGAAGAACTGGGGTAAAATGGATACACACGTTTCGTGCGATCATTCTAACTACATTCAATAGATTTCCTGGATTTTTTCATACAAAATACTACTTTTAGCACTCAGCTCTTTTCTAAAATGTAGATCCTGAATTACCTTTAAACTTGAGTTCAGGAAAGAATTGGATCAACACTGGCACACACGTTTCGTGTGGTCATTCTAATCATCCTCAATCGATTTCTCGGATTTTTTACATGGGAATTACTATTTTTGATCAGCCGCATTCAGCCTCTTTCTGGAATGTACCAGCTATGTTTAGCATTGTACACTCAGGTTTTTTTTTACGCGGGGGATACGAGCCGCGTAAATGAAAACCGCGTAAATGAAAACCGCGTAAATTTCAAAATCCGCGTAAATGAAAACCGCGTAAATTTCAAAATCCGCGTAAATGAAAACCGCGTAAATTTCAAAATCCGCGTAAATGAAAACCGCGTAAATTTCAAAATCCGCGTAAATGAAAACCGCGTAAATTTCAAAATCCGCGTAAATGAAGGCCACTTAAATTTAAGAATCCGCGATAAAAAGAACCTCATTGATGGATACCGCTTAAATTCCAAAATCCGCGTAAATGAAAACCGCGTAAATTTCAAAAACCGCGTAAATGAAAACCGCGTAAATTTCAAAATCCGCGTAAATGAAAACCGCGTAAATTTCAAAATCCGCGTAAATGAAAACCGCGTAAATTTCAAAATTCGCGTAAAAAAAAACCGCGTAAAAAAATACCGCGCAAAAAAAAAACCGCGTAAAAAAAAACTTGAGTGTACTTGAATTAGGCTAAACCGGTAGGGCCAAACAAGCACACACTTTTCGGGTGGTCATTCTAACTATTTTCAATCGATTTCCTGGACTTTTATACAAAAAAATTAGGAGTTTTGATTAGCCGCATTCAGTTGTGTACCAAAATATAGAACCAGAATTAACTATGAACTTAATTTGTGCTATTGGTGTAAAAGAGTAAAAGAGTGATACACGTTTCGTGAGATTATTATCACTATTTTAAATCGATTCTCTGGACTTTTCTTATGGTGTTTTCGTTTTTTCCTGGTGCTACACCGGTATAGTGCAAAAAAAAAGAGACAGACTGATTACACCCAAGTTTGAATGAGTGTAGCACCGACTACACCGGTGTAGTGCACAGTCAAAAACGAAAACGACATTACTTTGGTCAGCCGTATTCAACTTTCATTCGAGTGTTATATTCAGTCTTGAATATGAACTCAAACAAAAAGGAGATAAGGGGCAAAACGAGCATCATAGCGTACCGTGCAGTCGTTGTAAATACCAACAATTTAAATTTTTCATACCCTTGTACATAAAACACTTCTTTTAGTAAACTTTGTCTAGGCTGTTCAGAAAAAGTCGTATTTTGGGTACATTTTTCTCACTGTGCATTGGTGCTCTATAGTGTGTAATCGGTATTGCACTGGCGTAATGCTACTAGGAAAACGAAAACGGCAGTTGCACCCCGTTTCCCTAATGTTTTCACTGAAGCTACATGGTGCCTACACCGAAGCTATGCTCTTTCCGTTCTTGATTGTTATTATGATGCAAAATTAACGTTTTACAAGTATGTTGTTTACTCTACGGAAAGTGTTTGTTTACTGAACATTTTGTGAGATTTGTAAACAGCTCATTGTTCTACATTGCAGGCAATGATGCCTCCCAACATTACTTCAACCGTTTAACATCGGTTCGAATTTAGTTTGTATATACATCTAGGAATACCATATAATCATAAACCTACCGCACAAAATCCTCTTTTTATGACACTTGATCCCTTATCCATTCCAATTCGGGCGTATTTGTCTAAATGATGGGCTATAAAAAGTACATATTTAACGACATCCGCCCATGTCTCGAGATGAAGAGTCGGAAGAGGCAATTAGAGGCAGCTTTCACTCAAAATGTCACTGTCATCATTCGCCAGAAGGTTGTGGAATGCACTCTCTAATGACTCATTTTTCCGCGCACAAGATCTATTTGTATGAGAATACCTAAAACATCATAGGCGCCTTTTCAAAATTTTCTTGTTCTGCTCGATTTCCCCTCAAATGATTCGAAAACATCCACTTAGCAGAGCGGTCCCTGAAAACAAGGTGAAGAAGCCGTACAGCCGCTGAGGAAATTTTCACGCCCGGTCCGTTGATACGATCCACCTGGAACTGTCGACCATTTACGTTCCCAGCCGAAGATCACACAAATCAATTGCGTTATGGTTTATAAATAGAGTGAAACCGAGCGAACTGTCCGCTCAATGTTTGGTTTGCTCAGAAGAATAGGTTTAACCTATACATTCCAAGAACCGCTGCCAGGTTCCAGATTCTTACCGTTTTTGGTGGTTGCGCCAAGTTGGTGGAAAAATCCTCCACTGATTGGCCGTCCAGAGTGGCCGCCAGGTAGTTGATGTAGTTTTTAGCCAGTCGAAGTGTGTCCAGCTTCGATAGCTTTGTATCCACCGGAACCCATGGGATGTTGCGTTTGAGGTTGAAAAATGCCTTCGAGAGAACCCGCATTCGGGCTCGCTCTCGAGCGTTAGCCGCATTGCGCTGGATAGGGGTGCCAGGTTTGTCGTCTGCAAAGTTTCATAGAGAGAATTTGGTTACTGTACTTTGATATAATTTGTTTGAAATGTTGTAGACAAATATATGAGTAGTAGCCGGATCGCTATACGGTATTTTTACCCTTTGCTGCCCAAATTTATGTTTTGCTTAAAAATCTATTGTAGCTTGTTTTCGCAATTAGAAAGCCGAAAAATTGCCAGCTCACGAAAGCTGCGGATTTTTCATTTGACCCTCTAAAATGTCCAACATGTCCTTTTTACGAATCAAGATTTTATTTCTAATTATATTTATTTTCGCATCGTTCACAACATAATTTCACAGCTACAGAGGAGTTAAGCTAGCAATTTACAAATATTTTTAATTTTCTCTAAAAATTTAAAAATTATTAACATTTTTCGACTAAATTGCACTGCAATACACAAAATAGCTTTTTTCTCGTTTTCCATAAATTTTAAACTCTCAACGTTGAATGTATTCAGGTTTTCATAGTGGTGACAACATACGATCGTGTATTGAATATTCTATAGCGAACTTCCAATATCCCGCCAAAAGGCGGGGTTGGGCAGCTGAGGGTTAAAATAAAAAATCAACCGCCACTATGTACGTACACCTCTAATTCTAAATTACCGGAAAAAATCATCTTTCATCTACAGGTCAGACTCGATTTTCCGTAGGCGCGATTATCCGAAGACTCGATTATCCGTAGAAAATATCTTGATTACCCGACCATGTTCATAAAATTTTCGACCGAAGAGAATATCGAAATTAGCACTAAATTTTCTAATTTAGCAAGTGATTTGTAGACGAGCAGAAACGGTTCAACATCTATTTTCTGGATCGGGCGCCTCCAACTAATACCAGTTCTATGGCATCAACATCACACTCCAATTAAATAAAACTATTTTCATGACTCGGCTTGGCATCAGTCGATCAGAGGAAGGATTCTTGCTGATCAATAGAATCAAAATGTATATTTCAATGATTTCGAAAGAAAATCCCTTTACACTGAATGCTAATATCTTCAAATTTACGTAAAATTTGTTAACTGTATCATTGATGTTACCACTAAAATTATTAGAAACTATATATATATAAACAAGGTTAATTATTTCAGCATCTCTTGCTTCCGATACATGGAAGGGAATACTTATCTTTGCGGAAAACTTTCCATGAAGATTTTGGTTACATATCCAAATCGTCACTTCGTCAAACAAATATATTGATACCGTAAAACGGGGGAACATTGATCAATTTTTTCTACAGTTTGTCGAATAATTTTCTTTAATTTGGATAGATGTAACTGTTTGTATTTTTAAAACAAGTACTAGAACCCATAGATTTCATGGATATTTTCCAATAATTAGTCAACTAGACGACTTAGATGACGTCGGGGATACGACAAACTCATTCATATTAGCATCCTACGAAGAAGCTTGTCCACTTCGTACTGTTAAATCGACTAGGGGAACCCCTTGGTGGAGGGCTGAGCTTGAAAGAATGAAGAAAGTTATGAGAAGAGCTTGGAACCGGCGTCATCGTGATGACTCCAGGGCTTTCAGGTCAGCTCGTAGTGCATATAAGAAATGTCTTAGATCTGCAGAACGGGCTGGCTGGCAAAGCCTATGCACTAATGTCTCTAGTCTGAACGAGGCTAGCAGATTAAATAAAATTCTCTCCAAATCGAATGATTTTCAGATGAACTCCTTAAAAACCAGAGATGGTGCTTATGTGACGGACGAAAAAGATGTTCTTAATTGTCTCTTCGACACACACTTTCCAGGTTGTATCGATCCGGAGTTGAACAATGTTCACAGATCTCATTCTGGTGATTCGGACTCGTGGGCGTTAGCACGCACATTGGTTTCCACTGAATCGGTCAAGTGGGCAGTTGACAGCTTTGCTCCATACAAATCACCCGGAATGATGGAATACTTCCCGTGCTACTGCAAAAGGGATTTGATATTCTTAAACATGTCTTGAAAAAGATTTTGCTTTCCAGTTTTGCTACCGGGTATATCCCGAAAGTATGGCGAGAAATAACTGTTAGATTTATTCCCAAAGGGGGTGCTCAAGCTATGAAGAAGCCAAGAGTTTTAGGCCTATCAGCTTAAGTTCTTTTCTTCTGAAAGCTTTGGAACGGATAATCGATCATCACATCAGGAAAGTTAGTTTAGTTGAATATCCGCTGCACAAAATGCAACGTGCATATCAGTGTGGGAAATCCACGATAACTCTGCTTCACGATGTTGTTTACAACATTGAGAAAGCCTTCTCGCTCAAGCAATCTAGCTTGGGTGTATTCCTAGATATTGAGGGTGCTTTTGACAATGTGTCCTTCCAGTCTATTCTGGAAGCGACGCGCGGTCATGGGACACCTGCATGTATCTCAGGTTGGATAAACGCAATGCTTAGTAACCGCATACTTTGCTCGTCACTGCGACAGGTTGAGATACGGAAGTTGAGTATTTGCGGTTGTCCTCAGGGCGGCGTTCTGTCACCTTTGTTGTGGAACTTAGTAGCTGACGGCTTGTTGAAGAAACTCAATGAGCTTGGATTTCCAACCTACGGGTTTGCTGACGATTACCAAATACTAATTACTGGATTTTGCATCGGAACAATCTTTGACTTAATGCAACAGGCATTAAAAGCTGTCGAACAGTGGTGTCGACAAGTTAAACTATCAGTTAACCCAAGCAAAACTTCAATGGTTCTTTTCACGAAGAAGCGAATAAAAACCGGGGTTCGTCCCTTGCAGTTCTTTGATTCTGAGCTACAGTGTGCAGATCAAGTCAAATACGTTGGAGTCATATTGGATTCCAAACTGAATTGGTCTGCTCACATTGAGTTCAGAGTCAAGAAAGCGTGCATGGCCTTCGGGCAGTGCAGACGAACTTTTGGAAAGACCTGGGGTCTCAAACCTAAATACATTTATTGGATTTACACGACAATTGTACGTCCAATACTGTCATACGGATGTCTTGTGTTGGGGCAGAGGGGAGAGGTGGTGACAGTCCAGTCAAAGCTAAACCATCTGCAAAGAATGGCGCTCATGGCGTTGACTGGTGCTTTCACCAAGACTCCGACAGTTGCTCTTGAGGCACTTCTAAATATCAAACAATTACACATACACTTAAAACAAGAAGCACTATCATGTGCATACAGACTGCAGGTTACTGGGCTTTGGAACAGTAATCATGTTGATCTTGCTACCAGTCATACACGATTGTGGTCACAAATGGTTACATGGGGTGAAGATATTCTTGCTCCCAGCGATATTACACTCACTTGTAGTTTTCCTTACAGGACATTCCATGTGAAGATTCCCTCTCGAGAGGAGTGGTTGTCTGGCTTTATGGAAAGACAACAACAAACGCAAGTGGTTTGTTACACTGACGGTTCTCTGATGGAGGGACGTGCTGGTGCTGGTGTCTACTGTCGTGAAATGAGATTGGAACAATCTCACTCAATAGGTAGATACTGTACTGTATTCCAAGCAGAAATCTGCGATTATGTGCGGGGTGCAATCGGCCCTTCAACTGAGTTTGTCCGGCAGAGTTATAAACTTCTGCTCCGATAGTCAGGCTGCAATCAAGGCCCTTAGCTCAGACAAATCCCGGTCCAAGCTAGTGATCGCGTGCCGAACCCAAATCGAAGAACTAAGCATTGTCAACACTATCTACCTTGTCTGCGTGCCCGGACATTGCGGTATTACTGGAAATGAATGGGCTGACGAATTGGCCAGGGCAGGTTCAGCGATTGACTTCGTTGGTTCTGAGCCCGCGCTGCCAATTTCGACAAGTTGAATAAGGGAAAAAATACGGTCCTGGGCTTCGTCCGAGCACCGCAATTATTGGAGAAATCTACAAACGTGTCGCCAAACAAAGGCGTTTCTAGAACAACCATGCCCAGTGGTTTCGAAAAATTTCTTACATTTTTCGAAGCTCCACTGCGGCATGCTGACCAGGGCTTTAACCGGCCACTGCAAACTCAATTATCACATGGCAACTATTCAGCGCGCTGAGTCTTTTTCATGTGATCTTTGTGAATCCGACTACTGAACCTCATATCATCTGATATACAACTGTCCAGCGGTAGCGCAATTGCGATTTCGAGTCTTCAGCTGTCCTTATATAGACGAAACGATGTTTGGACGACTGAAACTCAGAGACATACTAAAGTTTTTTATCCAATGTGGTAAAGAGCTTTAGGCTTATTCGCAGGCAAGTTGAACTACTTGTGAGTTTAACTTACCTGTTGTTTATTTTTGTGTTGTGCTGTTATTTTTCCCACCCTTCCAATTCTACTTTCCCACACCTCCTTGTCCTTTCCTTCCGCTTAGGAAATAATGAAAACACACGGCAAGGCACAAATCCCCGAATATGTACGGGGAACGTGCCATTTGGGCCAATATATTCTGATTCCTGAATATAAACAAGGTTAATTATTTCAGCATCTCTTGCTTCCGATACATGGAAGGGAATACTTACCTTTGCGGAAAACTTTCCATGAAGATTTTGGTTACACAGTCAAATCGTCACTTCGTTAAACAAATATATTGATACCGTAAAACGGGGGAACATTGATCAATTTTTCTACAGTTTGTCGAATAATTTTCTTTAATTTAGATAGATGTAACTGTTTGTATTTTTAAAACAAGTACTAGTACCCATAGATTGAAAACATCCAAATTGTTTGGTAATTTATTTCGTTTTACTATAAAAATGAAATAAATAAGTTGCAAATTTTCATTCTTTGTTTTCGGGGTAACTTTGATCAGCAAAATATGAGTATCGAAACGAGAAATAACGCTCTAAATGTTGTGTAAATTGCATAGCTGCAGTCGATTACATGACCCGATATTGTGACGTCTCGTGAGAGAACAAAATTGCCTAGAAAGATAGAGCAGGCTTTTATTGAACTTTTTCAGGAAAATAGTCGAAATTAAATAGTTAACAATAAAAATCTCGGATTTTTAAAATAAATTTTTTGGTAAAAATATTTACAGTTTCTAAAAAAGTGTTCAGTGGAAGTTCACTGATTTCATGAATATACAAGGAATTGTTTGACTGATTTAAACGATGCGTGAAAGTAGTATCATTTTCAATTTGAATTTGTGTTTATAACAAGTAAATTTAATTACGACAAGTACAAGTATGATTTGTATTTTGTTTCGATGATTTGGTTAGAGGGAATCATCTTATCGTACGTTACTGAAAAAAGTCTCGTTTGATCAAACTTACCCCGGTGATCAAAGATATCCCGTTTTTCGGTACTAATCTGTTCAGTAATAGGTTTGTTTTTCGAATAAAAGTAATTTGCTCGATTTTTTTCCCCGCAAGTACCACAAAGATTGCAATTCGACTACTTGAACAAAGTTATAGTATCGGTTTGATTACAGGTTCATTTTACCACAATTTGATAAACAGTTTCAAACAAAGCGGTTGAACCTAACGCATCAAAGCGCTACGGATAACAAAGATGAAAGGGTCTTTCGAAAATGAGAGGATCAGAGCGCAATTCCGAAAGCACTCGAGTTGAAGTTATAGAAAAGATATCCGAAGTGTACTTGAGTTGATTTTAATTGATTGACTTTAGATCATTTCTCTCATTTTATTCCGTAACAAACAAAAATAAAACGAAAGGCTGTCATATACTGAAAACATGAAATTGAAACAATAATCCAAACTTATTGACAAGCTCAACTAGTTACAACATTTTAGGTGCTCTGAATGATTGTCTACTGATGTCTGTTCGCTGATTCGTCACGTTGTTTTCAAATATAGACATTAATTGGAAACCAAAGAAAGCGACTAAATGACTGCTACTGGTAGCAACAATAAGTTCGTTATGATTGGTTGACTAATATGTGATTTAGCATCAACTGACCTATAGAAATACTGTTGCACTAAAATGACGCGGAAATAAAAACTGTTTTCTCCTCTGTATCAGCAAATTGCAATGTTTTTCCTAGCTGTGTCAGACGCCTGGTGTTTATACAAAGCGTACAGTGCACTAACCCATTACAGAAATGCAATTTGGGTTTAATTTAAAAACTTATCATTTGACTAACTAACTTTATTCTGGCCAATATTTCAGTTTTGTTAAATGTGGCAATCATCAGTGATAAAGTTTCATTTTTGAAGAAATTTATAAAATTTCATGGCGTAAACAAAAAAAATAATAAAACGTTAATGGTTGTCCAACAGATCTCGTAGAAGCGACTAGCATCTGCGCGTAGAGACCTGTATACAATGCCAGGAAATAGTTTGCCTAATGAACAGAGTCTTGATGGTCATTCTTTTCTATCTCGTGCACTTCCATATCATCATAATGTTAACTGCCATGTTCATGTTTGCGAATATCTGATTTCATCCTTGTTTCTTGCCACTACGCGTCATGAGTGCGGATTTCCTCAATGATGGTGCTGGTTGTTGATTTTGATATACTTGATGGAACTTTTACCGTCAATATTAGCTGAACAGCAGCCACAAATTTAGCAATTGTTTGTGGTTCAGGTAATAGTATTCGATACTATGGAAGTGCAAAGATGTAATATGTGTAATGATACTACCGCATATTATTTTGTACGTACAGGGTCAGGTAGGAAGAAATGATTCGGTCCACCTAGATTCACACCACAAAAAAACACCATTTAGTATATGGGGAATTATTTTCTAGCTGTGTTATTTTTGTTTTTTTTTTTTTCCGAATGTGACATGAATCTTTCAATGGTCATGGTGCAAGTAAGTGGTATCAGATCTTGTACCCTAGCATTGATTTTCTCAACGTCCATATATGTGAGGATCAATCAGTTGGTACAAGTTATTATTCAAAATGACTGGTTTCGCCTGGACTACTTTGTTGAACGGTATCAGCACTGAATGCCTGATATGGTAGAACTTGATAAAGGCGATATCCGTAAGCATAACCTCCATTTTCACCTTCAACAAATGTTTCACATCACGAACCTCTGTCTTATTTATTTATTTATTTATTTATTTATTATTTATTACATTTTAACGACATTCAATTAGCTAGAGACTACTGGGTAGGGAAAGTTGTGGAATTAGAGCCATAGTACTGTAACTCTTCTACTGTGTATCCCGGTAAAGCTCAGTAGCAAGAGCCCCCTCGAACTGGGTCTCAGGGTCGGCTTACTACTGGGTAATCGGAGGGGTTTCGCGGACAACTGTGCAGGGTACTATCACTTTACTAAAATGGGTTGTGAAAAAAGCAAATTGAAAATGAAATCTAAACTTCGAAAACTTGTTTTATTTAAATGAATTTTACTTTTACTAAATCACTGTTTATTTAAACTATTGCTTGTGTGTGAGTGTGTATGTGGGTTGTGGGTTTATACTGGTACGTACCACTGCTGTCGCTGCAAGTTGCTGGTGGTTCGGGGTCGTCCTGCGAGCGCTCGCGTTGCTGCTGCTGACGACAATGGGGTTCGGGAACTGGTGACAATGGATACTCTATTTCGCTGGTGGGATTGGCGGGTTCTTAACGGCGTTGGTGGAGCCTAATGGCGGCTGCTGGCGTCTTCCCTCATTGACTAGTATCGACAGGCCCAGGACGATACCGGAGTGACCGTGCCGAGAGGGGTAAGTCCTCCTTAGCGGTTATGGCTCAAGGCCAGAGGACGATCGCTGGTCTTTGACGGGTTAGACGTAGCAAGCATCCAGGGCTCGCTAGGCCGAATCGTGTGCTGCCAGGTGGTGATGATTGCGTCACCCAAGGCACAGGAAATTTTATATCAAACCAAAAGAAGGTCCTGTGAGGGTAACAATTCAGGGTGGGGAATAAGTTTAATCTCACTCGTAACACTTTTTTGGCAATTCTCGCCATCGTTGTCAAACTAGAATGTTACCTGAATGTATCTGGTTCACCTCACGCTTTAATTCACTTTTTGAATTATTAGTTTTTTTAACTTGCTTCACTTTTAATGTGTCGAGCACACGAACGCCAGATAACTTGTGATTCCTGCAGGGTCGCAGCGGGATGTTTTATGCCTTAGGTAGCGTAACATTTTGGCGGTTACCACAGCTTTCTTGGGGCGAACTTTGGGTGTGTCGCGCTACCATTTCTCGCCTGCCGTATAACAGCTTTCCTCCCCCTTTCGTTAACTGTTCTACGGTTTGGTGTTCGTTACTTTTACCACCCACATGTACCCACTGTGTTGTTTTAGTGTCATGATAATAATTTGTGCGTTTATTCTAATCCTACTAATCCTAATTTTAACAATTAACAAATAATTTATAATTTACATTTTATACTACTAACCCTACTAAACCTACTAATAATTAACCCTTTTACATTTAGTGACGTGACAGTACAACTAAACATTTAGGCACATATTTAAAACAAATAGAGGATTTTGTAACAAACGGTTACAGTACTCAAGTGAGAGCAAGGATGTGAAGTAAACAGATCGGAAAACTAGAAGCTGCAGGGTCATTAGAACAGGCTTAATATCGTACGGGCTTAACTTTTGTCTTCTGCTGATGAGGGTCGAGCTTAGGCAGCATAACTACGAATCACCCGAGTTCACCAGCATGTGTTCTGGCATAGACAGACTTGTCCATCTTTACCGTGACAGCCGACTTTATTTATTTATTGCCACCTACAGGCTTCTTTTCCCCAATGAAGGTACCTTAAACTAGAATATAATACAAACAATCGATGCACTATAAATATAACATTTACACACAAATATTTCTACATTTTAAAATAAACTTATAATAATAAAAAGCCCACAGAAAACATAAAACGGTAGGTAATCATCGTTCATTAGTCAAGCATTTCCTAACGTGCAGGTTTCCACGTCGTATTGTTTCGTTTTACAAATTCACGATAGCAAACGTTACGTGCCAAGTCATCGCTTGCAACGATTGCAGTTTCCATTTTTTCATCTAGGTCTATCCTGAATGACACATAATTCATAGCATCGCATGATTTCCAGGCAGGCACAAGTTTCGTTACTTCAATTGTATCCATTACACTGAGCCCAAGGTATTGTGAGACCAAGGTGTTCACTTCGCTTTAAGTCACATCAACCTCAATATTGGATAGAAAAGAGAGAATCCCGCCTTACTTTTCTTAGTGCTGCACCGTGGAGTATGAGACGTTGATAAATCGAATCGACTAACATTCGTTGGAAAATTTCCAGTGGTGACTGGAGTCGAATGACCGTTACCTATTTGCACTGATTCTGGCATTAGTTGAAACAGTGTGTTGTGGATCGCATTGATGTTGTGTTTCATACACGACATCTCCTCTTTAATAGAGGCTCTGGCTCAGACGGCACTATGAGGGTTCCAGTAAAAGTTTTATAGAAAACATCCAAGCAGGAATCACATAACCAGATGACATTCCTCTTAAGCGCATCAATACTGGCCTCGCTGAGTCCTACACATGCGGCATGGAACTATTTACCACAACCTCCTTCGCATACAGTGAAAGGTCCACTTTGCGATCGATCACCTTTTCGCATTTTTTACAAACGATTTTTCCCAGTTCGTATCAATAACAATTGCGAAGCTTCGATCCAACGAACCTCAGCAGCTGAGTATTGTTGAGTTGCTTTCTCGCAAATATCGCAAATTGCCCTTTGGTTTGGTGCACGATTGAGACGGGTTAATTCGGTCGTTTATTCGACGAGATAATGGTAGTTTTGATAAACTTTTCGTGTAAAATGCACAGTAAATGAAGAGCGAAAAACAAAACAGCCGACGCGAGTTAACGTATATTTGTTTATGCGAAGTCAATAGCTTCTGCGACTCACTCATCTCGACAGATCACCACAGCAAGAATGCAAGTAACAGTTTCTTTTGTTCTTCCGACGAGTCACACAATATGAAAGGAATTGTTTTTGCCATACTCAGCCTACTGAGTAGGTATCGTAGCTGGTGTCTTTGACGGTTCGAAATAGCAATCTTCTTCAACATTCTCTCATTACTTTTTTCAAACCAAACCAGATACAAAGTTGTGAAGAGTTACCGAAAAACATGTTTTTTCTTAAATTTATTTCTGGAAAATTTCCTGAGGGGGGGGGGCTGTTCTAATTGTCTATATACATAACTTTCATTAACGCATATATTTTCTTGCATCGAGTATTTTCAGATATTAGACGTTTTTTGAAAAACAGTTTTTTCAACTATAACTACAGTATGTCCCACATTTATACGTTCACCCTAATTTTTCAGAATAACTTTTTGCCTTTCTCATATAAAGAAAGGCTATGCAATCACTGTAAAAATCGACTTTTTAACCGAGGCCATGAGGGTCGAGTGTTATATACCATTCGACTCAGTTTGCCGAGATCGGAAAATGTCTGTGTGTATGTATGTATGTGTGTATGTATGTATGTGTGTATGTGCGTGTGTGTATGTGTGTGTCATTTAAACTCACACAATTTTCTCAGAAACGGCTGAACCGATTTACACAACCTTAGTTCCAAATAAAAGTTATAACGCTCCCATAAGCTGCAATTGAATTTTCAGTTGATCCGACGTCCGGCTCCGGAGTTACGGGTTGAAGAGTGTGATCAGACAGCAAATTCCCATATAAACTGGTAGCACCATGATGTCTAAATGATGTAATACATATTAAAATAAGTGCAAATTTTTTTGGATTTGCAGGTCTAGACCAATCAAAGTAGCTTTTACCTCATTGGCCAACTATGAAGGTTTTTGAAGCCCCCGGGGAACTCACAAAGTTCCTAAGCTAATATCACGCCTATTTCCTAGCGAATTCTCTGCCGATTTTCACAAACTTGACTTCAGATGAAAGATACAGTAATATCCTTGACTGCTCCTAAATTTCATTCGGCTCTGACGCTTGGTTCCGGAGTTACAGGTTGGTTAGTAAGGTCACAGTGGAAATTCCCATATAAACTGTTACAATCGTAATACCTCATAGGCTATAAATCTATTGTAATGGTCACCAAATTAAAGTCACATCGATTCTTAGGTGATGACTAAACCGATTTTCTCAAACCAAGTCTCAAATGGAAGATATAATATGCAGTTGAATGTAGCATCGGCCCCGCCCTCTTACCTATACACCTTCCCGCTTCATCACCTCCCTCCCCTAGATCACCCTCACACCTGTATTTCCGTCATCCACCCCGTATGCCGAAATAAGGTTTCTGAGGCATAATCCATTCTCAAGCCACTAAACCTCACCCCTTCACTTCCAAACCCATTCCCCCAACATTTCAAAATCTGATCACATGAATATAACGTTGAACTCAGGCTGATAAAGTCAATTAAATATTACACTTTTTTGTTTAAAGTGATTCGGCTTCAACTTTCGTGGTAGTAGTGGGATACGTACTACGTATAATAAGAATGTAATAGACATTTTCACAATCATATAGAACAATCCCAGCTAATTAGCAAGGGACTGGAAGGTGTGAAATATTTTTCAATATTAAGAGCTATAGTACTCAAGGAAAAGCAAGGAGCTGAAGGAAGAAAGTTTAGAAAAGCGTGGATTAGGGTCATATGAGGAAGCTTTGAGATTTCCGACGATTTAACCTATTATTTTCTGCGACACAGGGGTAATGATATTGTGGCATTAAGGGGGTCTTCTACTCTCACGGTTTCAAAAAGTCGATTTTTTTTCGAATTCGCAAATTATCGCGAATTTTTAGCACTAATTTACGGAAAAAATTACAGTATACTTTATTTAAAAATTACGAAAGTTCTCCTCATGGTGTTTTGTGTTATTAAGAAGTGAAAATTTTCTCGCATGTCAAATAAGAAATAGATAAGCCATAAGTTCCCGAACCAGTCAACGGAGTAAAAATAGCAACAGTATTTAGGTTATCTCTATCCTATACTGGTGGTGTAGAGGCTAAATCACTGATCGCAAAAGGCCCTTCATTTAGGGAATATTACCAGTACGATCAGCACTACACCGCAGTTGTCCAATTGCGCGTTAGAAATAGGTTGCGAAAGCTCACAATGACGATTGTTTATAATGGCCAATTTCCCAATTAACTTGAAAATCAAGCGAGTATTGTTTTTTTGTGCAGACTATTTAATAAGCACATTAGGATCTCAATAGTGACAGGTTTGTTTAAACACGAAGAACTATTCTAATATGTTCAAACAGCAGTTATTCGGTGCATCATGCATCATTTATCATGCGACACATCAATACTGCAGCTCAATCATTTTCAACATAGCGATTTTAAAATCTATTCACTAGGATTCTAACACGGTTTTTGAGCAAAAACCCTTGAAAAAAAAAACATAAATGAGACTCTCTGAATAGTGGAATCAGTTCCTTAGGGTCAAAACACATGCACAAATTCTGGCAGGCAGGTAGTCAATGTTGTGACTTATTTGGCTTCAATCTTCAACCAAGGATTTTCATCGTTCTTACAAGCTATGGAGGCGATGGGAATTACCTTGGGGACTGAAGCTGAAAGATGTGCTACTCGACTCGGCAGTGAACGTATAACTCGTTCTGAATGCAAAAGGGTGTCGCGGCAAAACAGGCCCGAATTCAACAGAGAGAGCAAAAAGTGCAGAGCCAAGAACATTTTCGTGGTGAGAAAGGTGAGCTCTAGGGACCCGGTATATTAGATTATCTAGTAAGTTACTACTATCGAGTTATACATCGTACTTTAAACGTTTTTTTCCGAACGTTTAAGCGGTCAAGTAAGACTCTTCATAGAAGTGCTGGTCCGATTTCAATATTTTTTCCCCAATTGTTCAGAAAACATACCGCTATATTTGGTCGAGAGGGATTTGTAAAATGTCAATTTGTTCCACTTTTATGACCCTTAATAGGTCAAAAAATAACGTAAATATTGGAAATTTTCACAAATCGTTGCATACGTTTCACCACTGGTTTTGGGGAACACCAAACTTCCGGTTTTTTGATTTTTATTCGGCTTCCAAAAAAATCGGCTTGGCTTCGGGGGGAGGGGACCGGGCCCTATGGCTGACTACGTTCTTAAGGGAAGTTACAACTTCGTATCAGCACCTATTACTAATTTCTGGAATAAAGTTGAACACTTACCATTAGAGCTTAAATCATCGTCAAATCCATCGTCCAGTAAATCCAAATTAGGTGACTTTGCACGCTTCTTTTTGGGCATTTGGAAAATTCTAAATCCGTTACGAACCACAGAGTAACTTTTCACACTTCACATATAATTTGCCAATAACGGTATCTGGATTGAATAAAATCACTGTCAAAGAAAACCTAAGCAATACATATTCTCTGCTTGAGGTAATGCTGTTCACGATGCGGTACGATTACTACTGGACATGATCTGTTTCCGAAGCGTTTTCCAATCTCGGTACCAACGCTGGTCATCCGTAGAATCGGCAAGGCACAAAAATACTCATCTTCATATGGTTTGTTTATTTCTCATATCTTCACATTTTCCCTCAAGGAAATCTTCACACAATGCTGCAAGCGCAAAAGGCATGTGAGTATTCACTTTTACTATTTCTTTGCTTCTGGTGGGAGGAGCTAATGAATTGCATTTCCCTCTTTGGGCTTGTTTCATTGGAGTGCTGCTATGGCCAATCACAACTGAATGTTTCTTGTTTCTGTACATACCGTGCTTTATGAGATAATGTTCGAAAAACACCCTTATTTGCATTTTCTCTGTTATCTTTTATCGGCAAGGTTTACTGAATCATTTATAAATAGTAGATCAATCAACGTTTGATAGGAACAACGGATATTTTTGAAAGAATTATCTCGAGTAACGAAAAACATCAAAATATCTAATAGGTTTTGACTTCGAAAGGACAATCTTTAAGAAAAATCATCATCGTAACATACAATTTACTCATGCACGAGTGTTGTTCTATTTATTCAAAATTGCTTTGATCATTTTGTTTATCAGGCATGTAGTGGTGGCGCGAGGTGTTTTGCCGCTCGGGGCCAAAACGTTATTTTGTCGCCCCTGTTATAATGAACCTAACCTTTTAGCACTGTTTCAAAACATTTGCCAGCAAGGTGGCATTAGAAGATTAACGAATATGACTTTCATTTTACGTAATCTGATATTTAAACTATTTACAACTATTTACAATGATCTTTCGCGAAATTTGTGTATTTAGAACTAGCACGAATAAAATAACAATTTATTTGTTTTTAGAATCTCCCATAAACGATACTCGGATTGGTTCCCATTACTCGAAGTAGGCCGACATAATAAGTTTTTGGCTTAAGTCACACTTATACTCATTTCGCTGGTAATTATTAATGTATAAAAGAGCGAATGCTGACTTAATACCTGACCTCGATACGAATGGCACATAGGGATCGGACCTGACTCTACGATCAGCGTTGTTTGATTATATGTGATTTGCACCCAAAGTTTGGTAGGAAGGAATGAGTTTCGTCATCTGTATTCTTAAAACAAGAGCTAAAAATAGTAGGCGAGGTCTGATTGGAAACAGTTTGTTTTATTTTATCTCGTTAATTTTTCTCCGCGACATTTTGCTATGAATTTAGAAGTTTATAAAGAACAGTTTTGTAGTTCAAATTTCGGAGTTGGTTCGCTGAAAAAGTAAAAGTGTCCTTCGGTAAGAGCCGACTCATTTTTGTTATTATATCGGTTCTTAGGAACAGTATTGCCTCAAGCGACCAGAGTTCATGAAGATTCGACAACGTTCATCCCTAAGAATTGGCATCAAAAACCTTTAAGCATTGACGAATTTCACATTTTGGATGCCGGTGAGATTGTTTCGAACATTTTCTTTGTGTTTTCTTTTTAAATAACACTACTAAATATATGAAGAATTATATAATCCCTAGCCTCCTTTTTTCGCCTTTTTATCTCTCCGTCATCTATGTAAACTGTTTCGGTTCCGGGCGTTTTCCGTAAGTAGATGATAGGACTATTATGAAATAAAAACGCTTGTAAGGAAGTGGCCAGGTGTGCGGAGTTGAGCGGGTCTACGCCATTGAAGATCGTGACGAAGTTTGATATGACAATGGATATGCTTAATTCTACAACTCCATCTAGGATTTGTGCAGGTGTTCGTGCTATGCTATGCTGTATTCTTAAAACATGAGCTGTTGTAAATACATGACAAAAATCTTCAAATAATGGGTTCCGCTTCTCCTTATTCTAACATTATTCCTTTAATGAAAAGTTAGTGTGTGGCGAAAATCAACGTGCCTCGATTTCATCATCATCCACATACAAAGGAATCCTGGCTCACACGTTGTTGTGTTGCATGAAGTTCTTCACAGTGACACTTTTAGTCTGGGCTACACTTCTGATCCTCTTATCACCTTTTGGAACTGTTCAGTTTCTTCATTTTACTAATTCGGTTTAGTCATTTCTTTTTATTATTAGATGACAGTTTGTTAGCTTGAAATAATTTAATTTACTCTCTTAATTTTATATTTTTTTAATATTGTCTAAATCTCATTTGAGCTAATTTGATTTATTTATTTTATTAATCATGTTTTTTATAAATAATATTAATCACTCTAACCCTTTATGAATAACTTTTTTTTTTGCTTCATGATTATTTTAATTTTATTTATTTTATTTTATTATGATTTGTTCAGTTTATTCGAAGTGGTATTCGTGCAGGACTCGAAACTGTACTTATCTCGCATCTAGTTGCTTGCCAACTTCGTGTGATATCGGCAAACTAATGAATGATGCAACAGCGGCATGTGTAAGAAATATCTCATCTCACTGATAGGTGAATTAAATCCGTTTTTTATAGAACTCATATATCATGCTAATCCTTATGAAGTAGTGAACCGATTTTACATTAATTGGAATATTGGAATAGCTATTTGTAAAATTGGCACGACATTGAACGAAAGAAGACTTGACCAAGATTTTATGGAGAGACTTGACCAAGTGGCAATAAACTGAGGAAATATACCTACTGTGAAAATTATTCACTAGAGATGGCCGGGTTTCATTTTTTTCGAACCTGAACCCGAGGGCTTGAAAATTGAAAAACCCGAACCCGACCCGAGCCCGAAATTATAAAATTTAAAAAACCCGAGCCCGAACATTTTAAAATTGAAAAACCCGAACCCTAGAATCAAAATATTGTAAAACCCGAACCTAACCCAAACCCGAGAATTTCTAAATTTGAAAACCCGAACCCGACCCGAACCAGAAAATTTATACTTTGAGAAACCCGATCCGAACCCGACTTGTTGATACGGAGAACCAACCAAAGATCCCGAAGTTTTTTAATTTTAAGCTCCCGAGCTGGATCCTAGGCTCATCTAAGAATTGTAGAATTACTCGAGCCTGAAGTAGAACCTTACGTGTCGAATTTGTAATATTCTGAGAAACTTATAAATCGCTGATATCTTAACTGGAAAGTAGGATAAATCGGTGGATAGCTCATGAGGAAACAAAAAGCTTAATGATGACAGTTTCAAACAACATTTTAATTTTTTACCGAAAACCATTCCTGCAAGAGAAGTTTTGTATGATTTATTACATGTATTGAATTAAGCTATGGCAATTGGCAATTCGTATTTGACAGTTCACACGACGTCACCCGCGTTACTGTTTGGTACGGTAAAACTTGCGTCGAAGGGTGTCAATCAAGATTTTGTGACGCGTTCTTGATGTGACATCATTAGCGTTAGGACAATCGTCTATGACGGGGTACATATTTTTTTATGCTCCAGATAGTACGGTATGCGCGCCAGTAGAGATGCTTCGACATCTCCAGTGGAGCTCTCGGAACGACTCCAAACTTCTACAAATCCGCTAATGGCTTGAACAGAACACACAATTCTTTTACGATCAATTCCTTAAGATCGTGGAAATTCACGTATTTTTATGAACGAAGCCGGGTCATGCAACGGCCCAGCCCGGGCACAATCTGACAGAAAGTGCTTGTTTCACATATGTACCACCAGGGCCGCCGAGAGGGGTGACGGTGTGTTTCCCCCCGGATCCCGGAGTTCTGAAGGGTCCCGGATTTAAGCAGAAACTAAACATTTGACAAATACTTTTTCAACAAAAATTTATTTGAAATGTAATTAAAAATTCAATATCTTTTGTATGAGGTAACTAGAATAGCGTAAATTCTAAACTACCGCAAATTTGATATGAAGACTTTTTCATTAGGTCCAATCTGCAAATGGGAGCCCTCTTTTTTCGCTTTCTCTTTCGATTATTACTGCAAAAACCACAAAACTGTCCGACATTTATTAGTATGTTTCGAAAGACCAAGGTTTTTACTAGTTTATTACGCAAACAGTTAAAGGGAAATCTGAAAGGTGACCGAGTAATTCACGGAAGAGAAAGTAAATAAAGAGAGGCTCTCTTTTGTAGATTGGACCTATTGAAAAAAAGTCTCCATATCAACAATGTTTATACCTAATCAGAAGATCAGACTCGAGTGGGCATAGCGGAATTGGGTTCGAATTCCAACCCCGCACACAGGAATAGAGATTTTTTATAGGAAAACCTGAATAACCTGAATGAGATGCGAATGACCCTAAGGTTACAATCACTATAATCGAAACAAAAACATGATCAGACTTGTAAGGATTAAAAAATTAAATGGTTTGAATAGAAGTCATGTGTCTTCAAATTTCGCCAATATGAAATCGATGTATTTGATTTCAATATTAATTCGTCAAAAGGGCGAAAGCAACGACACGACTAGACACTCGCATTCGAAAACTGTATCGCAAATCCGACTACCCCTCAGTGACTCGGTAACTGGAACTGTCAAATTTGATATTTGGTTAAAAAATGCACGAATCTAGCAGCACTGATGAATCTGTTATTTTTTCTAATAACCGGTACGTAGATACCGTTGCAACCCCTGGTTACGCTGTGCAATATACAAACAAAACAAACCGACCGATTATTACGAAAAGTTATTCTAGAATTTAGTTTGTTGCTCCTACATGGTTTCGTCCATTTTTGAATTCACCAGGGACCCAGTGCAATTTTGCGGTTGTTTCTGCTACCACACAAGGCCAACGGGTGAATATGTTTTGCCATAGGACAGTTGATATATTCGTGATAAGGCACAGGTGATGCCCCTGGCACTGATGTAAACACCAATTGAAGGAGACTTGGCGCTGTTCAATCTGTACTATTTTGGGTAAATATCAATTTTACTGTCCCTTCGCGGTATGAGAAATAAAACCGCCAACTGATAGATTTTTTAGGAAAGAAGTACACACAGCTAGCAGATATATTCAAAAACGTGTCTGCTTGTTGTATCGCTCAAACTGAAGAGCCGGAACCACAGCTTTATTTCACCGATGGAACTATTTACGAGTTTAACAAAAGCATTTCGGAGAGTTAAAAAGGGAGAATGAATGACCAAATATATGGGAACTAATAATGCTGTAACGCTTCCCGTCGAAAACATTCTACATGTTTAGATCTCCGGCTAAACGAAAGCATTTAACATTTATGTTTTACATATGTAGATGAAATTGTTGGTGATTCGTTAAGGTACTGGGACTACGAGACGTAATAGAGGGATACAAGTAGAAAGGAACAAAACCGAGCACTTACTACTGTTACATTGATCAGCGGATGCATTGTTCAGAACTGCGCGTTGGGATTGAAATGGTTCATGTGCTGGCTATTCGACATGTACCTGATTCGCGAAGACTGTCCTTATGCAAGATCTTTAAGAGGTGAACTTCAGAAGCAAAATTGGCATTGATAATTGTGTATAGTTATTCTATTTATAATTTAATTAAACAATATTTCTGCACTTCTAAAAGCAGGAATTTGGCATTCAATTATAATATTATTTCTTTTAAGAAAAACAAAAGATTTGTTGTTCCATGCTTATACATTTTTATTATATCTAATAAAGCAATTGTGTAAGGTCTTTCTGGATTATTGCTCCCTCAAATATCATATGAGTAATTTCACGCGCGAAAGTAGCTACCGATGGGAACAGTAAACGGAAAGAAAAATTGAGGAAATACTAGTTACATGACATTAAAGGGAAAAATTGTGATTGCCTTAAGAACGAGATTGAGGCTGATCAATTAGTAGAATGTAAAGGTTTGCTAATAAAAACGTTTTGGGGTAACGCCACTTCCGCCGGCGTGATCTCTATAATATTAACTTGGTTCGAATGTAAAAGTTATATACTTAGAGTGACTAGATGTTTCCGGAATGAATGCGGGACGCTTTCAAGGAACCTATTGAAGTTGTACGCTTCCGAATTTTCTGCGCAATTTCTGTTAGACAATGACGCGGAGATTCATGAGCTGATTCATACTTATAATCGACAGAGGCATCGTTAGAATCAGATTATATAGCCTCAATTTGCACGTTACCCGATGTTATTCAGAGATTGGATACCACGATCCAAATCCTGGTTGCATTGTCCAGTATTAATATTTCTCGGGTACCTTGAAATAAAAATCAGCAATTTGAAAAATGCGGGACACTTTCCGGGACGCAATGCGGGATATGTTCTTAAAATCCGGGACTGTTCCGCCTAATCCGGGACGTCTGGTCACTTTATATATACTGCTACTAGAATATACAACAAAATTGCAATAATACTCGTTCTAAATGTTACGGGAATAAAATTATTTTTTGGCTGAGGACTTCTTCATTTTTTGCGTTTGCCAATTCTCAGGCCATTGGTGAAATCAATCTTCATGTCGATTTTGAGATAAAAAATGACAAAAATGGGTCGGGTTGGCTCCATGTAGGTGAATGGACTACTTATGTGTGTGTGGTAATGAGGAAATCATTGCGACCCTTCCTTGTTATCAACCTACGATGTTTGGGTGCTTGTTCGGAATCATTGTTAACATTACGTTGTCATTCCCAAATTTTTCCCTACATCATAAAATGCCTCAAACATTCAACCAACGATTGATTTAACCACGATTCAACAACTTAAACGTGGCAATGTCGAAGGATTTGGAGCAAACCCGCCGTCAATTTTGAAGATTGTTTCTCGGTGGAACACAATTCCTTTGGTTGGCTGGAAGATGGGATCAGTCTCGCACTTGAACCCAATACTCAGAGAACTCTGCTTAACTGATGATGGATACTTTTTAATTATTTCGCTAAAACAAATGCACTACCGCGATGCACCCACCAACCGCTCATATCGTGATGATTTCGCATCACAGATGAGCAGGCACGCAGAATTTAAAGTTAAAGCCTTACACAGCTTTTCGCCCGTACTTTGACGATTTTATATATTAGATTATTCCGGAGTAGATCCCAAAAACAAAAGAATGCATTAGAAGCAATTTTGTTCCGCCGTAGGGTTATTAAATTTTTAAGCTTTGTTTATTTGCTGTAACAGTTTATTGATTGCCAAGATACGAAAATCACAGCAGTGTTGCGCAAAAATTAATTTTTCGTTATTATCGAGGGGTGACTCAATGTTGTACTGGTAACTGGCGGTAAATGACTCGAACATTTTTTCTTCCATTTGTTTCATGTAGTGGCTGGTCGTGTCGTTGGCGAAAGTGTTTTTTGTAAACAAACTTGTTTCGCTCATTAGTCTGCTGCAGAGTGGAATTTCATGAAAAATATGCGTTAATATAAATTTTTACCCTTCGTAGAAGTAATTTCAACTGTTTTCTGCTTTGAAATTATAGTAAATTAAGAGAAACCATCAAAATAAAAGTTTGTTTACAAATCTTATTCGCCCTTTTGCAAATTTAGTATGGATTTGTTTATTTTACCCCATTGAATCTTCGCTTCAATGGATCAATGTTCCTCACAAAGGTTCTCGAAAGAAGCTGAAGTGTGATTTCACGCCCCGTGTTTGTTTTCTATGGAGCAGAGCAAAGCTCGCTCTGGTTTGCCTTCACAGCGAGAGTGGCTGGTGCTTTTAGATTCTTTGTGAATATACGAGGAAGCGAACTACTACACCCAACTAAATCAACAAAACTGTTCACAAATGCAAAAAAAAATACAACTAAATGTGAACGGCACACAAAAGTGGAGTACTTTACCAAAACATTACACTCTACGGTGAATGTGAAGAATATAAGATATTTTTCCATCTAGTGGTACGAGCTCCATAAGAAATAAAAAAAGAGGATATTTATTTATTTTTAAGCTTTTATACAATAAAAAGCAATGGAAGCGCTCCAAAATTCTGTCGAGTGCTGAGTAACATTTGATTGATCAAATGAGTCATCAGAAACTCTTCATATACTAATAGAATTCGAAATAAATCGAAAAATTCAAACTTTAAAATGCATGGTTTGCCGTTCATTGTTACAAAATCCATGAAAAAATCATATTCATATACGAGATGATAACGACACTTTTTTGTCTAGGGGTCTTACACAAATGACGACGTTTTCAGCGATTTTCGACCTCCCTTCCTCTTCGCAGCATTTTGTCACAAAATTCTAATCTCATCCTTGTTAAAAACGTAGCAACTTCCAATTCCCCCTATGCAAAGCGGCCAGGGATAAAAAAAATAAATAAATACGTTTCACAATTCTTTCAAATACGACCTTTTATCAGCATTTTCATTATAACAAGTAATTTCATACACAACAAGCCCATTTCATGACGAATATAGAGTTAATAGTCTTGTTGTCAATTTTATATGTCGTGGAGCATGAAGAGAAGATCTCTCAGGTCACAATCCTGCAGCTGCCAATGATTCTAAGAAGCATACGTTCAACTAAATGAATAAATTTTGTTGATTGAATCCGAAGAGAAAATTTAACTCAGCTTCCAAACTAAATCAATTAGTTAGCAAGATTAGATAACTAATGCAGCAAGTTAAATCCGCATACAAAAACTTTTTGTTTAATTATTCCCCTTCCTCATTTTCTAGTTTTTAGCTTTCCGTTTTTCGCATTATACTTTTTTTCCCATTGTTAACTCAATATAATTTAATTTATCTTTAACAAATTTTCCTTAAGCTTCAATTCGTTATTATTATTTCTTCATTGTTTCCATTTAACCTATTTTGAAAATACTTTTTCTGTTGATCATTTTTCTGTACGTTTACTTTGAATTTTTTTATTTATTTTTTTTTGATTTTCCAAAAAAAAATTTGATCTATCTTTTTTGACACTATGCGCACTTTATCTTTATTTTACATTTAGTTCGTTGTTTAAATTCATTTCAAAATTCATTTCTTAAGTTTTCTTCTATTCTTTAAATTATTTAATCCATTTTATTCATTTTCTTCGTGTTAATTTCTCAATTTTGTGTGTTTCTATAGTATACCATGTTGGCTTTTTTCTATTTTTTGTTTTCCATTTTGTTCGTTTGCTCCGTTTTTGTTCAATACCTCCAAATTTCTTTATTTTTTCGTTTTTTCATCATTCCAATTTTCCAGTTTTTAAAATTTTTCCGGTTCGTCCATTTTTTTTTTAATTTCTCTGTGGTTATTTTATTTTTGTCTTTTATATATACAATGGCGTAGTAGCGGGGGGGGGGGGTTTGGGGACGAAGCGCCCCCCCCCCAAAATATTTTGGAGAATTTTGCAAAAATTCAATATGTTAAACAAAAATATGCCTAAAATTTTAAATAAAATTCTCAAAGTTTCATTTGCTAAAGTTATCTTGTGAAAATATTTCGTGGTAGTGAAAATTGGCTGCAGACTCGACACCTACCTGACGGCACGGTGTGGAGGCTAGCTCAACCGCCGAGGACTATAACAAGTAGATCGCGGCGAAGCGAGGAGCTGGGAGCTTATTGGTTCACGAAACGGATATCGGTACCGAGAGAAATTTCGCCACATTCTGTAGTCCTTGACTGACGGCGAACATGGACTGGAGAGTGTGAGAGAAGTATCCCCATAGAGACCACCAGGCGATTCGCTACCGCATCAGCCAATGGAACCCTGCTGCAGCATGAAGAAGGACGGGCCGCAAGCTAAAGTGGAAGACGAAAGACTTTAACGAAAACCTAGTTACTTCGGCGAACAACGTAATCAAGTACGTTGATGCGGCTGATCTAACAAGAAGGATTGTGACGGCTTGTGACGATACAATGTCACGAAAACTAGGGCCAGCAGTAGACGGCGTACACGCTTCTTGTCTCAGATCCAGAAGGCAGGCTCAGATCGTAAGAACGGAGAGTGAGAGAGTAGCGCAAGCGACGTTTCGAGAAGGTAGGGACTCTTTAAAACGGGAGATGAAGCTTAGCAAGCCAATTGCCATAAGTAGCTGTGCTGAGAAATAAACGCCAATCCCTGGGGGACGCGTACTGAATCGTCATGACGAAGACGAGGGTCCGTCGACACCAGCTGAAATATACCCGGGTAAGCTAAAGATAATCGTTGAGGGTCTCTTCCCGAATCACGATTCAACTACCTGGTCACCGACACCGTACGGCGAAGAAGAAGGAGGTAACACAGCCGAGTGGTAAGTGACTAACGACGAGCTCAAAGAAGCGTCGATGTGACTAAAATCAGAGAAAACCCCCTGTCCGGATGAAATACCAACCGTGGCGCTGAAAGCTGCGATCCTGGCATATCCGGACATATTCAAGATGCTACTGCTGAAGTCTTTAGATGATGGTAATCCCCGAAATGAGGAAGGTGCAGAAACTAATGTTGCTGCTAAAGTCAGGGAAGTCACCGGGCCATCCATCCTCGAATAGACCAATGCTGCAGCGTGACATAAAAGAATGAGCCAGATCCTGAAGAGCTACTACCAGAGTAGAGCACTGCTGTACCAGACGAACAAACGGGCAATATGCAATGCGAGTCACAGCGGGCGTTCCTCAGGGCTTCATTCTCTGTCCAACACTTTGGAATGGGATGTACGATGGGGTCTTAACACTGCGGCTTCCTAGGAAAGTGAAAATCGTTGGTTTCGTGGATGATGTGTCACTAACGGTGAGACACTTGAAGAAATGGAGGTGTCGGTGACGGAGACAATGAAACCGCGAAAAGTTGAACAGGATGCTTCGATTGCTGGTCGTACGAGTTGCGATTGCGTACCGGAGGCAGTATGCTTTGTCGCCGAGATGATCCCCATCTGCATTACCCTGACGGAGGATATCAAGTGCTACAAACAATGAAACGCCAGAAACGTGAGGAAGATGATGAGAATCGATTCGATGGTGACGTGGCAGCAGGAATGGGACAATACGGAGAAAGGAAAGTGGACCTACCGGCTCATCCAAACCTATCGGCGTGGGTCAATAGAAAGCACGGAGAGATGACCTTCCACCTGACACAGCTCCTACCGAGCCACGGCTGCTTAAGGAGTATCTTCATCGGTGTGGGTACGCAACGTCAACACTGTGCTTGGAGTGTGAGATCGTCGAGGAGACACCGGAGCGTCTTTGAATGTCCGAGGTTTGAAGTCTTTGAATGTCCGAGGAGAGTCTTTGAATGTCCGAGGTTTGGAGTGATGTGCAGGGAGCTACTTAAAACGGTCCTCACCATCATCAACCCGGATAATGTAGCCTACAGAATGACAAGCAACGTAAAGACGTGGAACGCAGTAAACAGAGGTATGATGTAGATCAGTGATTCTCAACCAGGGGTCCGCGGACCCCTTTTCCGAGTGCATATTGAAATTTCAAGTCATGTTTCCTAACAACTGCAACAAACTGCAACTAACGCTGCAACAGAGCAGCGAGTATGAGTCGTCGACACGCCAGCGAACCGGACGTCACGCTCCATGCGGATTCGTCAGACCGACCACGGCACCCCACCGGTTGTTCCGATAGAAAATAGCGAAAACCAAAGAAGAATCGATATTGGGAGACCTCTTTTCGCCAGGGAACTCTCCGGTAGCGTAAGATAGATTCACCGCTGGGGACTAGACTGAGTAGACAGCGACGAGGCACCACTAGTCACGGGTCATCGGCGCACGAGTGCACCGGACACCCTGCTTCACCAGAATCGCCGAACTGACCTTGGCACCTAGCTGATTAGCTCGATCTCGGGAGAACTTCTCGCGCCGAGGAATTCTCTGTCGGAGTAGGTCAGGTCCATCGTCGGGGAATAGACCGAGTTGTTCGCGAACAAGTTGAGGAGCTGAATGAATCATCAAGGAAGTAGTGCTAAATGGCCCAAGAAGAGAACTAAAGGGCTTAAAGGAGTTGGGGTGCTAAATGGCACCGGCCACGGAGCCAAAGGGCTCAAGAAGTTGTAGTACTGAAACCAAATAAGAATCGGTATCGGGAGAACTTCTTTCGTCTGGGACCTCTCCGTTAGCGTAGTCAGATTCACCGCCGGGAACGAGACCGCGTAGATCGCGACGATACACCACCAGCCGCGCCGGGACTCCAGCAAACCGGATGCCCTACTCTACCGGAATCGCCGAACTGCTCGCAGCACCTGGCTCGTTGGCTTGCTTTCGAACTTCTCTCGCCGGGGAACTTTTCGTCGGAGTAGGCTAGATTTATCGTCGGGGACTATACCGAGTAGTTCGCGAACCAGTCGGAAGCTCAACGAGGAAGTGGTACTGAATGGCACAAGGGAACTGAAGGGCTCAGTAAATTAGACAGTCTGAAGTTTGCCGCCCAGATTGTCCTCGTAGGGGAAGAGTATTGATTCTATACCAACAGCTTTACTACCTTGACTACCCAAATCCGTTCCCTGAGTTGTTGGTTTTGAACATTTTTTTCCTGCTCAGAATGTTTTTGAACATTTTTTCATATATGTACAAAAAAATTTCATATCCCCCCCGAAAAATTTTCTTACTACGCCACTGTATATATAATTTTATGCATTTTTAACGTTTTATTTACTTTTTCTATTGCTTTTAATATGACTTGTTTTTAATGTTCAAGAAATTTTGTTAGTCTCGATTTATCGAGTTTTTCAGTTTGATGCATTTTTTATATTAATGTTTGTATTCTTTTTAGTAGTATTTTTTCATTTTCATCCTCAGAATTGTCCTGCTTTCCTACCGATTTTTCATTAATTTCACAATTTGTTTAATAATTAATTATAAAATTATAATTATAATTATAATTATAAAAACAGTAATAGGACACATCAATCATCTCCAGTATAACAAAATACGTAAAAAAGACGGGGTTTGGGGAAAAACGTTGTTGGATTGAGAACCAATTGCCAAAACTCCAACCATAGAGATCTTCTCATTTTAAGATGGTTCGAATAACTTGCGACATTTGGATTGTAGAACAGAACTATTTTAATTATTATAAGGGTGACAATATTTCGTAACAATATATTATCTTCAAGTAGAGAAACTCTATTCCGATAAACATTCGCCATAAATGCAGTACTCTCATTTCAAATAAATGAAATAAGTCGTAAGTAAGTTCGCGAAATCGTTTTGCTTATATGTTGTGATATATTAAGTCGTATCTAATATTTAGATGTCATTGTCAAGTTTATATTGCTAACTGACTATTACCACACGTTGGAAAGACTACAATGACTTTAAGAAGTTATTAATCCTACATTGATCAAAGTAAAATAGCACCAAATGTGAGCAAAAATACGATTTTTAATTATTTGAATATTTTTAGACATATCTATAGTTTGTCAGTGCTCTACGAACAACTCCGATCGAACACGATTTAATTAGTATACATCAATGTGATTCTGAATTAAATGTCATATTTATTTCATATTTCTTGCAATATGCGATTACAAATCAATTTCTGCAGACTAAATTCGACTGTCGTAACGATTTTGACTGTTGGTAGACATCATTACGAGTCTTTTTCTAAATTCTTTGATGGTTTGCTGGGTTCGCAATTCTCTTCGGCAAATCTCCCCGCAGCTGCGCGCAGTGGAGAGACTTAGCCAGAAAAAACCTAATTAACAATTCGGCAAAAATCATGAATAAGCACAATACTTTTGCACATTACATTTCAACGAGTTTTGGAGGATTGAAAACATTTTTAGAAATTTACGTAGGTTAAACTGAAAAGTCGGTCAAGTCTTCCCATGTTCCCCTACACTAAATACTGGCGTTAGCTTCTACTTCGTAGTATTAAAATACCTCCATCACCTTTAAGTCAACCGTTTCCGACTTAGTGGCCGCTTTCATCTGCAGATCACCATGCTCTCATAGGACCAGTTTTCAGGAGTCGCGTGTCAGTGTGACCAAATTATGACAAATTAAGGATAATTTATTATGTTATTTCTCTTGCCTCTTGGCTTTCGGCGACCGGAGAAACGCAAGGTTCATTCAAACGCTTTCCACTTGAGTTTGAAAAAAAGTCGCCATACATTTTAGTCTGATGTGGGATGTAGAAATATCCAATTACCTACGTTCTTGTTTGGTTGTACATTAGAGAAGTGCGACCTCTTAACTCGAATCATTACTCGTTTGTTTTGTTTTCCACAGTTCTTTTCACCCACTCGAAAACTGTCGTCCTTTCACCCAAATTTGTGTGGGATATGGTTTCAACAAATTTGTGGTTAATCGTTTCTCACTTTCAAGAAGGAGAAAAGCGATTGTCATAAATTTAAGCTGTAATCCTTGAACCTTTCAGATGTCACTCGTGAAGCTACATGCAATAAATTTTTATGGACTTTAACTCTGCAAAAGACTTATTGACATTTACCGGGAACTAGTTGGGATTACAAGAAAAAAGGCAGTAAAACTATCACGTTGGTAGTAAAATTTATTTATAGATGCCTAATATCCGTTCGCCTTTGGGATCAAATGGACTTCTGAGGTGGCACTCTGCGTCGTAGAGTTTTCCCATAATCTCAATTTGATATCGGCCGTTTTTGATATACTCGTTTGTAACGTAGTCGCCGTCCTTTCTGGTGATGTAGGCTTGGCCGATCGGTTTGTGCAGTGTGTAGCCATACTCGCCTCGTCGCAGGTGACCGACGAGTTCTCCATTTCGATAGACGGCCTCCAGTCCCCAAACCGGTACCTACGATAGATTGTGTGTTTATTAATAAAAATAAATAAGACTTGTGGGACGTTACCTGTTCATTCAATGTAAAGAATGCTAATTTCTTGTTCACTCCATTCTGTAGTTGTCTCTCGACAACTACCCGACCTTGATAGTCACCTTTCTTCCTGCAGGTGAAACCAAGATTTGCTTCAATTGGTGTATCATCTGAACGTAAATCCGAACCCCACAGATGATAACCTTTTTCACTACTCAACGAGTACAGTGCGCGGTATCCTGCATTTCGCAGTCCATCTTTGTATCCGGCTTTCATCAATGCGTTGTAAACATCGTTACAGCTTTCCTCTGGTATGTGCAATTCGTATCCTAACTCTCCAACGAAGCTGACTCTTAAAATTCTCACGCTGCACGAGTAGAATGGATTAATTTTAATACTTAGCACTGCGTTCATATTTGGTGCTAGTTTCTTTTCATCGCTTAGGTCAAAGTCTGTAATTTTTTGTAAAATTTCTCTACTCTTGGGTCCTTGGATTGACAGGACTCCCATTGCATCGGTCTGATCAGTCACGACCGCGCGTAGAGCTTTCTCCTGTATCGCTGCCCAAATATGCGATTTCGTGTGATACGCTGATGCCCCTCCCGCTACGATGTAATATCCGCGACCCTGTTGATTTCAATGATTGAGAATAAATATTAAATCAACCCCAAGCGGGTACGAGATATAAATATCAACCTTGAAGATAGGATCGTGAAGCTCTCCTTGTCCGGATTCTACAATGCTCACGGTCACATCAGCTTCCACGCCGCCACGCTTGTTCAGAGCGCAAGTGTATATGGTTCTAAAATGTAAAAATTGTGATTACAATCGATGATTGAACAACAAAGCATATGAGCATAAATTTTAAAGTCAATAGGTCCAGTTTTAAAGGTGTGTATTCTATTAGATAGTTTGAACTCGATTATATGTGATATTTTCAAAGTGTAAAGTTAGAATCTTATACAAATTAAAGTATCGAAAAACATATTTTCATGTATCTAGCGAATACAAAAATGGCGAATGTAGTCGAAGTGACGGCGCTACGACAGTTGTCTCAATCTGGCATTTTTTTTTTCTGCACCGTTTGCGATGAGAAAATTCTCTTCTGAACGAATTCACCGATTCACATGCCAATCAGTGCGTCGATTGTCCAAATATCATGCTTAACGCAAACACTATAAAAAGAAACTTGTTGGGGAAACGACTGTAACTTCGTTCATTTTCACTTTTAGCTCATATTTTTTTATAAATACGCTAAAACACTTTTTGGTGGTACCCAACAAGGAAAAAAGATAGTAATAATGAGTTAAACTAAAGCAAATATGTGAAAAAACACCCCAGAGGCAGGATTCGAACCTGCAACCCTTGGGACTCCAACCCAATGCACAAACCCTTTTTGACGTCCCAGGAATGATTATCGCATTGGTGATAGTTGGGTGGCAGTGGCGGTTGTGTGTGATCTCGGTTTAGAGGCAGTGGTACGATCACTCTCACCAATGCGATAATTATGTTGTTAGTTTGTTTGCTTATTTCGGCGTTAATCTCAAGGGTCAGTCGCCTTAACCTTCCGGAAGTCGCGCTAGTACACTGAGCGCACGCTGCTCTGAAAATCTAGCGAAATCGTCTTAGCGCACCAGCGGCTGCTCGTTCAATGGGCCATTTGCGCGACTTCCGGAGGGTTAATGAAAGTAAAAGATATGTTTTTTTTTTTTTTTTTCCATACGTTTATTTGACACGGCATTTGCAAAAGCTTTTTACGCCAGTTTCTTTTTTTACATAGCACGTTACAAAAATCCTTAAGACTAATTTTAACTATACTAGTACTTTGTTTAAAACTAACACTGAAATCACTTTATTGTTTGCTTTTTTCCTTACATTGTTGTATTTCATAATGATCTAGTATTTTCGGGTGTATTTATTTACTTTTTGACGTAGGACTTACGTCTTTCTTTACTATACTGGGTGTCATTTCAAAATTTTCAAAACGGATGCGTTACGTACACTTTGAACTCTAATAACTTTTCTCCTACTCAAGGAATTACTAATTTTGTTTCATAAATCGAAAGGAAAACGTTCAACGCTTGCTATTGATACCTTGTTTGCTATGTAAAACTTGTTTAAAAAGTTCAAAAACTACTTTTAATGCGAATCAACATTAATGCTAAAACCTATAAATATGGGTGTCACAGTTTTTCTTAAAGCCAGACGTGTGTAAGCCACAGAGCAGAACACACGTACGTGTGCTGCTCAACGAGAAGCTGCATTTTGACCACCAACCAAATCATAGCTACTGCCTTATCGCTGCCAACCAAGAACAGTCGTCGCCCTGCGTGAAATTCATTGCTCTCAGAAGTGGACAGAGTTACTAATTCGCAAGCTGCTCTTCCAGTGCCTGGTCCGTGAGATTGCACAGAATTTCAAAACCTACTCTTCCGGAGCTCAGCCGTAATGGCCCTTTAAGAAGCCAGCGAGGCCTGCCTGGTTAGTTTGTTGGAAAATACCAATCTGTGCGCTATCCATGCCAAGCGAATAATCATCATGCCGAGCGGGAAACGGCGAAATAATATTCACAACAAACGGTCCTTATTAGGACCACAAAATCGTTCTCAGAAGAATTACAATTGAAATTTCCATTTCGTGCTTTGGAAAATAACTTCCCTCTTATCGGGTTAGTTATTTTCTATAATAATATCCGAAAAATGTGCGATAAAACCAATAAACTGACCAATTGGACGGAAGCAATAAAATACCTACAACAATTTGAGTCAAAAAAGTGATATTAACGGAAAAATGCTTCGATCGTTTCTAAGTGTTTGGCAGCTGAAGTTGCCGATTTGTTTTCCAACGTCAATTATTTGCGCTGTGCTGTACGGAACAGATTTTTGCGCGATTTGTTGGGAAATAATTAAAACAATTGTGTAGTAGATTCCGTAGATTTTACCGTAAATTTTGATAGAAATGATTTTGTAAAAGCATTAATTAGCCGTGCTTTGAATGGTGGTTTTTGCAAATCTTTCTAGAACATTAGTGAATGTGGAATGATGAAAATATTTTCATTTGTCGCACAAAGGGATGGACTACCATCTGCACTAAGAAGTTTATAAAAGAGATCGCATTCCGATATACAATGCTCATTCGATGTGAGCTGCGAAAGGGGAATGTTCGTGTATGTACGCAGCAGATGCGAATTCGGGCAAGGTTCGAATCGTTAGCAAGGATTCTCGTCTGGTATCACCAAACATAGTTATCTACAAACCGTTCTTTTTAGGATGAAAACATAATGGAGAAAGAATTGAATTAGAAAGTTCCATTTAATAACTTGCATTGAGTGTGCGCCTGTCAAGTCTGCTGTACTTTAGCAGTGACACATAAACCAATGTTTATCGAATTAATCTACAAACCCGTAGGTTTTTGCAAATCTTTCTAGAACATTAGTGAATGTGGAAACCCTGCTACTAAGCGAATGCCACGCCAAAAAGAATGATGAAAATATTTTCATTTGTCGCACAAAGGGATGGACTACCATCTGCACTAAGAAGTTTATAAAAGAGATCGCATTCCGATATACAATGCTCATTCGATGTGAGCTGCGAAAGGGGAATGTTCGTGTATGTACGCATCTGGTGTATGTAATCGTCTGGTATCACCAAAAATAGTTATCTGCAAACCGTTCTTATTAGGATGAAAATATAATGGAGAAAGAATTTATTTAGAAAGCTCCTTTTAATAACTTGGATTGAGTTTGCGCCTGTCAAGTCTGCTGTACTTTATCAATGACACATATAAACCAATGTTTATCGAATTAATCTACAATGCAAATCTTTCTAGAACATTAGTGAATGTGGCAACCCTGCTACTAAGCGAATGCCACGCCAAAACGAATGATGAAAATATTTTCATTTGTCGCACAAAGGGATGGACTACCATCTGCACTAAGAAGTTTATAAAAGAGATCGCATTCCGATATACAATGCTCATTCGATGTGAGCTGCGAAAGGGGAATGTTCGTGTATGTACGCAGCAGAAGCGAATTCGGGCAAGGTTCGAATCGTTAGCAAGGATTCTCGTCTGGTATCACCAAACATAGTTATCTACAAACCGTTCTTTTTAGGATGAAAACATAATGGAGAAAGAATTGAATTAGAAAGTTCCATTTAATAAGTTTGCGCCTGTCAATTCTTGTGTACATTTACCAGTGATTCATATAAGCAAATGTTTATCAAATTAATCTACAAACCCGAAGGTTTTTGCAAGTCCTAGAAAATCAGTGAATGTGGCAATCTCATTCGACATGAAATTTCCAGTAAACATTCATTCAAAAAGTGCATTGGCTCAAATTATCCATGAATGTCATATGATATGCCCAAGTTTAGTCCTACGTCAACACCGCGGTTACGTCCCGGACATTACCCACTCCTAGTTTTTTCTGTTATTATCTAAATTTAAAAACTAAATATTCTAGGATACTTTAATTGGTGAATGATTAGCCTTGGATGAGAGTATGAGGAGATGAATTTAATTAAATTTTAACAGACGCTGTTTTTAGAAAATGATAGATAAGTTCCATGTATAGAGGATCGCGATACGCCAGGATGTCTCTAACAGGAACATGGATTGGTCTTCCTCGGACTTGTAAAGAATCTACTAATTGTGATCTGGCTTCACGATATTCAGTGCAGGACCAAACAACATGCTCAATGTCATGGTAACCTTCTCCACAAGCACAATGATTACCCTCAGCGAGCCCAATACGACGGAGATGCGCATCTAAAGTATAATGATTGGACATGAGCCTAGACATCACACGGATGAAGTCCCGACTTACATCCAATCCTTTGAACCATGCCTTCGTTGATACTTTAGGGATAATTGAGTGTAGCCATCGTCCCATATCTCCATTGTCCCAAGATGTTTGCCAACTAGCAAGTGTCCTCTGTCGAGAAGCGCTATAAAATTCATTGTAAGCGATGGGTCTTTCATATATTTCACCATCTAGTGCACCAATCTTGGCTAAATTATCAGCTTTCTCATTGCCCGCAATAGAGCAATGGGCGGGGAGCCACACTAGGGTAAATTTATAACATTTTCTTGTCAGGTTACTCAGAGATTCTCGTATCTTCCCCAAAAAGAATGGATCGTGATTATCAATCCTCTTTGAGCGTAGAGCTGCAATTGTGCTGAGACTATCAGTGAGGATAAAGTAATGGTTCGGGGGTAAAGTATTAATTATTTGCAAACTATAGTGAACTGCTGCTAGTTCCGCTATATAAACAGAGGCGGGTTCTGCAAGTTTGAGAGAAATTGAAAAATTATTGTTGAAAATACCGAAACCAGTGGCCTCACTGATTCGTGACCCATCAGTGTAAAACATTTTAAGGCAGTCTATGTGTTGATATTTACTTGTGAATATTTTAGGGATCTCCCGCGAGCGTAGATGATCCGGAATTCCACGAATCTCTGCTTGCATGGACGTGTCGAAGAATAAAGTGGATTCAGGAGTATCTAGTATATTGACGTATGTGGGAACATACCTAGTAGGCGTTATTTCTTGTGACATGTGATTGAAATACACTGTCATGAATCTGGTTTGGGGTTGAAGCTCGACAAGTCTTTCAAAATTTTCAATTACAAGTGGGTTCATAACCTCACATCGAATAAGTAAACGAGAAGAGAGATCCCAGAATCGGTCTTTTAAAGGAAGAACTCCCGCTAGTACTTCAAGACTCATCGTATGGGTCGACTGCATGCAACCTAAGGCAATTCGTAAACAACGATACTGTATCCGTTCCAGTTTAATAATGTGAGTGTTCGCAGCTGAACGGAAACAGATGCACCCATATTCCATTACTGAAAGTATTGTTGTTTGATACAATCTTATCATGTCACTTGGATGAGAACCCCACCATGATCCAGTTATTGTTCGCAGAAAATTTATCCTTTGTTGGCATTTCGTTATTAGATACCTAATGTGGCCTCCCCATGTGCCTTTAGAATCGAACCAAATTCCAAGGTATTTAAAAGTCAGGACTTGGGCTATCGTTCTACCAACCAACTGAAGCTGAAGCTGAGCTGGATCACGCTTCCTTGAGAAAACGACCAACTCTGTTTTCTCCGTAGAGAAATCGATGCCCAGCTTTAAAGCCCAAATTGATAAATTATCCAAGCTATCTTGCAATGGTTGTTGTAAATTTATAGCTTTTGGTCCTGTGGCAGAAACCACCCCATCATCTGCAAGTTGTCTTAAAGTGCATGGGCTGACAATACAATTATCAATGTCATTCACGTAAAAATTATAGAGCAGGGGGCTTAGACAAGAGCCTTGTGGGAGGCCCATGTAACTTATTCTGAATGTCGCCAAATCGCCATATGAAAAATGCATGTGCTTTTCTGACAATAAATTGTATAAATAATTATTTAATATCGGTGAAAGACCACATTGATGTAGCTTCTCCGAGAGAACATCAATGGAGACTGAGTCGAATGCTCCTTTTATGTCTAAGAACACAGACGCCATTTGTTCTTTTTTTGCGTAAGCGAGTTGGATTTCTGACGAAAGTAGCGCCAGACAATCATTCGTTCCCTTTCCCCTCCGAAAACCAAACTGGGTATCTGATAGCAAGCCGTTCGCCTCAACCCAATTGTCGAGACGTCGTAGGATAATTTTTTCCAACAATTTCCTGATGCAGGATAGCATTGCAATCGGTCGATACGAGTTATGATCGGAGGCTGGTTTTCCCGGTTTTGGAATAGCGATAACTCTCACTTGTCTCCAGTCGTGCGGGACAATGTTCTGCTCAAGAAGCTTATTGAATAAATTCAACAAGCGTCTTTTTGCTAGGTCAGGCAGATTCTTCACCAAGTTGAATTTAATTCTGTCTAGTCCCGGAGCATTATTGTTGCATGAGAGGAGTGCAATTGAGAATTCCATCATTGTCAAAGGCGAATCTATGAAATCGTTACTTGTGGGAGCATCGCGAGTGATTTTCTGCGCAGGAGCAGAATCGGGACAAATTTTCTTGGCAAAATTAAATATCCAACGATTCGAAAAATCTTCGCTTTCATTAGTCACGTTTCGATTCCTCATTCTTCTGGCTGTGTTCCAAAGAGTACTCATTGATGTTTCTCTTGACAAGCCATTAACGAAGTGTCTCCAATAACTAGATTTTTTGGCACGACGTATACTGTCAAATTTGTTTTGCAAAATGAAATAATTTTCAAAGTTCTCACGTATACCCCCTTTCTGTTTCATAATTTCTTTGTAGGCAACTTGTTTAGCTTCATATGCATCAGAGCACTCTTTGTCCCACCAAGGATTAGGGGGCCGTCTATTTATTGTCATTCCAGGATTGCATTTCGTTTGAGCTTGTTCTGCTGCTTCAATAATTAAACCCGCTAAGAATTCATATTCTTCGGTAGGGGGTAGCTCTTCTGTCGAAACAAGAGAAGTGGAAATTAATGTTTCGTATGTTTTCCAATCAATATTTCGTGTTAAGTCATAAGGAACATTGATTGAATTCGTAAGGCCTAATTCACTGTTAATTGAAACAACGATTGGCAAATGATCGCTACCGTGAGGATCAGGTACAACCTTCCACGTGCAATCTAACCGAAGTGATGTCGAGCACAGAGATAGATCTAATGCACTTGGACGTGCAGGAGGTCTGGGGATGCGTGTTGTTTCGCCAGTATTTAAAACTGTCATATTAAATTCGTCACAAACATTGTATATCAAAGAGGATCGATTATCATTGTAGAGGGAACCCCACAATACTCCGTGCGAGTTGAAGTCTCCCAGTATCAGACGCGGAGCAGCCATGGATTCCACTACCTCAAAAATTTGACGTTGTCCAATTTGAACTTTGGGAGGTATATATATAGAAGCGATAGACATGTCTTTGCCTTTAATGTTCGTTTGGACAGCTACAGCCTCGATGCCCGCAAACAAGGGGATGTTAATTCTATAGAAAGAATAGCACTTTTTAATTCCTAGAAGCACTCCTCCATACGGGGTGTCTCGGTCTAGGCGAATAATGTTGAAATCATTTAAGTTGAAATTAATGTTTGAGGTAAGCCATGTTTCACATAGAGCAAAAGCATCGCATTTTAAATTATGCAGTAAAATTTTTAAAGAATCAATTTTAGGTATGATACTTCTGCAATTCCACTGTAAAACAGTGATGGAATCTTTCATTGGAGGAGGTGAATTACCCATTGAAAGATACGATCGCTGCAAGGATGGGCCATTGAGCAATCAGCTGCTCTAAAAATGTTCTAATTGTTGGGAGGAAAGCTGAAAGTATACTCTTTAGTGGTTCAGAAATATTGAATGCTTTAAAAATCCAATCAACAATTTCAGAAAATTTCAATAATCCTACTCCTGGCTGAGGCTCAGAGGAGGTCGAAATTTTATTATTACCAGTAATGGTGTTCTGTTTGGATTGTACGTTCCCAAAACCGGGCGGAATTGATTTCGGTTTTGAATCGGAATTTTTCGGTTTTGGGCGCAGTTTATCTATTGGTGGAGAAATTTTAAGGCCCTTGCTTGGCAGCTTGGGAAAAGAAGACTGTTTTCTTTTTCTGGAATTTCCGGGTAAAACAAATGATGTACCTTCGCACGCTCCGTCAGAGTCAGACTGTTCCGAAAATAGAGATGTGTAAGTGTTTTCTAAGAAGATGGGTTTAGGGGTAGCATTTTTCAACATTTCTGCATAGGAGCGCTTAGACCTCTCCTTCAAGGATCGTTTAATTTTATCCTCACGCAATTTATAAATGGGGCATGCAGGGAGCTCATGTGAGTTTTCTCCGCACATTAAACATTTTTCTGAATTTTCATTGCATGTATCCTCTTGATGAGAACCCCCACATTTGCCACACCGTGCCTTATTGGAACAGTAAGTGGCTGTGTGGCCAAGCTGTTTGCAATTAAGGCAATTCATTACACGAGGGATAAAAAGGCGAACAGGGAGACGAATCTTATCGATAATGACATAGTTGGGCAGCGCAGACCCAGCGAAAGTCACTCGAAATGAGTCAGACAGTCGATAAACTTTTTTATCTCCTTCGTGTGATACTGAATGCAATTGCTTGCATTCAAGTATTTTTACGTCTTTAAGTATGGTGTCTTTGAAACGACCAACTCCATGCTTAATTAAGTCATCAACAGTCAAACTCGATTCTGTGATGACCCCATCAATTTCAATTTCCTTTGAAGGAATATACGCTCTATATTCACGCGTAAAAAGCTCGCAAGAAGCAATTGCATTGGCTTGTTTGAGACTACCAACGACAATGCGTATTTTATCTTTATTAACTTTGACGATCTCTTTTACATCCGAGAATCGCGAAGTCAAATCTTTAGAAATTTGAATGATATTTAGCGCCTTTGCTTTACGCCTAATAAAGACAATCCATGGTCCCGTTGACGACTCTGGGTAAATTTTAATTCTAGTCGGATTTACATTTTCAGCATAAGGCTTAGGGGGAGGGTCTGTTACTCGTTCTCCCATCTCTTCATCCATTTTACCTAGTAAGAAAAACTATCACAAAAAGGAATGAAAAATATACCTGTTATCTGCTCTCTATTAGGTGACGAAGACACCGGTAGAACACACCTCATGTGTTACGTTGTAAACTCGGTGCCCGTTGTTTGACAATGTGACACTTGCTGTCCTTCTTCGTCGCGTTGCTTCTTCAGTAGAGAAATAGTCCTACCTGCAACACTTCAAAACTCTCTCCGATTAAGCTGCTCGTCGGTATCACCACCACAAGCGCGCTCTCTCCGTTTCCACCACCTCGGTAGACAAATGTGGCTACCTGTGGCTTGCTGCGAAAATCCCACTGTCGATGCGTCACTTTTCGGTGCCACTTGTTTTCCTTATTCGTCGTACCACTTCTGCGGTAGACAAATAGAGACGCTTCCCTTTCGTCGATTAGAATTGCCCGACGACACCAATACACTATATTTTTTTCTGCGTGTACAGGCACGATCACTGTCGATTTCTGCCACCGCGGTAGGCAAATTCGTCTACCCGCGGTTTGCTGTCAAAACACCACTTGTCGAGGATGCCGTTGACCACGCCTCCGACGTATCAACTGTCGACTCACACTTAACAAACTCGTCTCTCTCTCTCTCTCTCTCTCTCTCTCTCCCACAACAACGCATACAGCGTCTCGCACTCCGTCACTCTCTCGAGAACAAAACCTTCCACCTGGAGGCACAACCGTCTCGGTCGGTTGCAAAAACTGTTATGATCAAAAGATATATGTTGACATTACATTTAACAAAGGTAAGTAGTTCGTCGTTATATTGGTTCTGTTGATAATCTCTTTTTTTAATATTTAAGCTTCTGTAGTTGTTTTGTTTCTTGCGAGGGATCAATAAGGATTACAGCTGTGTTAGTGTTTGAAGCGTAGGGCTGCGATGAATTTTCGGCCCCCAAAAGATTAGGTGGCGAATGAGCTTCTGGTGATAATCATATGTTGTTTGAAGGGACTTCTACACAGCATCGAAGATGTTGGCGTCCTTAAGGAAAAGCAGACTTCCTCTTGCGTCGAGTCGTTTGATAGGGCGTCTCTGATAGATGTGGGTATTAGGGTGGCACAAATTTTAGAATACAGTAGAACCGATCTAAAACTACTCGCTACAAAGGGCGAACACGAAATTATTGCGACACCGAAAATGTCATGCCAATTTTCTTATAATGTTTAAAATCAAACCAAAATTTTAGGGTAGTTTTAACAGAGTTAAAAATATTCAAATTCATTGAATGAAAATTGATCATATTCAGCCGCATTCATTTTCAATATTCAGTGACGCAGCTGAAAACGTTAAACGAACAAACCGCCCATTCATCCATGCAGATTTTCATTCGTCTACGATTATTACACGAAGCGGCCGTACAGCAACGAATCAAACGCATCAAAGTAGGCCCTGGCACAATGTAAGCGATGATGATTGTTGTTTCATATGCTTTACCGGCATTTGAAAACATTTTCCTATATAATTAGTGAAATTAATATATTGTACGATATTCAACTGAATGAATAACATGGATATTTTAATGAATATTTTTTCTATTCATCAGGTTCATTTTCAGCCGTCAATAAATAGCTTCGATTATTTTTAACACTGAGTTTTATACATATATTTACTTCAAAAATCAAAAGAAAAATTAATCGATGGAGCCTTGAGTGTAAAATTGAACGCATTTTCGCTTGATGCTCTCCACAAAGTCTTTACAGTGTCATCCGGTACCAGTTTCTCAGTTTTTTTCCATTTTCTTAACATGTCCTTCTTGTCTTTGACTGTCTTCTTGCTCTTCCAAAGTTCCCGCTTCATCATTGCCCAGTACTGCTCCACCGGGCGCAGCTCCGGACAGTTTGGCGGATTCATGTCCTTTGGAACAAAATGGACAGAATTGGCCTCATACCACTCCAGGACACTTTTAGAATAGTGGCATGATGCCAAATCTGGCCAAAATAGCGGAGCTTCGTCGTGCTGCTGCAAGAACGGCAAAAGGCGCTTCTCGAGGCACTCAGATTTGTAGATCTCGCCATTTACTGTGCCCTTGGTCACGAAAAGCTCACTCCTCAGTCCGCAAGAGCAGATGGCCTGCCAAATGAGATATTTGGAGGCGTACTTCGACATTTTCTTCTTCTTAAATTTGTCGTCCACATAGAACTTGCTCTTGCCGGTGAAAAACTCCAACCCCGGAATTTGCTTAAAATCGGCTTTTATATACGTTTCGTCGTCCATCACACAGCAGCCATATTTTGTCAGCATCTTCTCGTAGAGCTTCCGTGCCCGAGTTTTAGCCGTCGATTGTTGCCGCTCATCGCGGTTTGGGAAGTTCTGTACCTTGTATGTATGTAGTCCAGCTCTCTTCTTTGCATTCTGGACGTAGCTCTGCGATATGCCGATCTTTTTAGCCAAATCACGGCTTGAGACGTTGGGATTTGCTTTAATCATCCGCTTCACCTTTCCCTCCGTCTTTTTGTTCTCCGGTCCCGGTTTTCTTCCAGCTCCTTTGCCGTGGGCCAACGTCAACCGCTCCTGGAACCGCTTCAACACTCTGGAGACGGTTGAATGGTGAATGTTCAACATTTTTCCCAACTGCCGGTGCAAATTCCAGGTGTTTGGAAGGAATTTGTTCTCTCGACTCGCGTTGGTTCACCTCCATTTTCGTTGAATCGAAAAATACGACTTCGAGTTTGACAGCATGAAAGTGTGCAAAATTTGGGTGATTTTTACCCAATGGTAAAAAAGTTATGCCCTGTTCAATGTGTCGCAATAATTTCGTGTTTGCCCTTTACGACCTCATTCAACCATGCAAAATGTTGATTTGATAGGTTGCACTATTTTCTAGCACAAATGGTTTAAAGTTGGTATGTGATTTAACATGGATAAACGATCCACATTATTCAATATTTCGTAGACACGTTCCTATGTATTCTAAAAATAAATGCTATGCTAATTTCGGTAGATACGAGTACCATGTACAACTTCTCCGAAGAGTGTAATAGGCTACGACTTCTGTTTCAAAATTTATTCTTTATACAATGCTTAAGTCATCGTTGATGAAAATTGAATTTATCTGGATACTCTGGCTGATACTTCAATCAAGTTAACCGTGATATGCTAGCCATAAACCGAATTAGGCAGCTATCAACATAGGCGGTTTTATAATTCAGATGCGAGCGCCATAAATAGACAATCTAAAGGATATGAGTTCGATTCTTAATTTTTCAATATTTTATTTTTTTGCTGCTTGTAAAGTGGGAATGTTATTATGTAGAATTGTTAGTTTCAAATAAAGTAATAAAGGAGATCAAAACCGTTATTCCTAACGTTTTATTTTATTTTAGCAAATTTATGCTCTAACGTTATATTCACGATGCTACTCTAATCTTAAGGCCAGGATGATTCGTTCAAAAGTTTTGGTTAAAATCAAATCGCGCTTCATGGCCGGAGACACTCTTGATGGCGTATAGTGACAGATATTGCCCGACTTACTTAATTAACCCACCTTCAGTTGACGGGGCACTCCTATAGCGGTTCCAGTTCCAGCTCCACAGGGATGTGGTGAACATCTGTTGAGCTTCAGAATAACGGGAAGCTTGTCTGCTTTAGTCTCGTTTCAATTTTAATTTGCTTATCGTGTGTTATTGTACACCAATAAAAAAATACATAAAAATATTTCTATTACAATTCGATCCCAAGTCCTTTAGATCATATGTTTCTGATGATACCATCTGAACTATATTTCCGCTTTACACCAACTTTAAAATTTGTGACCACAATAAATACGTCAAGGTTCACTTGATTGAAGGTTCAGCTCACCGGGTAGCCAGAGACAACATTATTTTCATAACTTTCAGCGCAACGAAAGATTAATTTTGCAATAACTCATGAACCAATTGTCATAGCTATGAACTGTCTTTAGAAGAAGTTGTTCTACTTGACTGAATCTATAAAATGTAGCATACAATATATTTTTCAGGGGTACCAGGTGGCATACTTATAAATTTAATGAAAATGTTTTATTTTTTCATGGTGAACTCCATACAAACTTAGAATCATTTGTGCTAAAACATGCTCCAACCGATTCGATTCAAATTTAGCGTAGGCGTTCGTTGAACAATTACGAATTTTTCTAGCTTGGTTCTGCGGTATTCAATTTTTTTCATGCATTTTCGTGCCACCCTAGTGGGTATGTTATAGAAGCGAAGCAAATCAGCAAATTCCCAGCAGATGGTCAGAAGGTGCTCAACGGTGAGCCTGGTATTGCAGGAGCTGCATTCTGGTGGATCTACTCTGGAAACTGTATGCGGATGAGTAACTCAGGTGTGTCCGACACGCAGCCTAGAGAGCTTGGTTTGGTTTTGACGGTCCGTCCATTTGTCAATGGATTCTTCAATTTTCTGGAGATAGCTGGTAGAAGATCTCCAATGGTTAATAAAATTCTTACCTATGCTGTGGTGAAAAGCCTTGGCAATGTCTTCTTTCGGCGCATTCTTGGTAAAGAATATGGGTAAGGTTTTGCCGAGAGAGGCCAGCCAATCGGCGTCTGAGTTTGCCGGAACCCAACAGATTATGGTCAGTGAGTCATAGGCTACTTCGATGGCTGGAACAAACGGTTGTCGTGACTTCCCTGCTCAAACCACTGATAAAGAGTCTGTTAGTATCACTGTCGGAAGGTTTTCTTGCCTCCTGCGTATAGCCAGAAGGATTGCAGCTGTTTCCGCTGAGAAAACGGAGCTGATGGGTGGTAGACGGAATAAGAGGCCGGCTCCAATGCCACTAACTCCTATCTCTACACCCTACTAGGTCTTAGATCCGTCTGTATAGAGCATTGCATGGTTTGCGTATCTTTTTTCAATGACTTCAAGGAATTTCATTTGTGCAACACTTGGAGCCGCGCCCGCCCCAACTGATCTAGAGAGACTGATATCCAGGTTAGGGCCCCGCGCACTTTATGGACGATGCCACAGTCTGACTAGACCCGCTAGCGGTGGAAGAGGTGTTCGGGTATATTCCAAGTGGATTTGTTTGGTTGTGTCAATTGTCAGGCAGTCTCACTCGTAGGTTCTTTCCAGGAATCCGAGGGATCGCCTCAGGGTGAGTATTGTTGTCATCCATCTGCAGGGCAAGACTCCAGCTTCCACACATGTGCTGTTTGCGCACTGCCCCATGGTACAGTGGGGCAAGGGTGTTGATCAGACCTTCGAGATTTTTGCATGTTAGCTCAATACTACAGAAAAAGCGGCTGAGAATTAGGACTTGGATGATGTAGAGGGCAGTATTGCGGTTGTTCCTCGGGTGTCGGGAGAGGATGGTGCGATCAAGCCTTTTCCGACTGTTATAGTCCCGTTTAAATTGCCAAAAGTGCGTAATGGGTGTGAGCTTCCTGTCAACTGTTATACCAAGTATTTTCTTTAGGGTATCAGGAATCCGTTGAGTTTTATTGGTCTACCAGTTGCCACGTGATTACATGGACAACAGTGAGCAGTCATACATTTGCTGGATGAGATCCGGAAACCTACCGCAGATGCCCATTTTCCGAAGGCGTTCGCAACCGCTTGCAATTTGATTTTGTCGCGGCTCCTGGATTCACAAACGACAAGTCGTATGATATCATCAGCATAAATGAAGATGAAAATTCCCTTCGGAAGATGTGCAAATACAGACTGTATGCTAACGAGAAATTAGATCACAGACAGTACATATTCCTGAGGGAGTTGCAAAGGACTGACTTGGTGTTGAGGGAAATACTAACGTCTTTGTTTCCGGGGAGTCTGGCGTTATTTGTTTTACATATTCTAGACGGGCGGCCTGCCTACACAGTGTCCCATCGTTAGGCGAGGCAGCGGAGACGGCCTGGTAATCCGGCCTGGGGGTTGTCCAATGGCCCCTCACCGACGGCCGCCGGGGGCTCATCGGTGTGGAGAGGTACTTCTCCGGACGGGGTCAATGCGGATACTCTGTTCTCTGTCAATTCATCGTTTAGTTTTCTGGTTGTTGTTGCTGGTAGTTGCCTTTGCTGTTGTTGTTTTCTGACTTGTTTCTGATTTCGTCTATTCGAAGATGTCAATCGAAGTAGCGCCGTCCTGACTAGTTTCCCACTGCGAGGTGGAAAAGTGGTCGGTAGGGTTTAGTATTAAGGCAATTGGTGGACCGGTGCGATTTTCTCGGTTCTATTTTTGTTTGCCTTCTTTAGCGGACGGGATTTGTCCTGATTTTCTGTTTCGCGCTCCTTCTTATTTCGGGTTCGGTTTTTCCTTCGGTTTTCGAGTTCTTGTTGGATTATGCTTGTGGTGAATATCAGATTTTCTTCTAATAGTGAAGACACTTGATCCTTGTTTAATTTCTTGACCGGGAGCGTTGATGCTGCCTTTGGTCTGGTGGTATCTGTGGGAGTCTGCAGCGTTATTTGTTTTTGTAGATCCAAGAAAGCGAGTCGCAGAGCCATCCCATTGCGAAGATCTTTGTTCAAAATTTTGGCGTCGAACAGTTTCTCTTTTATTGCGTTCGTTTAACTCGCCATTTCGATCTATTTTTCCCGTTAGATACCACCAAAAAGTCGTAAATAAGGTATTGGCACTTGCATCAAAACCCAAAAAGATGAACTTATCTATCTCTATTTATCTATCTATCTATCTAGGTACATAAAAGCCAATGTTTGTATGTATGTGATTTATGGACTCCCAAGTGGCTTAACCGATTGCCGTAAAAATTTATACGTAGTAGACCTTTGTTATGGGGCATGTTTGTGTGCTATTGGTTGGCGATTATCTGCATACCTGATGGCACTTCGAAACAAATTATGTTTTATTCTTATTTCGTTGAAAGTCGCAGCAATGCGCGATGTGTATTGGCTAGTTGTTTACAAGAACCCTGCATTTTACCGTGGACAAAGGTACATAAAAAATTAAAAATAGAATAAAATAGGTTTCAACTTTTATTATCCACATCGCTTAGCTTGCTAAATTCCAATTTTTAACCGATATGAGCACTGAAGAAGACTATACATCGTAGTCTAAATACTAGTATCTGTTTTGATAGTGAAATGCAAGTGCATTTTATTGTTTTTATTATCCTTATTGTAGAATTAAATGGAAGACATGGTTTAATACGACTTGAAGGTGACACGAAACATCTGGGCCGAATAAGTTAACCGGGACCTACAACACAAACATCATACGCTCAACTCGGTGCACAGTGGAAGAAAACCGACCAAAAAGGCATTTAATTGGAAACCGCTGATATAACAATATTTACATAAAAAATTGCGTTTTTAGGAAATAAAATGCAATCAAATTTGTTCAACGCAACGTTTTCAACAAATCTGAGGCCTAATTCAGAAGCTACTTTAAAAGTACAAAGAATTATACCCTCAAAGTTGCGGAAAACTCCAACGATCAAGATGCAATCAAATTTGTTCAGCGCTCGTCCTTGTGACCGGAGATATGGGGCTTTGAAGATCCTGAACATTACCGGTTTTTATTATATCTGAGGCCTAATTCAGAAGCCGCAGTTAAAGTACAAAGAATTGTACCCTTAAAGTTGCAAAAAAACTCCGGCAATCAAGACGCAATCAAATTTGAACGCCGCACGCACTTGGGACCGGAGATATGGAGATTAGAAGATCCGGAACATTACCTAATTCTACTAATTCAGAAGCCGCAGTAAAAGTACAAAGAATTATACCCTTAAAGCTGCGGAAAACTCTAGCAATTAAGATGCAATCAAATTTTTTCACCGCACGCACTTGTGACTGGAGATATGGGACTTTGAAAATCCGGAACATTACCGGTTTTCATGAAATCTGAGGCCCAATTCAGAAGCCGCAGTAAAAGTACAAAGAATTGTACTCTTACAGTTGCGAAAATCTCCGCAAATCAAGACGCAATCAAATTTGTTCACCGCACGCACTTGTGACCGGAGATATGGAGATTTGAAAATCCGGAACATCACCGGTTTTCATCAAATCTGAGGCTTAATTCAGAAGCCGCAGTAAAAGTAAAAAGAATAAAGTTGTGGAATACTCCGGCGTTGTGGAAAACTCCAGCGTTCAAAATGTCAAATTTATTCACCGCATGCGCTTGTGATCGGAGATATGGGGCTTTGAGGATCCGGAACATTACTGGTTTTCATCAAATCAGAGGCCTCATTAAGAAGCCGCAGTAAAAGGATAAAGAATTATACCCTTACAGTTGCGGAAAACTCCAGCAATCATCAACTATTGTTATACTTTGTCAGCGGCTTTTTGGTCGGATTTCTTCCATTGTGCGGTGTGTTGCCGATCCGCATCTGAACCGTACTACGAAATTGTCTGGAGGAACACCTGTCGGTTCGAGGAAGACCACCCGGCATCTTGGTAATATTATTATTTTCTGATTCTACATTATATTATCATGATTTAATCTGTTCCACAATATTACGCCACGTCACTCGGTCAGTTGCTGCTTGTCTCCAACCTCTCAGGTGCCCGATACTCGCCAGGTTCTGCTCCACTTGGTCCAGCCACCGGGAACGCTGCGCTTCTCTCCGTCTTGTACCTGCCGGGTTGGAGGTGAAAACCAACTTGGTGGGGTTGTTGTCCGGCATCCTCAAAACATGCCCCGCCCACCGTACCCTTCCAGCTTGAGCTACTTTCCGGATACTTGGCTCACCATAGAGTTGCGCAAGTTCGTGGTTCATCCTTCTCCTCCACACGCCATCCTCCTGCACACCACCGAAGATCGTTCTCAGCACCCTTCTTTCAAAGACTTCGAGTGCTTGCAGATTCTCCTCGAGCATTGTCCACGTTTCGTGCCCGTAGAGAACCAACAGTCTAATCAGTGTGTTGTACATGGCGCATTTCGTGCGGTGGTGAAGCTTCATGGATCTCAAAGTTTTGTGGAGCCCATAGTAAGCACGACTTCCAGAGATAATACGCCTTTTGATCTACCGGCTGGTGTTATTGTCTTGGTAATATGGAGCAAATGAAATGGTAATACGTTCCTTGAGTATGTATGAGTATTTCGAAGCTAACTTCACTTCTACATGCACGAGTATGAGTATTACTGCAGGGTTCATTTTAAGACAAATACTCTACCAACGCTGAATTCACTAATACAATGTCAATTGTGGTATTGTATCAGTTGTCGTGGTGTAATCACTACGTATTGTATTTATTTTCCGAAGCGATAGCGCTTAATATGCATTTTGCCAGTTTTAATGCAGAATTTGCATTATAATTATGCGCTTTCGCATGCAAATTATATGGATTGTGTTTTTTGGGTGTACTTACTTATTAACAGGTTTATTCAAATCTGCCGTGAATATCCATTCGACAGCTTCTTTCGCTTGACTGCCAGTGAGAAACAGCTTACAAAAATAGCTCAAATTGAAGATGGTGGCATCATGGCGACAAGTCAGAGCTTCTTCGCCAATCTAAAATTGATGAGGTTAAGGCTTATGTGGTTTAGTTACGTTTATTTTTACTCTACCAGATCGTGGTGCTCCGGGAATCCGAAAGTATATTCCTTTTTCAAAGTTTCCTCATAATTGGTGTTGGTATTTCTAGGATAATCGTAGTATCCATACCAATCGTATGGTTGGACGACTACAGTATCCTCGGACATGAAATAACCTGGACGCTCCCAACCTTGCCGATCTTCCATTACAGCGCCATATTGGATCATTTGCTGTAAATAAGAGTTACACTATAATGTCTACATGCACTTAATATAAATATAAACATACCTTATGAAACGGATCTACTGTGAAGTTCCTTCCAGCAAGAGGTTCGTCATGGGGAAACACAATACTGTAGTTCTTTGCATATGCCTCGTGGCTTCTCTCGGTCGCCCAATTCAGAGCTTTTTTCTGTTTTGGACTGAATCTGCGCACGTCGTAAGCAAACATATGCAAATCAGGTCTATCGTGTACAATCCACTGGGCTAGCTGCTCAGCACAACCTGCTCCTAACATCATTCCAGCCGAATTGAATCCACAGTTGTGGAAGAGACCATTTACAATGGGATCTGGACCCATCAACGGTTTGTGATCAGGAGTGAACGATTCTGGACCACAGATAGTACTCTTAACGCCAGCATTACCGAATTCTGGACAAAGCTTAACCGCTCCTTGGATGTGGGTGTCGAAAACGGAATAATCTAGGTCGTACAGTCCAAAATGGAAGTCGCCTGGAACCTTATCCAGCAGAATTGGATTATTTTCATATCCTCCCATACAGATGGATTTACCCTGAATGCGAAAGTATAGCGAAAAGTCGTGATCGCGAATGTTTGGCAGCATTTGGTGAATTCCGTCCATTGTCTCCGAAATAACGTACGCGTGCTTCATCGGAATCAAAGGAAGATGAACACCCAGCGGTTCAATCAAATCCCTGCCCCACACGCCAGTTGCGTTTACCACAGTATTCGTTCTGATCATACCTTTACTGGTTAAAACGCCTCTTACATCCTTTGTTCCTAGAAGACTCTCCCCTGTAATAATTTTACTAGCTGGACAATCTTCGATAATTCTTCCGCCATTGGCCACCGCCCCCTTCGTTAGAGCTGTGCACATCATTGCAGGGTCTACCAATCCATCTCCGGGTGAGTACAACGCTCCGGTGAACGACGTAGGATCTAATAGAGGGAACAATTTTTGTGCCTCGGCAGCGGTTAAAATATTACTTTCGATTCCAAAGCATTTCCCTAAAGTGGCCAATCGTTTGTACTCTTGCAGACGTTCTTCCGAGTGCGAGATGAACAAGCCTCCGTTATTGATCCATCCTGAATTGTGTCCGGTCTTATCTTCCAAGGTCATTAGGAGGTTCCTCGTAGAGGTTAATAGGTTGATCTCTACATCACTCGGTCTTAAACTCCACACTAATCCGGCTGTGTGCCAAGTGGTTCCTGCTGTCAGTTTCGATTTTTCCAGTAACACAGCTTTAATGCCACGTTTTGCTAGTTGATATAAAGTATTGCATCCGGCTGAACCTCCACCTGTTCGGGAAGGAATTGATTAATTTTAACCGTGTGGTAAAATGCAGGAATAAATCTATTTGCAAATATTAAAACGATCGAAAGTAACCGGTTATCTGCGAGGTGATGTTTGCAAACAATGCCTATCACATATATACTTTAAGTAGTTAAGGTTCGTTTCGTTAGGGGCTTGACCTCGTGTGGTTGATTATTTAAATTGCTCAGTCAGTGATCTTCGTACGAAATAACCATCATTGTAGAGTTTTCAGTATGATGCGGGAGCAGAGATGCCAGATTTGCAGACAAGTCTGCAAATTCGCAGACTTTTAATTTAAGCTGCAGATTTTTTCGATGACGCAGATATTTGCAGATTTTCTAGTTTGGTTGCAGATATTTGCAGATTTTTTAGTTTTGTTGCAGATATTTGCAGATTTTTGAATATAAAGGCTTTTGGTTACACTAGCTTTCCTGACATTTTTGTTCTTCCCAGACATTTAAAATTATTGTTGCAGACATTTGAAAAAAGTACCTGGCATCTCTGTGCGGGAGACCGGAAAGGTTATCAGAAATTAATGCATTTGTTTTACCGGAAAGCTGGCACCAACATGTTTTTGGTAAACCAGTTCGAATGTCAGATTCAGGAATCATTTCTTTTTTTTTTGGCAAAATATTGCAAATAAGGATAAGTTTCTAAGAATTTATCACCAAAAGTTGAGCCTGGGGAACTATCAACTTTCTCCGAAGATAAAAAAGATGAAGTGACCCGCTTTTAATAAGCCCCATGGTGTAACCTGTATTTTAATTTTTTTTATTACTTTTTATTGTTCCGAGGCTGATACATATTCTGCTTTAGTCACTAGGCGTAGCCTCATAACCCTTATCTTATTATTTAGTATAAACTTTCCTGGGAAAACAGGGCAAAATTATAAAAATATATTTTTATTTTTACATATTTTTTATCTGTAAGAAAAGAAAAAAAATTTTTTTAGGAAAAAATGAAAAGTAAGTGTTCTTCAAATTGAAATTTTGAAGGACAAAAATAAATCATTAGTAATAATTAATTTCCTCAACAACAATAACAAATTGAAATAACGCTTACTTCTGAAATGTTTTGAGGTGTCGATTCGGTCTAAAATTGTTGAATATTTCATAATAAATCATAAGCCAAAAAGAACATAAAAACTAGTTATCTTGAACGAAGAGATATTCGGAGACGCCATCTTGAGTCAGTTGATCTGTCAAACATTTGAGCCAGCCGAACCAATCAACCTTTTTTTTGGGAGCGCTGCTGGATTTTAACAATCGAATTGAAGGGTGCTATTTCTCTCCGTATATCTCTCCCTGGAGGATAACTAATGAGAACTAACAACACTGACACTTCCCAAAACAGCGAGAAGGCTAATAATACGGGCTGTCCCCAGTAAACAAACCGTCCTAATTGAAAAATTAACTCGAAAACTCAACGTAGGCGTTAGGTATTTTATACATATGGTAAATTCGGATGAGATTCCGCACTCTCTATATGACGAATTTCGCGCTAGATCGTATTAAGAGTTGGCTGCACCCTCTCAGATTTTAATGAAGCTTTCTGTACGTGAGAACTTTGTCACAAAAGCCCCTTTGCATACTTCCTTTTTCCAAAAATGATCTAGACTGTCTTTTGGAAAGGGTCAAACCTTTTTAGCCATTTTGTTTTCAAATGGCTGTAGTCCAAAAATAACAAAAATCTTACAAAACAAGTTGTAGGAGTGATTTTTACAAAATTAGTCAAATTTTCGAATAAAAATATTGAAAAAATTCTTCATCGATTCTTACACTGAAAAAAATCGATTTAAAAAATTTAAAGTCGATTTACAAAAAACCCATCTTTGATTTGGACGAAATTTTGTTTCAAGATAGGTAATTATGTTCCCTACCTACCGTCAAAAATTAAATTTGGGCTCTACTAATGAAAAAAAGCTATTTAAAAAAAATTTCTTTGTCCAAACTGAATTTATTTTTTCAGTATATTTTTATCGAAAACTAAACCAATGAAAGTCATAATCATCTCGGAATCCAATTGCCCAACTGCTAGTTGCCTGATACATGCAAAAAGTATAAGTAACGAATTTGGGATATATTCATGACAAACTTGAATGAGGGCAAAGATGAGCCATTTAACATCATCGATATATGCGAGATTTAACTAAACCAATGAAAGTCATAATCATCTCGGAATCCAATTGCCCAACTGCTAGTTGCCTGATACATGCAAAAAGTATAAGTAACGAATTTGGGATATATTCATGACAAACTTGAATGAGGGCAAAGATGAGCCATTTAACATCATCGATATATGCGAGATTTAACTAAATACCACTTGGCCGTGTACGAAAAAGTATCTTGTCTATGTATTGTGCCTTGCAGGATAATCGCTCGATATGCGATTATATGAAAGCTCAATTGAGATAGGCGCGTGACAGCCGCCTATATAAATGTATAGGCAGCTTTTTCCTTGAAGCTTTCGAAAAGCACACAGCTGGCAGAAAAATAAAGCTCCACTGAAATCTGCTTGCGGAGCAACTGCGGCTATATTTGATGCGCCTTTCAGACGCCCGCAATGTGAGATTTTATTATAAGCGCGACAATACCTACCCGGGAAGTAGAGATTGATGGTGTAGTCTCCAACAGGGGCCTTAATTGCGAAGTATGGGGTTCGCTCCTTCAAAAACCCTCTGTTTCAATCAGTAAAAATTCTGGTTCGTAAGCAATTGCGTTCAGGAAAAAATCAAAGAGTATTTGAAAACAGCTTATTTTCCGTCAGCCTTATTTAGAACCTTTCGCCGAATCTGCTCTTCCAAACTTTGATCTTTTGGGCGAGGCTAGTCTACCTGTTCGCCTTTTTGTGCCGCGAGGCATGAACTTCCATTTTTGCAAACAGTTGGGCCTATAGCGACTAATTGTAGAAACAAGGCACGCTGTGGAAAATGCATATAAATTATGTGGGAACAAAATGAAACTTTCTTTTAAGAACGCTCCGATGATGCAAAAGAGCGCTACGCCACCGACAACGACTAATTTCTACGTTTCCTTGTACACTAAAGAGCAAGAGTCTGACGATCCCATTGTGGGAACATCTTCTAATGTGCCTATAAATTTCCGAAAGAGGAAAGTCAGTTTTTTCGCCTAAGCTTCCTCGTAAAGGCCTGAGGGTGTCCATTGAAGGGTGCTATTACAAAACCGAAGTAAGTGGTTCCTGGTCCCGGTAATTTTAGAAACTAGCAGGAATTTCCACATGGGACATTAAAAGGTCCAAGTGTCCTTATATTTCATTCCCTACATTTTCCTCCAGGTTTTACACAATGCATTTGCATTACGATTAAAGGTCAGACGAAACGAGTACCCGACGCGAACAACCGTGAACAGTCTCTTACCTCACGGTGGGCAGAGATTGCTTAGAATTATACGCGAAAGGGACTTTTGAACGTCAGATCGCCCGAATTTTTCCCAATATACGCTACCCTACAAATGCAAATGAAAAACTTGATGAAAACTAAAAAACGCGATTATTGGCACCGGTCCGTCGACGGATTAACGGACAGATCATCAGAAAAACAATGTTTCGTTTGGTGGCTAGGGCCTACGTTGTGTATTCGATTCATCCTGCGGTTGAAATACACGGACCGTTCGTCATATGATGACAACTATGCATCGCTTTTATCGAAGACTACATATTAAGAAGACTGATATCTCTTTCCTTCTCCCATACAAACGAGAAGCGACAGAGGTTACAGCGCCTCCATTGGAGAAAGGTAGGAAGCTTAATGTAAAAGTGCATATGTGTGTGTGCATCACTATGGGAAGTACCACCTTTACCCGCAAGTGGCGTTGCTGTTACTGTCTCCAGATTCTGCACAGAGTTGCCAGTCTTCTGGATATGCAGTCTTCGCTTTTATGCTAATTATTATGACAGTAGCGGTGAGTGCAATCATAAAAGAGGCTGTGCTGTCACCATTCTCCCTACAAAACTGATGGTTTTATATTTATCTATCAACGACCATGCTCACATCGTTACAGTTACAGGTTGCTCTCCGTTTGATGGAGCATGGAAAGCATTCTTTATATTTCCTGGGGAAAAATGGGAGTTTTTGAGTACTTTATCTGAAAAATCATATCAGATTACCTTAGTTTGAATTTTTTATTCAGTGCTCCTTTCCGGGTAATGAGAAGGCGGACACTTGGATGAGAATGATGATGAGAAGGGGGACATTTTGTCATTAGAAGTTTTTAAATATTTCTTCTCAGAGTAAGTTCGAAAATTGGCAAATTTTGTGGAGCGATGGAAGTATAGAAATCCCAAAGGTACCAACAAACCTTGGTCCAAGAGGATGGATGAATGGATAAAGGTCATGACTTCGTTCGGGTGATATCTCGGGTCATGCATAATCATTATAGGTAAAAGGCCCACCTCCGGCGTATTGAAGTCGTGGAGAGCGGTCTCTGTGCTTGTGGTGGCGGTTATCGCGATATTAAACAAGTTGTCTGGTCGTGCGCCAAGTATTCTAGTACCAGATCTCCGTTAAACGAATCCCTTCGGCCTCGTTTCAGTCCAGTCTGACGTGCTATACCAAATTCGTTACTGATACTTTTTGCATGTATCAGGCAACTAGCAGTCGGGAAATTGGATTCTGAGATTATTATGTTTTTCATTCGTTCAGTTTTCGATAAAAATACACTGAAAAAAAAAATCAGTTTGAACATGGAAAAGTTTTTTTCAAATAACTTTTTTTTTCTTAAATGTGCCCAACTTGAATTTTTTGACGGTAGGGAACATAATTTCCTATCTTGAAACAAAATTTCATCCAAATTAAAGATGGGATTTTTTGTAAATCGACCTTGAATTTTAAAAATAGGTTCTTTTTTCAGTGTAGAAGTCGATGAAGAATTTTTTCAATATTTGTGTTCAAAAATTTGACTAATTTTGTGAAAATCACTCCTACAACATTTTTTTGTTGGATTTGTCATTTTTAGACTATACCAATTTGAAAAAATTGGTAGAAAAAAGTTTGACCATTTCCAAAAGACAGTCTAGATCTTTTTTTTAAAAAAAAAAACAAAGTATGCAAAGTGGCTTATTGTGACAAAGTTCTCATGTACATAAAGTTTCATTAAAATCAGAGAGGGTGCTGCCAACATTTGTCCGAGTTGGCGCGAAATTCGTCACATTTAGAAAAAACGTATTCCAAAATGTGAATAAAGAAAACTATTATTAGAGAATAAATTTATCCCTAACTGGAAACCGTCAGCAGTTACATAAATTTTATTATAAATTTAGCTGGAAATCTTCGTTTTTAGCAACCGGCTCGCTTCCCTCCTAATTTTTTTTTTTTGGTTTTCGTGTTGTCGGAAGTTTGTAGTCGGTAAATCATTGGTGCTTTTTTCTCTAGAAATATAAATGAAAAACATTTTGGCCAATGAAAGTAAACCACCAAGCTTAACAATTCGTGAACCAACGACATTTTGTTTCAAGTTTATTAAGAACGTCAAGAATTCTAGTATTCTAGTGGGAAAATAAACAATATATGTAGGATTTTCTACCTGTTTAGCAAAATTGGTTTTGAATTGATTTGTGTGCTTATACCAGAACTCTGGCAGCAAACCGGTAGTGCTCGGTTTCAGCAGGAATGCACAGTTTTGTTCGCCTGCTGCAGAGTTTTGTTCGACTTTTGCACTTATTCTGTCCGGCAGATATTGCGATGGTTTTGGTACGTATGCCTTCAAAATTATTCAGGCATTTTACTCCAGTCTGATAGAAACCTAACGGAACGGCATCTGCCGGAGGATTTCATGCTTGGGGAAATGTTGATTCGATCCAGAAGATTTTCCGATATTTCCAATTTAAGTGAAAGTGGCTTGATTTGAAAGTCATCTTGAATTTCCGAAAATTGAATTTATTTTATTTTGGATTTTTTAAATTCAAAATGGAATCTATGTTTCTGTTTAGGTATGACGGAATGAAAACAGCTTCTAATTTGAACAGAGAAATAAATTTGATGATAGAAATGCTTAAATTGTTTATTTTTTACAGATACGGAAAATAATAAATGAGATTTTCAAATGTTGCTCCATTCGAGCCGCCATGACATCACCAAATCACCACAAAATTTGCTTATGAGTTCAATATATGGGAACTGTCAAGTTGTCCCCGGACTGGGTTGATATAAATAATTTTAAAAATTCAATCGAATTTAATCGGTCAAACAGGACATACGTTACAATTCACAAAAATCATTCTGCAGCGCATTGTACGTTCCTCCGACCTATACCGAAATAAAACGAAAATACTGACAAGGCGTGCGGAAAAAGGCGAATATCTTAGTCCTGCTGCAAGTTTTCATGTTTTTCTTTTTGCATATGATTTATTATGAAATATACAGTATTAGTCAGAAATGACATGCAAAAAATAGTAAAATGTTTCACAGGAAAAGCTCTAACGGCTAAAAATGATTTGCACACTTGTAAAATTTTGACTCATATCCATATTTTTCACAAATGTAAGTACTTTCACATGATGCATTCCATATACCAACCAATGATTACAATATCAGCACTTTCTGGAAGGCTTCCACCAGAGGAAAAATCACGTTTTGATAATTCACGACATATTCTGCCAAATTTCTCTTTCTGTTTCGCAATCTGTTTGTACTTGTCCAAGCTTTGTTTAGACAATCGTAACATTATAGGAGTTTCTTTTTACACCTCACTTTTAGACGTTGATATTTTAGAACCTTTCCTAAGACTTCTGTCCAGTCGCTAAGCTTACTTGCTTCCGGCTCGACCAATTCTTAGGAGTAGCGATGTTAAACTGGTTTGCCCAAATGACGAGTACCATAGTTAATACATTAATCATAATTCACGTCCATTCTGCCGGCATGCATGGGGTTGTTTATTTTTACATTTTATGTTCTTGATAAGCCCCCACAGCTCGAACCTCCCTATTCGAAATCTGTTGATAGAGCACTTCGGGGACGCCAGCTGATTGGCTATTGCTGTTTACGTAGGCACACCGCACGAACCCCATTCACCGATTGTCCTTCGTTCACAAATTACGTAGACGGCAAAAACTCCTAATCTGAATTGTTCCAAGCTAAATATTCAAGAATATCATTTTCAAGTTAGCGAACGAAGAAAATTTCAGCTAATATGTCAGTAGTCGCATCGTAAAACCATCGAACAATGATCAAAACCATCGAACAATGATCAAAAAATCTTAAACAATTCTCTTAATTGGTTATGGAATTTGATTTCGACCTCGTCTCATCAGAATCCGACACTAACTTAGTGACAGAACTAAGCTAGCGCCGAATTGACGCTAGCTCCAAAAACCGAAAACGTTATTTGTGTTTTTGAGCAAACTCCTAGTTCTGTGCGATATTCCGCAAAAAAAATTTCTGATTGGGCTGATGCAAATTAATGAAATTGACACTTGGTTTGATTTAATAAGCCGAAGCACTATACTATATATCTCCCTAGTAGGGAAAGGCAAATAAAAACCTTAAAACCACTAAGGAGGAAATTATTCAAAACCACCTTTGTGTGTTAAGTGCACAAAACCTATAACTAAATTAGTTACGGAATTTGCGTTTTGACTTCGTTTCATCAGAATACAATACTAACTTAGTGACAGGACTAAGCTACATGAGCGAATGAGTTGTCTCCACTAAGGAGAAATACAGCATAGTACAATATTATTCTCTTAAAATCAAGTAGACATTATCACAGAGAACAGACATCCATGTTCGAACAATAGAGTTTATAATAAAATGTATAAATATTTGAGCGAATACCCATTAAAACCCTAGTACCGCTGCACCAGTATATCCCAACTGGAGATATAATTATGTCGGCCAGTTTGAAAACTTATCAGCTGTCAATTTTCGGAATCAGTCAAATTCGGAATCGCACCTGTTGGTTATAATTGTAAAGCTCGAGAAGAACGTTTGTTGTCTGTGATAATATTGTTGGTATTTTGAAAACAAGTACTACCAATGGCCAATGTTCCTAAGGTTGAAGACACGATTTTCGATAGGGTAATCAATGTCATACATACATACATACTGCAATTCCGATAAACATAATATGATCGTTGAATGTTGAACATATTTCCTGTATTGTTCGACAAATGGTATCAGAATGACCGCTGTTTATTATTTAACGTAAATTTAACTAAAACTTGCATTTTACTTGGGAGGCACGAAATTCCCTAGTATGATGTTGCATTTTCAAATTTAAATTGATGTTAACTTGTCGGTAGATGGGTGTTATACGGTTAATTGCTATTCGATTTGCGGGGTTATCCTGGTTCTGAACTCTTGTTCGCGAATCAAGCAAAACTATTTTCAGTCCTTGCGATAAGAAACATAGTCAATGTAATATTACAGTATGAAGTAAATGGTTTCATTTGCTTGTAATATATATACCATGATATTTAGCTTTTTTTATTTTTGAAACTACGGAGAACGGTTTACAAAAATATTGTTATATTAATAACAACGATTTATCTAAACAAAACGGTTTTCATAAAAAAGGACGGCAGACAGGACCGTCGAGAGCCGTGCCGGGCCCCAGGACTTACATAACTACCAGACCCTGCTTGATAAATACTTGGTTGAATCTTGATTAGAGAAATTTTGTTTATTTAACTGGGCTAGTAAATAGTGTTTCGATAAAGTCCGTTAACGGGTTCAAATATGCTTATGAGCCAAATTGTCACATCCGCAGATCGCTTGCCAAATATGCAATTATTTAGCAAATAACCACTGCATTCACCTTGTAGAACAGCTTTGTGGGTTGTACTTCACGGGTTTTTTTTGCCATTTTTAACTACAAGGAGAAATTTCTTCAAACAATTGAGTGGGTTAAGTTTTAAAATGTCTGAAATCATGAATTAATTTTTTGAGATCTTTAGCATTCAAAACAGCCTCGTTATTTTCTCGTAAAGTGTTTAATGAAATTCAGTAGATTATTTATTGATCCATTTTTGCCTCATGATCTGGTTCCTTCCTTTCGCTATACACCATTCGTGCATGTGAAATATTTCATAAAACCTGTTTTAATCCATCTAGCGGTGTAATTGTGTCTTTCTCAATCACGAATACTAGAACTTCAACGTTGTTTGTTTTCATTGTAAACTTTCAAATGCATATATTACCTTTTTATTATACGTCACATGACAACTATATATAAGAAAACAAATCAATATTCGAGTTCTAAAATCTTGTAAAAGACAAAGGTCCAAATCGAAAACTTGGAACCATCACAACCAATATTCGGCGGTCTGAGATTTAGTTTAGTCGTCTTGACCAGATAATGGGAGAAGAAGGGTTATGTTCGCAAAATGTGCCCAAATGGTCTAAAGACCACAAATTATTTGTGAAAATTTTTCGATGCAACCACGATATTATTAAATTGAAAAAAGGTGCGAAATCGGCAGTCCCAAAAAGTCGATTTTCATAAAAAAAAAAACTTTTTCCGAGATAACATAAAATCGTTTCACGCTTTTTAAAGATATTTGGCATCAAAAATACGAATTCGATTTCTTAAATTTCATAGGGTCCCCCATTTGAAAAAAAAGTTTTGAGTTCCGGCTTATATGGGAATTTCATATGTGACCGGCGGTTTAGTATATATTTCCAGAACCATATAAGCGATCCGTAATTTTAATTTAATTCCGAAATTTTATAGACATCTGTAGGGATAATATAGCTATCATGTGGGACTAAGTTTGTGAAAATCGGCCCAACCATTTCCGAAAAACGGATGCGAGTGTATTAATTTTGAAGGATTGCCGCTTTTACCGGGAGCTTCCGGAACCGTCTATGGTGCTCAATGCAGTCAACGAAAATTCGGTTGGCCGTCAGTGACATAGAACTGCAAATATAAGTTATTTGAGAGACATTTTAGCGAATTTTTTACCTTTTTTGCTTTTTTTTTCATAAAACGTTTATTTGACACGGCATTTGCAAAAGCTTTTTTACGCCGGGGTTTTTTTACATAACATGTTACAAAGTTTCTTAAGACTATCACGTTATAAAAAAAATCCACTTTCTAATGCTAACACTTAGGATAATCATCATTTTGAAGGTTTTTAATTATACTCTATTTTCCTGAATTTCATTGTAAACCTATTGATAGTTTTTCTGTAATCTTTGTTTATTTTTTTTTTCTTATTTATATCGTTTTATCTAACTTAACTAACTGCGAAGAAATCTAAATTGTTCGTGGGTAGCAAGGGAAAAAAACTAGGAACGTTGTGGGGATAATTATATTTGAATATTTATTATTATATATAGTTTTCAGGAAATGATAAATATGGCCCATGTATGTAAGATCTCGTAAAGCGAGGATATCACGAACAGGTACATAGGGTGGTTTTCTTCTGGCTCGTAAGGAGTCTATTAATTGGGATCTGGCTTCACGATATTCAGTGCAAGACCAAACAACATGTTCAATGTCTTCGTAACCCTCTCCGCAAGCACATTGATTATCTTCTGCGATCCCAATACGGCGGAGATGCGCATTCAACGTATAATGGTTGGACATGAGTCTAGACATCACACGAATGAAGTTTCGACTTACATCCAACCCTTTGAACCATGCCTTCGTTGATACTTTAGGGATAATTGAGTGCAACCACCGTCCCAGATCTCCATTGTGCCATGATGTTTGCCAACTAGTAAGCGTCCTCTGACGAGAAGCGCTATAAAATTCATTGAAGGCAATAGGTCTTTCATAGATGTCCCAGATCTCCATTGTCCCATGATGTTTGCCAACTAGTAAGCGTCCTCTGACGAGAAGCGCTATAAAATTCATTGAAGGCAATAGGTCTTTAATAGATGTCACCGTCCAGTGCCCCTATTTTGGCTAAATTATCCGCTCTCTCGTTACCCGGTATGGAGCAATGAGCGGGAATCCACACTAAGGTAATTTGATAAGATTTATTTGTTAATTTAGTTAAGTATTGTCGTATCTTCTTCAAAAAGAACGGAGCGTGATTATCAAGCTTTAATGAGCGTAGTGCCTTAATTGTGCTGAGGCTATCTGTGAGGATGAAATAATGGCTCGGAAGTAAAGTATCAATGATTTCAAGACCATAGTGAACTGCTGCAAGTTCGGCTGTATAAACGGAGGCAGGTTCTGCAAGCTTGAAAGAGATCGAGGTGTTATTGTTGAAAATACCGAAGCCAGAGGCCTCATTGATTCGTGACTCATCAGTGTAGAACATTTTATGGCAGTCAATGTGTTGGTATTTACTTATGAATATTTTAGGGATCTCCAGAGAGCGCTGTTGATCCGGGATTCCACGAATTTCCTCTTGCATGGACGTGTCGAAAAATAAAGTGGAATCGGGAGTATCTAGTATATTAACACATGTCAGAACATAACTAGAAGGCGTTATTTCTTGTGACATGTGATTGAAGTACACTGTCATGAATCTGGTTTGGGATTGAAGCTCGACAAGTCTTTCGAAATTTTCAATTACCAGTGGATTGATAGCCTCACATCGTATAAGTAAACGAGAGGAGAGATCCCAGAATCGATCTTTTAAGGGAAGAACTCCCGCTAGTACTTCAAGACTCATCGTATGTGTCGATTGCATGGAACCTAAGGCGATTCGTATACAACGATACTGTATTCGTTCCAATTTAATAATGTGAGTGTTTGCAGCTGAACGGAAACAGAAGCACCCATATTCCATTACTGAAAGTATCGTTGTTTGATACAATCTTATCACGTCACTTGGATGAGCACCCCACCAAGATCCGGTTATTGTTCGGAGAAAATTTATCCTTTGTTGGCACTTCTTTATCAGATACCTAATGTGGCCTCCCCATGTACCTTTAGAATCGAACCAAATTCCGAGATATTTAAAGGTCATGACTTGGGCTATCGTTCTACCAACCAACTAAAGCTGAAGCTGAGCTGGATCACGCTTCCTTGAAAAAAAAAACCATCTCTGTTTTCTCCGTAGAGAAATCGATGCCTAACTTCAAAGCCCAACTTGATAAATTATCCAAACTATCTTGCAGTGGTTGTTGTAAATTTATGGCTTTTGGTCCTGTAACAGAAACCACGCCATCATCTGCAAGTTGCCTTAGAGTGCATGGGCTGACAATACAATTATCAATGTCATTCACGTAAAAATTGTAGAGAAGGGGGCTTAAACAAGAACCTTGTGGGACGCCCATGTAACTTATTCTACTACCTTTTTTGCTTTCATCGGAGTATCGGATTGAATCGCTGTCGGAGCTTTGTGGCCGCACGCCACAACCTATAACTCCGGAACCGAAAATCGGATCGAGATTAAATTTAAAAGCCATTTACGGGGATAATACACCTTTCATTTAAGACTAAGTTTGGTCGAATCGGTCGGGCCATCTCTGAGAAACCGATGTGAATGTTATTCTGAATTTGGATACTTCCGACAAAACCGATGATGATGGCCAATGTGGCCAAAGAAACTTTGAATGGCTGTTAGTAACCTAGTACTACAAATCCAAGAAGATGTGGCCACATTTTGGAAAAATTTTCACCTTTATACATTCATTCCAAAATTTGGTGAAAATCAACGTTTTCTACGTGATCGTACTCATCACTCTGTAATTTCGGAACCGGAAGTCGGATCCATTAGATTCAATAGTAGCCTATGGGAACATTGTACCTTTCATTTGAGACTATGTTTGTGAAAATCGGTTCAGCCATCTCTGAGAAAAGTGAGTGAAATTGTGGTCACATGCACACACACAGACGCACATACACAAACAGACATTTGCTGTACTCGACGAACTAAATTGAATGGTAAATGTCACTCGGCCCTTCGGGCCTCCGTTAAAAAGTCGGTTTTCGGAGCAATAGACATTTCTTGTCAATAAATTTTATTTGCTGAGTCCTTTTTTATACCTGAGTCGAAATTTCATATTGCAGCGATGTTTAAGTGCCTCTAACTATTGAAAAAATAAAAAATTTACAAACTGATTATGATCTATCTTGCCTCATTTTCCCATATGTTTACACCTTTTGGGGGAATTTCAAGTGGGGAATGAAAAAAAGATTCCAGGTCTCCAAATTTATCAGCAAATCTGCAGATTTTTCATTTCAGCTGCAGATTTTTTTGCAGGCTGTAGAAGCGTTGCAGAAAAAAGAATTTGTCAGCAAATTTTAACATTTAAACCCTTTGCGACACAGTGGGAAGTATGCGTCCCACCTATTTCTCCTAAGTTTTTATTGGATTTCTAGTTAGCGTTGACATCTAAATACGAATTCTTGCTTTTAATCAACTCTAAAGAGATGTAAGGAGTACAACTAGCACAAAAAATTATGTGAATTTGTTAAGTGAGGGGGTAAAGGTTTCAGTGTGAAGAAAAACACTTTTTTGTGAATTTTTGTAGAACTTTGCGTGAAGCGAATTGATCAAAACTTTTGTACAATATAGTATATCATTTCAATAATATGCTACAATTTTTCTATGCAAAAATATTGACAAACGACTCGATCACGAAGCTTTTTGTAGAACGTCTATGGAAAAACATGATTTGCGGTGTTACCTGCCATTCCAAAACTACTTAACCGATTTCTTTCAAACTTTGCATACACATTCTATGTTAAAAATACCTTACCCCTACGTTGAGTTTTTGAGATAAATTTTCAATTAAGGGGTTTTTTGTGTGGCTTTGAGGTCGCTGATTACGATTCAGATAACGGAATTTGAAAATTCAAAATGGCGGCTACACAATGGCAGCCATTTTTTACGAAATTTTCGAATTTTGTTACAATGAACATAAAATTCGATTTACGAGAGTTTTTGGGGGTCGCTGATTACGATTCTGATGTCAGAATTCGAAAATTCAAAATGGCGCCTACGAAATGGCAACCATTTTCTACGAAATTGGCAAATTTTATTACAGTGAGTATAAAACTCGATTCATGGGAGTTTTTTGGGTCACACTGTCGCCATACTGGATCCGCTATTTTGAACAATATATATATATATATATATATATATATATATATATATATATATATATATATATATATATATATATATATATATATATATATATATATATATATATATATATATATATATATATATATATATATATATATATATATATATATATATATATATATATATATATATATATATATATATATATATATATATATATATATATATATATATATATATATATATATATATATATATATATATATATATATATATATATATATATAACTTAAATTTAGCCAAGCACCGTCACTATATCGTCGCTGTTGTGTTATCTTATGATAAACGCCATTTTGGGGTAAACTGAGTTAAATATACCACATTAGGGGAGACTGAGGAGACTTGATCCCCTTTTTTATTTTTCAGTCCAACTCCGTGGAATGATAAAAAACTATGTATTTTTTGTAGTTTTATATTGTTTCTAGGGATGACTAATAATCATAAAAAAATTACATGGAAATATTATACTGGACATGAGCTATGAGCATTTCTGGAAAAGTACAAAAAAATGGAAAATTCTTAGGTTAGTGGAGACTCGATCCCTAATTTGGGGACATTTGATTCCTTTATGAAAACGTGTATAAAAGAGCATGTAGGGTAATAAGCCTATTTTTGCCCTGTTTCTACTATCATCCGACCCATGAAGCCTTTGGTTAAAGCAGCGTCTGCCATCTTTGCTCAACGCATTGACTCAAATGGTATTGCGATAATGGGGGTACTCGATTAGAGATTTTGCTGCGCTCAAACAGAAGATTTTCACCATTCTCAAGACAATTTTGTTATTATATTGGCTCTTAATAAGAGGCGAATGACCTCAACGTTAAAAACTCTATAATCGAAATAAAAAAATGGACCTTAATAACAAATCAAAGAAGCTGAAATAATATAATTATTATTGTAATAATGTGGTACCCTTCTTAATAGGGCAAAAACGGGTACATTACTCCATTCATTTTTATAAATGGATTGTAGTATTGATTAAATTGTTATGATTAGATATTGTTATTTTTGTTACTACAGATTACGCATCTATCACCTGATTTTTTACGAATTCCCCAAATCTCCGTGCAATTATTTGAAAGCTGTCTTTATTTTATGGTTGAGGAACGTCAAATGTGGGATGAATGGTTGCTACGTATACTGTAGTAAACAATTACAGTTATGTTTCTTTACGACGAAGCGTTCATTTTTGACATTTTTTTTGACAACAATGACTTCAATTGTTCTGGTGTGAATTTGGTTATTTTCAGTGGTGTGTATGAAGTATGGCGAAGGGGATCAAATCTTCACGAATTTGAAGGGATCAAGTGAACCCATAGCATCTACTTCAGCAAACTTTAGTAAAAATATAGTTGAACAAAATAATCAGCTCAATCATAACGTATTCATATAATTGACATTCTCCTGTAATTCTGTATGCAAAAGTAGAGTATGTAGTGGGTGATTTTATCAATTTTATAAAAGTTTGAAAATTTAGAAAATAAATCTTCTTCAGTTCCTCTGAGATTTTTTTTAAATCGGTAAAAATTCGGTTACACAAAAGTCCAATTTCTTTTTTCTGTGTTAATGAAATTTATGTTTAGATAAAACTACGCAACTTTATAGTATATTCGATTAATGTATTCTGATCCGCCTTTGAGTTACAATGATGGGATCAAGTCTCCCCGGGGATCAAGTCTCCTCAGTCTCCCCTATACTTGACTAAAAAATCTCTACAAAGTGACGTTTTCAGAATTTCGACATTTTGCTTGGCTTCTGAGATATAGCGAGAAATGTGCTGATTTTTTTAAATTTTTTTTTGTTTCAAGTGACTGTGTCTGGGGATTGGTTCAAGTTATCTTGATGTATAAGATGGTTTTATGTGTTCTAGATTCCCTGACTCATTTCATTCAAAAGGCATTTTACCGATTGTTTAAAGACCAAATGAAGCCAAAGATATAAATAAAAGTTAGTAATTGATAATTTTTTCATGGAAAATTTTCCATGCACTATTATGACACGCCATATAAATTTTGTCATCAATACCTACGACACGTGTCAACCGATCTTCGTAATATTTGAGCTTCAGCTTGTGCGACCACCACCCCTGGCTACTACTCCGTTATCGATCCGGACTAGCTGAAGTTGCATAGGGAATCAGTAGATAATTATGCTTGGGAGTAGCGAAACATCTTACAATGTGCAACTCCTGGTAATCCTAAAGTGTTTTTGATCAATACCGGCGCCGGCCGGAATGGTTAGTCCGATACTTGCTTTTGCTAGAGGCCGTATATACTACTGCGCACTCCACAAGTATCACGGGAGGAGGATATTTTTGTTAGTAAGAGTATAGAAGTTGGATCTACTTCTTCTTTACCGACGCCATTGAGGCGATCCCACTACCTGGACTAGATATTGATCCACCAATTTCATGGATCGGGGACCAACGGCTTTACTTCCCTTCCGATGGAAGACGTGACAACAGATTTTTTCACCTCAGAAAAATCTCAACGACTTCGGCTGGAATTGAACCCAGGCCAACTGGAATGAGTGGCGGTCACGCTTACCACTCAACCACCGGCGCCGTTCAACCGATCTTCGTAATATTTGAGAGATTAATACAGAATAGATGGAAGCATCAATTGTCTTCTTTGAATTCTTTATAAAGTTTGAAGATAGTCAATCTAAAACTTTAAAAATCGTTTTTCTCGAAATGTGCTAAATGGCGCTTGTCATAAGATAGCACAACAGCGACGATATTAGATCCACCATTTTGAATTTTATATTTCCGTCGTCAGAATCAGAATCAGCAACCCCGAAAACGTCCTTGTAAGACGTTTTAGGCCAATTTAAAAAATACAAGCACAGTCGCTATATTGGATTCGCCAGAATTAGAATCAGCGACCCCGAAAACCTATATAAAGCTAAAAATAACAGTATTAATAATGAAAAAAAAAATCGCGTCGCAAAGGGTTAATATGTAGGGGAGCCCGGGGCTAGTTGGCGGTTGGGGTAAGTTGGCGGAATCCCTTTTTCTTCGTTTCTATTAGACATACAGCACTGCCTCTCGTAGTGCACCTCAAGTTATGTGAAACCCATTATCCAATGTGTTTTTGTTGCAAAACATTTTATTTTGTAGAAGTTGTGGGCGATATTGTGTTTTTGAGCATACCAAGCAAATTTTCTAAATTTTGAACACTTTGTGTTATTTAGGGTGATTTTCAATCTATTTCTCGAATGATTATATTTTTTGATAGTGTGTGGAAACAGCTTTCAGTATCCGTATAGATTAGAGTGACAGGAAAAAAATGACCCCTATCGGCCCACCCCTGAGTCGATTTCTTGTCCCACCAGGAGTACTTGTTCCAAATTTGAAGCAAATCGGACAAGTCTAGCTACCGGACCAACGTGCCTGAAGTTTGTATGAGATTTTTCGACAATTTAAATGGAGAAAAGCCACTAGCTCACATTTTCGTCGCTAGGTGGCACTGTTCGCATCGTATTATCACTGTAAGTGAAAATAAGAAAGATAATTTAATTGTAGACAACTTTGTCGAAGACTGCTAGTGAATCCGGCTTTGTTAAAAGAAGTTATTAAACTTTTAGCGAAGTGATGTCTGAGTCAGTTTACCATAGGGCCTATCAGTGCATGGTTGTGCATCAGTACTCTATTCGCACGAACTAATCATTTTTGTGACATAACCGTTAGATTTAGCTAGCTAGTATGTTCAGAAGAATTGTAGTAAATAGTAGGAGTCATGTTTTGGTTGGAAAATTTTAGTTCTACTTTGTACCGCATAGAGGGCGCCAACACTAACTTTTTAACGGAAAGAGATAGAAATTAGGTGTCTTCCATAAAGTTGTAGAACAGGCTTTTTGCAATAATTCTCCCGAACATCTCGATATTCTATCTCTCTTCTATGACAAGTTAGTGTTGGCGCCCTCTATACGGTCACAGTTGGAACTAAAATTTTCTAACCAAAACATAACTCGTATTATGTGGTATAATTCTTCTGAACATACTATTGAGCTAAACCAAACGGTTATTTCACAAAACTGTATAGTTCGTGGGAATCGAGTACTGATACACAACCTTGCATGGCTAGGCCCCATGGAAAACTGACTCAGGCATCACTTCGTTAAAATTTTAATAACTTCTTTTAACAAAGCCGGATTGACTAGCAGTCTTCGACAAAGTTGTAGACAATTAAATTATCTTTCTTATTTTCACTTACAGTGATAATACGATGTATACAGTGTCACCTAGCGGCAAAAATGCGAGTTAGTGGGTTTTCTCCATATCAATTGTCGAAAAATCTCATACAAACTTCAGGCACGTTGGTCCGGTAGCTAGACTTGCTTCAAATTTGGTGCAAGAACTCCTGGTGGGACTAGGAATCGAATCAGGGGTGGGCCGATTGAGTTTTCAAAAATTCATTATTTTTCTTAGCAGTCTAGTATAGATATTACATCTATCAATGAATTAAAGTTATTTTTTATATGTTTTTTTTATAAAATATGCGGTTGGGGTAGTTGGCGGTACTATTTACAGTGCAAAAATAGTCAACAAATATTTTTATTTTTGGAATTCACTTCAAAGTAAGAAAATCTTTTTCTTGTGTATCTCGTCAATGCAGGGGATATTTATTTTGGCCAATCGCCTGAAGAATTTCGAAAATATGCTTTTGAATATATAATACGTATCAAAGTCAAAATGCCGAGGTATTGCGACTGAAATATATTGGCAATTGTCGGTAATATACAGTTTTATTGAAAATACATTCACCACGTTTCATACGGACCCTTGATGTAATTGAATCTCCATTTGATTGCTTATTTTATGGCGTATCCATACATACCACCAACTTACCCCGTGGCCGGGGTATGTTGGCGGGTTTTCCGCGTAACACATTTTGGTCAAAGACAATGCAACAAACACTTTGAAAAAATTCTGGGAGGATGCCAACAGTCTGTCCTTTCATGCCATATGTTCTATTTTGCAAAATCTACCTACATCAAAGCGGTAAAAAAATGGAAACTAAAAACACCGCCAACTAGCCCCGGTTTCCCCTATAAAAACAAAGACAATGCAACAAACACTTTGAAAAAATTCTGGGAGGATGCCAACAGTCTGTCCTTTCATGCCATATGTTCTATTTTGCGAAATCTACCTACATCAAAGCGGTATAAAAATGGTAACTAAAAACACCGCCAACTAGCCCCGGTCTCCCCTACCTCGCACCACTCAATTCGTTATGTTCTGTAGCCCAGGCTCCCGAACACACTTACTTTATATACACGTACAATGCACTGATGCTACCTTTGAGGCCTTCCTGCTTTATTACCGTTATTGCATATTGCTGTATTCAGAACAAACCCTGTGATTTGAAATGTTTACATGAAAAGGTAATTTGGTTTTATAAAGTTTGTCGATGAAAAGTCAAAATCAATACGAGACGAATCGATGGAACAAATATGCTTGGAACGGTAGTAGGTCTTGGTTTTTAGGATTCGACAGAACGTAACATCTGCTTACTTACATTAAAACTAATTGGAACATTCTTATAGTTTTATTGCATTTTATTCACTATTTTTTCTGAAAACTTTCTAACATTTTTTTTAACATTTGTATACTATTTCATAGCTAAGCATTCACTTTTGTTTCTTCGCTTTCACCAGAGTCTGAATTTCCATCAGATTCCTGTAATAAACACAAAAATAACATCAGAAAAATTTTTTGCAAAGGATAAATTTCAGAACATAACTACCTGACCCTGTCCTCCCGATCGTACTGTATCTACGACTGGTATTTGTGGAAAAGCGAATGCAGCACCGATCAAGATCATGAATAAGGTTAATAAGATGGTCTACGCATAAAGATAGAATTTTGTGAAGACTAATAATGCAAAAGCGATAAATAACCTACCAGCTTCATCTTCGGAACTTCTTTAGTTGGAAACTAAACCGGTCACTGCAACGAACAAAGTGTTACTGGAAATAATCCGTTTTATTTCCAGTACAAACCCAAAGTAGTGATAAGCGTTGCCGTCATTACATGTATTACATGTGATTTAATAATAACTATTCAGCTTGGTAAACAAGAAACTCGCAGCGAATAAAATGCTAACAGAGATCAAAAATAAACCTGATTTTGAACTTTGATCAAGTTTCATTTTTCGATTTTATGAGCGACATGCTCTTTGGGTGAATCTCCATACATGATCATTGTTTCTGAACAACGTTAATTCTTGTTCCTTTTTGTAAATCACTATGCTAATTTTGATGTCGATCGATTATGATCAGGCAATCCACATTGAATTTAAAATTTGTATGGAAATTAGCACGGGAAAAACAGGTGTGTGGTCCACTAGGAGCTTAATAAGAGTATATTATCTTTCTCCTAGGATACATTCAATTAGCGTGGCGATAAATAACTGTAAAATTCATTCATAGAGATAGCCGCGTCACTTATGAGGGGGCAATGAACTTTATACTGATCAGTTTAACCTCATTTCTCCGACAACTGTGCTCATCGTTAAGACTAGAAGATATAAGGAAACTGAGTGTCGGCGGTTGTCCCCAAGGTGGTGTGCTGTCACCATTGCTATGGAACCATGTCGCCGATGGCTTGTTGAGGAAACTTAATGAGCTTAGGTTTCCGCAATATGGTTTCGCCGATGATTATTATATAATGATATTTGCATTAACACACTTTTTGAATTGATGCAACAAGTCGTATGTGTTGTTGAACAATGGTGTCTTCATGTCCAAATAAAACATCAATGGTGCTTTTCACGAAGGATTACAACCGGAGCTCGCCCGTTGCAGTTCTTTGACTCTGAAATTATTGTCGCAGATCAAGTTAAGTACGTTGGGGCAATTATTAACTCAAAACTTAATTGGACAGCTCACATCGACTTCAGAATAAAGAAGTTTTGTAAAAGGACTTTCGGCAAATCTTGGGGGCTCAAACCCAAGTACACACGTATGCCTTGTTTGGTGGCAGAATGACAATCAAAGTTAAACCATCTTCAGAGGATGGTCTTGATGGCGATGACTGGTGCATTCTCGACAACACCTACTACTACTGACTGAAAAAGAAGCATTTTCTTGTACATACCGCCTAAAGGTTACTGGGTTTTGGAACAGTAACCCAATATACCGTGCAACTAGCCACACAAGACTGTGGCCCCAAATGTTTAATGGGGATGAGTATATATTTTCTCCTAGCGACCTTACACTCACCTGTAGTTTTCCTTTTAAAACTTTCAATGTGAGAATTCCTCCTCGCGAGGAATGGTTGTCTGGTTGAATGGATCGACAACTTGAAGAATACGTATTCTACGTTTGTTGTACTGATGGTTCTTTGTTGGAGGGCCACGCCGGTGCTGGTACATATTGTCGTAAAATGAGATTAAACCAATCTCATTCGCTTGGTAGCTACTGTACCATATTTCATGCAGAAATCTTCGCGATTCTGTGTGGCGTACAATTGGCACTTCAACAGAGAATTTGCAATACAAGTATCTATTTTTGCTCTGACAGTCAGGCTGCCCTGAGAGCACTTAGTTCGGCAGATTCGAGATCGAAATTAGTAATCGCATGTCGAACTCAAATCGAAGAATTGTTACGTTTGGTTTTGTAACGTTTTACTTGTGGTGGTGGGGCCACACTGTACTCACCAGCTAGGGTCGTTTCACGGTTGTCTCCTAGAGAAATTCACAACGGGAGGACTTTCTTCCCACACTATGGTCACTGAGCGAATCGTAATAATATCAAGCAGAAACAAGTACCAAATGAGAAACACTATAAACAAAAAAAGGGCGACACAGCTTGAATATTCAGACCATACACTTTCTATTTAATACTACTATTTTTTATTTCGCGACTTGAGCCAGAAGGGCTATTAAAAAACACAACCAAAATTTATTACTTGCGTTTTATTCGACGAAAACTTTCTTTTGTCGACACCGTTGCGATCGTGATGACGTTGGTCGACTTGCAGCTGGATCGATGCGACGCGGGCTTCGACGATGGTGCAGGAACGTACGGACGATGGCGACTGCGGACTCCTGAAGAAGCAGCAACTCGGCCTATTCGTAGCGGAGGACTGCGTTTCACTTTTGGGCCTGGAGAGTGGTACAATGCGTGCTATATCTTCTACACGAGTGTCTAACACTAAGTCGAGTGGGCAGGCATTGCATTTATCGCTCATATGAGTAAATGCGCCCGGATGGTTTGCTACTGCGACAATAAAAACTCACATTTTCACACGAAAAGTTATTGGCACTCACACAACTTCTCCGGATAAATAAAACAGCCGGCGAATGAGAGAATGAGTTTATCACGGTATCCTTTTTTCGCTCGCTGCTTTCCTGTCGTTATTCCAAAACCAGAAAAAACAAGTCTATATTTCTTTGCCGCTTTTCTTTGTAATTAAGTGAATTTTTATGATTGATTTCCACGAAATTAAAATTTTATCACCTTCTCCGGTGAGAAGGAAAAAGTCAAATAAATTTTATCCGGAAAATCATTCTCACGCTATTTGTGGAGACGGAGAATTTTGCGACTCATCTTATCTCGGAAAAGTTGGACATCGGATAAGCTTCTTCTCGCGTGAGTGAGAGAGAATTACAAAGCCTGCGAGTGGGATTTACAACGTTTTCAGTCTAGTAGAGCCTACCCTCCCGTACTTGGGCACTGGCATCTACAATGGCGTAAATGACTTGCCAATTAGGGTTGGGAAAACCGGATGATTTTAAAAAACCGGTATTTTCGGTATTGGAAATGAAAAAACCGGTAAAACCGGCATTAATAAAAATTACAAACTGTGTTCGCTAAACATACAAAGCCAATTGGGCATTTGATCATTTAACAGATAACATGATTTGCTCTCAAAGTACTCCAATATCGAAAAAGCTTTATGAATGTTGATTTAATTACTCTTATGGTATTGTAAATCTTTTCTAAAGTCCACATTAAGGGGCGGAAATAGCGTAGTTGGTAAATCGATTGCCTTATACGCAGTTCACCTGGGTTCGATTCTCAATCCCGCAAATAGGGTTAGATTTTTTTCTAACTCGAAAAAAGAACCGTATGACCCAAAGATTAAAACCTCTATAATCAAAAATGGGATGTGATTCAACATCTGGTTTCTGTAGCGTAGTATGCAAAGTGTCGTCGCTTATTAGTTCAAAGAGCACATTGGTTAGCTAGATGCAGTCGGCGTTCCGAGATTTGAAAAACAAATACATGGAAAACCAGACCTGAAGTTATTGTTTTCTGGTTATCCAAATGCTCGAACATGAAGGTGATGTTCACAAGAAATGGGAACGGGTTTCAGCCTGTCGAAAACGAAAACGCTATAAGACAGGTTGATCAAGGTCAAATTTGTCACTGGAATCCGAAAATGTCATTCGAACAATCATACTCAATTTACGAAACCGCTTGAGCATAAATTCTACCTTGTCTTGAAAACCAGTGCTTTGTAACAATCTTCTTTTAATTTCATTTCAACGTACCCTGATGCAGTATTGCTGATGAAAACCGTAAAATCTACGAGTTCTATGATAGGTCTTTACGTTATAGATTTGGCAGTGAATAAATTGAAAACAAAATGGAGTATATGGGAATATGGAGTTGATTGATGTTGTCTTGCAGGTTTTTCTTGTTCCTCCATAGGTTGATAAGTTTTATTTGATATGTGGGATTTTTCGGGTTGTTAAATTAAGCTGTATCCCACTGCTTAAATAAGCACTATTCCCCTGCTTATATCATTATTAAAGAGTTTCAAAGCTGTGCAACAATAAAACCCTTTAATTAAATAGTTCTTCCCAAAAAATTACCGAAAATACCGGTTTTTCATTCTTATAAAACTGGTATTTCGGTATAGGATATTTGGACGGTTTTACCGGTTTTCGGTAACGGTAAAACCAGTACTCCCAACTCTATTGCCAATCACTGACCGTTCTTGCAGTCGCGTCGTACTAGTACGTTCACTACACGGAAACCGGTACCCACACTAATCCCACTCGACTAGCCGAACAAAACTTAGCGTTCGTGTGGCGGTTCGGAAGGGCGGGAAATTAGATCCAATGGATCGACGTGTACACAACCGAGAACTTAAGCGAAACGCGCGGTCACTTAATGTCGGTGACTATCGATGCTGCTGGTCTTCATTCCTCCGGACCGATGAACTATTAGAGAGCGCATTACTTTTTCGCGGTAGATTTTATCATTGACCTGTCCATTTTCCAAAATATACCCACCGCGCCTTCTCGCATCCCACCACGCATTTGATGACGGTGATGATGCGATGACAGAACGATGACGGCTGACATTTACAAAAAAATTATCGTTTTGGTTGATGTTACGAAATATTTTAAGTACAAATGCTATCAAGAATATTTAATGTGCGGTAATTGTTTCCTTGATTTTTTAATATAATGAACAATTATACCAAACAATATAATAACAAAATAATTAATAAATAAACAAGCAAAATAAATAAATAAATAAATGTATAAATAAGTAGATAAACTAATAAATAAATAAATAAGTTGATAAATGAATACATAAATAAATACATGAATAAATAAATAAATAAATAAGTAAATAAATCTCTAAACAAATAAATAACGGAGCCTACATTTAAGTTTAATAGCAGAACTTAAACGCGACTCAAACATGCAAGCAAGGAGTAGTAATGGTTTGACGTTTAAATTCTACTTAGACATTTACGAACAATAATTTCAAAGTATAAACAAAGAACAGGCGTCGTCAAATACACGAGATAGACCGTACACTGTTATATATTTATGCTACAAAAAAACGATATTTACAAATAAATACAAGCTGGGCTCAGTGACGATATTGTGACCTAAGAAATCACAGGTCACAGAATATAGCATCTCAAATGCTGTCTACCATATATGGATACCCGGTTATTCCGGAATTATTGGAAATGACTGGGTGGACGAATTGGCTAGAGCGGGCGTTACGACTAACTTCGTTGGTCCAGAAGCAGTTCTACCACTTTCGAAAAGTTGGATAAAGCACAAGATTCGCCCTTAGGCTGCATCCGAACTTGGAAACCATTGGTGTAGCTTACAAACTTGCATTCAAACAAAAACTTTTCTGCCGGATTTGAGTTGGAAAATGCAAAGAATTTGTTGCATTTTTTCAAGCACAATTGCGGTATTCTAGTCAGGGCACTGATTACAAACTCAATTATCACATGGCTACTATTCAGCGTGCTGAGTATTATTCGTGTGATCTTTGTGAATCTGATTACGGAACTTCATATCGTTTGATACGTAACTGCCCTGCAGTGATGCAATTTTTCATTCGTAACCGAGCACTCGTTCAGTTTACACACGCGCGTTGTTTGTTGTAACATAACCTTGAGTTAGGCGATATCGGTGAAGGTGTTTATCCCAGCAAGGGCTGGAGTACAAACATTATAAACGTTAAATTGTGTCAGGCCGTGCAGTGTAGTGCGGTGCTAAACAGTTTTCTTACCTGAAAGACGGCTTTGTTTAGACGAGCTATACCAGCTCTCTACTGTGTGAAGGTCACGCGGGTGATGGATAAAATAAACGAAGGATCAATTCACTTACCAGCTCGTCAGGAACCAACTGGTGAAGTGTTTCGTTTTTTACTTTTCTTATCGATTTTTTTATTGCTTTTGATTTTTTATTTTGAGTTAAGTTAAATAGTGCGGTCGAGCGTGTTGCTCCCGCAACAAAATGGATCAATGAGAAGGATCTCCCTCCCAAGATGAATCTTTTGAAGAAGTGGAACACCTATCTGATTCAGAGACAGATCCACTTCCTTCACTTTCCCCCAATGTCTCACAGCCCCCCCGAGTCAAAGTTTTTTTACAATGGAGAAGACCTTTACGTCCTAGCCCAGTACACGTGCTATTGGTAGGTGTCCAAGCTACCGCACGGGGTGTACTGGGGGCGTGTCGGGCTCGAACGGTGACGCTGCCATTAATACCGACTAAACTCCATTGGGCTCCGCCATCGTTCCCCCCAGGAACTACCTCTCGGTATTACTTCTGGAGGGATGGCTGTACTTAATGACTCATTCACTCTCACTCACGCGTTCATACGTCCTGTATGAGGCTTACTTGCTCTGTCTATCGCACCTTGATTCACTCTCAAACACTCCACATGAGGCTGACTTTTGTGCTCACCTTTTTCGTTCCTTGCGAGGCTGACTTGTGTGCTCGCCTTACTCATTCCTTGCTAGGCTTACTTTTGTGCTAGCCTCTACCATACCATGTGAGGCTGACTTTTATGCTCACCCTTAACATACCGTGTGAGACTGACTTGGATGCTTACCCTTTCACTCCTCTGCCACGCCACGAGACATCGATAGCTGAGTCCCAACATACTACGCTACGACCCTCCCATCTTGGCATGAGGCAGTCCACATATACGCCTATACACTCGCTCTTCTGTCTTGCTTCGGGGTGGCTGGGTTTACCCCTTACGCGGTTGCCAGTCGCTGCGCCAAACCTGCCTCAGCATGAACAGACCATTCACTCCCTTTTTTGCGCTCGGCCTTTTTCGCTCCAACTAACCAATCACTAGTTAGCCGTGCCCGTCGTCTGTCCAAAACTATCGATTCGACACAGGTACTTCCCCTGGAGAAAGAGTTGTTTTTGTCCAACTCGATTCTCGATACCGCGATTCAAACTCAGACGAAACGAGTACCCGACGTGAACACCCAAAAACGTTCTCCCAACCCGTGGTGGGACAAAGAGTGCTCAGACGCGGAGAAGGCTGGTGCGTATAAAGCCTTCCGAAACGACGGGTTAATTACTAGGGTGTACGCGATATTAGAAAAGCAAATGAAAAATTTAATGAAAGTCGAGAAACCCAGTTTGACGACGGGTTAACAAGAGAAACATCGATGAGCACTCTTTGGGGCACGGCCCGACGTATGCGAAACCGAAACAGTAATAACGAGAGCGTAGAATATTCAAACCGTTGGATATTCGATTTCGCCAAGAAGGTTTGTCCGGATTCCGCCCCGGCACAGAAAATCTACCGCGCCGTGTCCCCTCACAATACCGCGAACGAAACACCGTTTTCGATGGTGGAGTTCTCACTTGCTCTTTTATCATGTAACAATAAAGCCCCAGGGCCAGACAGAATCAAATTCAACTTGTTGAAGAATCTGCCAGACTCTGCCAAAATACGCTTGTTGAATTTATTTAATAGGTTTCTTGAGGGTAACATTGTCCCACATGACTGGAGACAGATGAGTGTCATCGCCATCCAAAAACCAGGAAAACCAGCCTCCGACCATAACTCGTATCGTCCGATTGCAATGCTGTCCTGTATCCGGAAGTTATTCGAAAAAATTATCTTGTGTCGCCTCGACAATTGGGTCGAAACAAATGGCTTACTGTCAGATACACAATTTGGCTTCCGCAAAGGCAAAGGGACGAACGATTGCCTTGCGCTGCTCTCAACAGAAATTCAAATGGCCTATGCTAACAAAAAGCAGATGGAATCAGTATTCTTGGATATAAAGGGGGCTTTCGATTCAGTTTCTATCAACATTCACATTTCACCAATTTTAAGTAACTTTTTGCTAAACCTGTTGTCTGAAAAACAAATGCATTTCTCGCATGGTGATTTATCGACATCACGATTTAGCTACATGGGCCTTCCCCAGGGCTCATGTCAAGCCCTCTTCTCCACAATTTTTACGTGAATGACATTGACGAATGTCTGGTCAATTCCTGCACGCTAAGGCAACTTGCAGATAACGGTGTTGTCCCTATTACAGGTCCCAAGGCCGTCGACTTGCAAGTACCACTGCAAAATACCTTGGACAATTTGTCTGCTTGGGCTCTCCAGCTGGGTATCGAGTTCTCTACGGAGAAAACTGAGCTAGTCGTATTTTCTAGGAAACGTGAACCAGCGAAACTACAGCTTCAGTTAATGGATAAAACTATTGCTCAGGTTTCAACATTCAAATATCTCGGGGTCTGGTTTAACTCTAAAGGTACCTGGGGATGTTTAATTAGGTATCTGAAACAGAAGTGCCAACAAAGGATCAACTTTCTCCGTACAAGAACCGGAACATGGTGGGGTGCCCACCCAGGAGACCTAATCAGGCTGTACCAAACAACTATATTATCAGTGATGGAGTACGGATGTTTCTGCTTTCGCTCCGTTGCGAACATACATTTCATCAAACTAGAGAGAATCCAGTATCGCTGTTTGCGTATTGCCTTGGGTTGCATGCACTCGACCCATACGATGAGTTTAGAAGTGCTGGCGGGCGTCCTTCCACCAAAAATCGATTTTGGGACCTCTCGTATCGATTGCTCATTCGATGCGATATTTTGAACCCATTGGTGATTGCAAACTGCGAAAGGCTTGTCGGGCTTAATTTTCAGACCCGATTCATGTCCTTGTACTTCGATTACATGGCACAGAACATCAATTCATCTTCGTATAACGTTAACCGTGCTCATCTCTTAGATACTTCTGATTCAACTGTAATTTTCGACACATCCATGAAGGAAGAGATTTGTGGAATCCCGGATCACATTCGCCCACAAGTGGTCCCAAATATTTTCTATAATAAATACCATCAAGTCGACTACGGCAAAATGTTCTACACTGACGAATCAATTCTCGACGCGTCCACAGGCTTCGGTATCTTCAACGAAAATCTTGCTGCCTCATTCAAACTCAATGATCCTGCTTCAATTTACGGCGCATAATTAGCTGCCATTCAGTATACTCTCGGGACCATTGACACCCTGCCCGCAGACCATTACTTCATCGTTTCGGACAGTCTCAGATCTATTGAGGCCATCTGTGCGGCGAAGCCTGGAAAGCATTTACCGTATTTCCCGGGAAAAACACGAGAATATCTGAGCGCTTTATCTGAAAAATCTTACCAGATTACCTTGGTTTGGGTCCCGCCACTTTGTTCTATTGCGGGCAATGAGAAGGCGGACTCTTTAGCCAAGGTGGGCACATTAGAAGGTGACACTTACGATAGACCAATTTGCTTCAATGAATTTTTCAGTATCTCTCGTCAGAGGACGCTCGAAAGTTGGCAAACTGCATGGAGCAATGGGCATCTGGGACAGTGGTTACATTCTATTATCCCGAAGGTATCAACAAATGCTTGGTTTAAGGGCTTGGATGTGAACCGGGACTTTATTCGTACGATGTCAAGGCTCATGTCCAACCATTACTCGTTTGATGCGCATCTCCGTCGTATAGGGCTTGCTGACAGTAATCATTGTGTTTGTGAGAACGGCTATCATGACATCGAGCATGTTGTGGCTGTGTGCAGAGTACCGTGTTGCCAGGTCCCAACTAATAGATTCCCTTCGGGCCCGAGGTAGATCACCCTATGTGCCAGTCCGGGACGTCCTGGCAAGCCGTGACCACCCTTATATTTTTCTTATCTATATCTTTTTGAAAACTATTGATGTCCAAGTTTAATACATTTCCCCCTCTCTCATTCACAATAGAACCTCACCGACCTATCCCTGTATCTACAATATGGTATTGCTTCACGAATATTCGATGCATACCCTTCTTGATAACCGTCTATCCAGAACATCATGAATATCTCTTCGGGGGTGTTGTCGTTCTGCTATCTCAATAGTAATGGAGGTTTCGGTAAAGTGCAAACACAGCTACGTTTAAACAACTGTTAAAATCGTATTCCATCAATGATTTTGAATATATATCATTCAATATATGGAAAACTTAGGAAAAATATAAAATATTAGTATTTAAATCATAAACTTTTAAGATTTGGTCCTGCCTTCGGCCACTGTCGGAAGCTATCCAGCAAATAGTACGTAACCAAAAGGGGCCCGATCATCACGGTTTGTTAAGGTTCAAGTTACCTTTTTTAAGCATGTGTTAGAATTGAACGCTTGGTAGTGTGGATAGGAAAATTTGTGTTCAGCTTTGCCTCCGGATTATCCATTTAAACCTTTTTAAAACTCTAAAGGAAGAATATCAGTCGATTTATTAGATCATCACGATTCAATTCATGCAAAATACCTGCTGGAAAAACCATCGGCTTAGCTGGATGGTGCTTTTGAAAAAGTGGCTGTGGTTTTTTCATTGCGCAGTTGTGGTGCGTACCCCAGCTCGGTGTGGTAGTGTGAAAAAAAAATAACAGCCACTTTTTCAAAAGCACCATCCAGCTAAGCCAATGGTTTTTCCAGCAGGTATTTTGCATGAATTGAATCCTGATGATCTAATAAATCGACTGATATTCTTCTTTTAGAGTTTTGAAAAGGTTTAAATGGATAATCTGGTGGCAAAGCTGAACACAATTTTTCTTACGCATACTACCAAGCCTTGAGGTAACTTGAGCCTTAAAGAGCAATAAACAATACCTTTTGCAAATATGTATTGCTAATGACTAGTACACAAGATATGTCGCTTCACAACCACAGTGTACGCCTGAAATTGGATTCGAAAGAATAATCTTTTCTAGAAAGATAGTGTTTACGAGGTTATTCGTGAGTGCGTGCGAATAACACAGTTCAGTCTCAAGTGTCCGGTCTTTTTGATAAGGATGATTCAGTTTCTTTTTTGGGTTTACTCTGTAATAAGCAGTGTTCTTTCAAGTACAGCATCTGCAGAAGATGTTTGTGGCGAACGAAAAGATTCCAGTTGGAGATGGAACGTACGGATAATCGACAGGGTACCAGTCCGTGATTCGATACTCTGCGATGGAACATTATTAAATGAAAGGTTTGTGCTAACTGTAGCGCACTGTTTGTTCGATCTTAATGGTGATCCGCTTGATGTTCGTAAACTATGGATTTTGATTGCGGACGGTGAATCAATGTCCATAGAACGAACCTACTACCCAAAACCGTTCAATGTGGAAGAACTGGATAACGATTTGGTGTTAATCATGATGGATCGGCGAGTGGTGTTCAATGCGCTAGTTGCTCCCGTTTGTATACCTGATCCCACCAGAAAGAAATTGAAAGAGGTTGTTGTTCCTTCGTGGGAGAGTGAAATGTTACCGATAAACGATCCGGTTACATGCCGAACTAACACCGAAAAAATATTCCAAAAGACGTTCGAAGGGGCTCTCTGTCTAGGATTTTTCAAAGGTATTTTTAGGAAAAATAAAGATACACATAGCAACCAAAAGTTGTGAAAATACTTAAAAAGTACACTTTAAAGGCCATGTAAATTTCTCAGCTATTTAAACTCGAATGGAACTTGAAAGCTGCTTAAAACACTAGTAGACCATAATACAAATAAGAAATTTCATTGCTTGAGATAATTAGAAGGATTTTAGGAAATTGAACCAATCGAAATCTTATTAAATGTAGCCCTGGTTTTTTCTTTTATGTTTCAGAAACCCACAAGTTTATTGAAAACGCAGGAAACGGTTTATTCGAATATAAGAACGGTAAATGGTTCCTAGTTGGAGTGCAAATGTACGGTACTGGCCAAACTAAAGCACAAACAAGCTACATTGGAGCCGTTTCACTGCAACCGTATGTCATTTGGCTAAGAGGGATATTAAATTACCATGCAGCGCCTAACCTTAGCGAGAAAAGTTAGATCAGCTCGTTTTTGGAAATGATCTATGTAAATAGTCTTCCTTTCAGAATGCGAAGAGCTCACACTCAATAAGAGCCCACAAGCTATTGACAGAGATGAAGCGGTTAATCTTTTAGAATCTGAGCGAACATCCTCGCGTACTTTATGCCATGGAACACTTATCAGTCCTCGATTTGTGCTGACGACAGCTAAATGTGCTCGAAAAACAAGTAAACATTTTCTAGTAATCTGTACACCATCGAGAAAAAATCTTTGTTTTTACAGAACGCGTGTTTATTTCATATGGCGCCAACAATTCTGAGGGGTTTAACAACTTGAAATTTTATTACGAGGAATGGAACGACAAACTGGCACTTATTGATCTGCAACAGGATGTGAGGTAGCTTAATGTGTATGTACTTCGATACCACATCACAGCATAATTTTATTTTTCAGAAATTCTGAGATTATGCTAAGCTGCTTGGGGATCGGAAGGGATACGGAAAGTTTTGTTTTTGGTACACAAATTATTCACCGAAATTCCTTTACTCATATCGAAGGTCTCCAGGTCCAGTATCGCGCGAACTCTCCGCTTCAGGTGAAGTACTACTGTTCACGGTATCTGTACCCGGGGCAGTTAACCATTGCTGGGGATGCACTGACTATTAAAGAACAAAACGACACTCGTAACCGACTAATTGGTTTCCTAGAGGAAGAGCTGAGCTGTGAATCGTGGGATTATTTCTACGAACGTCCAAAAATGGTAGAAGGCATTAATATTGAGATGTATTTACCTTGGATAGAAGATATCGTATGGCAAAGCAGAAATTAATTATTTGACGGAAATGATCTGCATTACGATGCCTCAAGACTTGGGGTGAATCGCGCAATGAAGCGAGTTTTTTATTTACATGAAAGTGACAATTCGATTCGAGATGAGCATTTTCACCCCTATCGTGACTATCGCCCTTTAAAAATATATCTATACGTTATGCTATTATTCCAAATTTCCTGAATTAAGGGGATGCACCACTGTAGAGCACGAAAAAATAGACATATTTCGGAAATTTTTCTTGACGCAATGAAGGAATGAATCGAGATCCTGTAAGGGATCATTCATAAATTACGTAACGCTTTTAGGGGGGAGGGAGAAGGTATGGCAAGTTGTGACATAGAGGGGAGGGGGTGTTAACTAGATCGTTACGTAACATGTTTTCATCGAAGAAAAAAATTTTTTTCTTGGAATTTGTTACGTAGCAGGGGAGGGGGGGATGGAAAAATTTGTGATAATTTGTTACATAGGGGGAGGGGGAGTTACTTTTGGGCAATTTTTGCGTTACGTAATTTATTAATGGTCCCTAAAATGGGATTTATAATACTAGTTTTGATGTACAAAAAATAAAGTGTTCAAGTAATTTACCCACAAGATTTCGACTGTACTTAATGTAGAAAATCGCCTAACATTTGCACGATTTGGCAAAGAAGATGTGTTAGATGTAACTCTCGGCTCTGACGGTATTACGCAAGATTTGGCGAACCGTTATCTGATCAAAGGTACATCGTCTTTGATAATTTACACGTCTAGATGTATGTATCATCTTGCGGTTCTACTGTGTATTAATTCATTTTTGAATTGTAGTTCAAAATTGAATTTATTTGTGTGAACTTTGCTAGAATGTAAATTCTTACTCTTTTTGCTTAAACCGTTGACGCGTGTAGATCATTCCACTCCTTTTCGGATTTTCGGTAAATCGAAAATTGTGTCACTTCCCCCATACTGACAGTTGCGAGAAGCGTGCTCCTTCTAATTCCCTAAAAATTAGTAAAATTTTGATAAAAATCAAAGAAAAAATCTTCGTCTTCGAAACTCAATACTTATTGAGTGCAAGCATGGTTTGAGAAAGGCCACTTTTCGATTGCGCTGAGGATGATCTGTTAAAAGATCTTCACAGGCGTCTTTTCATTAATCCCTCCTAACTCTATTATCCCCGGAATCAGTGGGTTTGGCTTGAGATATGGTATTATTTGGTTCTCTCCAGATAACGAACAATGCTGTACCTGGATGAAACAGAAATTGAAGGAGTTAAGTGGGGGGGGGGGGGGGGGCAGGGACTTCAGTTTTATTGCCAAACACCTTCACCAAAATAAGAAATGCTGTTACACTTCGTAGAATTCGAAGGAATGTTTGAAAAGCTCTGTTGTTTTGATGATGCTAGATTTTCACAACACTCGTTCGCGGACTGATTGCTGGAAAGTTCTTAGAAAGTGAGAACCAAGTCAATTACAGAGAAAATGCAGCAATATTTGCAGTACCGACGACCAATCCCTGGAGTTTCGTGCGGAAAGGGGTTATAAACTTAACTATGGCCTCCAAAAAGTCACGGCAAAAGTTTATAAACCTAAGTTGGTTTTAAGGGGGTCTTCTACTCGCGAGGCTTAAAATTGAGCACTTTTTTGGGAATAAATTGTAAAGCATCTACGCAAGGAATTTAGAAACTTTTTTTTTATTTTGAAGATATGTACATGTTTTGACTTTTCAATTTCACTTTTGAAGATGAAATGAAAAATCTCACGCGACCTTGAAACTTCATTGATGATATTTACTGAAATCGGACCAGTACTTCTATGAAAAATCTTACTTGACCGCTTAAAAAACACTACTTTCGGGAAAACGTGTTTAAAGATAAAGTACTGTGTATAACTCGATAGTACCAACTTACTACTATATCGGGTCCGCAGAGCTCACCTTCCTCATCACGAAAATGTTCTTGGCTTGGCTCTCTCTGTTGAATTCGGGCCTGTTATACGTTCACTGTCGAGTCGAGTAGCACATCTTTCAGCTTCAGTCCCCAAGGTAATTCCCATCGCCTCTATAGCTTGTAAGAACGATGAAAATCCTTGGTTGAAGATACTGACTGCCAAATAAGTCACAACATTGACCACCTGCCTGCCACAATTTGTGCAAGTGTTTTGGACGCTAAGGCAGAGATTCCACTGTTCAAAGACTCATTGATGTTTTGGGTGTGAGCTCCTAAGAATCTTTCTAAGAAATCATTAGATGATAGACTTTCGTAGATCCTGACATGTTCGAAAGCTTCTAAAGTCTGACCAACTGTCCTCGCCGAGTGAACACTTTGAGTGTTGGGGATTTTCGTTCGAGGGAAGCCCAGATTGCATTTCTCATATGTTCTAAAGAGTTTGAGTCTCTCCGATAAAATTTTGATAGCTCGCCGATTAACTTCTCCGTTAACTTTCCCTTTTCTTTCCCACCGGTACCTCTGTTTTCTTTCTTCAATTTTCGTAATCTCGTTGCCATACGCTTCTCAACATATCCGACACATTCTTTCTTCCGTACGATAATCTCGTCCCAAAAAAACAAGAAGCCATTCACAGACGCTCACATGTGTGTGTGTGTTGTGTGTGTATGTTGTGTGTGTTAACCATCCTATCTCCCACTAGCTGGTAGTGATTTACAGAAAAAAAATGTTTGAATGTATTTAAATATATTCATGCAAATAACTTGGTTCATGGATTTAGGTAGGTGTTAGCTCAATTGACTTTCCGATGACGCATTTCGTGTACAGCGCCAGACATGTTTCGAGGTCATCGTTCCATCAACAAAGCCCGCCTTAATGTAATGTATCAATTGGATGTTAACATTACAGTAAAACTTTCGATTCTTTCCCGGATGAAAGAAATCGACGCGTATTTAGTGTATTTAAATATGTATATATGTAATTTAAAGATAATAAATGAGAAAATTCACTTACCCAAAAGATCTCCAATACTTAACCGTCCGGCGAATGCGCTGTTTTGTATGACATTAATAGTACACATTTGGAAATTTATTTCTCAGCTTTGTTGAATCGAATATTGTGTAGTAACTGTCTCATTCCCTCTTGTAAAACTCGCTTACCGCTTTTCATTTCTTTAGGCATTTCGACGCCCTCGGTCGACCGTCTCATAGAAGAGATTTCTTTCATCGAATCCTCAATTTCCGTCGGAACTCGTATATGAGACGCTCAAGGGATTCTACAAGCTCGAATATAGACTACCTGAAGCAAAAATAATATATATTCTAATTTTATAAAAAAAATCCCTAATTCTATAATCAACTAAGGCTATCTGACGATTCTAATACAGAAGCTAATGATGTGACCATCAAGAATACGCCAGACAACATTAACCCATTATTGCCCAACCTACTATATATTTTTCATACGTTTATTTGACACGGCATTTGCAAAAGCTTTTTACGCCAGTTTCTTTTTTTACATAGCACGTTACAAAAATCCTTAAGACTAATTTTAACTATACTAGTATTTTGTCTAAAACTAACACTGAAATCACTTTATTGTTTGCTTTTTTCCTTACATTGTTGTATTTCATAATGATCTAGTATTTTCGGGTGTATTTATTTACTTTTTTTTCTGTTATTGTCTAAATTTAAAAACTAAATATTCTAGGACACTTTAATTGGTGAATGATTAGCCTTGGATGAGAGTATGAGGAGATGAATTTAATTAAATTTTGACAGACGCTGTTTTTAGAAAATGATAGATAAGTTCCATGTATAGAGGGTCGCGATACGCCAGGATGTCTCTAACAGGAACATGGATTGGTCTTCCTCGGACTTGTAAAGAATCTACTAATTGTGATCTGGCTTCACGATATTCAGTGCAGGACCAAACAACATGCTCAATGTCATGGTAACCTTCTCCACAAGCACAATGATTACCCTCAGCGAGCCCAATACGACGGAGATGCGCATCTAAAGTATAATGATTGGACATGAGCCTAGACATCACACGGATGAAGTCCCGACTTACATCCAATCCTTTGAACCATGCCTTCGTTGATACTTTAGGGATAATTGAGTGTAGCCATCGTCCCATATCTCCGTTGTCCCAAGATGTTTGCCAACTAGCAAGTGTCCTCTGTCGAGAAGCGCTATAAAATTCATTGTAAGCGATGGGTCTTTCATATATTTCACCATCTAGTGCACCAATCTTGGCTAAATTATCAGCTTTCTCATTGCCCGCAATAGAGCAATGGGCGGGGAGCCACACTAGGGTAAATTTATAACATTTTCTTGTTAGGTTACTCAGAGATTCTCGTATCTTCCCCAAAAAGAATGGATCGTGATTATCAATCCTCTTTGAGCGTAGAGCTGCAATTGTGCTGAGACTATCAGTGAGGATAAAGTAATGGTTCGGGGGTAAAGTATTAATTATTTGAAAACTATAGTGAACTGCTGCTAGTTCCGCTATATAAACAGAGGCGGGTTCTGCAAGTTTGAGAGAAATTGAAAAATTATTGTTGAAAATACCGAAACCAGTGGCCTCACTGATTCGTGACCCATCAGTGTAAAACATTTTAAGGCAGTCTATGTGTTGATATTTACTTGTGAATATTTTAGGGATCTCCCGCGAGCGTAGATGATCCGGAATTCCACGAATCTCTGCTTGCATGGACGTGTCGAAGAATAAAGTGGATTCAGGAATATCTAGTATATTGACGTATGTGGGAACATACCTAGCAGGCGTTATTTCTTGTGACATGTGATTGAAATACACTGTCATGAATCTGGTTTGGGGTTGAAGCTCGACAAGTCTTTCAAAATTTTCAATTACCAGTGGGTTCATAACCTCACATCGGATAAGTAAACGAGAAGAGAGATCCCAGAATCGGTCTTTTAAAGGAAGAACTCCCGCTAGTACTTCAAGACTCATCGTATGGGTCGACTGCATGCAACCTAAGGCAATTCGTAAACAACGATACTGTATCCGTTCCAGTTTAATAATGTGAGTGTTCGCAGCTGAACGGAAACAGACGCACCCATATTCCATTACTGAAAGTATTGTTGTTTGATACAATCTTATCATGTCACTTGGATGAGAACCCCACCATGATCCAGTTATTGTTCGCAGAAAATTTATCCTTTGTTGGCATTTCGTTATTAGATACCTAATGTGGCCTCCCCATGTGCCTTTAGAATCGAACCAAATTCCAAGGTATTTAAAAGTCAGGACTTGGGCTATCGTTCTACCAACCAACTGAAGCTGAAGCTGAGCCGAATCACGCTTCCTTGAGAAAACGACCAACTCTGTTTTCTCCGTAGAGAAATCGATGCCCAGTTTTAAAGCCCAAATTGATAAATTATCCAAGCTATCTTGCAATGGTTGTTGTAAATTTATAGCTTTTGGTCCTGTTGCAGAAACCACCCCATCATCTGCAAGTTGTCTTAGAGTGCATGGGCTGACAATACAATTATCAATGTCATTCACGTAAAAATTATAGAGAAGGGGGCTTAGACAAGAGCCTTGTGGGAGGCCCATGTAACTTATTCTGAGTGTCGCCAAATCGCCATATGAAAAATGCATGTGCTTTTCTGACAATAAATTGTATAAATAATTATTTAATATCGGTGAAAGACCACATTGATGTAGCTTCTCCGAGAGAACATCAATGGAGACTGAGTCGAATGCTCCTTTTATGTCTAAGAACACAGACGCCATTTGTTCTTTTTTTGCGTAAGCGAGTTGGATTTCTGACGAAAGTAGCGCCAGACAATCATTCGTTCCCTTTCCCCTCCGAAAACCAAACTGGGTATCTGATAGCAAGCCGTTCGCCTCAACCCAATTGTCGAGACGTCGTAGGATAATTTTTTCCAACAATTTCCTGATGCAGGATAGCATTGCAATCGGTCGATACGAGTTATGATCGGAGGCTGGTTTTCCCGGTTTTGGAATAGCGATAACTCTCACTTGTCTCCAGTCGTGCGGGACAATGTTCTGCTCAAGAAGCTTATTGAATAAATTCAACAAGCGTCTTTTTGCTAGGTCAGGCAGATTCTTCACCAAGTTGAATTTAATTCTGTCTAGTCCCGGAGCATTATTGTTGCATGAGAGGAGTGCAATTGAGAATTCCATCATTGTCAAAGGCGAATCTATGAAATCGTTACTTGTGGGAGCATCGCGAGTGATTTTCTGCGCAGGAGCAGAATCGGGACAAATTTTCTTGGCAAAATTAAATATCCAACGATTCGAAAAATCTTCACTTTCATTAGTCACGTTTCGATTCCTCATTCTTCTGGCTGTGTTCCAAAGAGTACTCATTGATGTTTCTCTTGACAAGCCATTAACGAAGTGTCTCCAATAACTAGATTTTTTGGCACGACGTATACTGTCAAATTTGTTTTGCAAAATGAAATAATTTTCAAAGTTCTCACTTATACCCCCTTTCTGTTTCTTAATTTCTTTGTAGGCAACTTGTTTAGCTTCATATGCATCAGAGCACTCTTTGTCCCACCAAGGATTAGGGGGCCGTCTATTTATTGTCATTCCAGGATTGCATTTCGTTTGGGCTTGTTCTGCTGCTTCAATAATTAAACCCGCTAAGAATTCATATTCTTCGGTAGGGGGTAGCTCTTCTGTCGAAGCAAGAGAAGTGGAAATTAATGTTTCGTATGTTTTCCAATCAATATTTCGTGTTAAGTCATAAGGAGCATTGATTGAATTCCTAAGGCCTAATTCACTGTTAATTGAAACAACGATTGGCAAATGATCGCTACCGTGAGGATCAGGAACAACCTTCCACGTGCAATCTAACCGAAGTGATGTCGAGCACAGAGATAGATCTAATGCACTTGGACGTGCAGGAGGTCTGGGGATGCGTGTTGTTTCGCCAGTATTTAAAACTGTCATATTAAATTCGTCACAAACATTGTATATCAAAGAGGATCGGTTATCATTGTAGAGGGAACCCCACAATACTCCGTGCGAGTTGAAGTCTCCCAGTATCAGACGCGGAGCAGCCATGGATTCCACCACCTCAAAAATTTGACGTTGTCCAATTTGAACTTTGGGAGGTATATATATAGAAGCGATAGACATGTCTTTGCCTTTAATGTTCGTTTGGACAGCTACAGCCTCAATGCTCGCAAACAAGGGGATGTTAATTCTATAGAAAGAATAGCACTTTTTAATTCCTAGAAGCACTCCTCCATACGGGGTGTCTCGGTCTAGGCGAATAATGTTGAAATCATTTAAGTTGAAATTAATGTTTGAGGTAAGCCATGTTTCATATAGAGCAAAAGCATCGCATTTTAAATTATGCAGTAAAATTTTTAAGGAATCAATTTTAGGTATGATACTTCTGCAATTCCACTGTAAAACAGTGATGGAATCTTTCATTGGAGGAGGTGAATTACCCATTGAAAGATACAATCGCTGCAAGGATGGGCCATTGAGCAATCAGCTGCTCTAAAAATGTTCTAATTGTTGGGAGGAAAGCTGAAAGTATACTCTTTAGTGGTTCAGAAATATTGAATGCTTTAAAAATCCAATCAACAATTTCAGAAAATTTCAATAATCCTACCCCCGGCTGAGGCTCATAGGAAGTCGAAATTTTATTATTTCCAGTAATGGTGTTCTGTTTGGATTGTACGTTCCCAAAACCGGGCGGAATTGATTTCGGTTTTGAATCGGAATTTTTCGGTTTTGGGCGCAGTTTATCTATTGGTGCAGAAATTTTAAGGCCCTTTCTTGACAGCTTGGGAAAAGAAGACTGTTTTCTTTTTCTGGAATTTCCGGGTAAAACAAATGATGTACCTTCGCACGCTCCGTCAGAGTCAGACTGTTCCGAAAATAGAGATGTGTAAGTGTTTTCTAAGAAGATGGGTTTGGGGGTAGCATTTTTCAATATTTCTGCATAGGAGCGCTTAGACCTCTCCTTCAAGGATCGTTTAATTTTATCCTCACGCAATTTATAAATGGGGCATGCAGGGAGCTCATGTGAGTTTTCTCCGCACATTAAACATTTTTCTGAATTTTCATTGCATGTATCCTCTTGATGAGAACCCCCACATTTGCCACACCGTGCCTTATTGGAACAGTAAGTGGCTGTGTGGCCAAGCTGTTTGCAATTAAGGCAATTCATTACACGAGGGATAAAAAGGCGAACAGGGAGACGAATCTTATCGATAATGACATAGTTGGGCAGCGCAGACCCAGCGAAAGTCACTCGAAATGAGTCAGACAGTCGATAAACTTTTTTATCTCCTTCGTGTGATACTGAATGCAATTGCTTGCATTCAAGTATTTTTACGTCTTTAAGTATGGTGTCTTTGAAACGACCAACCCCATGCTTAACTAAGTCATCAACAGTCAAACTCGATTCTGTGATGACCCCATCAATTTCAATTTCCTTTGAAGCGTAAAAAGCTCGCAAGAAGCAATTGCATTGGCTTGTTTGAGACTACCAACGACAATGCGTATTTTATCTTTATTAACTTTGACGATCTCTTTTACATCCGAGAATCGCGAAGTCAAATCTTTAGAAATTTGAATGATATTTAGCGCCTTTGCTTTACGCCTAATAAATGCAATCCATGGTCCCATTGACGACTCTGGGTAAATTTTAATTCTAGTCGGATTTACATTTTCAGCATAAGGCTTAGGGGGAGGGTCTGTTACTCGTTCTCCCATCTCTTCATCCATTTTACCTAGCAAGAAAAACTATCACAAAAAGGAATGAAAAATATACCTGTTATACCGGTAGAACACACCTCATGTGTTACGTTGTAAACTCGGTGCCCGTTGTTTGACAATGTGACACTTGCTGTCCTACTTCGTCGCGTTGCTTCTTCAGTAGAGAAATAGTCCTACCTGCAACACTTCAAAACTCTCTCCGATTGAGCTGCTCGTCGGTATCACCACCACAAGCGCGCTCTCTCCGTTTCCACCACCTCGGTAGACAAATGTGGCTACCTGTGGCTTGCTGCGAAAATCCCACTGTCGATGCGGCACTTTTCGGTGCCACTTGTTTTCCTTATTCGTCGTACCACTTCTGCGGTAGACAAATAGAGCAAATGGGTCTACCTGTGACGCTTCCCTCTCGTCGATTAGAATTGCCCGACGACACCAATACACTATATTTTTTTCTGTATGTACAGGCACGATCACTGTCGATTTCTGCCACCGCGGTAGGCAAATTCGTCTACCCGCGTTTTGCTGTCAAAACACCACTTGTCGAGGATGCCGTTGACCACGCCTCCGACGTATCAACTGTCGACTCACACTTAACAAACTCGTCTCTCTCTCTCTCTCTCTCTCTCTCTCTCTCCCACAATAACGCATACAGCGTCTCGCACTCCGTCACTCTCTCGAGAACAAAACCTTCCACCTGGAGGCACAACCGTCTCGGTCGGTTGCAAAAACTGTTATGGACCTACTATATATAGTAGGTGCTAAGAATAACTCCTATTACTTAAGGAATAACGCAGAACAGGCATTATCAATGAGTTAATATTGTTCATATACTCTTACAGAATACATTTAGAAAAGTTAGAGTGGTTAAACCGGTGTTTATGTTTTGTTTTTATTCATTTTTCCCTTAAGGGGTTACACATTTTTGTCATGATAAAAAAATCGAATTTTTGTAAATTAGATATTCTCAAACTACATACGCTGAGGAAAATTTTCTCAAAATTTCATTAAGATCGGAATACTAAAACTTGAGTTACAGCGATTCATAGACCGCTACCCATTGACCACTCGTAGGCGGTGCGTAGTGTTGGATACGCTAGACCGTTGACTCGCGGTAGCGACAGTAAAACTCGATTATCTCGGAATTGTATTTTGTTGAAAAGTTCATTCGCGGCGATCACGATATCTCTGGAATTAATAAATGAAATTTTCACTGGTTGTTCCTTATTATATCAGCTACTCTTAGTAGGAAATTAATTTCACTGGAATGACCACATCATTTTTTCCAATCGGAAAACTCAATTTGTGCTGCGTGTGAAAAATAAGATGGGCAATAATGGGTTAATTGACCCCCCTCGACACCATTTTGGCATAACCAAGCCGTAACATGGGTGGCTTTGTGAGAGTCGAATAGGAGTTGAGAATAGTTTGAAACAACATCTGATGCTGTTTCAAATGTATATAATCAAGACACTATGTCTTAGATCCACTATCGAGCCTAGTTTACATACCGTACATAACTAGACTCACTGTTCTCTGTTCACCCACAACCATTTACAGACGCTCACATATAATTCAACCGTCAAGAATGGACCGTTGAATTCATAAAACAATGATTTTTTTTCCATAGACAAGCGTCATCGTGATGCGCCGCGCTTAGTATCTCAGAAACGGCCGGAGATGGGTTCCATTCGGTTCCCAGAAACATGCCAAGGAATATGATGTTCACCAAATCATATCTGTGGTGTATTCTCAGATACATATAGATTGAAATTAAACAAAAAATCGATTTTTTGAAACCATGAGAATAGAAGACCCCCTTTAGCCGTATTTGTAGACAATATCTCTTCGGAGGTATTGTCATTGTGTCATCTTAACTGTTGATAAATCCGCTCATCGAGAAGTGTTTTTATTCCCTTTGGCGTGAAGAATACTTCCGTATTGTCTATGTTCTCTTTGTCGTTATTTTCCTTATACATAAGCTAGCCACTTCCCCAATCTTTCCCATCAGGAAAACTATGAAAAGACAAATCACGGCAAGGCACAAATCCCCGATCAACATGGGGAACGTGCCATTCAAGCCAGTCACAACTTATTCATTTTTTGACATAACGTATTAGGTCTGTAAAAATCATTAAACACTTTCTAGAAAAAACGAAATCACGCTTCAAAATAACAGTATGTGATATCTAACGTAAAGAACATTTGAACCGAACTACAAATATAGATTGAGTTTATTCCCGAATAAGACGTCCATAGCATGTTGAAGTAAGAAGATAATGCAAAAAAACTAATTTCATTTTAACAAAATAATGCATCGGTGCTAACATAACCCTATCTATACCATCTTTTATCCAACAATCTTAAAGAGTAATTAAAAAAATCTTTCGCGCTCAAATGCTGCTTCCCTGTCTATTACTCATGGAAAAATGTAGTACCTTGAATCTTAAGACAAAACGTGGCGATAGGCTTGAACTGTTCTTTTTCATAGCACTTCCTTGAATTATAAACTATGTTTTAATTTCACATTCAATAGCTTTGTTTTGCTTTTTGAAACTTCCCGACCTCACATATGTTGGCGCTGGTTTTTAATCGTAAGTGTTTTGTGTTTCGTCATAAAATGCTAAAATAGTACCAAGCGCAGTCGTTTTGTTATGCTAACAAAGTATCAGTAGAAGTATTCTTGTGTTGTCTGTAATGTGTTGTAAAGGTTTCACAATTCGTTCGACGCTGCTGTTGCGCATTATGGAATGAAGCGGCACGGTTTGATTTTGTTAACGTCAGAATCAACGAACACGTTACTGACTGAAGTAGAACCGGTAAATGATGGTCGCTAGCAGGCCAAGAATCAGTGGTACGACCCAGGATTTAAGTGAGCTGAAAGAAAAGGAACGCAAAACAAGATTAGTTGAAAAAAGCTCAATTGTAGGAATTGACAAAGCGTGCATAAATTTAATACATATCATAGATATTTAAAAAAAAATTGAATTCTGAATTTGTAAATGCTGAATCAAAAGCACATTGATCTGAAACAATCTATAAATTGGACAAAAAATTTCATTTTTTCACATGCGTCGATGGCGGGTGTCCTTGGATAGTTTTTATATCTTTCAAAACTTTTTTCTGACTTTGTCCAGACTTCCCATAAACATCGACAAGTTTGTACCTGTGCACAAAATTTTGTGCACGCGTTAAACCTCAAACATGCTTCGTCTCAATGTACAAGTTCGCCTCAAACATCGAACCCAAGCGAACGATGTGCAAACTCTAGTTCAAACATCCGTGTACGTACACCGGGTGCGCACACGAAAACGATTCCCACAAGGCAAGAAGAGTCAACGCTAGTGATGGTGAGAGTGAGACAGAAAACTGGTGCCACGAACCTATGTGTACGCACACTGTGTACGTACGTTCGGTTGTGCAGGCGAACATGTGCACGTGTTTTGGTACGAAATAACGTGTTTGAGTTCGTACACGAAGTGTGGGTTTAATATGAGCGCTGAACCAGAGCGAACATTGTGTACGATATTCATTTGGGAAGAATGGTACTCAGCAAGGAAATGGGTGCGAGTTGCACCTGAACCCGAAAAATTTGCACTCGGTTAAACTGAGTGCGGGTTTATGCCAGCACTGTGTATAGGTGCTAAGACGTTCACCTTATCACCGGGGTGTTATTATTTGTCTTTGGTGTTATCATGTTTGCGAGATCGCGGGGTATCTTGGCTGATCGCGAGGGGCTCAAATGTTTCTATGCTGACGTGATTTTGTAACCGTGGGGCGATTCACATATTTGCATGTGTTCTTGAATGGTCTCGGGAACCATGAGTCTGATATATAATTTTCGGTGTGCGGTTTAGATACTATCCGAGAGTGGGCTCCCCCATATCACTAGGGTTTCCGGTCATGTCACCATGAGACGTGTTGTCTAATAGGTAAGAGCGTATTTTCTTAATTGGTCCAGCTGCAGATATGATGCTAGGCTTCTAGGATCGAGGATAGACTTTCGGACGTGAGGGTCCCGCTTGAGACATTCCTGTCAGGCCATGGCTGCTTCCGACAGTACCTCCACAGGTTCGGGCACGCGGAGGTCCCCGCCTGCCCTGACTGCCCAGGTGTAGACGAAACTGCCGAACACATACTGTTAGTATGTCCTCGTTTCAACCTCTAAAGAAGAGCAATGCTCGACGTCTGCGGCTGGGACACAACCCCTGATACCCTTATTCAGCGGATGTGTCAATCGGTGGAGAAGTGGAACGCAGTCTCGACTGCAACCACCTAGATTGCCTGTAGGCTACAGGGAATTTGGCGCATCGAGCAACAGACGACGGGCACGACTAACTAGTGATTGGTTAGTTGGAGCGAAAAAGGCCGAACGCAGAAAAGTGAGTGAATGGTCTGTTCATGCTGAGGCAGGTTTGGTGCAGCGACTGGCAACCGCGTAAGGGTAAACCCAGCCACCCCGAAGCAAGGCAGAAGAGCGAGTGTATAGGCGTATATGTGGACTGCCTCATGCCAAGATGGGAGGGTCGTAGCGAAGTATGTTGGGACTTAGGTATCGATGCCTCGTGGCGTGGCAGAGGAGCGAACGGGTGAGCATGCAAGTCAGTCTCACACGGTATGTTAAGGGTGAGTACAAAAGTCAGCCTCACAAGGTATGAAAATGGTGAGCACCCAAGTAAGCCTCACATGGTATGTCAGAAGTGGGGCCTATGAAAAATGTCCCACATGGGATGCCAGAGGGAGCGACAGGGGTGTAATAGAGTGGTACGATTGAGAGTGAACCAGGTGATAGGGTGATCATTAGAGTGCCCAGAAAAAAAAACAAATTTTTGAAAACTCAATCGGCCCACCCCTGAACCGATTCCTAGTCTTACCAGGAGTGTCTGCTCCAAATTTGAGCCAAATCGAACAAATCTAGTTACCGGACCAACGTGCTTGAAGTTTGTATGGGATTTTTCGACAATTTACATGGAGAAAACCCACTTGTTCACATTTTCGCCGCTAGGTGGCACTGTCTACACCGGATTGTCACCAAAAGTTAAACTTAAGAAGATAATTCTATAATTTGCAACTTTGTTGAAGACTACAAAGCGATCCGACACAAACAGGAAAAGTTATTAAACTTTTAACGAAGTGATGTCTGAGTTAGTTTTACACGGGGCCTAACAGCGTTTGATGAACATAATAGTGGTGATTCAAAAGGCGATATTAACGAACTTATTTGTTTTGCAAAATAATGGTTGGATTTAGCTGGATGGTATGTTCGGAACAATGGTAATATATGAGATGAGCAAAATTTTAGCTGGAAACAGTTAGCTCCACATTTCACCGCATAGAGGGCGCTTGCACTAACGTTTTAATGGAGGCAGATAGAACATGGGTGTCTTCTAGAAAGTTGTAGAATAGGCTTTTTGCAACAATTCTTCCGAATACGACAACTCTCTATCTTGTATTACAATCGGTTTATTCTATAAATAGCCCTCGAAACTCAGCTTCTAGGCAAATTTCAATGTAATCATTTGGATCATGTCAATGTTTGCTCATCGTAACTGTTTTGTGGCATCGCAGTAGGTTGAGATTGGAAATGATAGATTTACAACTTGTCGCACTGTGTTTTCTCTCGGTACTAGTCATTTCATTTTGATTTTTCACATTTTATGAATATTGCGCTGTTCTACGCTATTTATTTTTTTAATTTATTTTTCTATTTAAAATATAACTAAACAAACAATAATATGTTTTAGTGTATTGACGATTCACGATGGCACCTCTAGTACGGGTACCCCATGCGGATATGGTAAGATTGGTTCCACCAATCAAGGAGCTGTTGGGTGCTAAATTGCCCTCTCGAGGTCAAATACTGGGACGCATACAGTACGAAACCAGAACGAAGAAAAAAAATTAATAGCATTTGCAGGTATTTATTACAGTAGTAGAAGCAGTAAAATTTTATAATTAGCACAATATTCCTACAAAATCGCCTAGAGCCATCTGTAATCAGATGCAGAAACTCTATCAAAGGTGGAAAATGATTAAAAAAAACTTGAACCGCCGTGCAAGAACTACAAAAAAGCAGAAGTTTATAACCGAATTGGTCGGCCCCGTGGTGGTGGAGGAACGCTACGTGGGAAGCTGAGCTGCAAGCAACCGGGCGGGTCATAGGTGGTGGATAATGCTTAATCGCGATAGCAACTAGTTGTGATTCGCGACCCGAACCAGCAGCGGGGGCTGACTGCGGGTGTGGTAGGACGAGGTAGTGGGCCCTATACGTTCTAGGCCTAAATACCACATGCCCTAAAGCAGCCCTGACAAGGCGAGCCAGCGCCGCCTTTAAATAAGCGCTTAGCCCAAATCCCTCTCCTCCCGTTATCCTTCCTTCCTTCCTTCCTTCTGCGGCTGTTCGCCCATCTAAATATGGAAGCTGTTCTTCAATGTCAGCTTCTTTCATCGAACAGCCTAGATAAGCCGTGTAGTGTCGGTAGTGGCTGTTTCAACCGGCTAAGAATTACACTACGGACTACCTGTTTCAGTGGTAAAAATCTACCAAACAGGGAACCCCAATTCCACAGTGTCATGCGACCCGTGCTATGGGTAAAATTGTTGAGGGGGTTTAAAACATTCTCAATGGCGAACGGAGCCTGGGAAGAGTCGGGCGAACTCCCCAGTATGCTGCATTACGCAGCGGAACGTTCACTCTACACAACGATTTTTTCACCGATGATCCACTTAATTTTGCCGAATTTTTGTTGGCTGGGGGTTTGCTGAGACTCTCGGCTGATGGTAGTTCGGTGAAGTTTTGTTGAGTATCGATTATCAAATTTCGATGTGTACAGATGAACCTGCCCAGAGGCCGTGTGGTATCCGGCCTAGAATTGAGCCACTGGAGTCCTGCTGCCATGTCGTAAGAGGCGACTGAAAGTAGGAGACCCTAAGTCAAGGTGTAGTTCCGTGCCGAGGACTTAATGACTGGAGGGTCTAAAATATGCCAGTCGCGCACGGAGCATTTTGGGTTTTGCCCTTACTGTTTTATGCGAATCTCTGACACAGTGGACCATTATTTTCTTCGCAAATCGTGGGAATCAAATGATCATGTCCCATTTAAACCTGATATGGCTCGCTAAATGCGTTAACATCCCAACTCGCTTGGTGTTCTCTAGTTGTTGTGCAATTTGTGTTGGAGATGAAATGTACAGTTCTCTAATCAACAATGGTTAGAATAGCACAAGTCAATCTCCAACATAAACGTACAGCAACTATGAATTTATCTCGACTCATGCAGGAAGGTAAAGCTTCCATAGCATTGGTTCAAGAACCGTATTTCCATAAAGGAAACTTCTATTTTGGAAAGTTACTTAACGCTGCCTTCATTGGTTACAACAAGACAGGCATGACTAACCCACGTGAAATGCCTCGTGCTTGCATTCTTGCAAATAAGGCTATTGACGCGTGTCTCATATCGGAGCTCACAACTCGCGATATCTGTGTTGTCACAGTTACACTGACTGTCGGAAACGTAGACAAAAAATATATATATTGTTCAGCATACCTACCGCATAACGAATCATCTCCTTCTGATGATTTCAAAAGCGTTGTATCATATTGTAGCAGAAATGGGCTTCCGCTCATTATCGGCAGTGATGCGAATGCTCATCACATCATTTGGGGCAGCTCAGACATCAATCTGAGAGGCTCTGAACTGATGGAGTACATAAGTAGTACAAATCTTCATATTCTGAATGTGGGAAACCGACCAACTTTTGCGAGGTCTGGGAGGGAGGAGGTGTTAGACATAACACTTTGCTCTGATAGAATTGTGCATGAACTGGGAAATTGGCAGGTTCCAAATGAAACTGAACCGTCTCTATTCGATCATAAATATATATTTTTCGATCATTTTGATGTCATCTTCAATGTGGTGACATATCGTAATCCTAAATCTACAAACTGGGACCTCTTTTTGGAAAACTTGGCGACTAAATTTCATGGATATTTTCCAACAATTAGTCAACTAGACGACTTAGATGACGTCGTGGATACGACAAACTCATTCATATTAGCATCCTACGAAGAAGCTTGTCCACTTCGTACTGTTAAATCGACTAGGGGAACCCCTTGGTGGAGGGCTGAGCTTGAAAGAATGAAGAAAGTTATGAGAAGAGCTTGGAACCGGCGTCAGCGTGATGACTCCAGGGCTTTCAGGTCAGCTCGTAGTGCATATAAGAAATGTCTTAGATCTGCAGAACGGGTTGGCTGGCAAAGCCTATGCACTAATGTCTCTAGTCTGAACGAGGCTAGCAGATTAAATAAAATTCTCTCCAAATCGAATGATTTTCAGATGAACTCCTTGAAAACCAGAGATGGTGTTTATGTGACGGACGAAAAAGATGTTCTTAATTGTCTCTTCGACACACACTTTCCAGGTTGTATCGATCCGGAGTTGAACAATGTTCACAGATCTCATTCTGGTGATTCGGACTCGTGGGCGTTAGCACGCACATTGGTTTCCACTGAATCGGTCAAGTGGGCAGTTGACAGCTTTGCTCCATACAAATCACTCGGAAAAGATGGAATACTTCCCGTGCTACTGCAAAAGGGATTTGATATTCTTAAACATGTCTTGAAAAAGATTTTGCTTTCCAGTCTTGCTACCGGGTATATCCCGAAAGCATGGCGAGAAATAACTGTTAGATTTATTCCCAAAGGGGGGCGCTCAAGCTATGAAGAAGCCAAGAGTTTTAGGCCTATCAGCTTAAGTTCTTTTCTTCTGAAAGCTTTGGAACGGATAATCGATCATCACATCAGGAACGTTAGTTTAGTTGAATATCCACTGCACAAAATGCAACATGCATATCAGTGTGGGAAATCTACGATCACTCTGCTTCACGATGTTGTTTACAACATTGAGAAAGCCTTCTCGCTCAAGCAATCTAGCTTGGGTGTATTCCTAAATATTGAGGGTGCTTTTGACAATGTGTCCTTCCAGTCTATTCTGGAAGCGACGCGCGGTCATGGGATACCTGCATGTATCTCAGGTTGGATAAACGCAATGCTTAGTAACCGCATACTTTGCTCGTCACTGCGACAGGCTGAGATACGGAAGTTGAGTATTTGCGGTTGTCCTCAGGGCGGCGTTCTGTCACCTTTGTTATGGAACTTAGTAGCTGACGGCTTGTTGAAGAAACTCAATGAGCTTGGATTTCCAACCTACGGGTTTGCTGACGATTACCAAATACTAATTACTGGATTTTGCATCGGAACAATCTTTGACTTAATGCAACAGGCATTAAGAGCTGTCGAACAGTGGTGTCGACAAGTTAAATTATCAGTTAACCCAAGCAAAACTTCAATGGTTCTTTTCACGAAGAAGCGAATAACAACCGGGGTTCGTCCCTTGCAGTTCTTTGATTCTGAGCTACTGTGTGCAGATCAAGTCAAATACGTTGGAGTCATATTGGATTCCAAACTGAATTGGTCTGCTCACATTGAGTTCAGAGTCAAGAAAGCGTGCATGGCCTTCGGGCAGTGCAGACGAACTTTTGGAAAGACCTGGGGTCTCAAACCTAAATACATCTATTGGATTTACACGACAATTGTACGTCCAATACTGTCACACGGATGCCTTGTGTGGTGGCAGAGGGGAGAGGTGGTGACAGTCCAGTCAAAGCTAAACCATCTGCAAAGAATGGCGCTCATGGCGTTGACTGGTGCTTTCACCACGACTCCGACTGCTGCTCTTGAGGCACTTCTAAATATCAAACCATTACACATACACTTAAAACAAGAAGCACTATCATGTGCATACAGACTGCAGGTTACTGGGCTTTGGAACAGTAATCATGTTGATCTTGCTACCAGTCATACACGATTGTGGTCACAAATGGTTACATGGGGTGAAGATATTCTTGCTCCCAGCGATATTACACTCACTTGTAGTTTTCCTTACAGGACATTCCATGTGAAGATTCCCTCTCGAGAGGAGTGGTTGTCTGGCTTTATGGAAAGACAACAACAAACGCAAGTGGTTTGTTATACTGACGGTTCTCTGATGGAGGGACGTGCCGGTGCTGGTGTCTACTGTCGTGAAATGAGATTGGAACAATCTCACTCACTAGGTAGATACTGTACTGTATTCCAAGCAGAAATCTTTGCGATTATGTGCGGGGTGCAATCGGCCCTTCAACTGAGTTTGTCCGGCAGAGTTATAAACTTCTGCTCCGATAGTCAGGCTGCAATCAAGGCCCTTAGCTCAGACAAATCCCGGTCCAAGCTAGTGATCGCGTGCCGAACCCAAATCGAAGAACTAAGCATTGTCAATACTATCTACCTTGTCTGGGTGCCCGGACATTGCGGTATTACTGGAAATGAATGGGCTGACGAACTGGCCAGGGCAGGTTCAGCGATTGACTTCGTTGGTCCTGAGCCCGCGCTGCCAATTTCGACAAGTTGGATAAGGGAAAAAATACGGTCCTGGGCTTCGTCCGAGCACCGAAATTATTGGAGAAATCTACAAACGTGTCGCCAAACAAAGGCGTTTCTAGAACAACCATGCCCAGTGGTTTCGAAAAATCTCTTACATTTTTCGAAGCTCCACTGCGGCATGCTGACCAGGGCTTTAACCGGCCACTGCAAACTCAATTATCACATGGCAACTATTCAGCGCGCTGAGCCTTTTTCATGTGATCTTTGTGAATCCGACTACGGAACCTCATATCATCTGATATGCAACTGTCCAGCGGTAGCGCAATTGCGATTTCGAGTCTTCAGCCGTCCTTATATAGACGAAACCATGTTTGGTCGACTGAAACTCAGAGACATACTAAAGTTTCTTATCCAATGTGGTAAAGAGCTTTAGGCTTATTCGCAGGCAAGTTGAACTACTTGTGAGTTTAACTTACCTGTTGTTTATTTTTGTTTTGTGCTGTTATTTTTCCCTCGCTTCCAATTCTACTTCCCCACACCTCCTTGTCCTTTCCTTCCGCTCAGGAAATGATGAAAACACACGGCAAGGCACAAATCCCCGACTACGTCCGGGGAACGTGCCATTTGAGCCAATATATTCTGATTCCTGATTTGTGCGTATCGCGGCAGTATAGTACATAAATAATAAAACATGGTTTATAGAGGAGTTTACAAGAACTTTTTTGCAGCGAAATCGGAGCCGAAGCAGTAAAATTTTATAATTAGCACAATATTCCTACAAAATCGCCTAGAGCCATCTGTAATCAGATGCAGAAACTCTATCAAAGGTGGAAAATGATTAAAAAAAACTTGAACCGCCGTGCAAGAACTACAAAAAAGCAGAAGTTTATAACCGAATTGGTCGATTTATTCGACATTTCTGATGTCTACGCATTAAGGTTAACGCAGAATAAGAGTGATAAACAATTTCTAATTTCGCAACAGCAGCCAGATCGAGAGCCATTTCTTAAAAGCCATAAGCGGAGATCTGCTCAGTCAGCCCAGCTTCACCAATAAACTCGCGAACTTGCTGATACGTTGGCGACTTGTTCAGAGACAAGTCTAGCGTCAACCATGTTATGTTCAGAACAAAGTCAGTAACAATAAGCATTATTTTGAACATTTATTGATCATTATTATCTCCCCAGGCCCATTATCGATTAGCGAAACTGTCGTCTTACAAAAAAGAAGATAATGACGACAAAGCTCGCAGCAACTCTCTATCGCATTGGGTTAAGTGACCGAAATGCTATGCACGTGATCTCCGCGGTGTTGGAAATTGCGGGATTAAATTTGAGTAAGTTTGTAGAGCTTCAACACGAGGAGTTTATACATAATACTAAAATATAATTTCAAACTTTGGTTATACAGAAACACTAAAACCGTAGAAAAAACCATTAAAATATTTTTCGTGGAGTTAAAAATCCGTTAAATGAAAATTAGGTTGAATAAAAACTGCAAAAAAAGGACTGTGGGTAATTGGGTATATATCAAAATAAGTTTGCTTCGTTCAATGTATTTATCTTCAATTACCACCTTATCATTATCACATTACATTGTTACGATTCGTAAAAATAATGTGTTATTTTCATTTTCGAAAACTACTTAGGATCATTATTCTGAAGAAAAAGTGATACTTATTATTATTTGTTTTAGACGATTATGTTTTGAGTCGAGAAAGCATCCGAGTTTCAAGGCAGACGGCTCGTAAATCACACGCAGCTGAGTTGAAGTCAAACTTTGAAACTACTGGCATCATTGTGGGGCATTGGGATGGAAAAATTTTGGAGGATATCGTTGGTAATATCAATCATTTATACGGATTTCTTGCTTCTATTCGATAGTTTTATTCAACAGGAATGGAATATGTCGATCGTTTACCGGTGATGGTATCCACCAAAGAAATTATTCAGCTATTGGGCGTTCCGAAATTTGTGAGTGGAACGAGGGAAAACCAGGCGAACGCGGCATTTCAACAGTTGCAGGAGTGGGGATTGGCCGAAAGGGTATGCGCTATGGGTTTTGACACAACTGCCACTAATACTGGTATGAACAAAGGTGCGTGTATCAGGCTTGAGCGGATGCTTGGTAGAGAACTTCTCTGGCTTGCCTGCAGGCATCATGTTCTAGAACTACTCGTGAGTGCAGCATGGGATACGCTTCTTGCCGCATCATCCAGCCCGAATGTTACAACATTTACAAAATTTCAAAACGCTTGGACTAATTTGGATCACACTTTCAAAAGCCAAATGGTCGATAAAAGGCTAATAGCGCAGCTTGGAAGCGAAAAGCAGGAATTGATTTCAATGATCGAACAACATCTCAATCAAAACCACCATTATGGCATGATTATGGCGAATTACTAGATTTGGCCATGATGTTCCTAGGTGCTGGTAATGGTCATTTTAGACAGCCAGGTGCACACAGCAGGGCGCGTTGGATGGCGAAGGCAATTTATTGTCTTAAGATTTGGTTTTTCCGAAACAGTTTCAAGCTGAGCAAAGAGGAAGAAAATGGAATATCTGTTATGTGTCTATTTATTATAAGAGTATATATAAGGGCCTGGTTTTCCGCTCCATCAGCTATCGAAGCTGCCTGCAACGATCTTAATCTTATAAAAAAATTGTTACGGTATAGTGATGAAAAAAATCAGGCACTACTTATCTAGCTGCTGCCCGTAAGCTACATTCGCATTTGTGGTATCTGGGAGATCACAACATGGGGTTGGCCCCGTACGACCCGAACGTGTCATTTGACGCAAAAAAGCGAATGGTGGCGGCAATTCGGAACAAAGATCCAAGTGATAACTCCCGTATTCGTAATCAGCATTTTGATTTGCAGTCGTTCAGAAACCTCTCACTGTCAGATTTTTTCTCCAAGAGAACAATGGAATTCTTCGGAATAACAGGACTGTCCGATAGTTTCCTCAAGCAAAGTCCAGATGAATGGGATAATTCGGAAAATTATTCGGAAGGTAGAGAAGCAATTAAAAATCTACAAATAGTGAATTATTGTGCTGAGCTAGGCGTTGCTCTTATACAAAATTATACCAAAAAATAACCAAAAACGAAGAACAGTTGCAGTATTTACTGCAAGTTGTCGAACAACATCGAAAATCGTATACCAATGTTAATCGGTGCACTTTAAGAATTTAAACCACATGAGCTGCGTACAAAGTGTTTTCAACGCCCTGTGGTGTTTCTCAAACACAATAATGAATAATGAATTTTCCAAATTAATAAAGCATTATGTATCATAATCCATAAAAACTGTACTTCTCTTAATTATTAATTGAGTTCAAGTTGTACAAATAGAACATTGACATGATCCAAATGATTACATTGAAATTTGCCTAGAAGCTGAGTTTCGAGGGCTATTTATAGAATACACCTTATAAACCGATTGTAATACAAGATAGAGAGTTGTCGTATTCGGAAGAATTGTTGCAAAAAGCCTATTCTACAACTTTCTAGAAGACACCCATGTTCTATCTCCCTCCATTAAAAAGTTAGTGTAGGCGCCCTCTATGCGGTGAAATGTGGAGCTAACTGTTTCCAGCTAAAATTTTGCTCATCTCATATATTACCATTGTTCCGAACATACCATCCAGCTAAATCCAACCATTATTTCGCAAAACAAATAAGTTCGTTTATATCGCCTTTTGAATCACCACTATTATGTTCATCAAACGCTGTTAGGCCCCGTGTAAAACTAACTCAGACATCACTTCGTTAAAAGTTTAATAACTTTTCCTGTTTGTGTCGGATCGCCTTGTAGTCTTCGACAAAGTTGCAAATAATAGAATTATCTTCTTAAGTTTAACTTTTGTTGACAATCCGGTGTAGACAGTGCCACCTAGCGGCGAAAATGTGAACAAGTGGGTTTTCTCCATGTAAATTGTCGAAAAATCCCATACAAACTTCAAGCACGTTAGTCCGGTAGCTGGACTTGTTCGATTTGGCTCAAATTTGGAGCAGACACTCCTGGTGGGACTAGGAATCGGCTCAGGGGTGGGCCGATGGGGGTCATTTTTTTCTGTCACTCTAGTGATCATCTAAGTCAGCCTCACATAGTATGTTAGAGGCTAGCACAAAAGTAAGCCTAGCAAGGAATGAAAAAGGCGAGCACACAAGTCAGCCTCGCAAGGAACGAAAAAGGTGAGCACAAAAGTGAGCCTCATGTGGAGTGTTAGAGAATGAATCAAGGTGTGACAGAGAGAGCACCCAAGTGAGCCTCATACAGGACGTATGAACGCGTGAGCGAGTGTGAATGAGTACATCAAGTACAGCCATCCTTCCAGAAGTAATACCGAGAGGTAATCCCTGGGGAGAACAATGGCGGAGCCCAATGGAGCTTAGTCGGTATTAATGGCTGCGTCACCATTAGAGCCCGACACACCCCCACTACCCCCCGTGTGGTAGCTTGGTATCTACTAATAGCACGTGTAATGGGCTAGTACGTAAACGTATTCTCCATTGTAAAAAAAGACAGGTACAAGGTACAGCTAAAATTACGATCATCACATGACAAATATACACCAGTACTTCAAACACTACTAATACTTGAATCAGCACACAACCAGCACAAACACTACTAATACTTGGACCAGCACACATAGTATATACTTTCGTATTTATCTATTTATTTATTGGTTGATTGTTTGTTGTGAGCTGGTAAAGAGAGGAAAAGTATAGAATAGAAAAACCAAACCAAAATGTTTGTAAATTAATGCTAAAATATAATCAAACGCACGATTGATTGCGCTTTTCAACATTCAATTACTTTTTATACGTCAAAAACAAGACGGAATATTGAGCTTAACATAAATGTGGTTGGCGCTGGGTCAAAAAGGTTAAAATTGGTTAAAAATTTCACTATGAAACTATTGTAAATTTTATTCTTCTCTTTTCGCCAAAATGACGGCATCAGCTTAGAGTGTCAAAACATAAATAAAACGAATTTTGAAAAATTGGCGGTTATACGACTTTGAATATCCACCCTTCAAATAATGTTGAGGATATGGGTTGTGTTGCCTTTCTGAAAGTCGAAAGCACCTGACTAAACTGAAGCCATAATACACAAAGTGATCGGAATGAACTGAAAACAAGTATTGGGACCAGTCAAATGTGTTCAAGAAACGTACTTGATTGCAGAACGACGATCGACCAGATAGACCAGAAGTAACAATCCGTTATTTATCAACAAAGGGACTGATCATCTACATGTGACTCTTGATAATGGAAAATATGATGGATTTCCGGAAGGTGGATGCCGATAGTGCTGTAGATTGTAATAGGAAACTTAAGTGTATTCGGCCTCGAAGAGATCCAGGCCTGTGTTCAGTGCTCGGAAAGCGGTTGAGCCGGTTGATTCTTGTTTTCGTGTTTGGAGGTCTAGACGTGCGATGGAGCGTTGGATGGCCAGAGTGTGTTATTGCGGAGATGGAGCGTGGTGGGAGCATCCGGAAGTGGCTCTTGAATTTTTGACGGTAGGTAGGGAGCATAATTATCTATCTTGGAGCAAAATTTCATCCAAATCAAAAATGGTTTTTTTTGCAAATCGACTTTAAATTTTTAAAATCGATTTTTTTCAGTGTAGGAGTCAATGAAGAATTTTTTCAATATTTTTTTCGAAAATTTGACTAATTTTGTGAAAACCACTCCTACAACATTTTTTGCAGGATTTGTCATATTTAGACTATAGTTACTTGAAAAAAATTGGGAAAAAAGTTTGGCCCTTTTCAAAAGACAGTCTAGACCATTTTTGGAAAAACAAGATATGCAAAGTGGCTTTTTGTGACAAAGTCTTCATGTACAGAAAGTTTCATTAGATTTGACGCGAAATTCGTCATACGCAAGTTATTTAAAGGACGATATGTGGCCAATGTAAAATCAACAAGACGCATAATTTTATACTATTGGTCGCGTTCCATTTATGTGCAGTATATTTAGCATAATTTTACATGAAATTTTTTATCTGTGTATGTGAATTCTTTGTTTTTGTTTTTTGCTAAATTTTCTAAAAGGCGTATTTTGGCATGTTGGTTTGAGTTGCGTTTAGGTATTTTATTTTACATGCGTCGATAGAAGAGGTACTTCAGTTATTTGTGTTTTCCGTCAACGCTCAACGAACGCGGAAGGTTTCTGTGTTCATTATCCTGTACTGCCTATTAGGACATGGAAGTCCTGTATGGATTTTTGTCGAAGGTGAGTTGTCTGTTGGTTTGTATTTTCATGCGTTTTTGTTTATATTACTAGTAATTAACCGATTTCGTCAATTTTCTCTATTGTTTCAGAGAGCGAGTAAGGGCGATATAACCCTAGCTCATTAGCCAGGGCAGGACTAAATACTTCTGTCCCATCCCAGGAACCTAGGACCAAAGGAGTAACATTAAGCCTCTGAGCAAAGTCACTCCCAACGATTTATCAAACCCCCATCAAATTGAAACGGTTGTGTACGGCTGTCCACGTTTCTTCCTTATTCAAGGTTCAAAATAATCCATTGATTAATTTATTCATTGAATGAATAATTTGATTCTCGTATAATTTTGAATCATCTTTATTTTGTACGCTGCACAGTTGGCCTGGTCGCTTTAATGCTTGTATCATATTGAATATGTGCCACAAACATTAATAATGACAAGAAAAATTGTAGACGAACGTCGGCAATTTTCCAGGATCCCTACATGTATTTCCTGTGTATGTGTAGACTAGACTAGACATAGGGACTGATCATCTATATGTGTATTCCAACAACGCGCACGATTCCGTGGAACAACACAAATCACGGTAGATTGCTAGAACAGAAGTATTTATTGTGTATTTCTACAATCGAGCTGTGATGGGGTGCTGTACGTTCATACTGGAAATTAATTCATCGTTCATAGAACTCGAAATGTTGCGGTACCCAGTGGGTCTATTCTTCGCTCAAATACTTCGGGAGATTTCAGTTCATCGGATACAACACGGCTTCCACGTTACCGTCGCCGCCGCTAATGGTAAACAGGGCGTGACGCCGCCCATCAAAATTGACCCCTATGCCACCACTGTTTTTGGTCACGAAGTGTCGATTTTCTTAAGCATACCGCAAGGTACAGCACGTCATTTGGAAAGCTTGACTATTGTGCATAGGGTCGACAGCAGATCGATTACACGACGAATTTGGACGTTAACAAACCGATTCTGGACTTAAGGGGAGGGTGGTATTATGAAAATGCCAGATCTCACTGAACTTATTTTCAATGTGAGATAAGATAACTCAAAAGCGTGTTCCAATAAATGGCATAGAAATCTAAAACGAATACCGCTATTGAAAGAAAATTTCACAATATTTATTCAAGCGTGGTTTCTAAGCTTGATTTTAGAATTTCATAGATATCAAAAATATACATAACTGGCACGCACTTGACCCCCGTACCATGTTGAAATCGTGGGAAAACCAGTGCCGTCCGTTATGAGTATTTTCTCGAAGATATTTCAATATTTTAATGTCTTCATGCAATCGCCCGATGTGCTTGATAACGTGCTTGTATCTATTTATGGGAAGTCTAACCTTGGTGATATGAATCAGCCTATGATATTTATTCTCAAGTCGGTTGATGATAGTAAAATTAGCTGACTAATGCAACATGATTTTATCTCGGATTTGTGCTCTCCGTAATTTCGTACAAGCAAGACGCAGAATGAACGGATTTGCCGCTTATCATGCTATCCAGTACTTTATCAATTCATTAGTTTTTGTGGTTAATGTTGAAGACGAAGCTATGATGTTAAGCACGAATGGTAAACTGCCTGTTATCGGAAGTCAGTCCCGTGTAGATAGGGAATTCCATAGAACGAGGGGCTGACTTACGATTATAGATGATGTGCAAATCTCGCAACATTTGGTATATCAATATGAAGTGTCAAAATGAATAAATATGTTGTAAATTTGATAACAACCTTATAATTCATATTCGTAAAATTCAATGTGCCGAGAATATAAGTGAAAAGGGTTGAATTCAACAATTTTATCAACGACAGTTTTATCTGCTTCGCGAAGCGGTAGCCTATATGCTTCGCAGCTTTTTGTTACCTTTTATTGCGAAGTGACTTAAACCGTCAATACCGTTACATTGTGCACAAAACATTTGAATAATTAAACTAATTCCAAGAAGTGAACCCGGAATATTGCCATATTCACGAGATTCACAAAAAAGTATTAGAGCAGGTCACGGTACAATGAGACACAATACCGTGACCGTCATGCGAGGGACTCGTGTCACCTCACGTGACTTTGTTGATCACGCTACTCAAAGCAAATATGACCCCATAACTGCTTGGAATAATCCTCATCATCTGTTAATTCACGCGAGCAAAACCTACAACATAAATTAAGCAGAAAATACATAATTTTGATTACGACAGTAATTATAACCCATGAACCTAGATGTAACAGAACAGACTGTGATCCGTAAATTCAGAGATTTACTTATTTCTTTTTTCTCTACCGCCCCCTAATCTAAATCGAACCATTCGCCCCCCAAAAATATACCTACTTTTCATCTTTTTGATCCGTATTCCAGTCCGGTTCCTTCTTGACCGGAACCTGCTTCCGCTCGGATTCGATCAATTCGCCGACCTTGAACTTTTTCATCATCTCGCGAGCATCTGTGCTATGACCGACATCTTCGAAAGCTTCCGTAGCTTCCTTGCCGGCCTGCTCCAGCAGTACTTCCTCGCCACCGGGGTGCTACAAATAAAAAAGTAAAGAAAATGTGATAACGATTTTTTTTCGTCTTGTCATTGGTGTGTTGTCAGCATGTGTGCGATTTGCTAAGTAGATCCCATATATGGTGCTGATAATCATTCACGGCGAAAAAAAAATACTTCACCGTGATTTTACAGCTCAGTTATGCAGCGTCATCTATGGAAAAAAAATCTGCGTTGACAAAATAGCATGAGTCGCTGTTTTATAGCATACAAGAGTAATGATGACTCTCGCACAGTTGCTGAATGCTGAATCGCGTTGTAATTATTTGGCGTGATGATTGTAGGAAGACGGGGTAAAATGCTCTTTTGTAAGGAATATTATACAGCTTCAAAATATCAAACGAAAAAAAAACATATTTTTTGCGAAATATACAAAAACATGGAAAATGTGTATTTTTAAACTTGATCCAATTTTCGTTGAAATATAGCTGGGGAAATATGTACCACTATGCAATTTGAATCCATCAACGTAAGGTGTATTCTGCCCCATTACAACAAAAACATATTATTATTGGTACAATGAATATTTCACACATCCATTGAACAAAAGTAAAAGGCACCACGATTACTGTAGTTAAAAAATCCATTTACATCCGACAGAATTACACGAGTCACTACAATTACATAAGCCTGATACTTTATTGATTGTTGTTATAAATGTCGGGGTGTGTTTAAATACAGCTGTCAACCATTTATCACTTTTGCAGTGAAAGCTTACTATAAAAGACCTCCGACAAACATTCTTATTTCAGTAATTTCTATTTTTGAGAAAAAGAGAAGATGCATTTTACCCCGTTGCCCTTACATGATGTTGGATAGTAATAGCTTTGTTCTAGTACTTGCTTATTGTTCCCAGTTTTGACAGAGCAAACAAGAGCAACCGAGCAAAACACTCCAGTTCGCTACCAGAAAAATACAAAGGGAAAGAAACGAATACAGGAATAGTATTCTCCCAAGGGGTGAGTCGCTTAGCACAAATCGAATTATGTTCACAAATAAACAGCGTGGTAACCTGTACCGCAATGTGCCATGGTGTTCAAACAAAAGCAATGGTTGCTATGACTATTTGACTACACTTTGTTGACAGTTTTTTGAGTTGTCAGAAGTGTGCCTCATTGTGCCACACATTGTGGTAACGAGTGAAATGAGCGTGTCTTACTGTGAATCGTAATCTTATATCGTGTTATCGTAGGTGATACACTGTGTATGGCACATTGTTCTAAGCGACTCGCCCCTTGCATTCTTCCCGCTTGCTTCGGAGTACTTCCAGTTTCTTCTGGAACAACTCTAACAATTATTCTGTCTGTCGAAATTGTTAGGACGCTGTTTCGAGTAGCTTCAAGAAACTAAACAAAACAAAACTATACAGAAAGTGAGATTTCATTTTAAAATAACATAGTATAAACTAGAAGAACTTTGTAAAACTGTAGAGCTGTAGAACTCTAGAGTTTTTCTAGTATAAACAAGATGCTTTAAGTACGATTCACACGATACATCAGGCTTCAGTCACCAGTACGGAACGTCAAGGTTAGTTACATGCAGTTAAATGAAGGCATTCATACACATCAACGGCACGGAACGTTTTGACGTACGGCACGTGTGAACGGGTACACGAGAAACGCATTTAACTTAACCGAGTTTGAATAATACATCGGTGATTGTCTTGTTCCAGATCATACCAGCTTGTTTGAGACCATACAAACTCCTCTTAAACTGCATACTTCGTTAGAGTTTCCGCTTTCGTAGCCGGGGGGTTGTGGCATAAAAATAGTTTCACTGAATTCGCCATACAGGTAAGCTGTTTTAATATCAACATGCTTTACCTGTAAGGTCCATCGACCCGCTACTGCCAGAAGTGCTCGAAACGTGGAATGTTTAGCCACTGGTGCGTATACTTCGTCATAATTAGTACCATACTTCTGACTGAAGCCTTGATCCACCAGATGCGCTTTATACCTTGAGATGTTTCCTTGCTCAATGAGTTTCTTCTTGAAAATCCACCGACAGCCCACAGGTTTACAATTTAGTGGTAGATTTACGATATCCCAGGTGTGGTGTTCTTGGACTGAGGCGAATTTTTCGTCCATTGCGCGCTTCTAATGAACACGTTCAGAACCAGCCAGCGCCTCTTCAGCAGTCCATGGTTCGTAGGTTTCCTGATTAACCATCTTGATAGTTTCTGAATATTTAAGCGGTGGTACACCTTTAGTTGTTCGTTTTGAAATTCGCATCGGGGTCACAGATGCTTCAATCGTTGCGTTGCGGGGACATTCATTGTTGTTCTCTTCAGTGAGATTCTCATCATTAGGATCCTCATTCGTTTCAGTGTCGGATTTAATTTCTTCCTCAAACTGGAACGTCCCTTGCAACGAAAGGCAAAATACTATTTTGTGGTTTATCCAAATCATAAGAATCATCCTCGATACTACCATTGCCATCTAGCTTAGCCTTATTGTTTTTTGTTATAAACCGTGCATCTCTGCTGTTTACAATGCGATCAGTCGTTCTATCCAGGACACGGTATGCCTTCTGATGTAGTGAATACCCCACGAAAATCATTTTCTCTGCCGTTGAATCAAGCTTAGATCGTTTTTGCTTCGAGATCCATACGTATGCTTCAGTTCCAAAGATCTGTAGATGACTTACATCAGGTTTTTTTTCATTCCACCAAGCTTCGTACGGTGTGACCATAAGCACTCTGGTAGGTGCTCTGTTTTGAAGGTAATTTGATGTACTAATTGCTTCGGCCTAATACTTTTTTGGAAATCCTGCGTCCAACAGCATGCATTTCGCCATCTCGTTCAAGGAGCGATTTTTTTCGTTCTGCAACGCCGTTCTATTGCGGTGTATATGGGGTTGTGAATTGCTGACGGATGCCTTCCTTTCTGCAAAAATCTGCGTTTTATTTTTGAACTCACCGCCATTATCCGATCGAATAATTTTCGGCGTGGACCAAGTCAAGGGGTTGCGTACTTTTCTTCTTTGCCTGTTTCGGGAATGGAAGTCATGCGAATTTCCCTTCTTGGCAGCATTCGCACACTACTCGTCTTCAATGTTCATCCCGGTTACAAGTTCTTCTTTCAGCAGCTTTTGCATGGTATCATTGTCACGATGACCCATCCTTCTATGCCACTGGTGTTGACAGTTCTCTGTGTGCTGTGTAGCTTCTGCGATATTTAAAGCATTATGAGCATTCTTCACCACATATAATCCTCCGGAAACGACTGCAACTGCTGCAACCTGTTGACCCTTCATGATTCTGCAGACCGCCGAATCGAAGATGACCATTCCTGTTTTCGACACTAATTTTCGCACCGAGATCAGGTTTGTCTCGAGATCCGGTACGTAAAGTGTATCTGAAAGTGTAATAGTGTGTTTTTTATCTTCAAATCGCAACAGAATACGCGGCAGGTTCCTTTCCCTATCGCGGTTGTCATTTTTCCACCAGCGAGGGTAACGTTTTCGATGAAGGCTTCATCCAGTTCCAGAAAGAAATTATTGTCTGCGCACATGTGTGATGTCGCCCGGAATCAATAATCCAGTTTGCCACTTTTTTCGCTTCCGTTGCTATGAAAACGCATTCGTTATTCAAATTTTCACGAATCGTCTTCGCCTTAGGGATCATCCATAAATGACGTAGCATTATATGGGGGAGGGGGGAGTTTTGTATTTTGTGATGATGTGTGACGACAGGGGGGTAGGGGGTCATGTCATGCTACGTAGCTTTTTTAAAGAGGAATAGAATAGATTTTTTTAAAAAAATTACGGGGACAAGGGGGGGCAGAGTTACCGTCAAGCTACGTAATTACCAGGGGGTATTTAGAGGTTTGTGACGAAATGCTACGATGGGGGAGTTGAAAATCACTCGAAAAATGCTACGTCATTTATGGATCATTCCTTAGATACGGTTTTCCGACTTTTTTGTTCAATTTTATTTTCACATTCTCGTTCGTTTGCTAGTTTCCGGCACTCCCTTTGTTTGTGATCTGGCTTCTGGCAGTAATGACAAACAATTATTTTCTTACTAGAGCCAGCTTTCAAAACAGATTCCGGATTGAAGTTTCCTTGTTTCATCACTTCGTCGATTAACATGGTTTTTACAAGTCCCAGTGTTAGCTCGCCGTCGGCCCTGCTTTCCAGTGCCGTGGTGAGTGTATTGAACGATTTCGGTAAGCTGCTTAATACTAGTGCTACCTGCAGTTTCTCGTCCAATTTAAGCCCTGCCACAGAGAGACGCTCGAAGACTTCTCCCATATCGTGTAGGTGTCTCTCCATGTCCTCGCCTTCACTGTACCTCTTCGCTACCAGGTTTCGTAGGTAGGACACTTTGGATGTTAAGGTTGGCTTCTCAAAATGGTCCTTTAGCTTGTCCCACGCTTCACGAGCTGTTTTCGTGTGCTTGATGAGCCCGTGCTGATTAACTTCCATCAAAAGCCCGATTGTGGCTCGTGCCCGCTGGACGCCAGATTCCCAGATTTCAATTGCCGCTGCATTCTTCGTTGCTAGGCTATTTGGTGCATTCCTGGGCCCATAACCACTTGGAATAAAAAGTATTTTCCGACCAACCTAGTCAACGTATAAACTATGAATGTGTTTCTCTACATATATTGCAATCATGGCATACTAAATCGTGCTGGTATAAGGCCAATGACGTACCGCCGCGGAAAGTGATGCGTTTGCGGTAAGCTAAGCGAATGCGACCGAACTGTCTCCATGAAGTGTGCGTGTAGAAAGCGCGATTTTGTCATAGCAAAAGCGAACGCGGCAAATCACAGGGATAGTGCTCTGTCGCCTTCGCAGACGGTTCATGATCCGCGTCAGATTTTCATCGGCCTAAACCGCCTAAACGTTGTGCTCATTAGCACAGTTCATCGCGCATCTTTATACACCTTAGTAGCCATGATCCCAAATTTTCATCGTTCAAGAAATTTTGAAAAACTGCTGGCGATGCAGTCAGTGGTGCAAATTTTCATTTTCAAATGCCAACTTTCAGCTCAATCAAACCCAACCATGATTCAAATTCAAAGCCTCCCTTAATCATTCACTTTCAAGTTGGCGGGATTTTCATACCCAAAGCGTACGTCTTCATTTCAAATTGATGCTTTTTCAATCACCAACCAAAGTTGTCATCTGCTCTGTAGAGGCCAGTTTAGGTTAAATGTTGACATATTTTGCGTTTTCAAGTTTACATGAACAGCAAGAAATATGTTCAGAGTAGTTTTGCTTGAAAAACCTATGCTGATTTCGGTTTTAGATCAGAGTCGCCCTAGGTTCGCTCTAATATTTACAAAACCCATACAAAAGTGACAGCTCAGAGCGAACCTAGAGCGACTCGATTCCAAAAACGAAATCAGCACTAGTCAATATTCCAGTATAGTAATATTCACAAGGTAAATGAAATCGAAAATGAATGTAAAATGATTGAACAGCTCGGCTGTTTGGATGAATCATGTAAACGAATAACTGCGAATTGAACCTAGTAAGGCATGATTTGAGATTTGTTCTTCCTTCAAGTTCAAAACAACTTGGTGAAAATTTGCAGCTCTGGATGCATTAATATAAAAGGAATGCGGGGATAAATTTGTGTATTCTATCATAGCAATTGGTTTTGGCGCGAAAATGTCATTAAATAGTATATGATAATGACGAATTGTATCTCTCAAAGGTCCCAAAAACTTATATTGCATTGCTTGTTTTTTGCTGGTCACAGTTAGTCATAGATGTCATGTTCACTCTGACACCACAACCAGATAGGCAAGGTTTGAAGAAATTACCGTACACATAAATAAGTAAACTTTGTCCTACATTTAGTGATCGGTAGATTCAGTATTTATCAATAATACGTCTAACACATTTAGCACTGGAGCGGCATGTCAATCAAAATATCTGCTGATTCAGCATGATTGCCTAATCTGTTTCTTCATAACAGACGTTCATCGTTCTGTGTTAATCTGGGTACTAAATTCAATTCAAGTATTGTTCAAAATATTTAGTTTTCAACCTAGTCTGCTTTGATTTGCATACTACTACCGCCTACATAGGAGTATCACAACAAATAAAACCGCCATCCGTAGTTTAACATAGCCGCGAAACACGATGCCATGTGCAGTAATTTCCAATGAAGGTTGGACGGTTTTGCGAATAACAGTAGTATAATGTACGCATAAAGGTCATAAACCGTTAAAGTCGTCTTTAACAACACCAGACAAATGAATTCGATGCAATTAGCGCAAAGCGTAAAATGTATTATTGCATATGGTTGAAAACAGCAACCCCGTTCCGTTGGTTGAACAAACAGCAAACTCCACTACGATCAACTAATCTGTTTTAGTTTTTTTTTGTTCTGACTAGCAAGAGAAGTAAGATTGCTCTCGTCAAAGAAAAGTTTGAAATTAATGTTTTTCTTATTAATACTGGATTCCCAACATTCTTGAACGCAATTTTTAGCGGTCACACCTAACGCATTCGAAATTTAGCAATCAGATGCTATTGATGGTATAATATAAATACCTACATAATGGCCTTGAACTCTATAGTTCACGAAAACGACAAGTTAAGTGGTACCCCACATAAACGCGTCATCGGAAAGGTTTGTGTGAGCTCGATTCAGTTATTGTGACTTGCAGAAAATATGAAGTGTGATGAAAGTTAGACTTAGTGCGTAAATATTTAACAAATACAACCAATCAACACTTTCTTCCATTACATAATCTTTGGATTCCAAGGCTCCAGATAGCTTGTTTTTATGGTGCACATTGCACTACCACACTTATCTACCAGATAACCACCTACTTATCAGATATTGGAAAAAGTTGCTAAATTTTGTCCCCGTACCGTAATGAGCTGTGACGGTCGGAATGAAATGTACACGTAGGCCCCCTCCTTCACTTCGCGGACTACGCAAAATATGCTTACCTCATTTAGGAACTCCGTCACATCGTAGATGTTGTTGTGAATCACAATCCAGGAAGATTTGTTCGTGTTGTGCGCTTTGATATCCGCCAGAGAATAGGTTTTCACTTCCGACATTGTAAAATATGTATTGAAACCAAAGCACTGAGGAAAAGTTGATTTGCACTGCAACTCTTTCTTGTTATTTAATAAAATGAAGAGAAAAAAAACTATGCTGTCGCTAAATACGAACACCTGCTAGTCTTCTTTGGGCAATCGATGCAGAACTGACGGATGAGTGGCGAAAAGGCGTTCAGTTTTGTTCCGCCGCTGCCTTCAGTGTTGCCAGTTTGAGAAAAGAGCGACAGTTTTTAACGTCAGTTTTAGCTAACAAGATGTAGAAATATATAGGTGGAAACATTTCGACAAAGATCTTTCATTTGCACGTGCAATGAATTCAATTAAAAAATTCAATAGTCGAACGTGCAGATTCCGACAGGCACGAAAGTGCAATGAAGATGTTTTTATTTCCATCTGTCAAAACGCATCTGAAAGTAAATTTTGAATTTTATAAGTTCAATCAATATTATAATTAAATGTTATTTCTTCTAATGAAAAGTAATATCAAATACAAATTTGTATTTGTATTTGGTAATATTGATGAAGAAAATATGTATCTTACCTCTGAAAAATACAGTCGCGATTCGTTGGTTGGGTCAACTAACGAATTTAATTCGCTAGTTGGACCGACTGACAAATGTCAAAAACTCTCCAAAGAAGACATTAGCAGTGTAAAAGATTGTTAGATAGATTGTTAAAGTCAATTTGATATGAGAATTTGACATTCAGATGATTTTTAGTTAGACAATTAGACGGTTCAGTTAAAAAGTGTCCAACCAGCAAATCTCGAATGTATCTAGATGGTAATTTCTTGTTCTAATCTTGTTACATCACTAAGAATTCTTCCGGTTTCAGTTTATACAAAAATGAAATTCAGGGATTCAAATCTCGTTAAAAAAAAGATGGGTGGGTAATGTCTGCGACATAACCGGAGAGATGTAGAATACATAAGGAACCCGTTCTTCAAATATGTTGATACTCATTAGGATTTTCGGACAAAAGCTGATTTGGGCGAGGAATATTTCAAATTATTCTTTACAAAAATGATGGTGGTCCTGAAAAGAACCGGTTTTGTTGGCGTTGTTGGCCTTGGTGAGGGAGATGGCTAACGATGAAATTAATTGTTAGCATGAGGAAGTCGCGTAGTACTGGCCAATGGAAGAACAGATAATAATTGATTCCTGAAAATCAATTTTTCTTTATTCATGTAAATTATACATACTTACAAATCTAACAGAAGATTCCTGATCATATTTCTGAATCATTAGTGCGAACATTGTGTAATTTGGTTAAGTACAATGAAAGTTACAAACTTTCCAAACTCGACCTTCTGTTCATTCAGAAATATTGAAATGGGGTGTCGTGGTCACAATAAAAAAAGATGGGTGGGTAATGTCTGTCACATAACCGGAGCGTCGTGATTTCAATTCGAGACGTTAATTTAAATCTAATAATATTCAACAGAATCACGTTTGAATGGGAAATTTTCAAATAATTCTCTATGGTAATAATGGTGGTTCTGAAAAGAACCTTTGGTATCGGCGTTGGTGTTGATGGTGATGCGCTGGATCGTTGGATATTTTTGGCATGATAGTTACGTGCCTGGCGAACTGTTTTGTAGCCTCGAACAAAACGACAAGACTGGCTTCTTCGGGTACCATTACGGCTGAACTTTATAAGCTTAGCTCGACTTTGAAATCCTGCACAATCTCACGAATCAGACACTGGTAGGGCCATTTTGTTTGCTACTAGCACGGAGCTGCACAAAAAATCATTTAATGCAGTTAGTTCACGGGGGCTGCCAAAAAGCTTGAATAGAAGCATGCGACTTCAACGTTTCTCTTAAACACATGCAACAACACATTCGTTTTGGTAATACTGATAATAACAGTAGAAAGGAATGGAAAAGCAGTGCACGAAACGAGCGAGAGGATAATTTAAATTTTTGTTCCGTGTGCAAGCTACTTCTTTCCACCCAACGTATTATGTTGCTTGTTGAAAATTTGCTACACACCTTAAAATAAAAGTTTCAGTTTAACTCTCACTAGAACACAATTGATTGGTCCTGAAAAGAACCGTTGCTTTTATTGTAATTTACGCCCACTCCCACAAACCGACCAAGTAGGCATCAGTGGCTTCATTACGGCTGAGTTTTGTAAGCGTAGCTCGACTTTGAAGTAATACACAACCTTACGAACCAGACGCTGGAATGTTAGCCAGCGGATTAGTTGCTCCGTTGCCCTTTAGTTGGGGCGAAATACTAGCATGGCGACAGTTCCTGATCGGTAGTTGGTTGCGATGGGCCACCAGTAGCTGGGGCACTTTTGCGGACCGTCATCATCGCCAACTGCTTTCCTCCGGTGGACTGGCTGAATACGAATGATGAGAAAAACCGACCGACCAATATTCATATATGAAAACACGAGAAAGCACTACTATCGCTCTCCCGCTCGTTTTCGTGTCATTCCTGTGCCTTTCCTTTCCGTTCGGCTACCAATACTAGCATAACCAAAACGAATATTCTGTCTTTCCATCGCCTTCAATCTAGTGGCCAGTGCTAGCAAACTTGCATGTTCAGTTTTTCAATAACAACATTCCAACAATATTTTCAAAGAATGTTGCAGATTTGAAAAGAAGGAAGGAGAAGATTTTCACAAATTTAAATTCTTTTGTTTTATTTGTTAGCGCTGATAAAGGCTATTTAGTTTGCTACTAGCAAGGAGCTGCACAAACAAATCGATTTATGCAGTTAATCAACGGAGGCTGCCAAAAAGTTCGAATAAAAGCATGCGACTAGTGTACTTTGCATGTTCTATATTTTATCAATACTAGAGAGGATCAATAAAATAATTCAAATTGTTATAGCGACATGCAATTGTGGCAACACTGGCCATGAGATGGTGGGGGAACACGCACATTCGTTTTAGTTATGATGGTAGTAGCAGCAGAAAGGAACGGAAAAGCAGTGCACGAAAACGAGCGAGAGAAGATAATTTAAATTCTCTTTCTTTCTTTCCACACATCCTATTTCTTATATTGCTTTCTGAAAATTATTTGTTGTACACCATAAAATGTAAATTTCAGTTTAACTCTTATTAGAACACAATTAATTGGTCCTGTAAAGAACCGTTTATTGTTTTATTGCGGGAGCATAATTCAGACGCACTCCCCGCGGACACGGTGAGCTAGAAAGCACTATTTTGCATTCTCGAACAAACCGACCAAGTAGGCATCGTTGGCTTCTCGGGGCATCATTACGACTGAGCTTTGTAAGCGTAGCTCGACTTTGCAGTCCTGCACAATCTCACGACCCAGACGCTGGAACGATAGCCTACTCTATTGCCCTTTAGTTGGGGCGAAATTCTTGCAGGGCGACAGTTCCGATGAGTCACCAGTAGCTGGGGCACTTTTTCCGTCCGTCGCTATTGCCAACTGCTTTCCTTCGGTGGACTGGCTGCTTGCTAGTGCTTGAACGAATACGAATGATGAGAAAAACCGAACGACCAATATTCATATACGAGAAAGCACTACTATCGCTCTCTCGCTCGTTTTCGTGCCATTCCTGCGCCTTTTTTCTTTCCGTTCGGCTACCAATACTAGCATAACCAAAACGAATATTCTGTCTTTCCATCGCCTTCAATCTAGTGGCCAGTGCTAGCAAACTTGCATGTTCAGTTTTTCAATAACAACATTCAAACAATATTTTCAAAGAATGTTGCAGATTTGAAAAGAAGGAAGGAAAAGATTTTCACAAATTTAAATTCTTTCGTGTTATTTGTTAGCGCTGATAAAGGCTATTTAGTTTGCTACTAGCAAGGAGCTGCACAAACAAATCGATTTATGCAGTTAATCAACGGAGGCTGCCAAAAAGTTCGAATAAAAGCATGCGACTAGTGTACTTTGCACGTTCTATGTTTTATTTTTTTTTTGAATAATTCAAATTGTTATAGCGACATGCAATTGTGGCAACACTGGTCATGAGATGGTGGGGGAACACGCACATTCGTTTTAGTTATGATGGTAGTAGCAGCAGAAAGGAATGGAAAATCAGTGCACGAAAACGAGCGAGAGGATAATTTAAATTCTCTTTCTTTCTTTCCACACATCGTATTTCTTATATTGCTTTCTGAAAATTATTTGTTATACACCATAAAATGTAAATTTCAGTTTAACTCTTATTAGAACACAATTAATTGGTCCTGTAAAGAACCGTTTATTGTTTTATTGCGGGAGCATAATTCAGACGCACTCCCCGCGGACACGGTGAGCTAGAAAGCACTATTTTGCATTCTCGAACAAACCGACCAAGTAGGCATCGTTGGCTTCTCGGGGCATCATTACGACTGAGCTTTGTAAGCGTAGATCGACTTTGCAGTCCTGCACAATCTCACGACCCAGACGCTGGAACGATAGCCTACTCTGTTGCCCTTTAGTTGGGGCGAAATTCTTGCAGGGCGACAGTTCCTGATCGGGTTGCGATGAGTCACCAGTAGCTGGGGCACTTTTTCCGCCGTCGTCATCGCCGACTGCTTTTCTTCGGTGGACTGGCTGCTTGCTAGTGCTTGAACGAATACGAATGATGAGAAAAACCGACCGACAGATATTTATATAATCGCGCTAATATGCACTACTATCGCTTTCTCTCTCGTTCTCGTGCCGTGCATGAGCCTTTCCTTTCCGTCCGGCTTCTAATGGCCTAACCAAAGGAATATGCCGTCTTTCCCCCACCAAGTGCTCTCGTCAAGCAACCCAATGCGAATAACCATACGAACAAACATATAGTGGACCTATATATAAACTTTTCATTATTTTATTGTTCGGTTGGTCTACCATAACGACGGCTCTGTGCGGGATGGGCTGAAAATTTTCACTTTTCCGAGTCGTTTTCGAAAGATTTTTCAAAACATTTTTTTTGTTATTAGTACATGTTATACATACTTCAAATTTTAATACAGCATAGAGGAACATATTTGCAACAAATTGGCCTAAAAATCAAATCATTCTGTTAAGTATGATAAAAGTTATTAACGTTCAAAATCTGACGCGGCGCCGCAGCCGATATTTTGAAACGGGACCCCTATATTGAAACCTTAAATGTATTCTACATTAAAAACACGATGATGGGCGTAAATCACTGGAATAAAGAATGCATGCATTGACAGTTGAGGTTGTTCACTGATAAATCCAATGTCTAGGTAAACATTTTACGTATCTAAAACAACCAACCTAACCTCAACATTACAAACATAATGCCGGATCTCAAAAATTCACAATAAAATATCGAGCTCGACTGAACGTTTTGGTGGCAAACGAAAGAACGAGTGATTTCTAATCACTTGTAATTAAACTTTTTATGAAACTATGTAATGTTTATCTTAAAATAATTCAAGTAGAACAACCATCCAAAGATAAACTCAAAATTATACCAACCATTAATACAAGATGGTTCAGTAACCGTGAACCGGTGAACTCAACAATAGTATGCCTTCGCTGCCCACTCGTTAATAGGCGTCGATAATATTTATTTATTTCGTTGCTTAAACGCACCTAAATTTAAGTTAAAAGAATTTAATCTTGTGGGTTATTTTATTTTTCCGTGTCCACTCATCGAATTCTTACTGGAAGCATATGCTACAAAATGCATAAAAATCGCGGCAGAATAAAAGAGACGGGAATAGAAAGTATGCTAACAATGCATATTTTTGTTTCTCAGTGTAGGATAGAACTCCCAACAAAATCTGTCGATTTGGCTACACTGACCGTGATTGTGAGCCTTTTCGAATGAAGACAACCGCGCTGTCATTTAGGGAAACGTTACATACCGTGACTCCCGGGATTTTTGTTTACATTTACTGTTGGTTATTTACATCTCCTATAATAATATCAAACTTTGAATATCGTCGTACCGGTCATACCATATTGGAAGTGTTTATAACAGTAGCCCTGTGAATTCGGAAACAATGGATCAAATAAAGCTAAAATATAATTACGACAATAGCTGTTACTATGACGAAAATAATAAAATACGTTTTGACCCACCGGTTTACGAGCAGCGCTATTTGGTCGTACTGCGTTTATTGGAGTTGGATATTTGGAAGGATTATTTCAAAAAGGTATTATTGTAACAATATTATTGTTTATTTATGCTTCATTGAGCAGTTTTATGTTGGCTATTGTAGGTAGTAGAGTTCGGTTGTGCGGAAATGAGATTCTTCACTTTGCTGAAAACTTTGCCAGGAGTGGAGCAAATTCTACAGGTATTTTGTTGTATTTGTTTATTTACTAACATAACGACAATCTGTTAGCATGATTGTAACTCATTTAACATAACATGTTTAGTATACAGTCCTTTGCAACAATAACCGCACGAAGATCGTTTGGCATAATTGAACGACTGCAAGAGCGGAACTTGCTTCGAAGAACTTCGAACTTCAAATATAAGCGATTCTTATGCTGAAGGATCTCATTCCAATTTTTACTCTTTAAGTTTATGTACGGTTTTAACATTATAATAAATTTAAAGTTTTTGTAGGAGACGACTGCGATTAGTATTTAGATCTTTTGGGGTACGCTCGTTACTAAATATAATAGAAAAATACTATTTTAATTTTAAATATAATAGAAATTTACTATTTTTACCTGTTACTACACCGGTATAGTACGAAAAAGAGATAGACTGATTACATCCAGAACCTTTCTGGATATTCGACAATAATTCATCATCATCTTCGTTATTCTTCAAATTTCTTAAAAAAATACGAACTTCTATAAAATTCTATAAATTGTTTCAAATTCAAGCAACACAGATATAATAGGCGTGTGTTCAACGATCTGCTGAACGTTTTGAAACATTGGTTTCGTAAGGGACATAAGCGCTACACAAAAGCAATGCGTCAAGAGAAATAAATACTTTGGTAAAAAGAAAGAAATTTCGATATTGTTGTGTTTACAAACAATCTAAATGTGATTAGGCCCAATTAAATACAAAACTGTGCTGAAACGGACTATGAACTTTTAGATTTATATTATTTAAATTGCATAATGTATATCCAGTGGCGTAGCCAGGGGGGTTTTGGGGGTTAAAACCCCCCCCCCCCCCCAAACCAAAATTAATTGGATTGAAAAAAAAAATTGATGCTGACGAATTTAATTTAATATTCCACAAAATATTTTTGGAAAAATATTCTCTGATCACTACATTGAGAACTGTGTTTAAAGCGTCATGAGAACTTTTGGAAAATTATGGGAAGGGGATCTTGTAACTTATCTCTTAGCCAAAATCCCATAGTTGTCAAATTACTTCAATGTAAAATAAAATAACTGTCTGAATTATTATGAGCTCATTTTTGGAAAGATGCTTCAAAATATGGATTAGAGACAATTTTTCGAATGGGAATCTAAATTTGAATAGGTTGATTGCATATAAAACATAAGCTTGTTTACCGAAAACTTACATACATTTCAACATTTGCTGAAAATGTATTTTTTTAGATTGTGTAGAGTTTAGACAACAATTCAATATGGTTAACAACAAGAATAACATTTCAGAAACTAGTTGAAAGCTGATGTAATTTTGTCTCTAGCAGGTCAGGATCGGTTTTATGAGCATTGGATTTTTGTTGTATTATCAACTATATGAATAGCCTCTTAGCAGGATGCAATGAATGGCGTACTAAAATTTTGTGTGCTACGTACTAGTACTGCAAGTTGTGAGGTTGACTATTGAAGAAAAGTAAAATTAATGCTCGATAAATTTTTAACGGTCACGATCACATTCATTCGAAACTGCCAAATTTCGATGTTAAGTAACATTGAAGAATTTCAAAACGTAAAACTGTTCATCTGCTGATAGAATAATTTTGACGGTTAATCCTCCTAGAAGTAATTATAGACAAGAATTACTCTTCAACCAAATTTGGGTCGAGACTTAATGTCTCCAGCAAAGTTTTCGAAAGTGCTATTTCAAACAACTTTGTCAACGACATAAATATCCCACATATTCAGAGTATCGAAATATAGTAGTAGAAAACCTTTACATCAAGCTATTCTGAAATTACTGTATTTGATAAATCTCTCCTGCGGTAATTAAATAAGGTGCCTTTGAAGCTTACAAAAAAAATAAGGGAAATGGATTTAAAACAAATAATTCCCAGATATTAAAAGGACTCAAAAACACAAAGAGTGATTCCATTTTCAGGAGCTAGCATCAATTCGGCGCAAGCCTAGTCCGCCCACCAAGTTAGTGTCGGATTCTGATGAGATGAAGTCGAAACGCAAATTTCAGTTCCATCCATCCATAATTTAGTTATAGGTTTTGTGTTCTCAACTCGCAATGATTGTTTCAAACAATTTTATCCGTAGCGCAGAAAAAAATAGTTTTCACCTAAATTTTTCTTCAGTAAGAAAAAATATAGCAGGCCCAGTCCATTTAAATCCCTATATGTTGAATTCATGTAGCTTTCATATTTTCAACAAAATTGTTTGAAATGACATTATCAAAAACTTTGCTGAAGGCACCATGTCTCTTAATATTTTTGAAAAATTAATTCACCATTCTATGAGAGTTAATCACTAAAATTTCTATATCAAAGCAGGCGCTGTTTTATGTTGATAACTTCCCGAAGTTGTCAAACCTTCAAAGTCAAGGATTTTTATATTAGGTGATCTTGAACGTTGAAATTTTTTTAGATCATTTATCCCACTTTAAAAGATCGCAATTTTTGACTTCATTGACATATTATACAAGAAAATAATCTATAGAGGTTTGAAAACTGTTCCATGTTGATCCTTCTTGTTTGTAGACTGGAATGACATCTGTTAGACTACTTATGTTTTTGAGTTTTCAATAATTTATCAAACACATATTAAATTTTGGCATTTTTTCAAAAAAATTGCGATTTTCATCAAAACCCCCTCGAAACCAAATTTCTGGCTACGCCACTGTGTATATCTAATAGTTTCATTCAGAGGATGGTACCTATCTAAATATCCGTAAATAAAATGGCTCACACAATTAAAAAAAATCACATATTTCCATTTCGCAAAAGTATATTGTTACAGATACTAATACTTTAAGCAAATACAAATATGTTAATACGGAATGCTCTGACGATTTTTCAAGGACACGTTTTATAACTATCGAGACATCACTCGGTATAAGCCAGTTGTTTAGTGTTCACGCAAGACGTGTGACTTTTTGGATTTTAGTGTCTAACTAGTGCTAATTTGGGTACTAGCTTAGATACATCGTCTAACTAGACACCCAGTTGGTGCTAGTTACTGACGAGGAGAATCCGAAACACTAAAACAAAAACCGTACGTTATGTAAGGTATGTGTCCTTATGCACAAAAAAAATTTGGTATCGTCCAAAATTTTCCCATTTGGGAATTTGCATAATTTCAGGCGTTTGGGTCTTCAAACCATAAGACAGTTTCGGTTCATATTCTTCGTCGGCAAACAGAACTTCTGTGCTTACTATCGAGACATCACTCGGTATAAGCCAGTTGTTTAGTGTTCACGCAAGACGTGTGACTTTTTGGATTTTAGTGTCTAACTAGTGCTAATTTGGGTACTAGCTTAGATACATCGTCTAACTAGACACCCAGTTGGTGCTAGTTACTGACGAGGAGAATCCGAAACACTAAAACAAAAACCGTACGTTATGTAAGGTATGTGTCCTTACGCACAAAAAAAATTTGGTATCGTCCAAAATTTTCCCATTTGGGAATTTGCATAATTTCAGGCGTTTGGGTCTTCAAACCATAAGACAGTTTCGGTTCATATTCTTCGTCGGCAAACAGAACTTCTGTGCTTACTATCGAGACATCACTCGGTATAAGCCAGTTGTTTAGTGTTCACGCAAGACGTGTGACTTTTTGGATTTTAGTGTCTAACTAGTGCTAATTTGGATACTAGCTTAGATACATCGTCTAACTAGACACCCAGTTGGTGCTAGTTACTGACGAGGAGAATCCGAAACACTAAAACAAAAACCGTACGTCTTTTTTATATAATGCTTGTTATTTTTGGGTATAATGAGCCCTGGTTTTTGGTATTCGTTAGCTATGTTGTAATCACATGCTGTGCTGCAAATAACTGAGTTTGTTTACATTTGTCACTATGCACCATTTGAATCCAGCACTCTTAATATAATAATCTTAATTAATCTTTATTAATCTTGGACCTTTTTTCAAAGAGTTTAATGTTTGCGATTTTAACTGATTTGTGGAGTAGAAAAAATCTAATCACAGAGGTGAAACTCATTTAAAAAATGTGAACAATATGTTTTACTCACTATTAGTAAAAGCAAAACCTTTGTACTATATCCCGTTTTGTTTTATCAGATTTCATAGCTATTTATGAGTGTACACATCATGTGTAGAGCTAGTGCTAGTTTCTTATTTGGTCACGAAGAATCTCTTCTAGGTGGTCTCTCGTAAAAATTGAAACATCTTCGAAACAGAATACAATAATTGTTCATTGTAATGGTGGCTTTTTGCAGGAATACCAAACAGGAACACAACAATTTACAAGTTGTATAGTCAGTACTAATACAAAACATAGTCAGTTGAAAAACCTATACGCAAAAGGTACTTTCGAGAAGGATAAATATACATAAACAGTGTTATTTTAACACTATGCCATATTTGCCCCTAAGGAGAAAAAATTGGGTAAACACCAAAATTTCTCCCCAAGGTGAAATTTTTTTGTGAAACCACGCTTTGTACATGAAGGGCACAAATCCTAACCTAACAAAGTCATGGGTGCGTTTCGACTTCGTCTCATCAAAAACTAACTTATTAATAAATAAGCTCCCTAAAACGGAAAAACACACTTTGTGGTTCAATCGTACAACTGGTCAAACGTGATGTCCCGTCCGAGCAGAAGTTCTGTTTATGTCGATGAGACACAGTGAAGCCGAAGCTAGGGAGAAATTTTGGTGCTTACCCAATTTTTTCTCCTTATGGGGAAATATATTTCAAAGTGCGAATGATCAAACTCCTACCTAAAACTGCGCGCTGTCAAAATACATGTATTTAAAGTGATACATATGCATGGTACTTTCATAGACAGACCAGTCGAACTAACCAATCTATTATAAGAATTTAATAGAAAAATAGTAAGTACGTAGTAGAATTCAGTTTTTAGTGTCACAAGCAATGATTTACAAACTAATAAGTGGAAATCTCTGTGATATGTATTTGCATTTACCAAATTTAGGTAGAGTGAACATCCCCACTTTTAAATTTACGCACTTTACTGTATTCCTAAGTTAATAGTTGTTCTGTAAAAGTCACAAAACTGCACATCCTTAGCAGAATGTAACATGCATCCCAAATTTAGGTAATTGTTAAATCGCAGCAAATGTTACTCTGGAATATATAAAAAGCATCCAGCTTTTTTCGTGCCATAATGGCGGTCTAAATTGTTCAGTTCGTAATACGTTTAATTACCCTTATTTGATAATAATTGTTTACGTCAACCGCCCAGTAAGCGAAAGTCATCCCACATTAGTCCAATGCGTTGGATGTTTATTCAATTCACACCTGACATCCTCAACTGGTCGTTGCTGTCAAGCTGGTGTGAACGATTATTGTCAAAAAAGGGCAATTAAGCGTATTACGAACTAAACAATTCAGACCGTCATTATGGCATGCAAAAAGCTGGATAGGGGTTCGAAACGATCACTAGGTAATTGATTCTACCGATTTTATGGGTACACAGAAAATTTGCATTACCTAGCAGTAGGTAATTTTAAATCTGTGCATCCTACTTCCTCCAACGAAAAACGAAAGAGAAAAATAACGAGATAATATCTCGACAAACATATGATTACGGCCTAAAAGCCAACTGTCAAAATCCACTTTGAATGGAAATTCTGGACAAACCGTTACTAGCCGAACACAGTTCACAACAGTTTATGAAAGAAAAAACTTTTTTAGGTTACTATAAACTTCTGTGATTGGCGCGTAACGGTTTGTCCGGAATTTCCATTCAAAGTGAATTGTACGTAATGTTTCAAAGGTTTTCTTCCATTTAATTCCTGTTTTTATAGTTAAATTCACTTGAACTTCACTATTTAACAGATACCGGTATTTCGATTACTACTTGTAATCTTCTTCAGTGTTTGTATCAGTCAATACAAACACTGAAGAAGATTGCAAGTAGTAATCGAAATACCGGCATCTGTTAAATAGTGAAGTGCAAGTGCATTTAACCAAATACAAATTAAATACGCCAAGGTCTCATACAAAAGGGTCATAATTTTTTGGCTCACCAAGGAGGCGAATTAAATAACCCAATTCGTCTTAACAGGTAAAAGGCGCCGGAAAAAATGAAACTGGCATCGCTACCTGATCAAAGTGTGCTTTTAGTTTACAATTTTTTTTCAGTTTGTTTATTATGTGGCTAGTAAAGGATTTCCCTACTTCAATACGAAAATTACCTCAATTAAAACAAAATTATAAAATATTTGATTGCGGCATGCAATTATTGTTCAAAAAATCGATCGACAGTCATTTAACCCATGACTAATGCAGTCATTTGCGGATTTTTTTATAATGCATCTGTGGAAAATGATGTGCAACCCAAACGTTTCCACTCCGATGAGACCGGCTGCGGTTAACTACATTGCTAGCATGCGGACGCGTGCGTAATTGATTCCAATAGGGAACATATACTATAGTTCACAAAAATGACATGTCCCAATCCGATATTATTATTCCTTTCCTGTAATTCCAACCTAAATCCACGTCAAAGCAGTTTTGTACCAGGGTTAACCAATACATCCTGGAAATAGAGGCGATGATTGGATGCTCACTCGTGGCGTTCCTGCGCAAGCATCCAACGGCAAGCGCAAATATCTCTATATATGTGTTTATATAATTTTCATATGATTCACCTTGACCATACATTGAGATCTTGGAACGATTGTTTCACGAAAAATGGCTCTAAGACTCATGTACTAAGTTGACTAGGGCGACCTCTGGACGGTTAACCTTTGAAATTGGTGGGTTCGTTTGGTTATGTGTGTTGGCAAGTACGACTGCAGTACGTCTTGGTAGAACTTAGGATAACGTGTTACAAAACTCACCTGTGTAGCTTTAATTATGCCGCAAGAGATCAACTGGCTTTTTGGAAATCCTGTCACAACCCCTCAACGAGTCTAGAGAACATGTCTTGTTTGGTTTTGTTCTATACTTTCGATTTTCATAAATCACGAGATGGAGAAATACAGCATAATTTCGACCATATCAACTTCTTTCATAGGAGTTGCGTCATGTTTACGTGCTGATAGAGGGTATCATCGTCTGTTTCGAAGTTCTATGGTAACGTTCAAGATTTGTTTTTGTTCGACTCCAGCGATGCTAGTTTTTACAATATTTCATCGAAGTACGCTGTCAATCTGACAGTGTACCTTTATCGGTGTACCAGGGTTATAAAATGTGTCCACGAAAAATCGCCAGAGCATGCCGTATTAACATATTTGTATTTGATTTAACTATAAAAACATAGTGGAATTAAATGGAAGAAATCCTTTGAAACATTAATGAGATAATCCCCAAAGCCAAATAAACTTCATCCCATTAATTTTGAGTAAAAAAATCATTCCCTCTCCCTTGTTTTCCGGCAGTGAAATAAGGACAACAAATTAAAATTACCTACTGGTAGGTAATGGATTTTAAGTGTGTAGTACACCAGTACTAATTTTCTAGGTATATCCAGTTTACCGTGTATATGGTATGAAAGTTCCCGCAAGGGTATTTTATCTTAAAAGCCTTTTCGCCTTCTTTCTCTGACTGCTACAGTGATGCCATAGATTTTGGTGTTAGAAGTTTATTTCAACCCGGATAGAATAATAATTCAATTATTGTACAATAGAATTTACCATACAAAAATAATCATAAAATAATAAATATTATAGTTATTACTGTTTCCACACTGTTTGACGCAGCCCAGTAAAGTTCAGCCGGAAATGAGCCGGAGTTTTGGCTCAATGCCGACTGAACTTTACTGGGAGATTTCGCGCAGTAGATTTACAGTAAAATTTCATGTAACAATCAATTTTACTGTTCAGCAAAAAACTGATACAGTAAATTCACACTATTTTGCTGTTTTCGATGAAAAAATGTATGTAGAAAAATCGATTTTTTTAATGTTAAGATACATAACCAACCTTCCTTTTTACTGTAAACGTCGTATTTACATAGAAATTTAATGTAAAAACGACTAAGCTTATTGTTTTTGTATGGTAGCGTAACAGCATAACTTACTGTAAATTATTGTAAAATTGCTGTACTGTCACAATGAAATTCATGGTTTTGTTACTGTACATTTCTATTCGGGAAATGTGTGCGAAATTCTACACAGAGCTTGCATTACCCAGCAGCAGGTAATTTCAAATATGTGCATACTTCTTCCTCCAGTGAAAAACAAAAGAGAAATAGTCAAATGTTACCCAAAATGATGTAATATTATCCAAAGCAGGCTAAGCCGCATCCCTTTAATTTTAGATTTAATAATCATTTCCCTCCAATCACAGACGTTGATAGTAAACAAAGTAGAAAAGTTGGCGCTTTCTATTTGTACGGAATTTCATAGATTATTTTGATGGTTGTAAAATAAGGTATAAATAATAACCTGTAATATATAAAGTCTATAAATCTGGCATCACTGGCTTACTGTCATCGGCATCGCGCTCGTGCTGTCTCTCAAAAGGAACTGTCAAAAAGTGTTCGCGTTTAAGTTTTCTTTACCCAGCGACTTTCGTTTCGTGACCAAAAAAGTGTCCAACTTGGGAAAGCAGAGTAGAATATTACGGTCTACCACTATTTGGTTATCGAAACCCCAATACTCGTAGTTTTATTCTAAGATCTTGCTTGCATTTGAGTTGTTATCAAAAGTGGAAGTTTTGTGAAGAATGGAGTGTTTACCGGAAACGTTTAACTAGCGCACACACGCACGGCAGAAGGAGAGCTGGGGCAGAAAACAGAAAAAAGGCATAATCTTCCCATTACCGTCTGTCAAAGTTGGTATTTTTTCCCAATGGTTTTCGGGGTTTTCGGAAAGAACGTACAAGAGAAGCAAGGATGAGTGCCGAGGAGTTTATTTATAGTGTGGTCAACAGTGATAACGTTGCTCAACTTGATTTAAATGTAATTGCCAACACGCTGGCCAGTGTAGATTCGCTGATTCGACAGATCAAGTCCCAGCAGGTGGAGAATGAAAACCTAAAGGAAAAAATCTCGTCACTTCGGTCTTCCGCTCTGCAGATCAAGCAGTTGTACGAAGCGGAGGTTGGCAAGAATCAAGGAACAGTGAACCGCGAAGAAGATTACATAAGGCAGCTGAGGGTGCTGGAAGGTAGAGCATCCGCAGCTGAGAATGCGCGAGTTAATGCGGAACTACGCGAGAAGGAAACGGTGGCGGAACTGGAAAGAAAACTGGAAAGTAGTAAAGAACGTTACGATGCTCTTGCCGTGGATATGGTTAAAAGTTGCTCGCTGCTAGCTGATAATGGTTTGCTACCCACGGAACAGCAGCTGAGATTTCGGGATGTCAAAAGCCATGTCCAAGGAATAATTCAAAATGGCCAAGAGGTGCCGGAGGACATAGTAGCATATTTGAGCAGGAAGAAACCTTCCAGGAAAAAACGTAAATCTGAGTGTGAGCTACGTGATCAAGCCGCTATTACAATCGGTCAGTCGTCTTGCTCGGTTGGTGTTAATACAATTTCTGAATTGCCATCACAAACGACTTCTTCCACTTCGACACATGATTTGGTGACAGTTTTCCCTAATTGTTTGATGTCGGATGAACCGAAGCCTCTTCCAGCGCTGCCGAAGCGAACTGTTGTCGACAAAAGCACCATGTATTCGAGCTCAACTATTACTCGATCGACATGTACTTCCGCCTTTATTAAAAAGGTTGACGTGGGCATAAATTTTCCGGAAGTTATTCCAAAGTCCATCGACGACATTTTACGAGAATGTGTCATTGAGCTCCCATCGTTGCTTTCTCCAATACTAGATGATATCCCTATTCGCAAGGAATCGGTACATACTCAAACGGAATCGTGGCAGGATCAAATACCAACGAAAACTCAAATGGCTTCTTGTGGCACAAACACAAATTTGCGTAACATTCGTCGAAAGATTGACTATGTTCGAAAGTTCGAACAGCTTCCTGCCAACCAGCTGTTATCTAGCATAAAAAAGGAAGAAATGATTTCACCAGCCGGATCGATTCAAAATATACCAGCCGTTTTCCACCAATCAGATGAGCTTACCGGTGTAAATCCTCAGCTGACGCAGATTTGGGGTTTGCTAGGTGACACGATGTTCCGCTTGCTGGGCAGTGGTCGCATGTTCGATAGCCAGTGTTACAATACCATCAACGAGCGGATGGCTATGATTAACAACCTGATCGATCCCGAAACGAGACGGGGGACGGAAATGATGAGTGAAGTGTTCGCTGCGGCAGCAGCATCCGCTGCGATGGCCTCCTCCGAATGCGAAGAGGACAGTGGGAAACCCGTCGCTGGTCGACGGGCAGACTCGTCGGTAGTACGTTTGTCTATGGGTCGGGGGAAATGCATGGATGACTATGAGGCAGATGCCGCCGGGATGGACGATGCGGAGGAAAGAGACGAGCCAGGTGCGCTGTTATTTATAGTGCATGTGTGGGCGGAACTTTAGTCATGAATTCGTTTGTTTACTTTCAGAATTATGTGAAACTTTATCGTTGGAAACAATAGCTTTTCCCTGCGCGGGTATGGCAGAGAGCCAATCGAATGGACCGCCAGATGTAGATTCTTGCCGTTTAGAGCGTGAAGCTGTCACTGGATCGACGGACGAAATTTCTTCTGCCTGTGAAGTAGCTCCATCTGGTGGTGCAGGTAAGTACACACTTTTATCGAAAATTATATTATTTTTCGGGATATGAAACTGAACTCAATTTAGTGCGACAAGTGGTATGATAGGTTCCAGTTTGCAATTCAAATAAATCTTTTTCAACTTCAGCATTGTACTAGTCCGTTTTTAAAATAAACTGTCTAACGATAATTGATTATAAATCAAATGTACTACTGTATCGCCGAACAGTGGAAAATATTTCGGGAAAAAAATTTTACTCACGGGCTAAAAGCTTCTAAAAGTCAGGAGTGACCCAATGTACGAAGCAATCCACCGCGTGATCTCAATGATCTGGGAGGTAGAAGAACTGTTTTCAGATTAGCGGAAAATGCCCTTGCTACAATAATAATAATTATTATTATTATTAACTTTTTAAGGCGATCCGTCGCACAACTAGCGAAGAATTTTGTCGGAAAATCTGAGACATTCACACGAACACCACTGGCCAGGACCAGATCCCGATTTCATTCATTAAACTACTCTGTCCGGTTATCCTGCTACCACTTTCACACCTGTTCAATTCAATAATTGAAACCAAATCCTTCCCCCTGAAAGCCGACTAATCCCTCTCAACCTAAAGATTTCCGGCCAATCAGTGTTCTACCAGTCATTTCAAAAGTTCTGCTTTCTGCTGCTCAAATCACAGAACATCTAGATAATCCAAATGCGCCCCTGCTAGCAAGGCACCAATCCGGATACAGAAAAAGACATAGTACAACAACCGCTCTCACTAAGGTAGTACATGATGTGTACACGAATCTTGACAACATCTTCTGTACTGTTATGGTCCTTGTGGACTTCTCTCTCGCCTTCAACTGCGTAAAACATCAAACTCTGAGAGCCAAGCTTCGGAACGATTTCCATTTTTCTCAGCCGGCATGCGACCTGGTATCATCATTCCTGGATCGCAGAAAGCAGTCAGTTCGCCTAGGAAATGCACTGTCCAGTGAGCAAGATGTCCCCGACGGTACACCTCAAGGATCGTGCCTCAGTGCACTGCTATTCAGTCTGTACATAAATAGTCTACCTTCGTATTTAAAGTGCAACTACCACCTGTATGCTGATGATCTACAAATCTAGGCTCGGTTTCCGATGTGGATAGACTTGTACATGCTATCAACACTGACCTCTAAACGATAGTTCACTTGGCAGATGCAAACTGGCCCAAGCGATCATCTTCAGCAAATCCGGAGTCATTGTACCACAAACCAACATTATTTTTTGTGGTGAAATAGTGCCAGTGTCAAACGAGGTCACAAATCTTGGTCTGAAACTCGACCTTAACTTATCCTGGTCTCAGTAAGTAAACGATATTACGCTGAAAACTTACAACATTTTACGAACGTTTCGACGATTCGCCCCAGTCCTTTCCTTACCGACTTGACGAAAGCTGATGCAAGCAGTAGTAATGCCCATCTTCACGTATGTCGATGTGGTATACTACCCCGGACTTTTTGCAGCTCTCAAAAATCAACTGCGTCGCTGCTTCAAATCAGCTGTCCGCTTTGTCTACAACCTCCGACGACGAGACACAACCGCAGACGTCCGGAACTTCATTCTTGGAGTCGATCTACATTCTAACTACTGGCTGAGAATATGCTGCTTCATGAGGCAGGCATACCATGGATATCTGCCAAACTTCATCCAACGGCACTTACAACATGGACAGCAACTGAGGACACGATCCTTCATCATACCCAGGCACACAAACACCACTGGCAAAAGTGTACTGGTGTATGGAGCAGCCTGCTGGAATGGCCTATCAATCGACGCCAAGTTGAAATCAACAATAGCTTCTTTCATGAGCTACACAAGAAGTTTGATCTAAATCAATTACCTACCTTCCATATTTTAGTTAGTATCAGTTTTGTTTGATTTGTTTTACATCCTAAATGTATCTCTCTAGAAGTAACATTTCCTTAACCTGATATGAAGCTTACGCTAACAGGTTGTCGTTACAAATAAACATAGAACATACAAAATACAATTTTCATCCGGTGGCTGGTTCATCCTCGTATATGTGGAGAGGGCAGTCCAAAGAAAGTTTTCCTGAGTGAGAAATTACAGAGTTTAGTGCATTGTGCATAATATATCGGTTGTGTTGTACATTCTTCGGTTGGTGTCTTATTTTGTCGTACAGTCCGTTGTCCTTCAGTACGTTGTAGAAAATGAAATGTTGGAACTAAAACGAATGCTACCCGGTAGAGCATGAAAGATCCGTGCTTCGGTCTCAGATCTTTCGAAAAGGTCCTGTGCCAACCATGTTGTGTGACTCGTCCGGAGGCTAGTAAAAACTTTTGGTTTCGGTAATTTATTGGTTGATTTCTGCTTTCACATTTCTAAATAAAGATGTGTCATCATTCCGCCAGCTCTCTGCCCAGGAGGCATGACGGCTATCCACTCTTTTAGGTCTTGACTCGGAACTTTTCGTGTATATGGCGAGTCTCTACGACCCAAAGAGGCATTATCACACACATTGACTATTTCTCAATTGATTTTAACACAAGAGATTAAGCGATGAAGGAGTTAAGATGAATTAGGAAGCAGTAGAGAGAGGGTAACAGTGGATCAGCAGGAACTATGAAACATTCACAATAAAATCATAATGCATGATCAGAATCGTCTCATTTCCTCATATTTCACGATTTCTAATTCTTTACACGTGTTGCTTTATTTTGGAAGAGATCTGATAACTGTATCTCTTTTAATGGATATTTGTTTGTTTTGTGATAGCCAGAGTAAATTTGCAATGAAAAACATTATTCCATTTTTATGAGCTACCATTCATTGAATAAATGTTTAGTCTATTGCTATTTATAGCAAATTTTATGCGCAACATTTGCTGCGAACAAAGTTTTTTGGTAACTTCTCATGGTTCTGTGTAATTTCACAATTTTCATGAATAGACCCATTGGGTAACTGTGGAACGATGGCGTATTGGGAACAGTGATTTTTTTTTGTTTTTGTGGTCTGTCTCAAAATTTGAATGGGTTCCGATTTTCCACAGTAAATACTACTCATATAGAAAATATATGTATTAGTTAACAACAGAGTGGCACTATGTATCACTCTTGGTTACACAAATAACAAGTATTATCATCAAAATTAAATTGTTGAAAAAATGTGTTTCATTGTTACCCTCTCTCCCTAACCCTAGCTAAATTTTATTTATCTAAAAAGTTGATACTTTGAACGCCCTAACCACAAGGACCACCCTAATTCAACTGATATAAAAAAATCGGCAAAAAAGTTCTAAGAAAGTTTGTCGAAGATACTATATATCCACAGACAAACAGACGTAACAGCTCGAGGAAAATTCTAAAAAAATCATCGCCCCCGTTATACTAGCGTTGATCACAGGGTGTACCCCATATGGTATAACGGACGTTTGGCATAACAGGTTTGGCATAAAGACGTTTGGAATAATGGACGTTTGGCATAATGGAAGTTTGGCATGATGGACATTTGGCATAATACCTATTGGCGGTTAAGGGACATTTGGCATAACGAACGTTTGGCATAATGGACATTTGGCATAATACCTATTGGGGGTAAAGGGACATTTGACATAATGGACATTTGGCATAAAATGGGGAGTGAATCCAAAATTATCATAATCAACTTTTGTCATATATACGATGTATTATTTCGTAATTTAGAATCAACTCAAAAAAATATTTTTCATTTTGTATGAATTACGCAATCTACAAGTATTTAGATGGATCATCGCAAAAAACGACTAAATATAGGCACATTTACACACATTATTCTTCATGGGTTAGAAGGGTCCTTTGGATTACGTGGTGTAAATTCAGCAAGTAAGACTTCCGTTTTTGGATAACTTGAATAAAGATTAACAAGTACAGCAGAATACAGATGTATAATTGTGTTCTTTGTAAAGAAGGTTGCATCGCTGTGTTTTCCATATAATATTTAATTACTATTATGCTCAGAATTGTGATGCACCCTACTTTACATTATATATGGAGGATTCCACATAAAATTTACCACCCCAAATTTTTTTTACCATTTTTTTTCGATTTGGCTGTCTAAAATACTTGACACGTATTTTTTTCTTTCAAATAGTAGTAATTTGCTTAATTTTTTTAAATACTTTTATTCAATCGCCAATACTGCAATAACTGAAGAAGATATTAAAAATTGTTGAAAACATGAAATGTGTGCTTTTCTCAGTTTTCGAATGAAGTTTATTAAAAATAATCATACTGCTTATTTAATGTAAAACATTGAAAAGTTGGATATGACTTTTTTCTCTTAAAACATTTTTCTTAACGCCATTAACATTTTGGAAAGAACATTTGAGTATTTTCGGCGTTATGAATTTTTCAACCGAAACCTGCGCACGCGAAGCATACCACCACACTCTTCGCTCACACACGGGTTTGGCTGTAAGAGTTTTTACACGCTAGCGCGTGCGAACCGCGTGGAGAAACCTTTCGTGCGTGCAATATGTATACTATTCTGTGCATATTAATAAATAAATAGTATATGAAAAGTATAGTGATTCGCTCTTCTTTACAAAGAACGCAATTATACTTCTGTATTCTACTGTAGTACTGTACAATGTACAGTTTACATGTTACTCATTATTCAAGCTATTGAATTACGGAAATTTCACTTGCTAAATTTACAACATGTAATCCAAAGGACCCTTTTAACCTATTAAAAATATGTTCAAATGTGCCTATCTCTAATCATTTTTTCTTTGCGATCCATCTAACTACTTACAGATTGCGTGATTCATATAATATGAATTTTTTTTCTATTTTTATGCCAAATGTCCATTATGCCAAACGTCCCTTTACCCCCAATAGGTATTATGCCAAATGTCCATTATGCCAAACGTCCGTTATGCCAAATGTCCCTTAACCCCCAATAAGTATTATGCCAAACGTCCATTATGCCAAATGTCCCTACCTCTCAATAAGCATTATGCCAAATGTCCATTATGCCAAACGTCCATTGTGCCATATGGGGTACACCCGACACTTCGACAGGAATACATTTCACATTTCTGTCATTTTCTTCGATAAACGAATATGAAGTAGAAAAACATAAACAAATAACGTGGTGGGCTTTTCTGTGGCCAGAGGTTTTGATTCGGTTCAGTTATAATTTTTTTATCGGTAGTTTTGAGATAAAAAAGTGTCACTAAGTGTTCGAATCGGAGGATCCGTGGTGAAGTTCGGCCTTTTCTCTCTTTTCATCGTGCGCAAAAGAATCAGGATGCTCGTTCGGATCTTTATGTTTATTTATTTTATGAGTCGCGGACGTCATGTTCAATTTGACGTGTATAAAACTAATACATTCAAAAGTGACGAATGCTCACACCTTTCTTTCCCTTCATCTTTCGGGTGTTTGCGGTAACGAAATGACTATGGCTATGTGTCAAAATCGTTTCACAAGCGCCACGCTCGGTAAGGTGGCGCATTTTTCATAATTCAAATCGACCGTTTTTTCTGTGGGCGATGAAAATTCAACTCGTGTTACGTCTGCTTGTCTGTGATATATCTAAAACCAACGGTTCAGGCGCAAACAGTTTTGTCATCCTAAATACAGCTTTGGGACCATAGTGCAGTGTGTGGAAATCAATCGATAATAAACAATGCTAGCTTTATATTCTTTGACAAACTAGAATCGAAATCTTACCTACAAAAATTACTACTTAAAGTTTTCTTGCGGTATTCTAACAGGCCATGGAAGCAGTAGTCAACTGAACTATGGTAAAATAGTCGTTTCGATGAATTAGCGTTTCAGCGTAGAAACTGCGAGCACCATCATTCCGGATAGCAGCGGCATCCGACGACGACCAGCGTTTTGAGCAAAAACGGCATCCGACGACAACGAGTGACATCCGGCGACAACCAACGAACAAGCGGAGGATGGCAACCCGGTAGCAAGGCGGAAGATCTGCCGAGAGGGATACTCTCGAGGACAAAATAGGTGGTCACTACGAGAGGGGAACTCTCGAGTACACCGTGTCGACGGCCGCATCCTTCCGTAGCGTTAACCGCGAAGGGGTATTCGGCGGTTCAAAGTTGGAAATGGCGTATGGAACATCGTCTGGCGAAGATGAGACTCCACCACGCGTTGCTTTGACGCCCGAAAACGAAGATTTCTGCAAACCTGTGGAAGGCTTAGAAAAACAGCTGGATGAGGACGTCGACGCATTGGAGGAGATTGTCATGCCTGTAAATGATGATGTCCTCAATAAGCTGATTGATACAGGGTCGTTGAGACAAACTATGAACACGCTGAACATGAAAAGTACGATCTTTTCATCCGCGAGCTAGATCGTAATCGGAATCGGAAATGACCGCTTCGGAAGAAGTCCAAGCTCCACTGATCTCCATGCCAAACAAGTATCAACACGTTAAAGTCGCTTTGACGGTTTTGCCGAATGAAAAACTCTACAAAACCGATCATGAAGATCAAAAGAATGTTTATCGATGCTGAAGCTGGGGCATAGACGAAGTATGCCAATAAAAGATGTAACTTCGGTTACAACGAGAATGGTCCTTTTTGGGAACAAATGCGAAGTTCAAAAATTGGAGAGCCCGACTACCGTCTTTACGACGAAAGCAGGTAAAAATCTTCGGTCTACGAAGATTAAGAAAATGAGATTGAAAAGTGTTGTGGGCAACAATGCAGTAAAATACTTGGAATTGTACAATGTTCTTTTACTCCGGGTCTTGAAGATAATTTGCTTTCGACTAGAAGGGTTAGTAAACACGGTAAAAGTGTTACTTTTACAGGTGAAGAGGTTATCTTAAAGTATGAAAATGAGATAATTGCTTCAGGAGTCCTTGTTGATGGTTTATTCCACCTTGATTCATTTTGGGAAGAAAAGTCGGCGGAAAATAAAACAAGCCCACTATTGTTCGGAAACAAAGTGAGTTTGGAAACATGGCATAAATGATTGGGCCTTACCAGTAATATAGATTTAGAGAAAGAGAATAGTTGCGTATATCAATATAATATGGCAGGGAAGCAGGCAGCATCCAAATTTAAACAAGCGAAGCTGCCAAGATCAAAACGACCACTGGAGCTCATATATTCGGACGATTGTAGTAGCATGAAGCAGGAAACTTATGATGAGTATCATTGCTATGTAAGTTTTATTAAAGATTATACGCGTTTTCTCGTGGTTTACTTCGTGAAACACAAATCTGAGGCTTTCGAGATTTTTTTTAAAATATTAAACTATGTATAACGAATTACAAGCCCATTGCAAGAGAACAGAATTTTAAGCGACGTTCACAGTTCCATACGCACCATAAGAAAGCGGAAAAAGTAAACGTATGAAAAGATCGCCAAACAAAAAGATCAAAGCACGCTTTACGATAAAAAATTAGGAACAGATCAGTGCGAAGAAGGATGCTAACCTGTTTGGTATGAAGTCATTTGGCATAACGGCGTTTGGCATAATGCCCGTTTAGCATAAGAAATAATTTTATAGGTCATTTGACCTACTACTTGGTCTTTTGGCATAAAAGACGTTTGGCATAAAGTAAGAAAATATTCGTTCAAATTTTTATGGCGTTTTGATTCACTGAAATAAGCATACAATTCCAAGAACTGCTCATGTTTGAAAGAAGGAATAAACTTCGGTGAGACAATATTTCTGTATCAGATTGATTACATAGAAAACTAAATTAATCATGGAATTTGTGCATTGTGAACATTTGCATTTAGAACTATGTTAGTCATCTAGTATTATAGTTACCACTTTTGTGTAATGTCATACAATAAAAAATTGTAATTGGAATCTGCTAATGATGTGATAGCCTGCTAGTTTCAAACTACAGGACTACAAACTCATGAAAATTGGATGAAATCAGCGAAAAAAAATATTTTTCTGCTTGTATTAACCATTCCATTTACGAATATTTGGATTGCTGAAATTTTTAACCCAAACTATTTGTTCCGACTGGAGGAACGTTAGTGGAACGTGGAGGGCTGAGTCACTACAAAGAAATTCTCTGGATTCTTCGCGGACTTCAGCTGGGGTTCTTTTTCCTTCCGGGTGGACTGTATGGTTGAGAGCAATCGCAATGGCCACTTGAGGACCGTTCCGGCGATGCTCAAACGAATGACGCTGACTGGTGGCGTATAAAAACTAAATGAAAAACCTTGTTTCGATGACACTAATTTTACTCCTTTATTAGGTTGCTGCTGCTTCGTGGTTGAAACTGAACTGAAACTGTTGCTGCTTTGCAGCGCAAATTTATATGCTAGAAGGAAGGAAATAAGTCACATCATTAATAATACATCAATACATTAATACAGCTACGCTGATACACGAACAGTGCAGTGCGACACCGCTCAATTATCGTTGCGCAAAGGGGAAACAGTATATGCTGTGACGGATGGAACATACTCCCGCCGGTTGGAACTACGTGACAACAGATTCGTCGTCTGATGGCGCTGCGATGGAGTTGTCTTCGATGGGAAGAACGGAAAGCTTGTTGATCGGACGGCGAAAAGTAGAGCCATCGACAAAAATATCCACTACTCGAACTAGGCCTTCAGCATCAGGGTGGACAGCGGTGATATGTCCCAGCTTCCAGTTTAAAGGTGGCTGTGTCTTGTCGTGGAGAAGAACAACCATTCCGGAGCGTAGATTCGGCATCATTCTTAGATTCTTTTTCCGTGGCTGCAACGTGTTGAGATAATCCCGTCTCCAAGCACGCCAAAAGTGCTCACGCATGAGCTGCAAATGCTGCCATCGACTCAAACGGTTGGCTTTGATGTCTTCCAGAGACGGCTCGGCTGGTGTGATGAGCGGACGCCATATCAGGTAATGTGCTGGTGTAATCACTTGTGGATCAGCTGGATCGGTGGAGATGCTGAATAGAGGGCGAGAATTCAACACTTGCCAATTCTTCAAACGTTAACCGCGCGTTACCGACGACTCGCTTCAGGTGAGTTTTTGCCGACTTCACTGCCGCTTCCCACAGTCCGCCAAATTCAGGGGCGTCAGGAGGGATGAAATGCCACTCGATTTCACGTGCTGCGCAAAACTGTCGAACTTGATCGAGCATCTGTTGATCTCGAAAAAGATGATACAGCTGGTTCAACTCAGAATCATCTGCTGTACCAATCCTCTACGACTGATGAAGCGTCTGAGTGATGCTAGGAACGCATCCGTTGTCAGATCAGAAACCGCTTCGAGGTGTACGGCCTTGGTGGTCATGTAAACATACACTGCTACATACGCCTTGACGAGTTTGGGACGATAGGTTCCTTGCTTTACCAACAAAGGACCAGCGTAGTCCACACCAGTCACTGCGAATGGTGGAGATGGCACGATTCGTGATTGCGGAAGATTCCCCATCAGCTGCGTTGTGGCTCCCGGTCTCACACGAAAGCATTTTACGCATTTGCGAGTAATCTGCCTCACAGTAGAACGAGCCTTGAGCGGCCAGTACCGCTGTCGAATTGCGTTGATGAGCGCTGATTGGCCCGGATGAAGCAGCTCGATGTGCATCGTCCTGATTAGCATCGTCGTGATGGGATCCTTGTCGGGCAATATGATTGGATGCTTTGATGCATATGGCAACTTGGAGTGAATGAGTCGGCCTCCAACTCGGAGCAAGCCATCTTGGATGAATGGACGAAGATTTCCGACTCGCTTGCAATTTTTATTGGACTGAAGGCGTTCAATTTCGTCTGCCAATTGAACGTGCTGGGAAATCTTAATGAGCACCTCCGTCGAGCGCTGCAATTCTCGGATGGTCAAATAAGGAGTGAGAATACGATCGAGGAAATGCTTCTGCTGGCAATTGTTGACGAACCTCAAAACATATGCCATGATGCGTTGTACCTTGCGAAAGTTGCTGAATTTAGTTACAAACGGAAAGAGTTCGACCTTCACAGCTGGCGTAGCGATGACCAATTTCATCTCTGGAAGCAGCTGATCAGGAACTTCTTCTGGATCTTCTAATTCGTAGTAGGTTGATCTAAGTAACACGGGGCCGTTCCACCATAGTTCGTTGTTGAGTAATTGTTCCGGTAACTGACCTCGCGATACCACGTCAGCTGGATTGCTTCCCGAACGAACGTAACACCACTTGAAGTTTCCGGTGGTTCTCTGGATCTCTGCCACGCGATTTCGCACAAAAACTTGCAGACGATCGGCAGGCTTCTTCAGCCAGGCCAGGACGATTGTGCTATCGGACCAGAGAACAATTTCTCGGAACGTCATCTGTATGGCTTGTAGTACCTTTTCCAGCAGGCGAGTTAGCAGTAGAGCAGCACACAATTCCTTCTTCGGGATGGTTACTTCATGCAGTGGTGCAACCTTTGGTTTGCTGCTGAGTAGTTTCAATTGTGCCGAACCATCGGCGGAAATACTGCGCACGTAAATGGAGGCACCATACGCAACGGCAGAAGCATCAGCAAACCCATGAAGTTCGTAGGCCACGGCATTTGGAAAAGTCACACATCGTGGCACCTGAATAAAATTTAGATGAGGCAGAGATTCTTGCAACAGTCGCCATTGTTGTTGGAATCGTTCATCCAGGATGTCATCCCATCCTGCGTTGGTCTTCCATAGCTGCTGCATCAGAATCTTGGCGACCACGATCACCGGTGAGAACAATCCCAATGGATCAAAAAACCTTGCAATCTCGGAATAGATGATCCGTTTGGTCGCTGGTTGAGCCGACGTTGACAATTGTTGATTTTGATGAGCGATGAGAAGCTGATCGTTATTCGGATCCCACAGTAAGCCAAGAACCCTTATTGCTTCGTTGGCACCATATTCCTGCAAGGTGAACTGCTTTTCACGTTCTTCGACTGGAATACACTGCATAAACTCATCCGAGTTGGAGCACCATTTGTGCACGGGAAAACAACCTCGGGCGAGCATCTGCTTTAATTGGCGATGGCATTCAATGGCTTCCTCGATGGTATCCGCACCAGATAACACGTCGTCGATGTAACAATCCTCCTTTACGATACGAGCACCAATGGGAAAGTCTGCTGACTCATCTTCGGCGAGTTGGAGCAAACATCGGGTGGCTTGATATGGAGCGGATGCTGTACCGTACGTAACAGTATCCAATTCTAAAACACGTAGCGGTTGAGTTGGCTGCTCTCTCCAAAATATTCTCTGGTAGACGGGTCTTCCGGGGCCACAAGTATTTGCTGATACATTTTTGTTATGTCCGCCGAAAAGACAACAGCATGCTTCCGGAAACTCAGCATGATGGAAAACAGATCCCTCTGAACAATGGGACCAACCTTGAGTACTTCGTTGAGCGATAGCTTTGGTGACGATGACTTGGCGCTTGCGTCGAACACCACACGACACTTGGTGCTGGAGCTATGTGTTCGAAGAACGGCGTGGTGTGGCATATAGTACATTGCCCGATTAGATTGATCATTGGACTCCTTCACTTCGTGACAATGTCCAAGAGCCTCGTACTCGCGAATGAAATCAACATACTGGGATCGAAGTTCGGCGCTGCAGCCGTTTTTCAAGCATCAGGAATCGCTTCAAAGCTAAGGCACGACAATCATCAATCTGGTTAACATTTTCCTTCAGAGGTAGGCTAACGACAAATCGTCCATTTGGATTGCGATTGTGAGTGGAAAGGAAATGTGTTTCACATGACTGCTCTTCTACAGACAGCGGCGTAACATCGGGAACTTCTTCAACGCTCCAGAACTGGTGCATCAACCTTTCCACACGGGCGATGGATGCGACATTGGATTGTTGAATGGCTACGTTGGATACGATGGCATCGTTTATCACTCCGGCGACCACCCATCCAAGGTGAGTGTCTCGCAGTTGTGGCAGGTTGTCGGCGAGAGTAAGACAACCTGGCTTCAGTAAGTCGAAGAACAGCTCAGCTCCGACTAGCATGTCGATCTTCTCAGGCTTATGGAACTCAGGATCGGCCAAATGAATCCCTTGGGGGATGTTCCATTCGGTGACGTCAATCTTGACAGATGGAATTGTGCCCGTCACCTTTGGTGTAACCAAACATTCGATGTTGGCATGGAAATCTTCATAACGGGAACAGAATTTTACGAAAACCTTGTCTCGAGCAAACGTTTTCAAGGCGTTTATGCCGGTAATTGCAACATTGGCTCGTTTCTTCGGGAACCCAAGGATGTCTGCCATTTTCTCGGACACGAAATTTACCTGAGAACCGCTGTCGAGCAACACACGGCACTCATGTGGCTGATTATGTCGATCAATGGCGTGTACTATTGCAGTTAGTAGCAGCACTATCTTTGATGACTGCCCATAGTTGCATGAACAGGCTGTCCAAAACTGGTGGATCTTCTTTAGGAGCAGTGCTCGAATTCAAAACAGGAACTGGAGTCGCAACGTTAGCCGATTCTGGTACCTGCTGGGATGCATTCAAGTTCTTCAAAGTGGCACACTGGTAGTTGAAATGCGCACCACCACAAAGCTCACACATTTCTGCCTGATTCGTGTTGACCGTCGTAGTAGCGTAACTCTTCTGGATTGGTGCCTTTGGTACTACTGTGACGAACTTCGATTTGGGGACTGGCGTCGGTGCAACTGGTGTAGAAGTCTCGCAGTTTTCCAAAATTTGGCATCTGGTTTTCAGGAAAGCGATGGTCGACTCATACTTAGGCAATTCACCTCGTTTAAGAGTTGATTCCCAAGCCTTGCGCGTCGCTTTGTCCAAAGCATTCGTAATGGTGTAAACAACCATGTGCTCCGAAATGCCGATGAGCTGCTGATTCAAATACCGGAGGCTTTCTACGTGACGTGTAGACTCATCTAAAAGGGCTCGCAAATCCTTATACGACTCACCTGACATCCTTTTGAGTTGGAGCAATCCTCTTATGTGTGACTCGACGATGACACGTTGATTTTCGTATCGCTCTGTCAGCACAGCCCATGCTTGCTGATAGTTACCAGCGTTTTCATCCAAAACTCCAGCCGCCGCACCCACAAGAGCCTTGTCCAGGTGGTACAATTTTATTGCATCGGTGTCTGCTGAGTTGGCCATTAGGTCCTGGAAAACCGCTTTGAATTTGGCCAATTTGCATACATCCCATCGAAGGTAGGAATCGGTGCCTTCAATGGTTGATGTTGAATTACAACTTGCGGTGCGGTGGGTGGCAGAATAGCATCATTTTTCATCTGGATTATTCTTCCTTCAATTGCCGTGGAGAGGTAATCATGTAGATCTTCAAAAGCGTCGCAGGCTCTCCTGTTCTGCCACTTTTTCATCCGGAACGAGCGCCATTATGCGGTTTTGTATGCTGTTAAACTCGGCATAAGCATTGGCAAGTTTGCTGCTCATAACGTTAAGCTGGGCCAATTCGAAATGCCGGACGTCTCGGAAAGTCGAATGTAACCGCACCAATTTGCGGTGTACCTGGCTTCGCTGTCGGAAAAGTCCGGTCAGTTCCTTCGTGGTGGCGGCATCAGCTGCTATTTCCGAATCCTGAAAACCACGAAAAGATTCACTTTCACTTCGTGTGGGTGATGGTAACGGTGGAATCACATTTTCATCTTCAGGATTCACTAAAGGTATGGGCGGTGAGTGTCCGACTGGCATTGTTCTTAAAACACGTGCGGCTAACAAATTTGAACATGCACGGACACGCGTTGGCTCACACCGAACGAATGAAATGCAGCAACACAGGTGGAAAAAATTTAATCCTTACGATTTCGTTTGGCGTCGAAGCGGCTACTTGATGGCTCGATCCGGCGGCTTGATCTTCATCCGGCTCGAAGGACCATAGATGTTCCGACTGGAGGAACGTTAGTGGAACGTGGAGGGCTGAGTCACTACAAAGAAATTCTCTGGATTCTTCGCGGACTTCAGCTGGGGTTCTTTTTCCTTCCGGGTGGACTGTATGGTTGAGAGCAATCGCAATGGCCACTTGAGGACCGTTCCGGCGATGCTCAAACGAATGACGCTGACTGGTGGCGTATAAAAACTAAATGAAAAACCTTGTTTCGATGACACTAATTTTACTCCTTTATTAGGTTGCTGCTGCTTCGTGGTTGAAACTGAACTGAAACTGTTGCTGCTTTGCAGCGCAAATTTATATGCTAGAAGGAAGGAAATAAGTCACATCATTAATAATACATCAATACATTAATACAGCTACGCTGATACACGAACAGTGCAGTGCGACACCGCTCAATTATCGTTGCGCAAAGGGGAAACAGTATATGCTGTGACGGATGGAACACTATTGTTTATACAATAATAAGCGCCATTCCTAATATATAGTATCTTGCTTTCCAAATGTTTGTTCTTTTGACGCCTTACTTTTGTTTGCTGTCTAAATTAAAAAAGAAGGAGAAATCTAAAGAATAGTTAATATTCAAAAGAAGAAAAAAACTCAGCAATAAATATGTATAAAAGAAGGCAAAATCTCGAATACTTTAAGTTACTACCAATTTCAAAAATATTCCAAAAATATTTTAGAAGAATTGATAATATTTAGAAGAATTTTTAGTTGAATTTAAAATCAAAACCTAAACAATTTTTTATGCCGGTTCGCTGGCGTTCCAGTTGATGTCCACTGCTAGCTATTCGACGCAGACTACTCGGTCTAATCCCCGGCGGTGGACCTAGCCTACTCACGAGCCACCGGTAGGGTGTCGAAGTCAGTCCAGCGATTACGGTGAAGCCTGACATCCGGTTCACCAGCGTCCTGACGACCAAAACCCGGTGCTATGTCGCGTACTACTCAACTGGTCTCCGGTGGTGGACCTAGTCTACACTGTCGGAGAGTTCCTCGGCGGCGGAATTTCTCTCGAAACCCGATTCGTGGGTTCACAGCGACTTTCTAGCCAATAGAGCCATTTTGTTGGTCCCTTCGCCACTTCCTCTGCAGCTCGGAGCGTATACTTGTAACCACTCTGTTGACAGCGTCCCAGGTATGCTCGGTCGCGGCGCATCTCTTCGACGATATTGTCAACTGTCACAACAAGCATACCCATACGAACTTGTTTGAACTTAGGGCATTCGAAGACCACGTGTTCCGGTACCTTGCACGTTCGGGCAAAGGGGTGACGAAGCATGCCCAAGTACTTTCGGAAGCATCCGTGCGCGGACAAAACTGCGTCAAATGGAAGTTGACCTCTCCATGCTTCCTATGCACCCAGACCGATACATTTGGGATGAGTCGGTGGGTCCAACTTCCTTTCTTCGCGTTGTCCCAATTGCTTCAGTGCACGCATGCAATCACGTGCCTTCTGACGTCGATCTGCATCCGCTAAACCGCTTTACAGTTGCTGACCAACAACACCTCCGAGTTGTAGTGAGCTATTTGTAGCTTGACCTCGTTCATCCAGTTCTCGATCGCGTCTATTGTCTCCGTCACGAACACCTCCACTTCTTCAAGTGTCTCACCCATCACTGTTAGTGACACGTCGTCACATTTTCACTTTACTGGGCAGCCGCAGTGCTTAGACCCCATCGTACATACCGTTCCAAAGAGTTGGTCTGAGAATTAAGCCTCAAGGAACCCCGCTGTGACTCGCATTGGCTTCTTCCCTTCGCTCGTCTCATACAACAGCACTTCCAATCCATGTTCGCCGTCAATGAAGGACTACAGAATGTGACGTCGATGATGGACTCCCTCCCGTCTCTCTGAAATGTGCTAACAGAATCTTCATTGCACAATCGTACGTCTAACTTCGCTAGAGCTTCTTGCATGATACACCTTCTTGTGTTCGTTACTCTATTGTCCCCCTCCACAGCCCAGGCGTTGAAGTCATTAGCAATGACTACCGGCTTTCGACCGATGAACTACTCGGTTAAGTGCTCCAGCATTAGGATGAACTGCTCTACTGTCCACCTTGGAGGAGCGTAACAACTACACACGAAGACGCCGTTGATTTTGGCGATCTTGAAGCCCTCGTATGAGCGTTCTATCACTTCTTGAATGCGGAATCTGCCCATAATTTGTATCACAGCCGTTCCCGATCTATCCACCATCCAGTAGCCGTTATCAGGGGGGACTTGATACGGTTCTGCAATCAAAGCGACATAAAACATTGTTTTTGTCGTAGACTGCCGCAACAGTTGCTGTGCATTGTCACAATGATTCAGATTCATCTGGTTTATCTCCATTACTGTTGGTCTGCAGTCGCCTTGGCGCCAGAAACTTTTCTGGTTGATCACAAAATCCCTCTAAACAAGGTCACAACATGCGTCAAAATTGTTAGTGGCAATAAACAGATATAGCAATAATACGTAGTAATGATGACGTAGACCTAAACTGTCACACGTATCAGCACAAAAGTAATTTTCGTCTTGACGCATGCTAGGACCTTCCTATAACAGGACCCACAAATTTTGCACAAAATTCGCTTTCCCTCGATATATTTACCATAGTTTAGAGATGTTGAATTGATAATAAGTTTTTTTTGTAGATAAATCAACAACTCTACCAACCGTTCCTGAAAACAGTGGCGCCGTTACAGCAACCGAAGCCAAAGAAACATTAGTCGTGACAAGTGAATCGACCGAGGTGATCACCGACCCTGACTGCCCTTTGGCAGACGAGTTGCCTTCTTCATCGCAAGAAGATCCTCACATTTTCAGCTTAATCCAACACACGGAGGAGTCCAATGATTTTGCAGCATTAATTGCGTCAAGTGACGAATTGCCTACACCAGTTGAATATAACGAATCAGGCAATCCTACGCTAGAGGAGCATGATGAAATTGCGCAGGAGTTGCGTCTAATGGAAGAAGGAAATACGCACCGAGGTGAAACACTACCGGCAACGTTTTCATTCGGCGCTCTGGACAAAACCAGTGAAAAATACTACATGCAGGTAGTTGGTGATGAAGATGTAGCTTCTGGTACTGACGATGAGAGCGACCAAATGTTGATCGCAGACAATTCACCTAGCCGTTCGCTGCAGAGCTCAAGTTGTACCTCAATTGGTAGCAATGGTACGTTAATATCACCCATCAAGGTGAAGGAAACCAACGACCTGGTTAAGGATCAGTTCAAAACGCCAACCAGCCCAGCCATCAGCAAGAGGAAGCTGAGAGAAAGGTTGGAAGGTGGGAGTCCGGTGAAACGAGGTCGGTTATCTCCCACGACTGAAACGCTGCTTGAAGATGACTGGGATAGGAAACTGCTGCACATAAAAGATTATTTCATGCTTCCGCTAAGTTTGAATCCAATCGAAGACGCTGAACGTCATATTGATGCAAGGGATGATGAAGATAATGAAGATTGTGATACTGATGATAACGAAGAGGATGATCCTGTGCAAAATTTACCGGATTGTTTGGCTACAGAACGATTCGACGTCACTTACAAGGATGACCAGGAGTCTAAACGACCAAACGAGGAGTTGACGAAACCAATCAGAGTTGATGTTGGCGTTGTTTCTAGTAATGAGATCATAGATTCGCCCCAATCACCAGTCCCAGGTTTGTTTGATTCGATTCTATCTCCTTTTTTGTTATCAGTTTCCCATCTAACTCCGCATCATTGTTTCTACTAAATTTCTACAGTAGCATGTATTTTGTATTTGCTATGATCTGTTCTCAAAACACTTTCATTTCCGATTTTTTCTTATAAATTTTAAAACTAGCTGAAAAAATTCATATTATTTCTATCACGTTCTACTTTCAGCCTCACCGGTATCCTCTCCACGGTACGACAGCTTTAAGGAACCGCTTCGAATAGATACGGTGAACACTACTACAAGTACTGCCACGGATTCACCGGAATCGCCTATTCCAGGAGATTCTCCCATGTCGCCAGTTCCTGACACACAAAGCTCCAGTTCCTGGAGCTGCGAAGATTCGCCAATGTCTCCGCCTCTCGAAAGTCGCATTTCCATGTACAACGAAACGGTCGAGCCGAAGATAATTCCTTTGGAGCACCCAATCGCTAACCGATTGGAGGATGACTGTAGTAACACTCCTATAGGAAAAACTATTGCCAGGTATAGCACCAGTAGGCGAGCGGAAGTTTTACGCAGAATGGCTCCTGATGCCAGTAAGAAGGAAGCTGCTTTGATTCGAAAGGTTGTTCAGTTGATCAAAGCATACGTTCAAGGTGAATGGACGATGGATGGTGTGACACATCGATGTACAGAACTGATGCAGGTGACAAAAGACACCCGAATAATTTCACAGGCATTTATTGACAGTGTTGTCTCCTATGGAGATATGCCGGTGGATGTTCAATGCTCTCCTCCGGCACCTCCGTTACCAAGGATAGTCCAACAATTGGTACTGTTGTTAAAGACGATGAACGAATCGTTATTAAGCTTGGATAGAGTGATTTTGCAGGAGATTGATCGGAAAGTTTTCACGCTCAAATCTGACAAAGTGAACTTAGTTAGTATTACAGCGATGACCCACTTGTACATTGGGATAACCGACTGTAACCGATTCCTCGGTGGTACGGGTAGATTGTACATTTACAAGTGTTTGTACTACTTCAATTTCAAAGGTTTACCTTTGATTTACTACATTTTGAAAGCTTTTCCACACGCTCTTCCGAAGAAAGGCAGTCTCCATTATGACAACTCAGATGCAGTGGTAAGCACTATCCGGACCGTTCTCATGAATACAAACTTTTTGGAGCGTCCCAATAGCGCTGGTGCACATTTGTATAAGAAAAGCGAACTACTCAAGCTTCTCAAGTACTTCTACGGCTATCAGCAGGGGTCGCCAACGTACGAAGAACTGATCATCAATCTGGTAGAAAAGATCAAGGCCAATAAGCTTCGAAACGTCGACTACTGTCTTATTCTTGTAGCCAAACGAAAAGGCTATGCATGGGCTAATACTCACATTGTTCAGAAACACCTTTATCCGCTTCTCAACGACTACCTCAAACAACTGAATGCAGAAGGAACGGTGGATGATCAGATTTGTTGTTTAATTTTCACCCTTTCAGCTATCCTCAAAACTCAGCCAAACGGTCAAAATGTATCCGGTATAATGCAGATTCTCGGAAGCATCGTGCAAATGTCCGACAGCAATCGGAGGGTGCAGGAGGCGGCCGTAGCTGCTCTGATGCGTATGACTCGCTTCGGTTTTGCCGACATCTATGAATGGTTGTGCAAATGGTGCCCGACGTACGAAGTGAGCGGCCGAATAAAACTTATGATGGCCACGTTTGTTCACCGGAAGGATGGTCGCTTCTGGCAACAGCTTAATCAGCGAGAAATAGTGTAGTCTGTGATCAAAAAGAAATCGGTTGAATTATTTATTGCACGATCGTTTGGAACGTCTGCAGCAACGCGTACACTTGCTGTGTAGCGAGCCTTCCAAAATCTCTAATTCTAAAAGAGCTGGGTCGATCTTTCGTTCCGAGTGAGGTTAATATAAGAATCGAAAAGAACAACGGCAACAGAGCACTGATTGCGCATGTGTATTTTTATAATGTTTGATAATATATGAAAGTAATCAGACCGTTAGATATTTAATTTTCCTGAAAGTAAATTGTAAATATTTGTGGAAGTAGGCAATAAATATCTAATGGAAAGGAATCCATTTGTGAAACTATTTGTGTTTTATTTTCACTGTTTTTCGCTTGTAATCATGAAATGGCATTGAATAAAGATTGTCTTGTTCTTCTCTGCAGGTTGATATCGATGAGGAACTACTGATTAAATCGACCTACTGTGTTCGGCCACTGTTCGTAGATTATATTCAACGAAGAACGTCAAAATTTTCAGTTGAAGTGTGGCGAGGAAGCATAGCAGCTCCCCACGAGTGCCTCCGGGATACCGACGTTGTGATTGGAATTGAAATGTGAGTATAGTTTTGCATAAGGCCACCGTGCTGGCAAATAGCTATGAACAACCAACACTATTCTTTTGCTTACCCCATCAAACCAAAGTTCTTGCTCTTGTGCAGTTAATTATAGTTTGTAACTTATTGTCAACTATTGTACACGGTAGCCTGTTGTTATGTTAACATTGGTTCAAGTCAAGGAAAAATAAAGGATAATATGACAGTGGAAAACAAGTTGTACAACAAACGTAGAAGTTGAAAAAGGTATAGATTAGTTGCTTATTCTCTTAACCGCTTTCTTGAAGCTCGTCGCTGAAGGCATCGATTTAACTGCAAGCGGTAGACGATTCCACAGAGAAGCACCTTCTATTAGCACGCTTCTCCTAGTGTTCGATGAATGTTGTGGAATTACGAAGGTTTTGGCTCGTCCCATTCTTTCCCGCTGCAGATCTGCCAGTACCCGCGTAACAGTCCCATATGCATTTTCATCAGTTTTGAGTTAACCTCGGGGTTAGGTCTCATTTTTATTGTACTTTCAAAAAACGCACTGAAAATTATTGATTTATTCAAAAAATGTACAAAAAACGCCAATGTCAGTCCTATATGAAAAGTGCCTAGGTACCAGTCCCATACGCATTTTGAATGAAAGCTGCAGACAATATTTATCTGTTAAATTTGTACTGTGAATTTTTTTTCGGTTTGCCGGATCAAATGCTCCTCACTGAAACTGATTGGGGCGGTGGTAGGAAATAGTGTAGTTCTAAATCGTAGGCAGTTCACCTGGGTACAAAATAATACAAAAATCTTATGCGCGCATTATCTCGACATGACGATTTTGCATATGGGACGTCGTTATAAAAAAATCTGTATTTCTCTGTATTCAGTAAAGAAAACGAATTTTGATAATCTAAGCGCATTTAAAAGTTTTGACATAGGACTACGTCTTTATTTTCGATATGGGGGTACACGTTGCAAATTCAACAAAAATGGCATGTAACGAAAAGTGGTCAGGTTTTAAACGCTTATATTTCAGCCATTTCACGATAAATTTTCGGAATTTTTGCACATACCGCTCAGAAAGGTTTCTAAGAACAGATTCCAATGGATACACGCATACATTTTTGATATCATGGCATTAAAAAATGAAATAATGTATAACATAGTCAAAATACCACGCATTTGTACACAGAAAGTAGCGTTTCCCAAGTCTGGCATGACAGATTTAGGTATCTAGCGCACTACGCTTCTATGAATGACGTCATCATCGACTATTTAAGGAACAGATTTGGTTGTTGCGTGCTTTCTGGAGGTACACCGCGCGGTGCCGTTCAACAGGCGATAGAGTTTGTCCGATCAAACACCATGCTTTCCCTTGTGCTGTGTTCACTTCAAGCTCACATTTTATATACAATCACGAACGCATAAAATTCGTATAAAACACGTGCCCAAAATCTCTTGTACAGAGCTACATATGCAAACACTGTTAACATAGCGTCGTGGTACTAGTTGACTCTTTCACTCCCCCCCCCCCCTTCGTCACTAGCGTTGACTAATTTTGCTTGGTACGTATCTTCCATTCATGTACGGATACGATGCACTTACACAGCTGTATGATTCAAGCGTTATACAACTGTACAATGAATATACGCGGTTGCATGCGTCGATGATAACAATGTGCTTTCGTTGCGTACAGATGAAAACTTTTTTAGCAACAAATTTACGCGAATCGGCGGAAAGCGCAACGAAGCGAACGTCTACTTTACTAAAGTTACAATAATGGCAAAATATAACTAGAAAGCTTGTTCCATACATGAAATAATTTTAAACGCATTCGTTCATCTACTGCAAATAAAATGGTTTGATAAGCGAGAAAATTTGGTTCAATATATAACATATTGAATGTTGATTGATTATCTTTGAACGGTATGAGTGAAATATACTTGATTTATTATCCAAATGCACTAAGGGCCGATTTCTTCACCCTCGCTTAACTTTAAAACCAGATTCACCAGTACGTTTAAGCCGATTTCTTCACCCTCGCTTAACTTTAAAACCAGATTCACCAGTACGTTTAAGCCCGGCTTAATGGTTAAGCGAGGGTGAAGAAATCGGCCTAAAGAAATTAAATATTTCACACTAAGTAGTGTAGTCCTACGTCCACAGTTCATGCAACCCCATATGGCTGTCCCTTGTAGTTTTAAGTATTGTCTACTATAAATTCAAACATTAAAAAGGGGTTTAAAATGAGTACTTTAAAGTAATTTGTACATTTTCCGGCATAGGAGATTTTGATTTTTTTTAATATAAAAAGTTTTATGGATCATTTAACAATAAATTGTTGAATAAATGGCTATTCCTAATGAAAACGGATGTAGGAAGGGTCCGCCAATAACGTTGTCAATTGAAATTTCGAAAAATCTGTATAAGTGTGTATTGAAAATATGTATTAAACCTGATGCTAGATGCATTCAATTGGGGTCCTCCTTCAACTCGAGTATATGTATGTAATTGTGTATATGTGTGTATGGATGTATACATGTATTACGATGCGTATATGTATGTATTTGTATATGTATGTGTGTATGAATGTATGTGTATATTTTTTATGTATACATGTGTGTATCTATATATGCACAGAAATTTTTTTTGTTATTTTAAATTTATTTTCGTGCACATATTTGGTCGATGTTGGGTCAGACGCGTTTAAATTTTGAATCGCAGCATCCTTTACATTATAGTTGGAAAATAATTTTTGCCATAATTCTTGTTTATTGTTTCATATTTCAAATCAGGTAAAAGTGGAATCACAGAGAACAGACGTCCATCTTCAGCATTCAACTTGTGTAAAATCTCTAACGGTTTCGAAGGTAGTTTGAATATCTAAACCAGGTGCGCTACTGTCGTCATGTTTTTTTGTGGCTGAGTGCGACAGAATTGACAGCGGTTATTCCTCTACCCAGTCAAACTAGTCCGGAACCGGTTTGGACTTCCAGCATGAATTTTAGCTCAAATGCATCAACCGATAGAGTCGGAATCGGTTGTTTTGTTTGAGCAAGATTTCATACTGAATCCATTTAGAATTTCGAACCGGTTCCGGAATGGATTTGACGGATAGTTGGGATGGGTTGGTGTGGCGGCGCTAGTGTTTATCGTATATTAATTCAAATGCTTACACACGTTTTTTAAATATTTTTGTTCGATCATGGATGTCTGTTCTCTGTGGTGGAATGTAGCTGAAGAAATTCTTTATCCAGTGCTATCATTAACTCATTGTTTGATGTTTTGCGACTTAGTCCGGTCTGACTTGGCACCGACCAATGCACTTTAATGTATTTTTAATCCAATATTGCTGTAAAATAAATGACATGTAATATTGCACGAACGAAAGTGTAAAATCATATGCTTTTTGATGCTCCCATTGAGTGCATCGAGTTCAACTTAATTGTCAATCAGATTTTTGTTTCAAGCTTTGTACATTCGTATTGATTTACATGTCGTTTAAATTTCATTATTTTTTGGTGTGTGTATGTGGGCATATGTACATATAAATGTTCAAAAAATGGTTGCATTATACACGGGATTGTTTTGTAGTGCACACATATAATATATTAATGTGAAAAACTGATACTTCAGGATAGAAGTCAGATCTTCCTCCAATTACAGCCCCTTGGAGATCTCCAATGGAACAACTTACACAAGTTCAACAGGCAGTGACACCAGACTAAGAGAAACGAAAGCGTTGAGGAAAACACGGAGTCTATCGGTTTTTTTTATTATTTACCTTTTCTTTCTTAAATAAGCAGGAATTCAAGAAATGTGGATGAGAGTCAAAGGAGACATAAATGGGAGATAGAAATAAAGGTAGAAAACTGCAAAAATGGTAAGTTTTCTAGTACACATGATATATATATATATATATATATATATATATATATATATATATATATATATATATATATATATATATATATATATATATATATATATATATATATATATATATATATATATATATATATATATATATATATATATATATATATATATATATATATATATATATATATATATATATATATATATATATATATATATATATATATATATATATATATATATATATATATATATATATATATATATATATATATATATATATATATATATATATATATATATATATATATATATATATATATATATATATATATATATATATATATATATATATATATATATATATATATATATATATATATATATATATATATATATATATATATATATATATATATATATATATATATATATATATATATATATATATATATATATATATATATATATATATATATATATATATATATATATATATATATATATATATATATATATATATATATATATATATATATATATATATACAAATTGAACCAATATACTAAATACGCGTCGATTTCCTGCTTAAATGGAATCGAAAGTCTTACTGTAATGTTACAATCCAATTGATACAAACATTACAGTAAGGCGGGGCTAGTTGATGGAACGATGACCTCGGAACATGTCTGGCACTGTACACGAAATGGGTCATCGGAAAGTCAATTGAGCTAACACCTTCCTAAATCCGTGAACCAAGTTATTTGCATGAATGTTTATATACATGCAAACATCTTTTTTCTGTAAATCACTACCAGCTAGTGGGAGATAGGATGGTTAACACACACACACACACACACACATGACGATTTTGCATATGGGACGATTATGCGAGTAGCGGCAGAGATGTTGTAGATATTCGGGGAGCTGTCTATGATAACCCAGCCACATGAAACAACAGACTCGGAGTTTCAAGTATTGATGAAGATCGCATCCCATAATTGTGTCTGAAGTTTTGCGTGGAGTCTCTGCATCGTAAGCTGTGGATGAAACGGACGGCCGCTTTAGAACAGCGATGTAGCTGATTTTCTTGCGCGGTCGATATTCCAGGGTAAAAATTGACATCACCGTAGGCAAGGACTGGCATCACTACTGCTTGGATCAATTTGCTTCTTGTTTCCACAGCAAAAACTGGTGAGAAGCGCCGAAAAACACGCACAGTGTTGAAAACTTTTGTAGTGAGGGCGTGTACTTGTTTTGTCCAGTTGAGTTTGGTGTCTAATTGCGGACCTAGGTTAGTTACCGCTTCTGAGAGTTGAAACGCTTCGCCACAAAACACTATGTCCGAATTGGGAGATAGTTCTTCTCTACTGAAAATTATAGCTTGCGTTTTTTGGAGTTGGGGAATAGTCCACTGCTCAATCGCTAAGAGATCCCTGTTGATTGCCTGAATAAGTAGATGAGTATTCTCAATGCGACCTGTAGCGTAGATTTGCAGATCATCTGCGTAAAGCTGGTATTGACATCGAAGAACAGCAGGGAGATTGTTCACGTATAGGCTGAAAAGCAAGGAACTGAGGCACGAGCCTTGTGGGGTTCCGTCAAGAAGAGTTCGTTCGCTGGAGAGGCTGCCACCTATTTTTACCATCTGGCTCCGATCACTAAGAAACGATTTTAGTAGGCCGCTTGCGCCTACCGAAAACTTCAATTTACTGTGCAGCTTGTTATGGAGTACGGGATGTATCACTAAATTGAAAGCTAGTGAGAAATCCATAACCGACCATAACCGTACACATATGACCATCGAGCCCAACGAGGATATCGTGTGTAACTTTGGCGAGGGCAGTGGTTGTACTATGTTGCTTGCGATAGCCACTCCGCTTTAAGCTAGCATGGGCGGTTCTGAAGAGTTGAGGTACTCGGTAATTTGAGCAAGATTTTTTCTAAAATTTTAGATCGCTGGTAGGACACCACTGGGTCTGAAATCCTTCGGCTCCAGTGGATGTGAGTTCTTAGGGATCGGATGTACAATAGCCTTCTTCCAGGTCTTGGGGAAAACTTGAGCAGCGATGGTTTTATTAAAGAGCTCTACTAGCACATGCAATAAGAAAGGAGAGAGCATTTTCAGGAATTCAGGAATATGGGAATTCCATTGCTGCCTACAGCGTTAGATATTTTTTTCATGCATAGGTACGCAGATTAACTTCACTTGCATCCACGTCACGAAAGTGGAACTGCATGTTGTTAGGTTCTGCGGCTGAGTTTGGATGGATGATGTTCTGTATGGTTTGTGTCGGTTGAGCACTTGTTTCCAAGTTGGCAATGTCTTACGGCAAAAAACTTATTGAGTTCGCTGGCGTTCAGATCGCAGTTGATGTTGGTTTTGCTGTTATTGTGGATTCCCTCCCTACGAAGGTTGTTCCACAACTGCTGTGCGGGTAGATCAGGGTTAAAAATACCGTTTTCCATATCTCCTTTTAGCCGAAGAAATGAGGGTTGCTACACTGCTGGGTTTCTGTTGATAGTCGTTCCACTGTGGATCACCCTTTAGCCTGTTGGGATTTCGAGCATACAGTGCGTAGGCTAGGTCGCGGGTTTTGATGGCTTGCCCAATTTCGTTTGTGATCCACGGTATGCACTTGTCTCGAACAGTTATAGTTTTTTTTTCCGGCGCATGGTTGTCGAGGAACGTTCGCAGTTCTGTGGTTAACATTTCAGTCTTTGCATCTACGTTACTACAGTGACAAAAGTCCGTTCTGTCTCTGCTGATGAAATCAGCTTGAAGCCGTAGAGGATCGATGCGGCGTAGATTACGTATTTTGACTTTTTGTGGTTCAGGTTTAGGGACTCTCACGTTCGAGATCAGCTAGAACGCTTCATGGTCGGAGATTGTGCTGGCACAAGAAGTTCGACAGGTCGTGATTGTATCAGGGGCGTTTATTATAATTAATGGTCCGTTGCGCTGCGTTCAGTAATTCGAGTTGCTGATGTGGGGAGCACTGCTTAGTCAAAAGCCTGATGACTTTGATTGAGAGCCACCAAGTTTGGACTCTGCTGTGTTGCTGCCACAGTGCCACATTGATGTTGAAATCACCGACGATAAACAGACGGTCAGCTGTGAAGGTCAAGCAGAAGGCGTTCGCAGCATTGAGCGAATTGTTGATTGCTGGCTGTTGGATTGTAGGGCACAAATATGCAGATGTTCAGATCGTTAAGTTTCGCTCGTACTCCCAAATACTCAACACGATTGGCGATAGGAAGTTTGGGATCAAATGCAGATTTCAGGATGGTGTCGTAGCTTTGATTCCTTTCCGAATATATAGTCTAACGCCTCCGCAGGTTTTTGTACTGTGTCCGCGTTTAGATGGAAGCAAATGTCGGACAAAGTTGTATCCGGGAATGCGAATTGTTCCTACGGGAGATGATCTTTTCAATTTTGTTTCTGATGCTTCGAAGAAGTGATAAGAGGTCTGATCCAGTATGATTTTCACAGCATCTATGTGACGTTCCAATCCTCGAACATTTAAGTGTCCAATGCGGAGTTTGATTAGATAGCTGCTTGTCATATTTGGATAGTTACGTCAGCGGCATAGTGGCAGGATTGATTATTGAGAGGAGGCGAAACCCGAAGATTCGGCGTCGAAAAATATTAAAGACTCGTTTCCAGCGGGCTCGGGTCCAACCAAAGCGAGAAGATCGTGTAGGTCCTTCACGGAGGTGTAGCGTATATGTCCTGGAAGTTTGACTGACACGCGATCATTATTGACGTATACAGATATTTGGTGTTTGATTTTCAGTCGAAGTGAGATGTTTCGGAACCTGAAGGCTTCAATGGACAGGACTTTGTTCACTCTGTAGCAGTACTCTAATGAAAAACTGGATTTCAGTGCACAAAGAGTCGCTACTTTATGTTTTTCGAAGTAACGCTGAAGCACTGCCTCTTGTTTTGACGGAGTCCAAGATCAGTATTATGGCAGGAGTAAGCGTTAGCTCCATCCACTTTGATTTTCTACCGTCGAGGTTGTAAGTAGGGGTTTGCCCACTACTCGGGTTCTTGTTTGCCCGGCGTACCCTTCTTTTCAGGGCGGCCTAAGTGCTTCTACAGAATTTCGGATTTTCGTTTCACAAGAAAAAGTGTAAACAAACAAAATAAATTATTAAATTTACCGATTTTTATTCTCCGCTACTCTCTCAACTGCTGCTGCTGCTGGTGATCTGCTACTGCTGTTGGCGGGAAAGACGGGCGGTTTCTTCCGACCGACCGGGACTACAACGGCCGAGTTCTCCCGGAATGGCGTTGGCTGCTCCGGCAGCGGTCCTTGGCGTTTAGCTAGGGAGGTGAGCTTGGCTCCTTTGTTGGAACCTCCCTAGCGACGTTGGCGACGAATCGCCGGATCGTCTACTCGCCGTAAACGATCCCGGAAGTTACCGCAGTAAACTTCCCAGGGGGAACCTTTGTCCGCCCTGCTTCGTTCTCCTTGGCTATTAGCTATAGAGGAGAGCTAGGCTCGTTCGACTTATCCTCTATAGCGAGAACGGTCGATGTCGTGGTTCCTTATTATTTAGCCGGGGAAGCGAAAGCACTCCTTTACACTTAGCTTACCCCTATTGGCGAACCGACACCGTACACTTCACTAATGCCCGAACCACGGCCGGCACTTTTGACGGTTTTAGCTTGCCGTCGCACGCGCGCACTGAAATACTTTCCTAGTGGCGGGGAACTGTCCCGAAAAAGACAAAAATTATCTGGACGTCTGTTTGATGCCGTGGTCCGTCACTTTCTAACTCGATGGCCGCCTTCCGCACTCGACTATCACAAACCGCCAACCGCCTTGTCGCACAGCTGTCAACGATGAGCAGCATAACCAGTACACACAAATGTTTGCAAGAGGAGAGCGGTAGCCTACCTAAGCCCTATGTTACTAATTCACAAACATAAAACAAAAATTATCTAACCTATCTGTACGAATAAAACCGTTCACAAACGCGAAAATGAACAAAAATTTACAACTAAATGTGAACGGTACCGAACAGCGGTGAGCATAATTTTACGTAAACAATACACTCTACGGAGTGTATACACAAAAAAGGGTATATTTCCACCCAGTGCTAAATTGTTACCCTGACGGGTTACAATCTCGCCCACACCGGGTGGAAAAAAATTGGCAACAATTTTTTTTCTAAACTAACACCTAACACCGATACATGATAATGAACGAAATGAATAAATAAATAAATAAACAAAGAAAAACTAACTACACCTAATTATTTCTTCCGCAATTTATCAAAATTCATCAAAAAATTAATCGACCGGATGTCCTCATTGGTGAAAAGTTTGCCTGTGTTTGGCCTGATAATACTGACAGCATACGCGAAGCGAGAGGCTATCAGCCATCGTCATTATTCGGTTATGGGTTGAACCCTAAGTCCAATCCGAATACAAAATCGGAAACAACCGATATTCCCAAAATTCTGCAAGTGACATTGACAATTTTCAATGTTTCAACTTGCAGGGGAACGGTTGTCGGCATTATATTGTTCTTTTCATCGACTGTCCAGAAATGTCTTACGTGTCCTTACGGTACCAGTACTACACACTTGTGTTGGGGTTTCTATCCAAATACATTCATACAATTATCTCATTCATTCATCCTCAATCAGTGGCCTACTCGATCATTCACATTCCGATAAGCACTTCGAATTAACCCCAAAACAATTTTATCTTATCATTCACACATACTTTCATTCACTGTTCGATTCTGCACACATACATTCACACATACCATACCGCTTAACACGTCATCGTTTCTCCCACTCACAGACATTCCGGACAAAAGTTTGTATATTCGTCCCTTTTCGCCTCAAAACGCTTCGTACATTGGAAAAGAAACGTTTGAGAGGGACCAAAGAATGTCTTTCGCATAAGTTAAAAATCTCGAAATGATTCCCGCTGGAATCAAACGAACCATCCCAGGTTTAACCACAAACCCAAAATTATGCGAAATAAAATTTTATTATTTGATTCGAAATCGAAGACGCGGTATCGTTTTACCCCATTCGCTCTTCCACTCACACTACTCTGATCCAAATCGGGCTACACCTGCATGATGCAGAGCATTGATGCGAACATTGGGGAAACTGTCAAAATTGATGATGATATTTTCATCCATCTGAATGGATGAATGAATCATCCTCAAAATATAAATAAAAACAAAACAGTTCGCGAAATCGGTTCGCAAACTGTTTTTATTATTCCGTTTACGGTCGGTCCCGGAGTAGTGGAACCACTCACGCGAACGAAGTGTCCCCGGCGAAGAGGGGAAAGGTGGTTTTTTTTTTTATATAGTGACCCAAATAAGGAGAAATTTTATATAATTTAGTGCACCCGTAGGTGCGAGTGTTCCCCACAGAAAGGGGTTTTTGAAAAAATTTATGTTGCCGAACACGGCAGACGAATGATGTGTATGCATCCGGCGGTGAAAAGACGGTACGATAGGTTCGTTTTGTTTCTTCCAAACACTGGTACTGGTTTGGTAAGAAAGTTTTGTTTACCGTAACCGTCTCGACCGCCGGAGCAAAGCAAATTAGTGGATAATTTGGTTACCTCACTGCGCGAGTGGGGCGCAAAAGAATTTTTAGTATTTGTTTGCCGAACACGGCAGGTAGTGTATTTAGATGCGTCCGATGCCCGGGAGAACGGCACGGTATAAGATTAGTGTTTTTTTAGTAGAGTATTCCACCATACCGTAGTCGTCACCGGGGCCAGAGCATATATTTCGTGCGAGTGTTTATTTACCACACTGCGTGAGTGTGGCTCTGAAAAATTGCCAGAAGGTGTTGAAGAACCTTCTCGCAGCAGAGTTGGTCTTCCACAATAAAAATAGAGAAGACGGAGAAATGTTTATTGTTTTTTTATTCGGACCAAAGTCCGTGTTGTTGCCGTCGGGAAATGACGGCTGCTTTTGGAAAACTCCCAAGTGAGTAATCCATATAAAAGCATACCGTCAGTCCACAAACGGCACGGAAAAGTTTTTTTTATGCTGGTTTAAGGAGATTTGCTGGCCAAACTCCGAGATTTTTACCTGCTAAATCCTCCAGCTCGTAGGAGGATACACCCTTTTTTGAGACAATTTTTGCCGGTAAGTATTGTGGTCCAAGTTTAGCATTGTAAGACTCGAGTGCATTCGACAACTTCATGTTTCGACGGTACACCATTTGTCCCGTTTCAAAAGGTTTGGAGAACTTTCGATGACGCAAGTTGTACTGATGTCGAATGCCCTCGCTTGCCTTTTCCAAATTTTTGACCACAATCTCCCGGATTTTGTCAATCTGTTGGTGTCTTGTTTCTAGGTCACCCTCACCGGAAATCCTGCTGAAGTCATCGGCAGATGCCATTTCACACCCGTGTATAATGAAATGAGGACTAAACCCAGTGGAGGAATGAACGGTAGTATTTAGGATGCGCTCCACATCGGTGATGTGGACATCCCAGTTGCGCTGCTCGGTTCGAGCATATGCCCGGATTGCGGTGTTTATCGAGCGATTTGTTCGCTCCACTGGGTTAGCCTGCGAATGATAGCGGGAATTTAGCCAATGTTTGACGTTGGTTTCTTTTATGAATTGACTGAACTCCTTCGAGGTGAAAGTGGAGGCATTGTCGCTTAGCAGAATTTCCGGGCTACCATGGCGATTGAACCACTGTTCGCGTAGTATCGTACAGAGTGATGTACTAGCGATTTTTCGAACGGGGTTTAACATGACGTACTTGCTGAAGACGTCGAGGACGACAAGCAAGTGTTGATTGCCACGTTTGCTTTTTGGAAGAGGACCAATATAGTCCACAGAAACCATTCGCCATGGTGCATTAGTCGCACGCGACTGACCCATTTCGGGCTGGACTGGGACGAAAGGAGCTTTGATTTCCTTGCACGTCCCGCATTCTCGAATAAACTTTCGTACTTCCGATCCCATACGAGGCCAGTAATATCGCAACTGCACTTCGTGGATCGTTTTATCGTATCCCACGTGAAGCAAATTTTCGTGGGTACGTTGGATCAAATCTTGACGGAACTCGGGTGCTGGGACGAGTTTCCAACTGAACCGCGAGTCGCACGGAACAACTTTTGAGTTGACATACTTGAAAAGTTGATCATTTTCTACTTTGAAGTCGGCATAGTCGTCAGGATTTTGGATAACTTTTGACTTCATGGAACAGTACCAGTCTGAGGTGGACAAAGCTGAAACGGCTGCTACGGCCCGGGATAACGCATCAGGAACGACATTGTCCTTGCCTTTCCGGTGCTCAATAGACATGTCGTAGAGTTGTAATTCTAAACTCCAACGACTCAAACGTGAACTGGTTTTCCATTTAGTCTTCAGTATCCATGTAATCGCTGACGAATCAGTGACCAGTCGAAAATGATAACCTTCCAAGTAACCTCGAAAGTGTTCAACCGCCATTATCACCGCCAGACCTTCCTTCTCAGTTGCATGGTAGTTCCTTTGGGGAGTGGTCAGTTTGTGCGAAAAGTAAGCAACTACTTTCTCGCCCTCGGGATACTCCTGCACCAGAACAGCAGCGACTGCTACGTCACTAGCGTCTGTCTGAAGGATGAACTCTTTGGAGAAGTCTGGTGGGACTAAAACTGGAGGAGTGACTAGAAGTTCCTTAATTTTAAGGAACGCGAGTTCTGCCTCGGAGTTCCAAACAAAGCTCTTGGTTTTTGTTTTGAGCAGATCGCTCAAGGGAGCAGTGACCTCACTGAACCGATCAATGAAGCGGCGGTAATAACCGCACATACCGAGGAAACGACGAAGTTTCGTCACGGTAACCGGTCTCTCGTAGTCGAGAATCGGCTGAATTTTGTCGGGATTGACCTTGAGTCCGTCCCGATTCAACAAATAACCAAGAAACTTTAGTTCGGGTACTCCAAAACGGGATTTTTCCAAATTGATGGTTAGGTTGGCTCTTGCTAGACAATCGGCCACTGCTTTGAGCAACTGTATGTGATGCTCGAACGTTTCGCTTACCACGATGATGTCATCTAGGTAGACGAAAACGTAAGGTTCCCATTTACCTCGTCCTAGAACCTGGTCCATCAGTCGCGCCAGAGTAGCGGGGCTGTTGACGAGACCAAATGGTAGACGGGTAAATTGGAACATACCCCTGCCGGGAACACTGAAAGCGGTATATTTGCGACTATCCTTAGCCAGGGGTACCTGGAGAAAGGCCTCCTTCAAATCTATGGTAGACAGGTACTTCGCTTTGGGTAAGCCGCCCAATATTCGCCCAGGGTGGGGCAGAGGGTATGCATCCCGTACAGTACGCTCATTGAGAGGCCTAGCGTCTAGACAAAGGCGGATTGAGTCGTCTGGTTTCGTGACCGCCACAATATTAAGCGACCAATCCGAATCAGACTCCTCGATAATTCCCATAGACCGCCATCGGTCAACCTCTTCCCAGACCTTTGACAGTTTCTTTGGGTTCATGTGATAAGGATATCGGCAAACGGGTGCCGCACCTTGGAATTCATCTTTGATGACAATCCTGTGCTCTGTGAATGAGGTTGGGCTTAGCTTTCCGGGCTCTACTGCCTGGAAACACTTCTTTACTTCTTCTACGCGCGCTAACTGTTCCGAAGTGAGTATCGACTCACGCGGTACTTCATCTTCTTCATCGTCTTCTGATTCCTGACCTGAGTTCAACAGAGCACAGTTTTGTATCTCAGGAGAAATCCCAAAGGCGCGCCAAAAGTCCATACCTAGAATGGAGTTGACGGTCAGATGCTCTACTACAAGAGTGCATAGGACCTTTGTCAAATTTTGAAAAGTATACGGGATATACGCTTTTCCAATGATTGGTAAGGTTTGACCATTTGCAGAATGTAGTTCGAATGGTCGTTCCAAACTTTTCAAGGGACTTTTTGAAAACTTTTGGTATAGCTTTTTAGTCATAATCGTGGCGTTACTACCACTGTCGAGCAAGGCTTTGAAGGATTTGCCGTACACAGCGACAATTGCAAATGGACGGTTATCGAAGGGGTCGTCAAGGACGATGGTTTCGACAGACAACGAATTATCATAGTCCTCATCACGAGCCGGTCGAAAACTGTCGTAAATCTGGGGGTTAATAATGAGTTGTTGTTTGGAGCGCTGTTTTACTGCCAACTGCGACTTCAGTTGGTTCTGATCCCGTTTTTTAGGCAGTAAGGGCAACGAGAAACATCAAAACCTTTAAATCCGCACACTATGCAGAAGACCCGTCTTGGTTTCCGGCATTCCTCATATTCGTGTCCTTTGTCGCCACAATTGTAGCAGACGCCGAGCACTGGAGGACGATGCTTTTCCACCAAGTATTCTAGGCACATCATAGGTTTCTGCGGTGGTTCGATCGGTTTTTGATTGCTTCCCTCGAGATTCTTGCCATCCTGATTCCCTTGCTGTTTCTTTTTCTGGTTGTCAGGAGGCTTGTTTGAATCAAGACCTGCCGGTTTGGCATTCTTGCTCCAAAACGTTTTGGATTTTGCGTTGCCGTTATTCTGTCCACTTCTCTTTTGGTTTTGATTGTTTTGTTTTTGTTTGTTTTGTGGTGGATTATCAGAATAAGCAGCAACTTCCCGAGAAGAACCGAAAACTTTCTGATAAATCGGCGTCTTGGAGGCGTCGATCGATTTACCAAGACTCATCAATTCTGAGAGCGTGTTCACTGGCCTGAGGATAAGCATTTGTTTATAGTCGGCTTTCAGGTTCCGCTTGAGCACGTCGAGTTTTTCGCTCGGTGCCATTGGAACCGTCATAGCACGAAATATTTTCTCCATTTCCAGGAAATATTCCTGGAAAGATTCGTTACGCATCTGCCGGCGCTGGAGAGCCTTCATTTTGAGCGTAGCATCAAGTTCAGGATGAACAAAATTTACCTTGAGCTCGCAAACAAGATGGTTCCAGTTAAACAACCGGTTTTGCGCACGCATAGCCTGATACCAGGTCAAAGCATTGCCAGTGAACAAATGCATCGCAGAATTGAAAAGTTCGTCTTCGCACATTTGCTCACACGCAGCGTAACTCGCTACGGTGTCCAAGAATTCATTTAGTCCCGTTCCTTCATCAGTTCCAGCATACTTCCGAATTTTCCAGTCAGCGACGCGTTGCGGGTTACGCGAGTAATTCCTTGGGGCTGCCATCGATCCGTTTCCCGCGTTGGTAGATATTGAAAAGTTCGGATATGATGGTCCCGTCCGCTGTTCGGTCCATTCAGGAACGTGAGGCTGGTTCTGAGTTTGGTACGGGGCTGTGAATTCGGTATTCTGTTTCGGTTTCTCAATTGGAAGTGATGGGCGTATATTTTGTTGACCCGAGAATCCTCGCTTCAACACAAATTGATCGGGACTGGGCGCCAGTGTTGGGCGAGGAATCTCTGGTTCATCAAATGAATCGGGTACGTCCATCAAACGCAAATCTTCCAGATCGGTCTGCAGATCCATCTCGGGTGCACTTTCCTTCTTATGTACTAGTGCCCGAAGTTCACTGACGGATTCACGAAGTGAGACAACTTCTTGAACCGTCTTTCTCAAAACTGACGAAATTGTTGTCAGTGAAGCAATCCCGCCCATTAGCGTTTCGGTAGTTTTTGAAAAAGCATCAGACCCCTGAGACGCTAGGGCTCTATTATCGTCGGATTGCTGTCGCAATTGTCGAATCTCGTCCCTCATCTCGCACAAGACACGCAACAGGTCGTCCCCTACGAGCTGTTTAGAAAGAGATCCTTGGTTATCGGAAGGATTGGATCCCTGTGGAATCGCAGGTACGTCTGTACTCAGCAAATCTCCCAAAATCTCTCCATCCTCCCCTTCTTGGTTGTCGGGAGGAAGTGCTGCCTGTTCGTCGTTATAATGACTGGCATAAACTGCTAGAACTTCCTCCAGCAACCCCGAAATTTCCTGGTTGACCTCCCCTGCCGCATAATTTCGGATAACCTGGAGCCTAGAGCCCAAATGAAGCAACCGTGTTCGGTAAATCTCCTTGTTTGGGCACCGGTACTGGAGATCTTCCTTGATTGTTAGTAATTTACCAAGGCAGATCTCCTTTTCTTCACCCACGTCACCCCGGAAATTGCGAACTAATTCCCTCCGAGACGACCGCTCATGCGACAAAATTCCCCGAAGACGCCGCTGCCGCTGGACACCCGAAAGATCCGAATCAGGAGAGATAAAAATGCTTCGAGATAGCAACTCAAAATCCAGCTCATCGAAATGTAAATGATCGACGCGCATGAACACACACGCTTGGTTGAATTTCTCCAACGCCATCATAACTTGCGCTATATTGGAAGAAATCACCAAGACACAAAGCATGTAAGTACTGGTACGGTAAAATTTCTGATTTTTCGCCCACTAACGATTCCCTTAAAATTTCAGGAAATCAAGCTGCTCCAAAAATGTCTCAAACCGGGTTGAGAATTCAAGGCGATTGGCCACCGCAACCGAATAAATGACAACAACCTTCAAACTACTCGTCCGGCAGACCAAACACAAACAACGCAATCCACAAATTCGGACAAAAAAAGGAAAATGCAAAAATCAAAAAATAATACCAAAAATGTAAATAAATAATAAATATACGACCGCGGAACAATATTGCGGAAGAAACCTCACCACTGTTCTACGAAAATCCTTGATTTAGTAGAAGCACCCCACACTCCGGAAGAAAAAAATATTTTCCAAAATAGGAAAATATTTTTTTCAGTGTGTTTTGCGCTGTGCGCCAAATGTAAGTAGGGGTTTGCCCACTACTCGGGTTCTTGTTTGCCCGGCGTACCCTTCTTTTCAGGGCGGCCTAAGTGCTTCTACAGAATTTCGGATTTTCGTTTCACAAGAAAAAGTGTAAACAAACAAAATAAATTATTAAATTTACCGATTTTTATTCTCCGCTACTCTCTCAACTGCTGCTGCTGCTGGTGATCTGCTACTGCTGTTGGCGGGAAAGACGGGCGGTTTCTTCCGACCGACCGGGACTACAACGGCCGAGTTCTCCCGGAATGGCGTTGGCTGCTCCGGCAGCGGTCCTTGGCGTTTAGCTAGGGAGGTGAGCTTGGCTCCTTTGTTGGAACCTCCCTAGCGACGTTGGCGACGAATCGCCGGATCGTCTACTCGCCGTAAACGATCCCGGAAGTTACCGCAGTAAACTTCCCAGGGGGAACCTTTGTCCGCCCTGCTTCGTTCTCCTTGGCTATTAGCTATAGAGGAGAGCTAGGCTCGTTCGACTTATCCTCTATAGCGAGAACGGTCGATGTCGTGGTTCCTTATTATTTAGCCGGGGAAGCGAAAGCACTCCTTTACACTTAGCTTACCCCTATTGGCGAACCGACACCGTACACTTCACTAATGCCCGAACCACGGCCGGCACTTTTGACGGTTTTAGCTTGCCGTCGCACGCGCGCACTGAAATACTTTCCTAGTGGCGGGGAACTGTCCCGAAAAAGACAAAAATTATCTGGACGTCTGTTTGATGCCGTGGTCCGTCACTTTCTAACTCGATGGCCGCCTTCCGCACTCGACTATCACAAACCGCCAACCGCCTTGTCGCACAGCTGTCAACGATGAGCAGCATAACCAGTACACACAAATGTTTGCAAGAGGAGAGCGGTAGCCTACCTAAGCCCTATGTTACTAATTCACAAACATAAAACAAAAATTATCTAACCTATCTGTACGAATAAAACCGTTCACAAACGCGAAAATGAACAAAAATTTACAACTAAATGTGAACGGTACCGAACAGCGGTGAGCATAATTTTACGTAAACAATACACTCTACGGAGTGTATACACAAAAAAGGGTATATTTCCACCCAGTGCTAAATTGTTACCCTGACGGGTTACAAGGTGAAAATATTTTCTTACCTGCATCGCATCAGGAGCATCAAAGAAATTGAAAAAGTTTCGCACGTTCCCATACATTCTTCCCTTGGCGAAAAGTAACTTTGTTAATTGAAATACGAAATCCGTTTACAGTCTGTTAACAGATGTTTGCCAGCTTAGATCCGGATTAAATGGTTTCGATTTTTTCCTCAATTTGTATCAACGCCTGCAAGTGCGATGCGCACTTTTCGTCTTGTTATTGAGCTTCGCTGAGTTTGTTCTGGAGACGGCCGATAGACTTCTTGTGTTGGGATCTGAGCGTGTCCAACTCCACATCAGAACACACCCATCCAACTGCTGATTTGGATTGTGGATTTTCTTTCCCACAGGCAGAACAAATGACCTTGGACATGTTATGATAATGTTACTATGCCTGACGTTTTCCAAAAAAATTACAGTTCGGCTAGCGCTCTGCCTGTACCCGAAAAGTGTAACGATTAAAGAAAGATCTTCGCGACCGATCGGAAGCTTGGCTCGAAAACTTGAGTACAGCGGGCGCAGACAATTTTATTATCGAGAAGGTACGAAAGCTAGGTGGAACCGACGGTTTTCCACCGGAAAAGTGCCCGGAAACCGGAGCGAAATAATAAACGCGACTTTCAGCTTCAGTGATGCCAGCCTGTTGGTTTTACCATTACTCAGGTCAAGGACAGTGAATTCATTTACTTTTGTTGCCTCTGCAAGAACAAAACCAACATTCATCAATCAATTCGATTCACCCCTCCGCCCACTTGCCATGTGAAAAACACGCATGCCACGCCAAAAGGAAACAAAAGGTTTGCTCCAGTACCAGGAGAAAGTGGAAGTGCCCGGAGCAAACAGGGAGAAAATCGTTCCTGCATTCTTTTCTTCTCTTTTTTTCTTCTGGTAGAAAACCGGAGTAAAATGAGCAAGAATGTTTGCTGCGGAACAGGGAGTAGCTTCCGTATACTGGAACAATCCTTAAATAACATTTCCAATTCCCGTGAACCATAGCCAGGGATACCACGTATATTTTTCAAGTGTCTTCACATTTCATAAACAAATGACAACATTTGTATTCAACGGCCAGGTTTTTTAATCGATTATTGATTTTGAGCCAGAATTCTGTCAGAAATCAGCCAGACATCCATAAAAATTTGACTTCAAAATGAAAAACACGTCTTCACAACATTTCAAATATCAAATGAAGACAAATCTTCAATTCTGGCATCGCTGGCCATAGCGCTGCTGACCGAGCGAATGAGAGAGAGAGCGAAAGATTACGAGACAGCGAGAATAAACAAGCGCACCATTGCTACCGATGAGCACCATTACCATTATCAACATCATCACACGCACTAAATCCCACTGAGACGTCCAAAAAATTGTTTCAAAATCGTTCAACACGGGTCCAACGATGGACGTTCGTTGAACGGTTATTTGGACGTTGTCAAAATTGGTCCTACAAACGTCCTTCATTGGACGATTTTGAAACCAACCGTTCTTAGAGGGATGCTAAACCACGTGAATTACAGTGGCGCCAGTTTTGTGGAATATTTAGGAATAATCGCAACCGAAGCTCGTCAGCCAACGAGCACATACCGCAAAGTCAAATCAACAGACGAATGAAAAAAGCGATTTTTGTGGTGTTCCACACCTGAACTATCACTGCGACACGTTAAGCAGCGAAAGGAAGGAAAGAGTGAGAGCAGCTGAAGTTTGCTTTAACTGCTTCAGGAAGGGTCATCGTTCGAACAATTGTACGTCATCTAAAAGCTGTCGTAAATGCCAGAAGCGGCACCATACTCAGTTGCACGAAGGCGGAGGCCACACCGAAACACGACTCCCGAATGAAAACAGAACTGACGATAGAGAAGGAGGAATTCCCATCCTTACTTCAATCGAATGAGCAATCTGTGTCAACTACGTGTTCGTTCCACCCAAGGTGCTTAGAGTTCTAAGGTGATTCGTCTTTGGCAGTAACTAGGTGAGGAGTGAGGTAAGCGTGCAGCAAGCTGCGGGGAAGAAAAATGACAGCGAACAACTTTGTTTACATACTGAAATCCAAGCATACATGCATGGGGATGTAGTAAACAATGTTGTTAGATGTCTTTTCTAGAACCAACATGGCTGATCGGCGATTTCGAGGATCGTATCACCTGAGAATAAAAGCTCCTTGGTTCCACCATATCCAAAAGCCGACAGTGTTATTTTTGCAAACCGCAGTGGTTTGGTGAAAGACAGAAACGACCAAACACATCATTGACGCGTTCTTTTGGATAGTGGTTCTCAGGTGAACTTCATCAGCGAAACAATGGCCACCTCTGTAGGGATTCAGAAGCAGAGAGTTTTGTTACTATAGCTGGCATAAACAATTTAAGAACAACCGCACGTGACAAGATCGAGGTGACCCTGATTTCCCGTTCCAGCGACTTCCGAGCTAAACTGGAATCCTGATCGCAGCAGAACTTTAGGCTAAGGTCACCTCACTCTAGTCGACGGTCTCCCGGAGCTGCGTGAGTCACACCTTGGATGGTTAGTTGCAGGGACTATCCAACTAGACCAGCAGCTCGAACCTGTACAATATACGCAATCGACATCGATTAATTCTAGCGAAGGTTCGATGCATAGATTCTGGAAGCTTGAAGAAGTTCCAAATGCTGCACCCAGTACATCCAAAGAACAACGATGGGAGAAACATTTTGGATATACGTACTGTCGAGATTCGACCGGCTGATTTGTAATTCGACTGGTTCTCCAACCAAAAAAAATCGACTTGCCCTCTAAGAAAACCTAGACGAGCTGGACAGCTGTCGTTCTTTAGCTCTAAAACGATTTTACATGCTGGAGAACCGACTGAACCGAAACCCCGATTTGAAAATTCAATACGTCGATTTCGTTCGGGAGTATCAAACACCCAGTCACTGCAAGGAAGTGGACGAGGGAACTGACAAGCCCAGTCAAAAAAACTTGTTATATGCTGTATCACGCAGTGCTTCGTCCTGGTAGCTCAACCACCAAATCCAGAGTAGTGTTTGATGCCAGCGCGAAATCATCCGAGACAAATTTAGCCCTTAACGACGTACTGGCTGAGGGACCAGTTGTGCAGAGTGAGATGTTCGATATCGAGTGCATCGATATATTTTTTCATCCGACATCTCCAAAACGTACCGACAAATTGTCATGCATCCTAAGTACACCCGTTTCTAGAGAATAATCTAGAGAGAATATCCGACTGAACATCTGAAGATTCTAGGGTTGACCACGGTCACTTATGGAACTGCATATGAATCCAAGCGACTAGTAAATCGGAGGTTGCTCCACTTCACGCCGTATTTATTGCCGCACTTCAGCGTTAAGTCAGCCGCCCAGAAATGGTATCGGAATTGCATTTCGATTACGCGACCGATTTTCATGGTGCCAAACACGAACTCCTTCGACTATATAAGACATCGCATCGACCAGTTTTGTCAGTCCAACGAAATGGAATGGCATTTCCTCCCGCTAGATGCACCTGAGCTTGGTGGCCTCTGGGAGGCTGCCGTGAAAAGCACGAAAAGTCATCCGAAGCGAGCGATTGGTGCTACCACCACACATTTCCATTTCCTTTCGATCATATCCATATGAAGCTGCCTAGTCCTAGTTTTCCGTTCTAAGTTTATAACTGATTTGCTCTAGAATACCTACCCTTCTTTCAATTTCATTGCTCTTATAGCGTTTTCGTTTTTACCCTGCGCTACTAACACCGGTGTAGTGCAAAAAAGAGAAAGAGTGATTAAACCCAAGTTTGAATGAGTGTAGCACCGACTACACCGGTGTAGTGCACTGTCCGAAACGAAAACGACATTAGTCTTAAATTTGCCGGAAATAGCTAACAAAATCGATACAGTAGAACCTTGTGGCAATTAAAACATAGTAATAATTGTTGGTTTTGTTTTTTTTTCCAGAATCGAGCACCTCTTCCCGGAGGTCCTGGAGGCAGTCCCCCAAAACGTATTCGGTTTCATCCGTCCGAAGGTGGCCATGTTCAGTACGCCAAACTCTGAATATAACATACATTTCGACGGACTGCTGGATAATGGCTTTCGGCACGAAGATCACAAGTTTGAGTGGACTCGAGCACAGTTCCAAGAGTGGTGTGAAAACATTTGCGAACGATATCCAGACTATGTTGTTAAGTATTTTGGTATTGGGCCGCCTCCGAAGGATTCCAGCGATGTTGGATACGTCAGTCAGTTGGGTTTATTCGTGAGAAAGGACTTTTTCGAACAGTTGCAGGTGTTAACTGAAGAACCAAACGTCAATAATGCGGAGGTTGAAACGGTTCCTATTCCCACTCGAACTGTCGAACCATCTAACAGCAATGAAGTGGAAGCACAAACTTCGGAACCAAAAATTTACTTCAATGACGAAGTTGGGGAAATTGTTGTGGCTAGAGAAGATGGGGATGAACCGGCTGATGTGCCTGTCGAAGGTCAAGGGCTAGATGTTTTTCGGGACGACTTTGAGGACGCGGAAACTTACGATGAAGAACTAGAGGTTAGCGATCACGATGAACCACATTTCAGAGAGATAGATTTTTATGTTCCGGTCGAACGGGCACGAAATGATAGTGGAAATTACGATGATGAACTTTTGGATCCCACGAGTGATGAGTACAAACTGTTGTACAGTGTGGACTATCCAGTTCAGGAACCGGATAGGCGGGATCGGTCGCAACAACTGCTCGATGAGGCTGAATATCAAATCCGAAGGTTAAAGTTCCACGATGAAGAATTTTACAACTACGAAGATAATGTGTATTCGATTCCTCTTCAACTAGTCGCGGATTGCATACATCAAGTGACGACCACAATAGTTGAATTAAGACCAATTTTAACAGAAGCGTCCTATCGGATTACTGAAAACGACATAATAGTTCTGAATGGAGATGATGAATCCGTGGTTGGAAGTGAGGAAGATTTTGAGTATGACTTCAAAGACGAAGGTTCGCCTAAAAATGATGAAGATGATCAGCCTCGAGAAGGAGCAGAAGCAAGAAACAGTGAATCTAATGAGGGGAGTGGCTTCAAAGATGATGAAGAGTTATGGGACTAAATTTAATGTTTTAATAAAACCGACTATTACTACTATAAGATCAGTTTATAATATCGATTTGCATTTAATTTTGGAGTTATCGTAAGTCTATTCCATTAATCATGGGACTTATTTGGGATTGTGGATAGTGTAGGTGTATATACCCCAGATCACAGACCTTTAGGCTCGAATCGAAAAGAGTGTTAATGCCCGTTACTGAAAATCCAAATTATCAGACTGACAACAATCACCTTTCTAAGTTATTTGCAAATACATTCACTATCTCCATTTTTTCAACAGACTCCGCGGACCTTACCGCTCTCGTGTTAAGAAAAGCACTCCCTAACCCATACCAGTTACGACCGGGCGATTACTAATGACGGACTGTGCTTAACTCAACTTCACTAACTCGTACCGGTCCCGGCCGGGCGATTACTGATCACGAACTGGCTCTTACAATTCCCCACAAAAGACTTCGCTTCTTGTGTAGACTTTTTTGCGCATCTCCGAGAGAAGCTCGAAGATCGCTGTGCAATCATAAATAAACCCTAATTCTAGCTTAAAGCTAACTATACAAAACATTGAGTTTGCTGTTGAGAGTTGGTGCAACCTATTCCCACAATCGCTAAACCTAAAGACCAAAACATTTCTATTTTCTCTCGAACGGTCGGTCACTAGTTAACTCGACCGCCGCTGACCTAATTCAAAATAATAAACCGTTGCGTAAGGCAATAGCGTGTCCCTAGGACGCTATATCTATGATCGGCATAATTTTCACAATTTAGTTGTTTCAGCCTTTCAACGGAGCAGATCGTTATACTTCACAGTGGTGTTCGGTGTGTAAGTTTCAGTGAGTGAAGGTCAGCCTTTGTTCGTTTGTTGGCTGCCGTTCTGCTGGTGCCGGTGGCAAGTCCAGTGTATTGTTTTCGCGCTTTTCCCCCTCTCTCTTGCTTTCTTTCCTTTTCTCTTTTTTTATTTTTCCTTGTAATCTAATAATAAGACACATTCCCGTATATACAACGCTCTGCCCTCGTGCTTAAATGGCCGAGGACGAAATACCATCTGATATTCTCATGATTCCCCTAACACGCGCATTGCCCCCGTATAAAACAGTACCCTGTAGATTCCACTGGGCCATGGGTGGTGTACTTCCGGACCGGGGACAAACCGGTTAACGTATTGAAACTCGGGATCTGACTGCTAACTACCCGGCCGTAGCTCAGATAACACCTGTTCGGGCAAACAAGATACGTGTTCTAGTGAATGATCTCGGCCAGGCAAACGTGATTGCTAGCTGTGAGCGATTTACGCGGGAATTTAACGCGTACGTGCCTTGTGTGGCCGTAGAAATCGATTGGGTTGTGTCCGAACCGGGCCTGAAATGCGAAGAACTGTTGGAGCATGGGGTTGGCTGCTTTAAGGACCTTTCACTCCAACAGATTAAGATCTTAGAATGCAAACAATTGTATACCACAAACACCGAGGGAGGTAAGACTACCTACTCTCAATCAAGCTCGCTTCGGGTGACTTTCGCCGGGTCTTCTCTTCCCAACTACATCCTCCTTGACAAAGTACGACTACCTGTTCGCCTGTTTGTACCGCGGGTCATGAGCTGCAGTAATTGCAAGCAGTTGGGCCACACTGCCACCTATTGTGGAAATAAAAAAAACGATGCGGCAAATGTGAGGGAGAGCATGAGGATGACTCTTGCGACAAAGAAACTGAAAAGTGTATTTACTGCGGGGGCCCTTCGCATGCTCTTCAGTCATGCCCTGCGTACAAACAGCGCGGGGATAAAATTAAACGCTTTTATGCAGAAATGCTAAAGAATGCTTCGCCATCTGTCCTGTCTGAAAATCCCTTTGCTGGTTTGGCTCGCGTTGAGCACGAATCTGACGACCCTCAAGAGGGAACATCGCTCGTTAACCCGGAGGAGTCCAGGAAGAGGAGAACTCCAGCCTACCCTAGACTACCTCGTAAGGGTCCCAAGATGCCCTCCTCTGAGAGTGCGCCAGCAACATCTCATAAATCCAACGGAAGTGCTGCCTTAAACCCGAAACAATCTGCTCCCGAATGTGAATATTTTAATTCAAACAAGGAGTACCCACCACTTCCAGGGACACTAGAAACCCCAAGTGTCCCTCTTTTTCAAACAGACACTCAGTCCAGTAATGGACTAATGAAATTTTGTGATATCGTGGACTTAATTTTCACAGCTTTCAAAGTTACTGATACGTTTTCTCCCTATGGTGCAAACATTTTTGAAGCAGTTGACTACTAAATGGCACCTCCTTGCAGCGATCGTATCCTTCGATGACTAAGTCATCGAACGAGGTCACCGATTCGATCACTGTTCTACAGTGGAACAGCAGAAGTATCCTCCCGAAAATCGATTCCTTTAAATTTTTACTAAATAGTTTAAAATGTGATGCTTTTGGGGATTAAAAAGTGCTATTCTTTCAACGAATTAACCTTCCTTCGACACCAGGCATTGAAATTGTCGCTTGTCAAGTTCTAATCAAAGGTAAATACCTTTGCATTGCTTCCATCTACATTCCTCCTAGAGTTTCGGTAGGGCACCGAACGCTTTGTAATATCACGGAATTCTTACCGACACCGCGGCTAGTTCTAGGAGACTTTAACGGTATGGGGTTGTCTTCACGATGATAATAGATCAACATTAATCCAAGATCTTTGCGATAATTTCAACATGACCATCCTAAACACGGGATAAATGACGCGGATTCCTACACCACCAGCACGCGCAAGCGCGTTGGACTTATCACTATGCTCGACATCGCTACAGTTAGATTGCATGTGGAATGTGATCCCCGATCCCCACGGTAGCGATCATTTGCCTATCGTGATTTCAATTGCTAACGATTCAAGACCATCAGAAACTATCAATGTCTCGTATGACATCACACGGAATATTGATTGGAAGAGTTACGCGACCGCGATATCCGTTAAAATCGAATTCACTCAAGAGCTTCCTCCGGAGGAAGAGTACAGGTTTTTGGCTGGCTTGATTCTCGACAGTGCGAATCAAGTTCAGACTAAACCAGTACCCAGCGCGAATACCCATGGACGGTCTCCCACCCTGTTGTGGGACAAAGAATGCTCAGAGCTGTACGCGGAGAAGTCCACTGCATATAAGGCCTTCCGGGAAGACGGGTTGCCCGCTAGCTATCAACAGTACGCGTCGTTAGAAAGGCAAATGAAGAGTCTAATGAAAGCCAAACACGCAGTTATTGGCGCCGGTTCGTCGACGGGTTAACGAGAGAAACAGCACCATGAGCACTCTTTGGGGTACGGCTCGACGTATGCGTAACCGAAACAGTATCAACGAGAACGTGGAATATTCAAACCGCTGGATATTCGCTTTCGCCAAGAAGATCTGTCCGGACTCTGTCCCAGTATAGAAAACGTACCGCGCCGCGTCTTCTTACGATACCGCGAACGAAACACCGTTTTCGATGGTGGAGTTCTCACTTGCTCTCTTGTCATGCAACAGTAACACCCCAGGGTTAGACAGAATCAAATTCAACTTGTTGAAGAATCTGCCTCACACTGCAAAAAGGCGCTTGTTGAACTTATTTAACAAGTTTCTTGAGGGTAACATTGTCCCTCATGACTGGAGGCAAGTGAAGGTCATCGCCATCCAAAAACCGGGAAAACCAGCCTCCGACCACAACTCGTATCGACCGATTGCAATGCTATCCTGTATCCGGAAGTTATTCGAGAAAATGATCTTGTTTCGCCTCGACAATTGGGTGGAAGCAAATGGCTTACTGTCAGATACACAATTTGGCTTCCGCAAAGGCAGAGGGACAAACGATTGCCTTGCGTTGCTTTCTACAGAAATCCAAATGGCCTATGCTAGCATAGAGCAGATGGCATCAGTCTTCTTGGATATTAAGGGGGCTTTTGACTCAGTTTCTAGCAATATTCTTTCAGAGAAGCTGTACCAGCATGGTCTTTCACCGATTTTAAATAACTTTTTGCTAAACCTGTTGTCTGAAAAGCACATGCACTTTTCGCATGGCGATTTAACAACATCGCGATTTAGCTACATAGGTCTTCCCCAGGGCTCATTGTCTTGCCAATTCATGCACGCTAAGGCAACTTGCAGACGACGGGGTGGTCTCTGTTACGGGGTGGTCTCTGATACAGGGTATCGAGTTCTCCACGGAGAAAACTGAATTGGTTGTTTTTTCTAGGAAGCGTGAGCCGGCGCAACTCCAGCTTCTATTAATGGGTGCAACGATCAACCAGGTTTTCACATTTAAATATCTCGGGGTCTGGTTCGACTCTAAAGGAACCTGGGGATGTCACATAAGGTATCTGAAACAGAAGTGCCAACGAAGGATCAATTTTCTCCGGACAATAACTGGAACTTGGTGGAATGCCCACCCAGGAGACCTGATCAGGTTATACCAAACAACGATATTGTCGGTAATGGAGTACGGGTGTTTCTGTTTCCGCTCCGCTGCGAACATACACTTCATCAAACTGGAGAGAATCCAGTATCGTTGTTTGCGCATTGCCTTGGGTTGCATGCACTCGACCCATACGATGAGTCTCGAAGTGCTGGCGGGCGTTCTACCGCTAACAAATCGATTTTGGGAACTCTCATATCGATTACTCATCCGATGCGACATCTTGAAGCGGTTGGTGATTGAAAGCTTCGAGAGGCTAGTCGAGCTTAATTCGATTTATGACCTTGTACTTCGACTACATGGCACAGAGCATCAATCCTTCTTCGTATAATCCCAACCACGTCCGTCTCCTAGATACTTCCGACTCTACTGTATTCTTGGACACATTCATGAAGGAAGAGATTCGTGGAATCCCGAACCATATACGCCCGCAAGTGATCCCCAATGTATTTTATAATAAATTCCGAGAAGTCGACTGCGACAAAATGTTTTACACCGACGGATCAAATCTCGATGGGTCCCCTGGCTTCGGTATCTTCAACAATACTATCACCGCTTCATTCAAGCTCGATGATTCTGCTTCAGTTTACGTCGCCGAATTAGCTGCTATTCAGTATGCCCTTGGGATAACTACTTCATCATTTCGGACACTCTCAGCTCTATCGAGGCTCTTCGTGCGGTGAAGCCTAAAAAGCTATTCCCGTATTTTCTGGGGAAGATACGGGAATCTCTGCGCAAATTATCTGAAAAAATCTTACCAGATTACCTTTGTTTGGGTCCCTCTCATTGCTCTATCCCGGGCAATAAAAAGGCGGACTCTTTAGCAAAAGTGGGCGCATTAGATGGTGACATATACGAAAGACCAATCTGCTTCGACGATTTTTTTAGTATATGTCGTCAGAGGACACTCAACAGTTGGCAAACCTCGTGGAGCAATGGGGAGCTTGGACGATGGCTACATTCGATTATCCCAAAGGTATCAACGAAGCCTTTGTTTAGAGGGATGGATGTGGGTCGAGATTTCATACGTGTAATGCCCCGGCTTATGTCCAACCACTACACATTGGATGCGCATTTGTGGCGTATTGGGCTTGTAGAGAGTAGTCTGTGCGCTTGTGACGAGGGCTATCACGACATCGAGCACGTTGTCTGGGTGTGCGCCGGGTATTGTGACGCCAGGTCACAGTTAAAGGATTCCCTCCGGGCTCGAGGTAGACCACTCGATTTTCCTTTTCGGTATATCCTGGCAAGTCGCGATTTTCCCTATATGTCTCTCATCTACCTTTTTTTAAATCGACAAATATCCTAATCTAGCCCATATCCTTTATTTCTCGTTTTTAGAAGTTCCCTGTCCTTCCTTTCGGAACACCAGAGTGCCACTATGTGCCACCTTTATCACGCCTGCAAAAATGAAGTCAAAGCGAGAGCAGGTCGATGGTCTGATCACTCTTGAAGGATTCTCTATCGTTAATCCGATCCTAGGCATCTACTATCTACCAGCCTGAGGCTCTAACTCATGTCACTGTTCTTCTCTTTGCCTGAAAGTTGCAAGATTTGTTCTTCTTTCTCCGTTATCGTGCTCGCCTATTCTCCCTGTTCCTGATACAACTCCTGCTGCTGTTACAAAAACCAATTTGTATTATATTCCTAGTTTTAAGATAGTCTCAAACCTTTTCAAACTATCTTGTATATCTAATTGTATTCTTAGTTTTGAGATAGCTGTGAAATTTCTCATAAAAAATTGTTCCCCTTCTTTTATATTAATCTACATTCCTAGTCTTAAGATAGCTGTAAAATTTTTTTTTGTAAAATATAATTAATGTTCAATCTTGTATATCGAATCGTATTTTTAGTTTAAGATAGTTGTAAAAAATGTTCCTCTCAATATTAAAAAAATATTTGTGCACTGTAACCTTTTAGTTTTAAGATATTCAAAATGTAAAAAAAAAATAATTTGGCACCGCCAAGCTAACGCATTTGTGCCTATTAAATGAACTGAATAAAAAAAATAATTTTAAAAATTGTTAGCACTGAAGGTTATTTGGCATAACGGCCATTTGGCATAATTTCGAACTTTGCGTAAAGTGAGGGTCATTTGACATAACGGACATTGGGCATAATCGGCATTTGACATAATTTTGGGAAGTGATCACACTGGATCATTATCAAGTAATGGAAAACTAACTACCAGTGTTGGGAAATTATCAAAAAATCAAAAATCGGTAACGCATAAAATTACTACTGATTCTCTTACTCGATATTTATTATCAGCAAAATCACGGATGAGTTTAGCAATATAATGAAAATGTGAAATCCATTACGCCTTCTTCGATCTCATCATCGTGATAAGTTTTTCTTTCACACGTACTCATAAAATCATCTAAAGAGAAAATCAATCTCACCAATTATCAATGATGTGTGATATTGATTATTTTATTATGCGCATAAACTGCTATATCAGTTTCGTCTGCCATTTTGCCGTAGCAGCGATTGAACAACTAGAGCTGCATATAACGGGAGATGCGGGAAGTTAATTAGGGCCCAACGTATTTGTTTAGGGCGAAAATGTTCTCGTATGCAGCGAGCTAAAATTTTAATTTAACGTTATAGTACAAATAGTACATGTCCCTATACTATTAAACATGTTTGAGTGTTAGGATTTTAGTTGACAAACAGCCCAACAGGGCTTACATCGTGATCACCTATGCCGCCAAAACACTAGAAACCCTGAAACTTCACACGGTTTCTCTGCTTTAGGGAGTTTGAGTGAGTGTAACACCGACTACACCAGTATAGTACATTGTCAAAAACGAAAATGCCATTGGCTGTGTCTTCTACTAATAGAGCCGAGCCTACAAAATATGATGAGAGCGTTTAGCCAGAGACAGATCATCCAACGCTGAGAAAAATTGTTCACGATTTTTCAATAAAATTTCTTCTACTCAAATGTGTAGCAATCACGTGATGATTTTATTTTGGTTACCGTTGCGTGGACAGTAATGGGTGACAACGGACACATAAAATTGAAAACGAGAATACTAGATCAACATCACTCTCTGTATATCAAGTTATAAGGTTTGTGATGTCAGGTGGTAATAATGAAAACGATTATCATCGATGATTTTTATCGACGGTGATCATTGATTTTTAATTTTTTGATTATGATTATGACAACACTGCTAACTACACATTTGTCTATTATGCCAAATGCCTTCAGTAAGATCACTTAGCAAAATTATAACAAAAGGTCTGTTATGCCAAATATTCTTTATGCCATATGACCCGTTTCAGGAAATTAAAAGTAATGGCAAATGTCGGTTATTCCAAATAACCTGCAGAATGATCACTTCTCTAAATTATGCCAAATGTCTGTTACGCGTTGACCTGTTGGATGCTGAGGTCGATCCAGCCCTTCCCGTTGGAGGTTGGCTACCGGTTCACTGGTGCCTGAAACCTCTAAACTGGTAGTTTGTCGTGATCGATGCTTCTCGGCGTAGTTACCGTCTTAAGCCGGTGATTCGCTACCGACGATGGTTTTTTCCTACTCGGAAGAAGAGTTCCCCGGCAGTGAAAGATCTTCCGAAACCGATGCTACCCGGGTAGATGCCGACTATTTGACGGTGCAACTTCACGATCTATTCGAATTAGTCCATGCTGGTGGATCTAGCCTTCTCCGTCGAAGAAGCTACCCGACGTCGAAAGTTCTCTCGAAACCGTTATCCCGATGGCGGTCGGTCAGGTGCTGAAGTCAGTGCTGTGATTCCAGATGGAAGATGACTTCCGGTTCTCAGGCCTCGAAGATCCATCGCCGACGATACGTGACGCTCAGTTTAATCCCGAGCGGTGGATTTAGCCTACTGTCGAATGCCAAGGTCTGACTTCTGGTTCATTGATGCCTTGATGATCCAAAGCCCGTACTGCAACGTTGCTCTTCTTCGTCATCTGCGCCACAACGCAGGCATGATCTTAACGACAATTCTGTTCACCTCGTCCTATTTTTCTTCGTTCGGGTACATTCTTGAATAATATTGTTGCTGTTGACGTCATCACCGACGATAGACCTTATTTCGCTTCGTTCGTCTTCGACTACCGGGCATTCGAAGACAACGTGCTCATGCGTTTCCTCTGTATCACGACACGCGGTGCAGAACGGCAATTTTGCCTGGCCAAACCTATTCAGATACTTGTTGAAACAGCCTCATCTCACACAACAAATTATCAAATTGTGATGGTTCGGAAAAGAACATTAGATGTTTGTGTTGGTGTTGATCGGTTATTCCTTGAATTCAAAGATCGTTGGATGATGCTGACTTCTGTCAGAATGACACGTGGAAGTAGTCAAATGCAAACCCATCAGTTGCTACATGATACGAAGAGAAGTCAGCAATTCCAACTTCGCTATAATCGAACCCAACGACGGAATGCTGGACAAGAAGTCCCAGCTCAGCGGAAAATGTGCCCTCCCGAGCATTGTCAGCGAGCAAGCACTACCCAGCAACGATTCGAGCGCATTGTCGGTGAAAAATGCGCACTCAACAATTTGAACCTGATCCCAGAGTCTACTTCGATCGTACCGCAACAATGCGGTGCCATTCATAGCAACAATGTGGCCATTCGAGGCGAGCTCCGATATCACCGTGGAGAACGAGATATCCACACACGAAGCAGCAGGATACACCATAGACGGCCTGCTGTTGCTGGCAGTTATTATTGCCATCATCATTTGGAGATTGTGGCGAAACGCCAGAAGAATCCAGAGACTGGAGGACGCGACGATGCGAGTTCGCCTAAATCAAAACATTGTGTAGCGGTCTAAACGGTGAGCGGCGTCATCCGACGCCCGTCTAGTCAGCATCCTGGTGCACCCGACACCAAGAAGAACTAGCCATGAAGCGGTGCACACGGCACCAACCATAAACGCAATAACTCTAAGATTATTTGAATAAAATAAAGATCAGTTCTTGTTCTGTTGTCAATCGGAGAAGTCGATTTTATATCACGTTCGGTTAGTGGAATAGGGTGCGGGCCTATTCCTCAGTTTAGTTTTAATTTCAACCCAATGCTCAACGGTCCCTCCGGAGCGGGACCGAAGCTAATTGATAACTTTCAACATGGTTGGTGTAGGTGTAAATCGTCAACCGGTTATAATTATGATTTGTTGTATATGTCAGATCCAGTGGTTTGATTTTGAAATAGAATACTTCTAACATTTTCAAATGGGGGCCACGCTTCAAAATTTTCGGCCAGAATTTCACCCGATTTTTTTTAACGTGAATATCTTATCTTTCATTCGTTGTTCTTGTTTATTGCACGATTGCATGAAATATCTGTTTTTCGGATTATTAGGGTTTTTAACGGCATGATGCGAATACAAAACCTGACTTCTCGGCTACACCGTTTTTATTGAAAATAAAAGTAATTACATATTCTATTCTGGCCAATAATTGCCATGTATGTAAGTTCTGTTAAACCGTGACAATCACTACCGAGAAGTTCGTATTTTTGGAGAGTTTTAGCGCTCAGTCTTTCACACAATTTCTTCAGTACTCTCTCATCAATGGGTTCAAACCTTTTCCAGCAAATTCACGAGATACAAGTTTGCTAAGAGAATTTTTCTAAAAAAAAATCCCCTCTCTCTGGCTACGTGCCTGTGTCCAACAAAAGCCTGTATTTCGATAATCAAATGCAGAGGTAACAATGAATAGTAAGAAAATCATAGTTCCGCGTTAATGTAATCAACATGCTCGCTACCTACAAATGATCATGTGCGAATACTTACTCCATCAGTCGATATGAATCGTTGGAAGGGAAAAGTAGCAGTAGTGACCGGAGCCAGCTCTGGAATCGGTGCTGCCACGGCAAAGGCCCTTGTGAAAGCCGGATTGGTCGTCGTAGGCCTTGCCCGTCGGGTAGAACGAGTGGATGCGTTGAAGGGCGAACTGGATAAAGAAATCCGGCATCGTTTGAATGCGATTAAATGTGACATTTCAAAAGAAGACGATATTTTAAATACCTTCAAATTAATTGAAGTGAAATTCGGAGGAGTGGATGTTTTGATCAACAACGCAGGTGTTTTGCGACGATCCCTACTCCTTGAGACAGGAAACATAGCACAGCTACGAGAGGTGATTGATACCAACGTAATGGGTTTGGTTATGTGCAGTCAGCAAGCATACACATCGATGAAAAATCGAGCGGTCGACGGACATATTGTACACATAAACAGTATTCTTGGTCATCACCTCATCGATTATCCGGGGTTGAGTATTTATCCTGCGTCGAAGTTCGCGGTAACTGCCATCACGGAAACCATGCGCCAGGAGCTTCGAAAGGAAGGTACGAAAATTAAGGTTACGGTAAGATTACTCAAAATATATTTGAAATGAAATACCCCTGCAAGTTACATTTCAGAGCATTAGCCCAGGCGTCGTGAGGACTGAAATGACTCCAGAGGACATCGCCAAAATAGCACCAGCTCTAGAAGCAGAAGACATTGCGAATGCTATTGTGTACGTGCTTGGTACGCCACCACGTGTGCAAATTCACGAACTTATTATCAAACCAGTGGGAGAAAATTTTTAATTTTTTCGGAATCACATTTGATTAAATATAGCTGGAGATATTGTTACGCCCACGACACATGTATGTTCCTGGTATGACTTTCACATTTTTCGTTGAATCTATCATTTCTAATGCCCCGCAACAGAAACTCGAACGTTTCGGGACAGTTGACTATAATTATCTTCAATTGTAAAGCATATCAAACCTGAACGTTAAAGTGAGATGCACTATTATTAAAGCTTTACTTTGCAAACAAGACATCGTTAAATGAAATTTAGTTTCTCATTATGCTATATTTCTCCTCAGTGGAGAAAAGTTAGGTAAAACTATTTTTTCTGCATTGAAGAGAAAAAAATGTTTGAAACGATCTTTTCGCGCGAAGAGCACAAAACCTACAACTAAATTAGTTAGGGTGGATGTACCAATAGTCGCATACTTAAGGGAAACTTTTGTTAAAAAATCGACGAACAGACCTTTGGACATTGTTAATACATGAAACGAAAGCTTTCATAGGAACAATATAAAGGTGGTTTAATAACCAATTTATGTATTCAAAACCACTTGTACCACTATCCAGCTTTTTACGTGCCATAATGGCGGGTAAAATTGTTCAGTTCGTAATCAGTGTTGTCATAATCATAATCAAAAAATTAAAAATCAATGATCACCGTCGATAAAAATCATCGATGATAATCGTTTTCATTATTACCACCTGACATCACAAACCTTATAACTTGATATACAGAGAGTGATGTTGATCTAGTATTCTCGTTTTCAATTTTATGTGTCCGTTGTCACCCATTACTGTCCACGCAACGGTAACCAAAATAAAATCATCACGTGATTGCTACACATTTGAGTAGAAGAAATTTTATTGAAAAATCGTGAACAATTTTTCTCAGCGTTGGATGATCTGTCTCTGGCTAAACGCTCTCATCATATTTTGTAGGCTCGGCTCTATTAGTAGAAGACACAGCCAATGGCATTTTCGTTTTTGACAATGTACTATACTGGTGTAGTCGGTGTTACACTCACTCAAACTCCCTAAAGCAGAGAAACCGTGTGAAGTTTCAGGGTTTCTAGTGTTTTGGCGGCATAGGTGATCACGATGTAAGCCCTGTTGGGCTGTTTGTCAACTAAAATCCTAACACTCAAACATGTTTAATAGTATAGGGACATGTACTATTTGTACTATAACGTTAAATTAAAATTTTAGCTCGCTGCATACGAGAACATTTTCGCCCTAAACAAATACGTTGGGCCCTAATTAACTTCCCGCATCTCCCGTTATATGCAGCTCTAGTTGTTCAATCGCTGCTACGGCAAAATGGCAGACGAAACTGATATAGCAGTTTATGCGCATAATAAAATAATCAATATCACACATCATTGATAATTGGTGAGATTGATTTTCTCTTTAGATGATTTTATGAGTACGTGTGAAAGAAAAACTTATCACGATGATGAGATCGAAGAAGGCGTAATGGATTTCACATTTTCATTATATTGCTAAACTCATCCGTGATTTTGCTGATAATAAATATCGAGTAAGAGAATCAGTAGTAATTTTATGCGTTACCGATTTTTGATTTTTTGATAATTTCCCAACACTGTTCGTAATACGTTAAATTGCCCTTTTTGACAATAATCGTTTACGTCAGGTTGATTATTGGCAACGCTCAGTTGAAGATGTCGGGCGTTCATTGAAAAAACATCCAACGCATTGGACTAACGTAGGATAACTTAATCTCACTGGGCGGTTGACGTAAACGATTATTGTCAAAAAACGACCATTAAACGTATTACGAACTAAACAATTTAGACCGCCATTATGGCACGTAAAAAGCTGGATCAATAGAGGTGCAATCGCTAATTTCGGTTCCTATTGTTGCAAATCTCATTGATTTCGTATGGGACTTGCAACTGTAGGTACATTTGATCAACTATAAGTGCAAGGGAGCTCAAAATTCGAAGAAAATCAATTTTTTCAATAGTTTTTTGAGCAAATTTCAAGGATAACAGTTTTTTGTCGCATAATTTTAGTGCGATGAATCGATAAAAAAATATTTGTTGATGTTGACTACTGCAACTATTGGTGCACCTCAACTATAGGAGCACCCACCCTATGGAATTTACGTTTCGACTTTTTCTCATCAGAATTCGAAACTAATTTGGTGACAGGAATAAGCCAGCGCTGGATTGACGGTTTGAATTCTTATTGAAATTGCTATCGTAAAAGAGGTGAATGCCTATGAGGGATTCCATGAGAAACCGGCCGACCGCAAAATATGACCATCGTCGATTCGAACGAAACTTTGCAGTTCTGTTCGGTTTATGAATCTCCATGATTCTTTGGCAATTGCATACAAGAGCAATTTTTCAAAGGGGCGTAGACGTTTCTACATGCATAAATTCCCAAAAATTTTGAATCGATTGCTCTATTTTATGTAGAAAAACTACCTGAGAGCGAGTTACAGGGAATGGATTCTTCAATGCGAAAAAAATATACACTGAACAAAATGTCGTGCCATTTTTCACAAAAACAAAAACAAACATTTTGAATGTGATGGCATGGTGGAGAGCATATCGGTAAAAAGATTTTCTAACAATAACTTTATACATGTTTTTAAATTTCATACTAATTGACATACAAAACTGTAATTTATTACAGAATATAATCTCAAAATGCGATAGTTTTCAATATATTTGGAATTTTGCTCCAACAAAACCATTAATTCGTGTAATTAAGCCCTTTTTAAAAATTATTCGAATTTTCCCATCATAAAATTTCAACAATCTAATGTTTATCGTTTTAAAGATCATTGGGAAGCTTTCAATAAAAAAGTTTCCCTAACACCAACGTTTGACATATTTTTATAATTCATACTAATTGCAGTAAAAAATACAATTTAATTTTTGAATATGATTCTAAACGCCCTTTAGAAAATTTATACCTGAGATCAACTTATTGACTGTGGAAAATGTTTAGTCTTCCATGCCGGTGAAACCTGTAAAGTTTCATCGGAATATAAGATGGTCGGTCACGATTTTGAAGATTTTCGAATGGATCTTCGTGGAATTCTTCCTATATAACATGAAACTATCCCTTTAAAATTTTATAGGAGCGAGCGCATATTTTTCTGTGTTTGGATGAACGTGGTTAATTTCAGACCACACGGTTTCCGAATTAGTAGTAAACAGTTTGTATATCCTATAAATAATCATGTTTCCCTAACTGAACTTACTTACGATAATTTAAGCCTTCGGTTGGCTCCCAGAAAGCAATATCCAGCACAAATAAAGGCTCTGTTCACGCCGAAGTGAACATAGTATTGGAAAATTATTTTGACTGCCAAAATCGATACTTGCAAATAGAGTGGCAAATCAAATATTTTCATCCCTGTGGAAGAGATAAAATTTCGATCAGCTGGCGCACACACAAACCGAAGGCAAGCTAACATCACCGTTACCTGATTGCTGCCAATTGCCACTGGAGATGAACAACTATGCTTTTTGTAATCCGACGATTTCCATGCAAATTCGCCAGTACCGAGAGCAGATAATCGCACGCAGTTGGATTATCTTCCCCTTCAGCCGTCTCATGTCCTGTGGGAGCAGCAGGACAGTACGGCAATACAAAGTTTATCGCCGAACAACACAGTCCAGTGCAACTGACTGTGCGTCGCGCTCGCCGTGCACGGTGTCCCCACAGACCGGGACTTAGAGAAATTTGAAGCAGTGAAATTTAAATATAACAATGTTGTAAATAGTGTAAATAAATTTTATTATGTTGTAGAAAACAGACTTTTAGTGTTGCGCGAACTAATAGTGGTTGAAGAAGGCGGAAAAGAATGCCGTTTTGCTGGCCTGTGCGGGGCCAGCCGAGTTTGTTTCGTTTTCTTGTTTGGGTACTGTTCGTCCGCCTTTTGTATCGTGTTTCACTGTTTCCCGGGCTTGAATATCGGCCAGATCCCGGCGTAATCAGGCTCTCCAATGGTTTTCATTGAGTCTGGCTTCAAAATTAATGTGAATTTTTATTTATTTAATGTAAGGGTTTCAGCGTGAAAAAAACACTTTTTTGCGAATTTTTTTAGAACTTTGCGTGAAGCAAATTTAAATTTTTGTACATTATAGTGTATCAATTCAATAACATATTGGAATTTTTCTATACAAAAATATCGACAAACGACTCGGTGACGAAGCTTTTTGTACAGCATCTCTGGAAAAACATGAATTTCGGTGTTACCCGTCATTCAAAAACTACTTAACAGATTTCTTTCAAATTTTGCATACACATTCTATATAAAATACTTAACCCCAGCGTTAAGTTTTTAAGATAAATTTTCAATTAAGGGTTTTTTTTACTCATTTTAAATAAAAATTACTATTTTTCACGAAAAAATCCGCCTTTTTATGAGTAAGGACGCTCTTAAATGAAAAATTATCTCAGAAACTCAACGTAGGCATTAGGTATTTTTTATATAGAATGCAAAGTTTGAAAGAAGTCGGTTAAGTAGTTTTTGAATGACAGGTAACACTGCAAATCATGTTTTTTACATTTCTTATAAAAGAAATGTATAGAATTCTCTCAAACTTTCAAGATTTTTTCCGAGGCCCGGAGGGCTGAGTCTTATATACCAATCGACTCAGCTCGACGATTTGGGACAATGTCTGTGTGTGTGTGTCTGTGTGTGTATGTAACGGACAAATTCTCATTCGTGTTTCTCAGCAATGGCTGAACCGATCTTATACAAACCAAATTTAAATGAAAGAACTAAAAAACAGTATGAACGCTATTAATTTGTTTTTGATTCTGATGTTTAGTTTCCAAGATATGAATGCTTGAATGCGTAAAAATGGCGTTTTTTGCAGTTTTTTTGAATTATCTGCCGAAATTGATAATGTAGATCAACAATTTATATGTTTTAGACAGCTTTACCTTTCGAACAAGCTATAAATTGTTGAAATCGGACTATTATCAAAAGAGATATTTAACATTAAATGCGGACGAAAGATTTTTATCATTTCCCATTGCCAGAAATATGTATATGACCAAAACATGTAATCTATTATTAACGCCAAAACGGCTTATTTTAGGTCAATAGTATGTTCGGAAAATATAGTGGAGGCAATATGCCCTTTCTTTTGGTATTGTGCTTTCGCTGATTAATCCCCCTATGAGTGAGATATTTTCACAAATTTTCTTGGAAGTGATTATATCGAAATGATGCCTTCAGCAAATTTGTAGCTCTTACTGTTGCGAATAACTTTACTGAAGACTTCAAATATTTATTTTGAATACTTTAAAAGTTATGGATTGTTGTTTATGGATTACCATTTGTCGCCTATTTATTGTTTAATATAGTAATAATCCATTGAAATAAGCCAAACATTATTACGATAAAACGAATTTTGTATTTCATTTTTCTGTCTACAACCGCTAGAAATAATCACCGAACACTTCCAAGTTGTCTGGAAGGAACTTGATAACTTATCAGTGCAAAAATGTTCATTTGTGCGCACCTTCTGACTGCAATTTTTCTAACTTATGACCATCGGATCGATCTGAAACATATCGGAAAATGAAAAGCGAAATAAATAACTACAAGCAACGGCGTAGCCAAGAGAAGATTTTGGGGTTTAACACCATACAACCCCCCCCCCCTCCACCACACCCAAAAAAAATATTGGATTGAAGTTGAAAATTTATTGATGCAGACTGATTTAATTTAATTTTACAATAACAATTATCTGATCCGTAGATTGATAACCTGTTGTTGTAAACATCATGAGGACTTTTGATAAATTGTCGGAATGTGATCCTGATATGTAACTGATCTATTGGTCTTGATTTCACAGTTGTCTAATTGCATCAATATCAAATTCCTGCCTGAAAACATTCCAATAGAAAATTCCAGAGTTCTGTAATCAATTATAATCCTCAGATTTATTTTCAATTTGAGCTCGTTTTCGTAGAAATGTACTGTAAGCGTCTTTATTTAATAGAAAGCGAAGTTAAAATTGATTTAATGTCTATGAAACATAGAACTGCTCACCAAAAAAATGCATAACTTTCAACATTTGCTAAAAATGTTTTGCCTTTCTCATTCACTCTAAAATTCGTCAATCTAATCCCGACCCGGAGGGTCGAGTGTTATATGCCAATTGACTGAGTTCGTCGAGATCGGAAAATGTCTGTGTGTATGTATGTGTGTATGTGGAAAAAAATGTGGTTTAGTATCTTCGATGAGTTTTACAACCGTTAAACAGCGCATCATTTGATAAAATAATTTTGACGGCATATTGTCCAAGAAGTATTTATGGTGAATTTTCTCAGATTAATATTCATGACTACAATAAAGTCTCAACAAATTCGCTAAAGACACGAACTCTGTTGCTTTTTTCTGAAAAATTAATTCTGCATAATTTTAAAACTTCGAAAATTACGGTTTCGGAATTATGCCGTTTGGACAGTAAGATCGATTTTCACCAAACCCCTACCAAACCGAATTTCTGGCTACGCCGCTGACTTCAAGTAAGTAGAAACAAAGTCGTTCTACACTCGTTCACAAGAAACTTCTTCGAATGCTGAATATCTATTATAACACATTGAAACCCCGATTTTATCAGCCAAATATGAACATATGTTTGATGGACTCTAGCAGACGAACAAGACTGAATTCGAGTAAATCCTTTCTTGAGCATGTTTTCCTTATCATGAAGATGGAAATATGCAAAAAAGTTCATCATAATCAGAAATAGTTGTCAGACTACATCAAGGGACGGGAAAAATATTTTAACAGCTTCAGTTTATTATAAAGAAAAAAATTGCCCGATTTAGTCAATGTCCCCATTTTGTCAGCCTAAAATACACCATGAGATTGATAAAAATGGGTCTTTATTGTATGTTTTATTCACTGTGTTTCACATTAATAGGTACATTTCATTTTTGGGGATATTTTTTATTGAATCGAACTACAACAATTTTGAGGTAGCTTTCAAGAGGTTATTTTATAGACTTCTTCCAAAATTTGGCGAACCTATTCCATTTCGTATACCAATTAATTGGTGTTCTTAAGGGTTTATATGTTGCAGATAGAGAAAATACTGAAATTTTTGCTTTTTTCCTACACAATATTACGAAAGCTAGTTTTTTTCCTACGCAATTTTTCCTAATAAGTTTGTGAAAATTATAAACTATTTGAAATTTTTTTAATAGTTTAATTTTTTATTCAACCGTGATTTTTTAATAAATAGTGGCCATCGCTTCACAACGTAGTCTATTTTTCATGGCTTGCGGTGAGCACGATCTCTCGAATTGCTGAACTGAAAATTATGGAATAGAAATTAATTTCTAGTATTCTTTACAGATTTAACTGAATTAGATCCGCTGGTGCCCTAAGACGATTTTGCTAGATTTTCAGAGCACTGTGCACCCAGTGCATTAACGCAAGTGACGGAAGGTTATCGAAAAGTTTCGTGAAAATGAAAATTCCAGTAATGATGATGATTTTCCCAAACGGTTCGTTTTCGAGAGGTTTTTATTTGTTCTTTGGCATTAGGATTAGCAATAATAATTCAAATCAAGGATACTACTGGGAAGTCACCTTTAGAAAAAGTCGATGTCGAAGTAAAATTTGGAACTATGCACGCATACACTTCAGAGATAGCGTGATATCAGGAGCTGCGATTTCATTTCATCGCTTTTTTTGTGAAAAGGGCGATACTTACAAATGTAAACATAAGGCTTTTTTCATACATGCAAATGAGGGCTTTGAAACGCAACAAATTCACATAAAAATTTGGATTTTACGATATTGCTTTCTTAAACTACAGCAAAAAATACAACGGGCGAAACTGTATTTTTGTTTGTTTATTCAAAGTTTCGCCCTGCACGCTCCATGCAAACAAACAGGGCGATCACTGATAACTGAATCATGCAATCTAGGATGTAAAAAACACAATAGCTCCTAAATAGGAAATAAAACCAAGTCTGGAAATATTCACTGTTGATTTTCTTTGAATGGTATAACTGCTAGTATCGCCCTTTTCAAGAAAAAGCGTTGATTTCTTAGTTCTCAGTCGCGTTGGAAATTTGAGTAAAGTATAAACTTCAAATCGATTCAAAAAAAAAATTCGTATTTTTTGGCTCAGTACAATATAACCCCTTTAGGAAAATTCAGTTTTCCCACCACAATTTAGATATTTTATTAACAGAGTATTAACAATAATTCGCTGGTATGTCTATTTTATGGGCCATTTTTTCGCTTTCCCATTGATTTGGTTTGAGATTTCTAGCACTGATGTTGTCCTATGCTGATTTGAGCGATTCTCTGAGTCCTGCCACTATCCCATGTAGTATGTGTTATCAAAAACATCGCGAAGCATCAAGTTCTAAATGTTCTGAGTTATAAGTTATAATGAGTTATAAGAAATGTCTCATCGCACTGTTAGGTGGATTAAAAGCGTTTTTTTCCAGAGACGCTCTACAAAAAGCTTCGTCACCGAGTCGTTGGTCGATATTTTTCCATAAAAAAAAGTTATTGAAAAGATACACTATAATGTACAAAAGTTTTAATAAATTTGTTTCACGCAAATTTCTAAAAAAAATTCACGAAAAAAAATTTCATTTTTTGAAAATTAATTTTCGGATATATACTTTATATATTCGTAAATGTTGAGTTTTAGAACCACCCTAAGTGCCAACAATTTGATGTAATAAAAAAACAAAAAAAAAAAATGGCATCAAATATGAATTCAGTGTCACAAAATTACCTTAATGTGAAGTTTTCATCAAATTCGGGACACTTGTGAGGTTTTTTCCGATTTTTGTATGGAAGGTGATCACTATGTGAGTCGTGGTGTTGCAACCGCAGCAGACTAATCAGTGGTTCTGATTTTGCCTGTGGACTCCAAAAAACTGATCCATATTGGCGAGCGTGAGTGAAGATCTATATCCGAAATAAATACCTTATGCACTTGTTCCTCTGCTACCACTAACTGGACGGGGACTTGCAAAAGCACAAAAAACTCCAAGCCTTCCTCTGAATTTTTTTTTTCATTATAACTTACAAAATAGAACAATTTCCAATTTTGTTTTCAAAAAATTCTCGATTAGGAAAAATTACCACAAAACCTTATGTGGACCTGATTATACAACACTTTTCGCAGCTGCCAAAAATGTCATGCACATGCCAAAAATGTCATTTTGAAAATGTAGCAAAAAATAAGAAAATAAAGAATCAACATACGGATTGAACCAGAATGACAAAAATAATATTGTCCATCTGAATGGCTGGCGTCCAAAAGGGGCTAACCCACATTTTGCATTTTTACATGAAATGGAAAAAACTTCTACATTCATTTCCAAATTGTTTTTATTGTTAAAATACACAATTGACCCATCTTGTCTAGAAAAAATAAGATCATTACATGAACTACCTTTCAATTCACGAGCATTTTTATAGTTCGTGGGGGTAACTCCGGGGGTATCGAGTGTGCAGAAGGTGATAACCCACAATTCACACGTCCTTTCATTATGTTTCGTTTTAGAATTATAGTGTCTTTTACAAAGTTGTTACATGGCATCTTGCGTTTTCTTTGATCATTTCATATTAGTTCGGGACTCAGCCCCTAGGGCGGCACTGTTATCAACTTTTTAATGGAACGAGGTAGAAAAATGGTGTCTATGACAAAGTTGTATGTCAGGTAATTATAAGTATGTCTTATGAATATCTTTTGAAAATATAATCTGTAAGCAAAATTTGTAACTAAGACATGCTCTATCTCAAAACTTACAGGACATACAAAGTTTGCATCTTCAGAAGATATATTTGAAATGATGGGACCTACAACTTTCTCGAAGACACCACATTTCTATCTAGCTTTATTGAAAATTTGATAACAGCGACTGAATTCCGAACTAGTATGCTTTAACCAAATAAAGTGCTAGGTGCCAGACAGAAACTTTCCCGAAGACACCATAACTCTATAACGAAAGATAATAATTGATTCCACGCTGTTGAGACATGACACTTTCACGGGAATTTTCGCAAAATGGCGCTCTACAATATATATACACTCACCTCCAGGAACGACTTCGGCCGAAACGTCAACGTCAACGTACAATGCAATCCAACTAAAAACGGTACTATATTGTGTTCACCGATATGTGAGCTACAACATAACATTTACTGATAGCGAATCGATTGACTACTTTTTCTTGAAATCTTGGAAAACGAACGAGAAAATTCGAATTTCCATAAGACACAATGCGGGGAAAATCGTTGTAAAGCTCTCTAAATAAATAACACGCGTTACATCGTTTCGTCAGAACAAAATGTATAGTAACCGCAAGAATAAAATATCACGAACGTACAGAGAAAATACGAAAATCGGGACTGAAATCATAATCATCGTTAAATTCTTGGCTAAACCAAATAGTCCATATAGTAATATGAGTGTATTTCCAAATAATGAAGTATTATTAAAAAAAATAAATGAAAACATGTCAGGAAAATTTTACCAAGCTTCACGAAACATAAGCCTCCTAACTAATTTCTTGAAGTATAATTATATTTAAAACGATAGCAACCAACCAACCATTCGAATTTGAGTAGCACACAGAGGAGTAAATTAATTCAAAACCTGACAAAAACCAAAAATCTCAAATTAAAGGGCGAACACGAAATTATTGCGACACATTCAACAGGGCATAACTTTTTTACCATTGGGTAAAAATCATCCAAATGTTGCACACTTTCTCATTGATGTGTATTGTTTACATGCTGTCAAACTCGAAGTCGTGTTTTTCAATTCAACGAAAATGGAGGTGAACCAATGCGAGTCGAGAGAACAAATTCTTTCCAAACACCTGGAATTTCCTGACCTGTCGCACCGGCAGTTGGGAAAAATGTTGAACATTCACCATTCAACCGAGAGTGTTGCAGCGGTTACAGGAGCGGTTGACGTTGGACCACGGCAAAGGACCTGGAAGAAAACCGGGACCGGAGAACAAAAAGACGGAGGGAAAGGTGAAGCGGACGATTAAAGCAAATCCCAACGTCTCAAGCCGTAATTTGGCTAAAAGATCGGCATGTCGCAGAGCTACGTCCAGAATGCAAAGAAGAGAGCTGGACTACATACATACAAGGTACAGAACTTCCCAAACCGCGATGAGCGGCAACAATCGACGGCTAAAACTCGGGCACGGAAGCTCTACGAGAAGATGCTGACAAAATATGGCTGCTGTGTGATGGACGACGAAACGTATATAAAAGCCGATTTTAAGCAAATTCCGGGGTTGGAGTTTTTCACCGGCAAGAGCAAGTTCTTTGTGGACGACAAATTTAAGAAGAAGAAAATGTTGAAGTTCGCCTCCAAATATCTCATTTGGCAGGCCATCTGCTCTTGCGGACTGAGGAGTGAGCCTTTCGTGACCAAGGGCACAGTAAATGGCGAGGTCTACAAATCTGAGTGCCTCGAGAAGCGCCTTTTGCCGTTTTTGCAGCAGCACGACGAAGCTCCGCTATTTTGGTCAGATTTGGCATCATGCCACTATTCTAAAAGTGTCCTGGAGAGGTATGAGGCCAATTCTGTCCATTTTGTTCCAAAGGACATGAATTCGCCAAACTGTCCGGAGCTGCGCCCGGTGGAGCAGTACTGGGCAATGATGAAGCGGGAACTTCGGAAGAGCAAGAAAACAGTCAAAGACGAGAAGGACATGTTAAGTAAATGGATAAAAACTGAGAGACTGGTAGCGGATGACACTGTAATGACTTTGATGGAGGGCATCAAGCGAAAATGCGTTCAATTTTACACTCAAGGCTCCATCGATTAACTTTTCTTTTGATTTTTGAAGTAAATATATGTATAAAACTACACTGAGCAAAAAACTATAGTATCCGTGACTCGACTATTGTGGTTGTTTTAACTATTCGCCAAATAGAAAAAATGACCATGAGATCGGTAGTATTGAACTTCTGTATCATGAAAAATAACAGACATTTCGACTACCCCTCAACTATACTGTTGGTATGTATGACTTTTTGAACATGCTTACTCCAACAATATTTATCATTTTAAAACTGACAATGAAATAGTCTGTATCACTATAAAAAATAAAGTTAAAATGAAAATACAACCATGGTACACATCTTGCAAAGAACCAATGTCATTGTTATAACTACAATTCTTTTAATTGTTTTGCGCACAATATAATAATCAGTGACGAAGACTAAGAATATCATTGTTATAAGAATGTAAAGGTTAAAATAACTAAATACTCTGTTCGTGTGAACGTGATCCTTCTTGAAAACACCTTTTGCGTATAGTGATTTTCAACTGACTATGCTTTGTATTACTATTGACTATACAACTTGTCAATTTTTGCGTTCCTGTTTGGTATTCCTGCAAGCCGCCGCCATTACAGTGAACAATTGTATTCGTAACATACGGATATGCTTCGAAGATATTGCATTTTTTTATGATTAAAAAAAATTTTCGAGGACCAGGCAGGAGCGATTCTTAGTGACCAAATAGGTTTATAGCATTAGCTCTATAAATGTGTATACTAAGAAATTGCTATGAAATCTCATAAAACAGAACGGAATATAGTATCAAAGTTTTGCTTAGCTTCATTATATTACTTCAGGTGAGAAAATACCTCAATGGTATACAATTTATGTAATAGAAGGAGCTGGACGTTTAAAATTCATATTTTTTAATTTTTAGCCTGAAGCCCGAAAACGAGGAGACTTTGATGAAATACAAGTATTTGCTTTGATATCGTTGCCTACATGAATTACTATTTTATTTAAAAAGTATATAAAGATAATACAATGAGGAATGAATAATGAAGATAATACAATAAGGAATGGATAAGAAATTTGTATATGGAAGAGAAAATTTTAAGTTGGCCAAATCTAGGTTTAATTCGCCTTGTTGAATTAGCCGGCGTCATCTTCAAACCAACAATTATATTACTTTTCAAAATAAGAATTTAAATGTCAATATCCCAATGTTTTAGTTATTACAAACAGATCCAGGTTGGGGTGACTATGTTTATTGTTAACAGACTGTTTAATTTTACTATTATGGTAAACATTTCTACTCTCTTGGTTTAGTTATAACAAGCAGATTCAGGTCAAGATAACTATGTATATTGTTACACTGAGCACCCCATTTACAATGGTCATACGTACAAGAGAATTGTCAATATTACTATTATAGACAAAGTTCATGTATAGTAAACATGAACATGCGTATAGTTAACATTACTTAATGCTATAGTCGGTTGAAAAGCACTATACTCGCAAAGTCGAATTTACCTCCTCATATGGTAAATGTTACCATATAATTTTTCTTAGTGTACCCTAAAATTTTGGTTTGATTTTAAACATGATAAGAAAATTGGCATGACATTTTCGGTGTCGCAATAATTTCGTGTTCGCCCTTTAAGTTATCATTGGTATGTGATGTTTTATTGTGTAGTGTGTTACTTTTCACATCGTTTGATAGATTACTGGTTTTTAAATGTTGTGTTTACCCACGTTAGAAGAGGTCCCAATCGACTAATTTTAGCTTCTTTTTGCGTTACATTTTATCCTTAAATATTGAGAGTTTAATTCAAAGGTTCAGGAAAGTCTGAAGCAATTTTTTATTTAAAAACTTGTAGAATCATATTGTGTATTTCCAATAAAAAAATTACCTTAATATGTACCGAGCATCATAAGTACATAACGTAATAAACATATTAAATATAAGAATAAAAAAAGTTCACTTAAAATTGAAAAAGCTGATGTTCCGGTAGTTTCCGATTGAATGAAGTATATCATATGAAGGATCAGTTCTTCCTTGCAATGATGCAATTATTTCATTACATAAAACTTATAGTATTTTGGTAGGACATTTTTCAATGAAATAATCAAATGTAAGTTTATAAATATATATTGATCTTTGGCGGAGTTATTGCTTTTTCTCCAAAACCCTTTTTTGTTTATGAGGTTTGCGATTATCACGATTGAAGACAAGTAGATCTACTAAAATCCCAAAACTCAAGAAAAATTCCATTAGTATATGAGTAACAATTAGTTGAATAAATATTATTTTCTTCCTACATTCGAGAACGTTTTTACTAAAAATTCGCTGTTTTAAACTCTAAAAATTTTATTAAAAACCATTTTAAGATAAGTTTAAGATTGCAAATTGCCATTGCTATTGGTAGACGAAGCGCGCTTGGAAGCGCTGTAACTTTCGATTTATTTCTCGGATCTCTATAAACAATTGTAAAAACATTCTCAAGGAGTTGTACTTTCAGATAAAGTAATAAAAATTTCGATTTTTGCAACAATAAAAAGGTATGTGACCCTTAACACAAGAACATATCGAAAACTTCTACCTTAATAGTCTTACTATTTTTGTAGAAACTAATCTAAAGTGACGAGACATCCCGGATTAGGCGGGACAATCCCGGATTTCAAGATCTTGTCCAGCATGGTAAAACGTTCCGGAAGGTGTCCCGCATTTGCTAAAATGCTGATTTTATTTCAAAATAATCACATTGTATCAAACACCCATAAAAGTTTTGATACGTGCTGCTTAATCTCTGAATTACGTGGGGAATGTGTAAGTAGTGCCAATTTATTCGAGTTGTCTTGGAGCCATTTTCGGCTACTTATATGAACTAGTTCATGACTCCTTACGAAAAGATCCATACAGATTTCATTTCAGGACCATCCATATAATTTTAATTATTCATATATTTTATCTAAAAATATGAATTCAACAACCAGAATAGTAAAATATCACTTCAGAGTGGATTGATTCGAACAATTTTTCTTCCAGAACCGTGCAATACACTTTTTATTAAGTTATAAGTGTTTTGCTAAGCAAACATAATTTTCATCAAGTATTGAATGTTCACTATGTAGCGGGTCGATTTATTTCAAATTTAATTCTTCAAAGTTTATAATTGTGCATTTCGCGGCTTTAAATGGTGATTTTTATTTGTTATCGCTTTTGTAGAATTTTAATTCTGCTTGTCTAATAATACATTTGTAATATGCACATCTCTTTACGTATTATTGTGAATTCGAATAATCATCGAAAGCAATTAAGTGTACCATAAATTGTCTCTGTTGTTGATAAACTAAGCGAACTGATACTTTTCCGAAAACGCTATGTCATGGCAACGATGTAACTCGCCTTATTTCTCTGCAAACACAATGACAAATTTGTACATAGAGTAGAAGGGGGTAATGTCGAGCACTTCTTGACGTGATCGTTTAAACACATTTCTAGAGCTTTTATTCAAAACGACATATCTACAACGAGTTACTCTTTTTGTTTACTTTCTCTTTCGATTTTTACGGCGTCACCATAACACTTTTCACTTATTTTACAGTACAGATTGAAAGACGGTGGTTTTAACTAGCATATTATGCAAAGTGTTGAGGGATAAATGTTAAAGCGACCGAATTATTAACAGAAGAGAAAGTAAACTCATTGCAGATATGTCTTTTTGAAAAAACGCTCAAGATTTTTTAACAGCATCTTTCGTTCGAAATATGTATGCTTTAACAATGACACATTTACGCAGAGGCTTTTCCAACCACTTCGCTCATATTTTCTGATGCTAAAATATTGTATTTTATGCATGTATACATTTTCTTCTCTTCAGATTCGAAAACTTTACCCACGAATTCAAGAGAATGACTATCATCGGTCACAAGGCATCTACAGATAGCTAGTAAATTATTTTTTTTCCTTCAGTTAAAAAAGCCAGTTCACGACATTACCCCCTTCTACTCTAATCAGCTCTTTTGTGACTTGCATGAATTGGTACAGGCCGCAGGTGGAGATCGTATGCTTTGACTTGATTAGATATGGAATGGGTTACTTATACCGTCAGCATTAAAACTGGTTGACCATTTTATGCGAATCATGCTGATGATGCGCAAGTTACTTTACTGGGTACGGTAAATTCATATGTAAGCATGCTTTCAAATTATTTAAGACGCGATTAAAAAAAAGCACCTACGAAAATTCTAATTCTGTCACCACAACAGTTACGGTGAGAGCTGGGTTTCTTGTGAGACTGGCTCGTTGAGTATAACGTATGGAAGCGCTGAAATGCAGGTTGGAAGTTGCAATCCAACATTGTTTGCATACTATTTTACTTTACTACTTTTATTACAATGGTGGCAGTTGAAGTTGATCAAATTCTACAATTTCGCGAACTTGGCGTGCGAGTCGTTCGGATTTTCGCGATTTTTGCTCCGCTCTCCCCAATTGGGGCGATTACTCAACTGAAAAGCAAGTGTCAAAATACAGCAGTAGGTAGGAATAATGTAACATGCATACATTGTTGAGGGGTGTATTAGATCTTCATAAAAGCCAATCAGCAGTACTGTAACCATATTCTACATAAGCTGATAGATTTTCATGAAGATCTAACATACGGTGTGGAAAAAAGCTGCTTTTTTCGTTTTCAATTTTCGTATCATTGTCCGTTCCTCCATAAAGCACGATATGAAAAATGCATCAAGTTGAAGTAGTTCAATTTTTGATCGCAGCACCCTTTAGTAGATTCCCACGCTGATATGCATGTTGCATTGCATGAAGCTGGTGCTCGCTCAAGCTAACATCCCGAATGTATTGGTCGATTAAAATTTCCACTCCTCATAAGTAACGCGTCCGTAGCCAGGATTTTGCTGCGGGAGGTGGTTAAAAATTATTGCATAAATGTATTAATTCTGATGACTTTATATAGTCACTGAAAACTATATGTAGTTGTGACAAGTTCTTAGTGAAAACAGTTCCAAAACTAAGACAATAGACACTGAAAGTCCAAATAATATGGTATCTATTATAAGAAAGTCTATAGTGCAACGACGCATTGAATTTGATTATTACAGTGGTGACCCGATTTTATCAGCAACCGATTTTATCAGCAACGGATTTTATCAGCTTCATATGAAAATTGATTGTTGGTAGTTTGATGGGCTCTAGCAGACGAACCAAGTTGAATTCGAGTAAATTCTTTCTTGGGCATATATTTCTTATCTTAGAGATCCGAAATTTTTTTTATTAATATTTTAATTTTTTTGAATTTTACGCTGTCAGACCCCCTTAAGGGAAATTTAAAGTAAATAATCAGAAAAGGTTGCAAGGCTATATCTAAGAATCAAAGAAGAATATTTTAAGAGCTTCGTTTTATTGAAAATACAGAAAAATATATGTCCCGACTTTATCAATATCCCTGTTTTATTAGCATAAAATTCGCTAAGGGACTGATAAAAACGAGTCTTTACTGTATTAATTTACAGGTTACAATTTTCTCTAGTTACAAAAATGAATATTCAATTGTTCATTGTATTTTGGGGTGCTTCAAAATGCAACGTATTCTAGACTACACGTTTTCAAGGTGTAGAAAACGCTAAATTGGAATGAGTAGAAAATATCTAAAAAGCCCGTCTCACGAAACTTTACACGCATTTGCTAATCAAATCGTGTTCCGCCGTGGTGGAGGACGAAGCCATCGTCAAGGTTATCTTCATGGATAGAAATGTTTGAAAATCAAGTTTACTGTTGCAAAGAATGTCCGCACAAAGTGAATGTCGAAATTTGCTTTAAATCTTCTGATCAGACGATTTGCAGATGCGAAAAATAGATTCAACTCCTTTTTTTGATCAGGCGTCTTGCTACTATTACTAGCTCTGTGATTTCACCCGAAATTTGCGTTCACTCAACTTTATGAAATTTTCAATTTGAATGATACTGATCATGTCGTAATTATAAAAATCCGGAGAAAAACACATGTTTTTTTGATTTGACTCCCCTGGGGAATGGGTTAAAGACTATCTTCGACAATATTATCAGACAACTGAGAATAACTATTTATTTATCTATTTAAGTAGATTCTTTCAGAAATCCTAATTTTTTATGAAATTGATATCATTGGACTTACGAATTAAAAATATCGCAGACTGATTTTTCTAGTTTGGAAGAATTCCTAGATCCCTCAAACTAAATATAAAGCATGTACAAAAAAACTACTGATTTCACTACAAAGCGAGAATAAAACCTTTAGCTCTATTGACTTTTAACAATCTTGCAAAACCGTTGGGACTTGATAAGATTACCGAGATTAAGTAAATATCATATGTGAACATTTGACGGTTTTATTTCGGAATTCATGGGTTTTTGGACAATGCAAAATATATATTTCAATGATTTAATCTACCAATGGAAACTACCCAGAATTTCATCTACTGAGGGAAATTGCTCAGAAATTGTACATTAATCGAAAGAAGCACTGATTACTGAAAACTTCTAATTTACGAAGAGTTTGCTTTTGTGCAGAAATGATTTACGATTTCCAATTTTTGAGATGGTCTCCCATGGGTCAGTTATCATAAATCTGACTCAAAATTTAGTGTGGTTTCAAGATATACAGGCCTCATCTTGCGCTTTTTTGCGCCGAACTTGCTATAATCTACACAGCCAAAAAATATGAAAATTAACTTAATCGTATTTCATAATATCGCAGAAAAACTATTCGTGTAATTGTTTTTCACGAATAAATGTACGCTATATATCATGCACATAAAATGAACCCTAAAAAATCATGCAAATCTGTATGTTCCTATGACAATTTACATTTATAGAAGCTCAAGACTTGCGCGCTATTCTTTCAACTTTCAGCCAAAATGTCTTATTTTTACACGATTTTATACGAAACGGTGTTGAGCGGAGAGAAAAATTAACTGCGTTATACACATACATGCACGAGTCGTAGCTCAATGCGCTTGGATCGTTCACGCTCAAGCGAAACTTATATACGCCACTTTGCGGTCACGTTGTTATGTGTCGCTTTAGCTCAGTCAGTAAGAGAGTGTTTTTGGCGATTCAGTGATTGTCGGTTCAAGTCTTGGTATTACTTAACGGGATTTTTTTTTATGTTGGTATGGTCACCAACACATACGTAAGTTATTTATAGTACGATTTGTGGCGTATGTAAGATTAATCACATGCATAATTTTACACTATTGGTCGCGTTCCCTTTTTGTGCCGTATAGTTAGCATGATTTTAAATGGAATTTTTCATCTGTGTATGTTTTTGGAAATACCCATATGGGGACGACCTGTAGCTCATAAAACTTCTTACAAATTAGTTGCCCAAACAACGTTATATCACCGAAAAATTAGCGATTTTTACTAATTTTGTCAACCTTTTCTGCTATCCGATGTGATTGGCTACTATTATTAACGTGTATGTTAACCCTTTAAGGAACGACGTCTTCAAATGGGTTTACATAAAAGTAGTCGAAAAAAAGAATTATGGAATTTCAAAACTGATAGCAGAAATGGATTCAGCGGTCAAAAATTAGTTCAAAGCCCAATTTTTAGCCACATAAACCAATTTTTATAATTTTGTCACAACTTTGTATGAACAAGTGCCACTGTGAAACGTATTTGCTTATAGATTCAATCAGTCATAACATTTTAGTCGCTCTTCATGACTGCCTATTGATGTCTGTTCACTGTATTGTCACGTCATTTTCAAACGAATATCTGATTTCTTTCTTCCTTACGAGTGTGAACTTCCTCAATGATGGTACTGGTTATAAATTTTGAGGTACTTGACGCAGCTTTTGCCGTTGTCAATATAACCTGAGCAGCTGCCACAAATTTTGCAATTGTCTATATTCAGTGGTTTCTAAGCTGGGTAGACCGTAATGTGCCGTTTTTCTAAGAACTGGCACGTATTAATTTGGTATGTGCAAATGAATTTGGTATGCGCAAATAATTCTCTGTATAACTGTACTATCGCATTATGTTTTGTACTTCAGGGTCAAGTAGCTAGACATGGATCGGCTCACCGACATTCTCACCAAATAAACACATATTACCGGGAAGTAGTTCCTACACGTGCCCTTCGGAAAGGATTACATTTTTCCCACATGTGACATGAATCTGTAAGTAAGCGGTGTCCGATCTTGTAGCGGAACATTGATTTTTTCATCGTCCATATATAGGAGGATCTTAATTAAATATAGCTTTATCCCTCATAACCATGTGTTGTAAGTTGTTCGAAATGAACGGTTTCGTCTGGGCTAATTTGTTAAGTGCTATGAGCGCTGAATACCAGACATGGTAGAACTCGATAAAGGTGACTTCCGAAAGTCGAACCTCCATTTACACCTTCAGGAAATGTTCCACATTATAAATGCCTGGTCCTATGTCATCAATCATTTTATAATCACCTATTTGACTGGAGCACCACTCCTTACTTTTGCTACTCACTCATCTCGACAGATTCAGACTACAGCAAGGATTATAGTAACAGTTGCTTTTGTTCTTTAGACAAGGCACACAATATAAAAGTAACTATTTTTGTCGTTCGCTTCGCACTGGCTCGAGCAAAAGCATAAAGCACACTGATATTCGTAACCATTATCTTTGGTGGTTGGAAATAACCTTCTTCGACTATTTCTTAATAATTTGTTCAAAGCAAACTAGTTGTGTATAACTCAACCATTTTTGATTGATTTTAAAATTCAAAGCATCAAAATTACATTAAACTAACAAACTAACGGCTGCTCTACTGAATTTTTGTTACTGTTTGTTCACACTGTTATGAACTGGGCAATATTACATCGTTACCCACAAATAGTATGATCTGTTATTTTCGTAATCACAAGTATCATTTAGAAACTTTGGTAGATTTGATGAGGAAACCAATATAGTATAGAGATGCCGCATCAAAATTGCAGGTGAGATGCCGCACTTGATGGCGGAGGATATGTAACTAAAATGTGTTTTATTTTCACCTCGGAATGTCATTAAATGATCATTTGCGTCAGGTATAGGATCTTAATAAGGTATATCCACAAACTAACGGACCTAACAGTGATATATAGGATTATGAGTCTTTTTATCTATATATTTAAACGGGCGATATGCATCTGAGTATTAGTTACTTCGTTTTTTTTCTTTAAAGTTTCAGGTACTAATTTTCGCGAACGCATTGATTTGTAGTGATGTCAATATTGGGATAAAAACGGTAATTTCAACGAATTGATGCTTTTTTAAAATGATTTTTTCAAGAACAAACCTAAGTTATATAAATTCATTGTTGGGAGAAACAGCCAAACACTGCTTTTAACCCATTCATGCCCATGTTGTTTGTGGACAACAACGTTTTTAAACAGCTATAAGTTTTGATTGAGATGAGATTTGCTCACAAAAACTACAAGGGGCAGCCCTATGGGGTTGCACGAGCTGTAGACGTAGGACTATACTACTTAATGTAAAATATTTATTTTCTTAGTACATTTATAGTAATAATAAATCAAACATATATCTTACGTATGGTTTAATCACAACCAATCAACATCGAATACATATTACATATTGAAACAAACCTTCTTGGTTATCAGGTCATTTCATTTGTAGTAGGTGATCGAATCCGAATGAACTTATTTAAGAAGATGAATACAGAAAACTGTGACCGAACTAATATCTGGAGCTAAATCTTTATAGCATAAGATTAGCTTGTAAAAACTTTTCGATTGTGTGTGGTAAAAAACCCGGTCCAGTGTAGAAAAATCAAATTTTAGACAATATAATCACATTTCATGTATAGACCAAGCATTCTAGTTATATTTTGCCATTATTGTAACTTTCCTAAAGTACGCATACAAATATAGCGAATGCAGTGGTCTTAATCAGTGCTGTGCAATCTCACGATGGTCTTTGAATTGTGACGGTAAATATGAAGTGACCGTATCACCACAAAAATGACCGTTATTTCATTTCCATTTTCCTCGGATAGTGTTTCAGTTTACTATCTCTCACAGAAGCCGTGGGAGAGAGAACGCATTGAAATGATAGACAGATTGAGTACCATTTGTTTGTATTGGTATTGTAAACGAAATATTATCAGTGTATTGTATTCAGACAGCATGCGGTGCTTTGTTGATTTTTTCTCCACCTTTCTGTTCCTTTTATGCATAGCTATTTATGTGAAACCGCCTGTTTGTTAATTTTAGCTTGTTGTTTGTAATAAGATGACCGTCATAACCGTATTTATATTGTTAATTAAATGACGGTCGGTTTCCCTTCCTCTCAATAATGATATCAATGAGTGAGAGATTCAGAAGAGAAACGTTTGACTGTTGTCAATTCATTGGAATGAGATCCGTAACTCAATAAGCATCGCTTACTGTTTTAACTGCTAATCGTTTCATTCTCTTTTGTCTGGCAGGTTTGCCATCAGTACCGTGATGGAGCTCAGCACTGGTCTTAATCATATATCGAAACTATAAATATACAAGAATCGAAAACAATTTTATATATGGACAAGATGCGTTTTTACAACGGTTTTTCAAGCGGCAGTGTATTCATTCATAAATAGGCTTTGTAGTATGTACCTATTAGTAGAATCGAAATACTATAGGCTGAGTGGAAATGAATCACGTGATGGGGAAATGAATCAATGAATTGATCGAACGTAAATAATAAACTTTCGTTGTGCAATTTAGTAACAAATTAGATCTACCTACCTACACATTCGCCTCAAACATTAAACCCAAGCGCACAAAGCAAAATGAATGAACGCTGATGGTGATGGGTAGAGCGAAAGAGACAACTAATACCACGACACTATGTTAACCGTGTTTGCAAATGGAGCTCGCATGTACAAACTATTTCGTGTACTATACATAAAAGTGTGCTGGAAACGAGCACAACACAAAAGATAGCATACGGACAAGCTCATTCGCATTCACTGGGTAGCGTACCTCCACAGGCAGTGTAACGGACTTCTAACTCAGCTACACTGGCTGTGAAAACACACAGCACAGTGATCTGCTTCGCCTGCCGCTCAACAGGTTACTGAGCGTGTTCGGCGAAATCCGTCCGTTTAAATAGTCGATGATGACGTCATTCAGAGAAGCGTAGCGCACTAGGTACACAAATCTGTCGTGCTGGACTAGGGAAGCGCTATCTTCTGTGTGTAAATGCGCGATATTTTGACTAGGTTATTCATTATTTAAATTTTTAATGCCATGATATCAAAAAACTTTGGGTTTATCTATTGGAATCTATTCTTAGAAGTATTTCGGGGCGATATGTGCAAAAAATTTGAAAATTTATCGTGAGATGGCTGAATTATATGCGTTTAAAATTGGACCACTTTTCGTTACATACCATTTTTGTAGAATTTGCAACGTGCACCTCTATATCGAAAACAAAGACGTAGTCCTACGTCAAAACAAGTAAAGCTCATTAATGCGATTATTGCCTTTAATTTGAGTATTAACAGTTACGAGGATCAGCCCAAGTATTTTTCCTGAAAGCTCGATCGACTGCGCACACTTTCTTCTCAAACGGTTTTTCACGATCGTATATGGCAAAAGGTCCGAATTGGACCAACCTATATTCCATTATTCACACACCGATTAATCAAAAACAGTTGATAACGTCTGAAAGATATTAAATAAAAGATATTGTTCGGCAGATCCAAAATCATGAAAATTATAACTCTGCCTCTTTTCAACCGATTTTGAGGATAAATCTGTCGTTAGATGCGGAATTAAATGTTCTCTTTAAATTTTTATTGAATCAGATACACTTCCTAAGAAGAATGTTTAGTAATTTTTATAATTTTTATGAACAAATCGCGAAAAAATTGTTGTTTTCATATTGTTACTCCAAAACAGCATAGTATTTTTAACAAACGAACATAAATAGCATACCGTTGGAAACATCATTTCCTTTCATTTCCAAAACACTTCAAAAAGCTAAAAATAAGCGTAGAAAATTTTTTAGTGCCGAAAATCTCGAAAAATAGTTTTTTTCCTTATAAATCAATATTTTGAGAGCATACATTTTTCATACATTATTTTGTGTTCAATTTGATGAGATCTACAACCTATACTAGGTCATTTGTAAAGTTCAAAATCAGTGTAGCACAGTGATATTATTCATGTATTCTACGAACATTATGATAAAACTGCTGATATCATGAACATGAGTCACATTACTCCACGTGTTACAATCCAAAGATCCTGAAATCATGAACATAAATCCTCCTAGTCTGACAGGAAAAAAAAACATAAATTGTTCAGTTAGCGAAATCGTGATCTTTTTTCATGAATTTATGAACGGATTTATGAACGGACATATATTCCTAGTTTCAAGGTAGATGTTAAATTTTTCGTAAAAAACTATCCAACGAAATTAGCACCGTAAAACTAACGCATTCGCGCCTACCAAAAAAAAACAACTGATAAAAAACACTACCACTGTATGCATACTATGGGAATAATCTCTGCTTTTTGAATATCTATTTATCGCAATTTTTGTGCCTAGAGCCGGCACTATGCAGCGGCGCGTTCGACTTCCTATTGCCCACAAAACAAAGCCAAACCAGTTGAAATCCTTCCCTGATCACATTTTAATCGACTTATTGTAAGCCTATAACATCACGGGCTGACAAAATCTGATAAAGAGTTGCTAAAAATGTGTGTTATCATTCTATAACCAAGTATGGTATGTACAAAAATAGAATCACCGTACATAAACAATGTGCAAAGTCATTTTCTAATTCAATTCTACCATGTGCAGTTTCACACATAGATAGGTAGGATGATGGGTGAATAAATAAAACATCCCGCTCAGCTGATCAAAATACTTACTACCTACCTACATACAGCCAAACTCAACATTGCAAAGTCGGACTTGCTAGTGGGCAGACGTGCGTTATCATTCTCTCGCGAATTAAGATGGACCGATGGGTTGGTAAAGTAGCCGTAGTAACTGGATCCAGTTCCGGAATTGGAGCCGCTACGGCAAAGGCATTGGTTAATGCTGGAATGGTCGTGGTCGGTTTGGCCCGTCGAGTAGAACGCGTGGAAGCATTAAAGTTGGAACTGAAGCAAGCGGATCGGGACCGTTTACATGCGATTAAATGTGATGTTTCGAAGGAAGAAGACATTCTCAAAACATTCAAACTGGTTGAGGAAAAATTCGGAGGTGTCGATGTACTGATCACGCGAGACCAAATTGATTGAAGCCGATACACAGAAAGTGCGCGAAGTAATAGACACTAATGTAATGGGGTTGGTTCTATGCAGTCGAGAAGCATTCAAATCTATGAAGAAACGTTCGGTGGATGGTCACATTGTGCACATCAACAGCATTGCGGGGCATTCAGTGCCAAACTTTCCAAATTTGAACATCTATCCAGCCTCCAAGTTTGCTGTAACGGCCATCACGGAAACTATGCGCCAGGAACTGAGGGCGGAAGGAACTAAAGTGAAGGTTACGGTTAGTGATTATTAAATACCATTACATTACATCAACACTAACGGTCAGTATTTCTTTAAAATGCAGAGTATAAGTCCTGGTGGCGTCAAGACGGAAATCATACCCGCGGACATCGCTACCACATCGATGCTATAGCAGAAGCTGTTTTGTACGTTGTAGGAACACCTCCGCGTGTGCAGATTCACGAGCTGACAATTAAACCAATCGGAGAGGACTTCTAGTTTGGTGACAAACATTTCTACAGTTGGTCACGTTTCGTGTGAAAACACAGTGTTTAAATTACAAATAAAAACTAATTCAGGCAATTCTGTGGTAATAAAACCTGTTTTAATCCACATAGCGGTGCAATTGTGCCTTTCTCAATCATGAACACGAGAATTTTTGCGTTGTTTATATTCATTAAAAACTTTCAAATGTATATATTACATTTTGATTAAACATGACATAACAACTATATACAAGAAAAGAAAACATTATTCGAGTTCTAAAATTTTGTAAAAGAAAAAAAACAGCCACGGTAATATTGAACTGAAAAAAGTCCCAAAAAGTCGATCTTTATAAAAAAAATATTTCGAGATAACATAAAATCTCGACGTTTCATGCATTTTAAAGTTGTTTGGCATCAAAAATACAAATTCGATTTCTGAAAGTTCATGGGGCCCCCCTTTTGAAAAAAAAACTGAGATCCGGCTTACATGGGGATTTCATATGTGACCGGACGGTTTAGTCTATATTTCCGGAACCATATAAGCGATCCGTACAAAATTTTATAGATATCTGTGGGGATATTATAGCTATCATTTGGGACTAAGTTTGTGAAAATCGGCCAAACCATTTCAGGGAAACTGATGTGAGTTCGTTAATTTTGAAAGATGGCGGACTTCCGGAATCGTCTATGGTGGTCAATGTAGTCAACGAAAGTTTGGTTGGCCGTCGGTGACCTAGAACTGCAAATTTAAGTTGTTTGAGAGACATTTTAGCTAAATTTTTACCTTTTTTGCTTTCATCGGAGTATCGGTTTGAATCGCAATTTGCTATGTAATCGCACGTCACAACCCGTAACTCCAGAACCGGAAGCCGGATCGGGATGAAATTTAATAGCCATTTACGGGGGCGCAATACCTTTCATTTGAAACTAAGTTTGATTGAATCGGTCTAGCCATCTCCGAGAAACCGTTGTGACTGTTATTCCGAATTTAGATACTTCCGCCGGGGCTTCCGGAACCGATGATGGTGGCCAATGTGGCCAAAGAGCCTTTGAATGGATGTTAGTGACCTAATACTACAAATCGAAGCAGTTGTGGTCATATTTTGGAAAAAAATTTCCCTGCAGAATTTATTAAAATCGACATTTTTTGCGTGATCGTGCTCACCACCCTGTAATTCCGGAACCGGAAGTCGGATCCATTAGAAATTCGATAGCAGCCTATGGGGACGTTGCACCTTTCATTTGAGACTAAGTTTGTCAAAATTGGTTCAGCCATCTCTGAGAAAAATGAGTGTCATTTTTGGTCACATACACACACAGACGCACATACACTCACATACATACAAACACACATACATACATACGCACAGACATTTGCCGAACTGAATCGAATGGTATATGTCACTCGGCCCTCCGTTAAAAAGTCGGTTTTCAGAGCAATTGCAATACCTTTCTATTGAGAAAGGCAAAAATAGTTGCTCTACGAGAAGGAATGCAATTTAGATATTTTTTTTGATTTCGAGATATTGAAAATTGATATTTTGACTAGTGTCTGCGATCAGCGCGTCGAACACCAGAAATTTTTTTTTTAATTACATAAGTTATTTCAAATCGAATAATCATCAGAGAGATTCTATGGTTTCGTACGATTTGTTTTAATCACACACACACACACCATATGATTTTTTTATTCAGTAGGTTGGATCTGCAGAGCCTTCTTTATTTACTTTCTCTTTTGTGATTAAGAATTTCACGTGTGCGCTTCAAATCTTTGCATAAAACGCTAGTTGAAACCATCATTGTCCGATATACAGGCCATATTCGATTATCCGTAGTATCGATTATCCGTAGCCCCGATTATCCGTAGAAAATGATTCGATTATCCGTAGTATGACAATCCGAACAAATTGTTTCGATTATCGGCGCATTTTTTTCTCAAGCTACATTACCCATTTATAATTTATTATTTGCTAGCAACTGCAGTTTCTGAAAGAATAAGTACTTTCTAAAAAATAATGAAAACTTCGTAGAAATACAGAAATTTTAATTATTTAACATATAATTTTGAATTCGATGCGATGACTTACATATTTTCGTACACCAATCAGGTACAATTGATACTAGCTACAGTTTCTGGAAGACCAGAATTTTATGTTCTCAAAAAATATTCACAAAAATACGTAGAAATACAGAAATATCGCATTTTTCGCCTAAAAAACTTTTTTTATTCCAATATTTAACCCTTAAAAAGGCAACCGGGTCTCAGAGGCCCGGCACGTTACAATGTTTTAGTTACAAAAAATGTGTATGCAGTATAAGCTTGGGCATGGAAATTTTGATAAGTAGCTTTGAAATCTATAACAAAAATAAAGCATTGTGAAATTTTCATCTATGGAGTGATGCGCAGCAATGTTTGAATTTTTTACATGCACAAAAAGGCAAGCCGGGCCTGGCAGGCCCAGTGTGCATGCAATATTTATTAGGAATACCACGGGTTTTATACATTAATATTTATCTGAATAAAACATTTTGATGAGTTCATCTTCATATTAGCAGGAATATTTTTCATGTTTTGATTGATTTTATCTTTTTATCTTTTCTTATAAAAAAAATCTTGAAAGTTTGAGCGAATTCTATACATTTCTTGTAAAAATAGCATACGATAATGACGTGTGTCATATTTTTTTGGGTAAATACTTTTAATTCACCCACTGTGGTCTACTTGACAATTATTTGGATACAACATAACCTAACTCTGTCGTTATTGTCTATTTTTGTTGTCTATTCTTTGTGTTATAGTTGTCGTAATTATTCAAATTGTAGGATCTAAAAGCAACAAAAAATTTAAATGGCTATAAGACGATATGCCCATGTTTTAAATCGTCTCAAAGAATCTGAAATAATGGAAGAAATTCGAGCAAATTCAACAGCAGACGATTCCGAAGCTGATTTGCAAAGCGAGGAAGAAGATGTGAATGATATTGCTTCTAACGATGAATCTGATGCAGACTCGAAAGAATAATCTGAATATGTACTCCGATTATGCATCAGATTATAGCAACCCAGAAGCATTTATTGGTTGTGTTCAAACGAAATGGAGCTCAGAACCAATCGACAGTCGACGTGATCTTCCGAGTACTCACCTTTTGGAAAAAAAATGTGATATTTTTGCATCCATAGCCTTATACGCTGAAATCGGGATTTGCTTATTGTTCGTACTCATCATCCTGTAATTCCGGAACCGGAAGTCGGATCAATTAGAAATTCAACAGCAGCCAATGGGAATGCTGTACCTTTCATTTGAAACCAAGTTTGTAAAAATCGGTAAAGAATTCGCTGAGAAATAGGTATGACATTATCTTAGGAACTTGGTAAGTTCCCCCGGGGCATCAAGAACCACCATGGCTGGCCAATGTGGTCGAAGTGCCTTCGGTGGGTCATTAATGATCTAGACATGCAAAGCCAAGTAATGTTGCACATATTTTAATATATATTGCATCATTTGGACATAATGGTGGTATCAGTTTCTATGGAAATTTGCTGTGTGATTGTACTCTTCAACACATAACTCCAGAACCGAAAGTCGGATCAATAATAAAATTAATAGCGATTGATGGGAAGGCTGTACCTTTCATTTGAGACTAAATTTGTACAGATCGGTTCAGCCACCTCTGAGAAAAATCGGTGAGATTGTTTGCCACATACATACATCCATACATACATACACACATACACACATACAGATATTCTACGATCTCGACGAACTGAGTCGAATGGTATAAGATATTTGGCCCTGCAGGTTTCGGTTAAAAATTCGAAATTTCGACCGATTGCATAACCTTTCTATATGAGAACGGCAAAAAGGAGCTTGAATTTAGACGGGCCTGAGAGGCCCGGCTTGCCCTTTAATGTTAGGATTTTAGCTTGCCTTCACAAGGGTTAAATACAAAAATCGATAGAAATTGATATCAGTTACAATTTCTGGAAGCACAAAATTTTAAACTCTCGTAAAAATTACAATAATTTGGGAAAATAAAGAAATTTCATATAATCAACAAATCTTTCAATTCAGTGCAGTGTCCTATAAAATTTTATGCACCTAATAGATTGGCTAAAAACTATAATTTCCTGTAGATGCCAGCTATAATTACTAGAAGAACAAAATTTTAAAATCTGTGATTGTTTCTGTAATTTTTAGAATGGATTTAATGACCGACTTTGTCAGCCCCATTATGTATTGAAGATTGACAAAATCTGAACATATATGTTTCATGTTGATTGGGGCTATCGAAAGTATGATATAAAACTCCACTCAACTCTTCGGAACTTAGTCTATTATCGCATCAGTTGAAAAAATCGAAACTTTTTAATCACTTTAAGAACATCGACATTTTGAATACTTAGCACACTTAAGTAAAAGGCTTTTGCTTAGATCCTAACATGTAACATAGAAAAATCAAACCACAAGTCTTAGATGTGGCTGGCAAAATCGGGTCAAAAAGCTGACAAATTCGGAGGCGGACAAACACGGGGACTAATAAAATAGAATCTTCACTGTAGAACAGCGCTAATAATTCTTTACGAAGTAGATGCACTGAACATCCTTTAAGTGACTCGGCTTCGTAGAACGCCGAACAATGGCCAAATGAAGATTCTGGATGATGTTTCCACCAAGTAACCAAGAGAAAAAAGTTTACTGTGCGGCGATGTATAACAAACTGAATTACTCAATGCGTTTGAACATATGTACATACACTAGACTGGTTCAATTTATGACTTTTAACTCCACCAGGCTCTACTGATTCCTTTTATGGTCCTTAGTAATTGTGCAAATTTTGGTACCGATCGGTTGTGTCTACGGATCCTCCAAAAATTTTAAAGTTTATATGGAAGTTTGTATGGAAAATCGGTTAATATTGAAAATAAATTCTTAAAAAATCACCTTATCAATCAATTAATCAGAACACTATATATTTCTAAAGGTAATCTTCTAGTGAACAAATTCGTGGAACATTAAAAGTTCATTAAAATTCGCCAATAAAAGATATTAACTAAAGAAGCAGCATGACTTCAAAACAAGTGGATTTTATTAGTAACCATAGCAACCCTGTTTGAATACGCGAGAGGTGGGTGGCAAGTCTAGTTTACACTTGTATACTGCCCATGATCGCATATTTGTCCCGTTTTCTATGGGATTTCCTATCATTATGGGACTGATTTGCGATCATGGGCAGTCTAACGATGTAAAAAGATATTCGGACTCTCCTCATCAGCAACCAGTACCATCCCGGCGTCAATCAGATGATAAATCCAAACTAGCACCAAACCAGCACTAGTCAGACTCTCAATCCCAAAACCAAAAAGTCATAGCTCTGAGTTGCTGATGAGAATGCGCAGTTTCTGTGCTTGTATTACTCGGAACATGCCAATTGCTTAGATCATGCAAGACGTATGATTTTTTGTGTTCGAGACTGAGCCACAGACTAACAGACATAACACTCGAAAACAGTGCTTCGTCCGCTTTAACGGTCATTTTAAATATATTTGTAGTAGGGACTGTGGCCACAATTGCAATTATGGCGCCACTGGCATATGAACAAGCATATGGGGGATACACCAAAAATTGTTCCCAAACTTGAAACCCACCAGCAAATGAGTGTTTGGGACCGTGAATAAAAGGTGGAGCTAGTATTCTGGGAAAATTATTGGATCGATGCTTTTGAGGGAATTCCCTCATAGTGTTATGTCTGTTAGTGTGTGACCGAGCGTCCAACCAACCGTATCATCCAACCGGCACCAAGATGAAGCCAGACACTGATGAGGAGAATCCGAAATGCTAAAAACTAATTTTAACTTATTTTTTTATTAAGGGCCGTACGCAACGGACGTAGCTTTTTTCGGCGATTTTTAACCCCTGCCTCCCCCTCGTAGCATTTGGTCACAAATTTCTAACCACCCCCTTGTAAATAACGTAGTATTAAATTGACCCCCCCCCCCTCCTGCGCAACGCTGCTGGGTGGTTAAAAAAAATTATATATGTTTTTCAATTCTTTTAAATAGATGTCCTTACAAAATGTTTGACGACTTTTATCAACATATTCATTACAACAGCAAATTGCGTACAAAATAACCCCATTTCATGACAACTATTGCGTTGATATTTTTGTTTTGAATTTTTCATGTCATGGAGCATGAAGAGAAGTTCTCTCGGTTCACAATCCTGCCAATGATTCTAAGAATCATACGTTCATCTATATTACCAAATCTGAAGAGAAAATTTAATTCAGCTACCAAACTAAGTCTACTAGTTAGTAACATTAGCTAATTAATGTAGTAAGCTAAATCCGCACGCAAAATCTTTTCATTTTTTGCGAGTTTGCAATTCCGAGAATTGTAAAATTTACCACATGAAAAACCGTATGAAAAGGGATGTGAATATAAATTTTCTTCTCTTAGGATTGGAGGAACATTAAATTGTTTTTTTTTTCTAATCAATGGGTTTTTATGCCCGTCAAAACATTTAATGCTACGTCGCACAACTTCTGACCCTACCCTTCCCCTCGTCACTCTTCGTCGCAAATTTGGCATACCACCCAAAATGCTACGTCATTTATCCATGACCCCTTAAGGTCATTCACCTCTTTGAGTTAGAAAAATCTCTTATGAAAAATTTCTAACCCTTTGCTATGCCCACCCCTGCTAATTTTAACTTAGTTATTGGTCCCTCCTGAATGAAAAACAACTATTTTTTTGAATAACTTTAAAACAAGTTATTCTGATAACTGATTTGTATAAAAAATAAAATTCACATTTTATTCAAAGTAGTCTCTGAAGTTTACAATAAAAAGTTTCATTGAAAAGAACTGGGTTCAGGAAATTTCTTAAATATCGTTTTATGTTTCGATATATTGCACCCAATCATTAACATTATTGTATCAAAAGAAGCGCTTTTTTATTTCGATTATAGAGGTTTTAACCTTAAGGTCATTCGACTCGTCGGGTTGGAAAAATCTCTTATGAAAAATTTCTACCCCTATGTGCGGGGTCGGGACTCGAATCAGGTGCGCTGCGTACAAGGTAATCGATTTACCACACCCTCAAGCAAGCGCTTTTTTGTGTTGAAAAGCTTCCTCGAGTTTGTTAAACGAGTATACCACTAATTTATCAAAATCGGTGGTCACATCTTCTTTCGGAAGAAAAGTGAAGCAACCGTTGGTCCAGGTCCATGCATTGGTGGGCCGATAACTATGGTCGTGATAGGCACTCAGTGCAAACAGAGGCCGACGAAAATAAAAAAGGAAAAATAAGTTATATAACTGTTTTGGTATCGAAACCTCTACCAAAAATATAATTAATAATGAATGCTTAATGAAACTGAAATTATTTGAGCTGTTAGTCCCCCGCCCCTAATAGAAAAGGCCGCGCACGCCTATGCATGCAAGCGCACGCTGATTAAGACAAGATAATAAGAAAATCAACTGTTAGACAAGTTATACAGGAGTTCATATTAGTGTTATCAAATTAATTTTTTATCATTGTTGCAACTAATCAGTGAAAAAATTCATTATAAAAATGGGATCATACTTATAATACGTAATTAGGGGCCATACACAAATGACGTAGCTTTTTTACGGCGTCACAAAATACCTCCCCCTTGTAAATAACGTAGCATTTATCTACCCCCCCCCCCTGCGCAACGCGGCCGCGGAATGAAAAAATACATACATACATACATTTTTCAATTCCTTTAAATGCATGTTCATATAAAATGTTTGACGAATTTTATCAATATATTCATTATAACAGTTGTAAACAGTTGTAAATTACATATAAAATAAACCCATTTCAAATAGAGTGTTGATAGTTTTGTTTTGAATATCATGGAGCATGAAGAGAAGTTCTCTCAGTTTACAATCCTGCAGCTGCCAATGATTCTAAGAAGCATACGTTGATCTAAATTATTTAATTTTGTTTGGTTCAATCTGAAGAGAAAATTTAATCCAGTTACTATGCTAAGTCTACTAGTTAGCAATATTAGCTAACTCATATAGCAAGTTAAATCCGTATGCAAAATCTTTTCGTTTTTTGTGAGCTTGCAATTCTGCGAATCGTAAAATTTATCACATGAAAAATCGCGTGAAAAGTAACTTGTGTGAATTTATATTTATTTCTCTTGTGAATGGAGGAATATTTTCTCTAGTCAAAGGGGTTGTCCCGCAAAAAAAATTAATGCTGCGTCGCTCAACCTTTAACCCTACCCTCCCCCTCGTCACACTTCGTCACAAATTTTGTATACCCCCCCCCCCCCCCTACCCCCCACAATGCTATGTCATTTATGCATGACCACTTAGGTAATGCAAAAATCGTCCAAAATTGACCCCCCACCCCTCATTACATTTATCACCGTTTTTGTTCTAAGATCCGGCAAGATACGAAAGCATGTTCAATTTCCTATTGGCCACAAACCGTTTAAATCCTTCCCTTATCACATTTTAATCGCCTTATTGTTAGCCCAAAACCTCACCGGTTGATAAATTCTGATCAACAATTGCTAAAAAATGAATTATCATTCTCTAACCAAGTATGGTATGTAGAAAAATAGAATCATCGTACATAAAAAATATGCTAAGTCATTTTCTAATTCAATTCATCATGTGCAGTTTCACACATAGATAGGTAGGATGATGGGTGAATAAATAAAACATCCCGCTCAACCGATCAAAATACCTAGTATACCTACCAACGTACAGCCAAAATCAACATTGCAAAATCGGACTTGCTGGTGAGTAGACGTGCGTTATCATTCTCTCGCGAATTAAGATGGACCGATGGGTTGGTAAAGTAGCCGTAGTGACTGGATCCAGTTCCGGAATTGGAGCCGCTACGGCAAAGGCATTGGTTAATGCTGGAATGATCGTGGTCGGTTTGGCCCGTCGAGTAGAACGCGTGGAAGCATTAAAGTTGGAACTGAAGCAAGCGGATCGGGACCGTTTACATGCGATTAAATGTGATGTTTCGAAGGAAGAAGACATTCTCAAAACATTCAAACTGGTTGAGGAAAAATTCGGAGGCGTGGATGTGCTTATCAATAATGCTGGCATTGTGCGCGATACCAAATTGATTGAAGCCGAGACACAGAAAGTGCGCGAAGTAATAGACACTAATGTAATGGGGTTGGTTCTATGCAGTCGAGAAGCATTCAAATCTATGAAGAAACGTTCGGTGGATGGTCACATTGTGCACATCAATAGTGTTGCGGGTCATCTAGTGCCAAATTTTGCAAATTTGAACATCTATCCAGCCTCCAAGTTTGCTGTAACGGCCATCACGGAAACTATGCGCCAGGAACTGAGAACGGAAGGAACTAAAGTGAAGGTTACGGTTAGTGATTATTAAATACCATTACATTACATCAACACTAACGGTCAGTATTTCCTTAAAACGCAGAGTATAAGTCCTGGTGTCGTCAAGACGGAAATCATACCCGCTGACGTAGTTGCAACGGGAATGCCTTTTCTGGAATCAGAAGATATAGCAGAAGCTGTTTTGTACGTTGTAGGAACACCTCCGCGAGTGCAGATTCACGAGCTGACAATTAAACCAATCGGAGAGATCTTCTAGTTTGGTGCAAAACATTGGTACAAACAAAACAACTAATTCAAACAATTCTGTGGTAATAAAAATAGTTGCCCTACGAGAAGGAATGCAATTCAGATATTTTTGAATCCGAGATATTGAAAATTGATAGATCGATTTTGAATATTTTCTGCGATCAACCATTCCTATTTCACGTTACTGTGTTTTGATTGCCGCAAGGTTCTACTGTATCGATTTTGTTTGTGGTCGTTGATGGAACATAACTCATCATCATGCGGAAGACTTGGGTAGAACGCCCACCTGATCGATAATAAAGAAATAAGATTATACGTCATTTTGCGGACGTTTTTTTCTCGTGTATCATTTTTCGTAAAGTGATTAAAACACTGTACATGTAGGCGTCAACCACTACTTGGGTTCTTATATTCACCTGCCAGGCAGACTCTTATTGACAGGGTGGTCTAGGTACTTCTACCAGTATTTCATATCCTCGTAACAGAAACAAAAGTAAACAAAACAACAAAACTTTTACCGCGTTTATTCCTTTGAGCTCTGCTCCACTGCATGCGTTAATTTGCTGGTGGTGGTGGCAAAAAAGCTAGCGATTATATCCGACCGGCCGGGATACCAACGGCCGCCTTTTCTTTCGTTGGTTCTATTCGCTGATCCGGCAGTTATCTTTTGCTTTTAGCTAGGACGGTCAGCAAGTTTCATTTGATTAAACCTCCCTGGCGACCGTAGCGAAATAATGTCCACTCCTTGTAAACGATCCCGGATGCCATCGAAGTCAGCTTCCCAGGGGAGGCCTATGTCCCCCCTGCTTCGTTCTCCTTGGCGTTTAACTGTGGGCGAGAGATGCGTTCGTTTCACTGATTCTTCACAATGAGAACGGTTGGTATTTTGGTTCCTTCGTGTTTAGCTGGGGCAGTAAAACACCTTTTGACGTTTAGCTAGGCCCTAATGGCGAACCGATACAACTTTTCTCGAATGCCCGGATCACAAACCGGTTCTTTTCGACGGATGGTTCGCTGCCGCACACGCGCTGTACTATGTTACTGTGTCGGGAAACTGTCTCGAAATTAGGAAATAATTTTGGAACGTCTGTTCGTGACTGTGGTCCATCACATTCCAAACTCGATAGCCGCCTTCAGGGTCGACCAAAACAAACCACCAACCGCAACATCATATGGCTGTCATCGCCGATGCGCAGCATAATCGGCCCACATTTCACGGCAAGAGGAGAGCGGCAACCTATCCCCAAACAAGGGCTTAAAATTCTCATTCAATGAACGATGACATCCACTGGATTCACTTTTGTCTTTTCGCTGCCTCCTTCGTTACTAAATACGTACAAAGTAAAGCAATAAAGACAACGCCCCTTCTTCTTTCGATTCTACGGTAGCGAGTACCTACTTTCGGTTTTGAAGTAGAATACTTCTAACGTTTCAATATGGGGGTCCCTTTTCAAAAATTTCTGCTGAGATATTTTCCCAGTGTTCAAACGCGATTAACTTCCGTTGTACTGATCGAAATCGCTATATTTTTGCACTATCTGATCGGAAATATGTGCACGTATATTATATTTGATACCGTAAAATATACGTCTATTATAGATAACGAAAATAATGTATTTTGTAAAAATGGTAATTATCTGCGTTGATTGGCCCGTACAATTCAACCAAGCAGCGAGCGTTGCTAGGACTGCCTCTTTTTTATCCAATGTTCTTCGCCAGGTATAAAAACGGGACATAAGCGAAAATTCGTCAGTTTGCTTTCTGAACTCGTAGTAGCTGCTACGTTTTGAGTCAGCTCAAACTCCGGTTGGAATATATTCAATGACTGTCACCAATGATTCATCCAATGATGCACAGGCGTGGCGTGCATACAATGATCAGCACACATCGCAGAACGCTCTTTTTTCGAAATTCAATACGCGGATTGCAAGTGTGCGCGTGCGAAGGGGTGGTTGAGTGTGAAAGATCCCGCTCTCTTGCTCTTTAAATTATGCGTGGCGGGCTCAGATAAATTCATCATTTGGTTATTTTTCTTTTGGTAAGCGGTAGTACGATTGACGATTTTAATAGAATTGGTTGTTGTGTTGTGTGAAGGAGATGATGTTGGCGTATTGGATACTGATGTAATATGTTTCTGCCATTGATTTGATATTCGGGGCAAACTGGGACAACTTTTTACATATCATCTATGCATATGCTGCTATAAACACAGTTTAATTGTATAACTGCTGCATGTATGACGGGATTTGTACATCCATATTAAGACCGGTTTATTTTATGTTCATATAAATGATTTTACTTATTTCGTAGTTCAACTAGTGAAATGTTCCATTAAAAGTAATGTCCTGGCACCAGCGATAACAGATTTACAGACATGTCGGAATTTTACAGACTTTTGATAGCCTCCTACAGACGAAGTTAGAAATGTACAGACATTTAAAGAGTAATAGTGTTTAGCAAAATTGTACTAGAATAACTCTATTCGACTACGAGTGATTCCTTCATTAATAGTATTCTAATTTCAAACTATTTTTAAATTGATATTCTAGTGTAACTAGAATTTACACAACCATCTAGAGACATTTACAGACATTTTAATTATTCTTCTACATCAATTTCATAAAAACATGTGGCATCGCTGCCTGGCACTACATTCGTTGTTGGTTATAATCATACGTGGCAATTGCAGGTTTATTGCGAAAAATCCACGCTAAGAAACCGGATTGGTGAAGGTTTGAACATATTATGTATAGGGCATTCGCCTTAACTCTCTAATGCTGACATTTCACAAGCTAATGCCCTTCTGCTGGCTCTTAACTGTAGAGTATGTACAACTTACAGTGAGTCCAAAAACTATTTGTTATCCGATTTGGCACTTAATTTACTTTATTTGTACATGCCATACTTTAAAGTGGCCTATTTCTAAAAATATTCAGCAAGACGAATGAATTTTGATCCCACTATACCTATGTGTAATGAAATATTCAATAATCAGGGCCGGTGGGTAATGTGAGTAATAAAGGTAGTACTATCAACTTGAAAATAATCGAGTTGATAATTACCCAGTCGAAACTATGGAACAAACCCAACATTTGAATTTTGCCATGTATGTGTCTCGGGCGATAAAATTTTCGAGGTATGACCAAGATTCCATTTGCACAAACGCGTCGCGAGTGATTTGTGTGAATGTAATGCTAGCGTATGTAGAGGTAGATGGGGTAAAATACACCCCTAAGAAAATATAATCATAACTTAGCTATAGACCATCGATCAATTGGGAGAATTTAATTATTGATATCATATAGCCAACATTTTACTCTGAAATCACAATCGCTTTGCAAAATATTCAGGGCATGAAAAATATTCAATTTTTCAAAATCATAAATTGCTCTTTGAAAAATAGGCAGGGCAAAACGCACCTGTGCAGGGGTAAAATGCACAACAACAGCGGGGCACAATACATCATAACAAATATCGAAATAGCTGGCTTTTAATAGCAAAAATTGCAGCATTCGAATTAACAGCCTAAGTGTATTCTACTTCACTTCGGTTATGTCTCTGACATTACCTACCCATTTTTTCTATGACAATACGAAAATTCAATCTCGTTTAAATTTTAAAATTAGAAATTTTGATTCTTATTTTAGCGATGTGCATCATAAAATGTAACTAGAACACCGAAACACGGAAAACATGCACACCAATAGTGCATTAGTTGTCCAATATTATCGCTAGCTCGAAATTCCACGAAATCGAACGACAAGTAAATATCGTTACTATAGTGCATTTTAGTTTTCCCCTTTTATAATATCGAAGGGATTAATGTCGTTTTCAAACTCAAAGCGAAAACGAGCGTGCGGAGGAGATAATGAAATTGAATTTACACGCATGCTGTGTCGTAGGCCATTGTCTTATTTTCGTTTTCGCAATGTTCTGGTCAAAGTGCTTAGTGCCAATTTCTTCACTTAAATGAAAACCGGTTTTCATTGAAATCCGGTTTTTGCCGAAAACCAGCAACCCGAAAACTCGTTTTCAGTAAAAACTAGTTTTCATCCAATGAAGAAATTGGCCATTAGAGTTCTTCTGATTCTGACGGGTATTTTTATATTGCTTTTGGGTAAGATTCTATTGTCTTTTCGGTAACAGATTACGCAATTGCGCATTGCGGCATTAAACTCATATTCCCGCAAAGGTAGTAAACGGTGGAATGACGAATTTGGGTTGCTGTTTATGTATGTGCATCACAAAACTAGATACTTTTTCAGTATGTGTCAACCTCGGCTCTGTTCGTATGTAGGATAATTCGGTTGATTTCTATGATAGTGTTTGGATCGAGTGAAGCCGACCGGAATTCTGATGGATTTCTACCCAAATTCAGGCTGGAGTTCGCCTTAATATTAGCAGAAACCAGCCGGAATAACGGATTTTTTACTGGGTAGGTTGGATACTGAAATAAAAATTTAAAGCTGTTTCCGGATCCGACATAGTTCCTGGATCCGGCGCAGTTCCCGATCCGGACCAGTCCTCGGATCCAGACCAGTTCCCAAATTCGAACCACCCGGATCCGAATCTGGACCAGTACCCGGATCCGGACCAGTCTCTGTATCTACCCCATCACCTTTTCTCCTTACCAGATCATCTTTTCTCCTTACCAGGCACAGACTTGGTGCTTAGTTCCAGACAAGTGTCTGGTCCGGATCCTCGGCTCGGAAGCATAGATCTAAACCGTAGGTCTTGCTTCCCGCACATGACGGGAAGGATTATTCATGTTTTGTGCAGTCGCTACCTTGCTGTTGATGTCCGTGATAGAAAAGAAATTTCAATTTAACACCGACCGAAATACCTCACCACTATTCCGAGTCGGTTTTTTGCTGACCGAGTGTGAGCCGATCTTCAAATACGAAATGTGTCGTGTAGAGAAAATCGAAACTCGTCTTTATCCACATTGTATTCGCATCGCTTGATGCTCAATGCAATGACAAGCGAAGTGCTACAGAAAATCCGACGCGTTAATATTCATTTTTTAAGAATTGATGAAACATGAGTGAGACGCAGAGAAGATTTGAAAGTGTTGGTATTGCTGTTTGAGGAATTTTTTGTTGGGACCGTTTTAGTATTAAACGTCTTGCTATTAGAGCATTTTTTTCTGATTACCGTAAAGGTATTACGGCCGAGTTTTGGGTGTACGCGTCCAACAAGGGTAGGCCGATGTCCCGGCTCATGGTGTCCTGGCAGTGATCTTCCGTTTGCCATGAGCCAGCAAGCTTGTTTTTTCGTTTCTTTCTCTGTCATCGTTGTTTGTGCTCTCGTCCATGCCCATGAATAAGCTGATCAACTCTGACGAAAAAATCCCTATACCAGTCGGTAAAGAAGCGCAATCGTTAATCATGCTCAGGCAAACGGTTCGCATATTGTACAGATTTTTTCGCCAGAGTTGTTCAGCTTACCCATAAATAATTTGCCTTCTTCTAGTCCTAATTACTGAATCCATAGTCCATTTCTTGCTAAAAGTACCAAACTGTATTTCTAGTCCCAAAAATGACTACAATTTCCAGCCACAGCTTTTTGGAAGGTTTTTGTATATCGACATATATTCCTAGTTTAAAGATAGATGCACAATTTTTCGTAAAAATTTATCCAACGAAATTGACACCGTAAAGCCAACGACCATTCTATGCATACCTACCATGGAAAATTATTGCTACTTTTAAAATATTAATTTATCGCAATTTTTGTTCCAAGGCTGGGCACTATGCAGCGGCGCGTTCGACTTTCTATTGCCCATAAACCAAGCCAAAGCCATCGAAATCCTTCCCTTATCACATTTTAATCGACTTATTATAAGTCTAAAACATCACGGGCTGACAAAATCTGATCAATGTGTGTTATCATTCTCTAACCAAGTATGGTAAGGTGTGGAGCCTATTTCTCTCTGTTTCTATTATCGCCCTACCCGCCTGAAGCCGTTAGAGCAGCGTCTGCCATCTGTGTTCAACACGAGCATTCGTTGCGCTCAAACAGAAGTATTTCATCATTGTGAAGACATAAAGCAAGGATCCTAATGCTAATTTATACGCATTTCATCGATTGCAGGCAGCGTAAATAATAGAGTAGTGCGGCACCCTCCCGGATGGGGCCAAAATTAGGCCTTTACCCTGCATACAGAAATACAATCACCGTACACAAAAAAGTCTTTTTCTAATTCAATTGTATCCATTTGTTGTGTTCACACATAGGGTAGAAGTATCATTCTTGCCCCCTATCCAATTATCGCCTCCTCGTAAAACAATTACAAATAATTCTATCTGTTTTACAATCTGAACTTTTTTTCGATGAATTATGAAATACAAGCTAAACGATTAAAATGTGCAAACTGCATTAATTAATGAGGTTACATATGGTCGATGTTAGGTCAGACTAAGTGACCTTGTACTGATTTCGAAAAAATCGAGTTTAAAGTTTGAATTTCAGCATCCTTTACGTTATAACTTGAAATTTATTTTTACCATAGCTGTTGCTTATTGTAACATATTTCAAATCAGGTAAAAGTCGAATGTAGCTGAAGAAATTCTTTATGCGGTGCTATCATTATCTCATTTTTTATGATTATGCGACTTAGTCCGGTCTGACTTAACACCGACCATATGTTGATATTTCATAAAGGTATGTAGCCATTATATCAAATACTTGTTATACGTTTAGCGTAGTACAATGTCAAATTTGCAAAATCCACTTGAGAGCACGAAAAAATTGTAATATTTGTCGAAATTATAACGATTTTTGCAAAACGTATCTTTTTCAAATAGGTTTGCCGTGACTATGATTCCTGTCTGATAGCTCAACTGAAAGCATAAAAATAAAAAAAAACATTAGTACAGTAACTTGTAGTGTCCTTGAACGAATCATTGTAAATTTATTATTTTTGCGATTGGGGACGTATTTTCCCAAAAAACACTATTTTTACTTTAAAAAACCCATTTAATCCACCTAACAGTGAAATGAGACATTTCTTACACATATTACTGTTGGATCATTCATTAGTTTGCAGAACTCACGCGAAGCAGGCATCCAATTAGAGGTGAGATGAACACAGTTTTGAAGCATGTGCGAATAAAACCTCGAATAAATTGAATAACAGAAAATCAATGAAACAAATAAAATTAAAAAAGTAATAAAGCAAAAAAAAAATTAAAAAGAATATCGAACTCATGAAAAATGATCTACAATGACGTAGCTCCGCTCAACTCCACACACCTGGCCACGTCCTTACATGCGTTTTTATTTCATAATAGTCCTATCATCTAATTAAGGAAAACGCTCGGAACCGAAACAGGCAAAAAATGTTATTGCTTAATATAGGCCATATTGCAATGATATTTAAAATATTTGGAAAAGGTCTCACCGGTATCCAGCATGCGCATATCCTTTCTTTACTCTTTGTAATATCAAAAACACGTTCCACGTTGCTTCCGGAAGTGTAATGGGTTACACGTCGCTTTCTCTCTCTGCAGCTCAGTTTGATGCCCGGAACGCATCTTTCACTTGACTTCGTGCGAATCGTACTTCGATGAACTCGGATTTGGTAGGGGAGATGATCCAATAGTGGATGAACTATGCCAACGCCTAAGCAATTTTAAAAGTAAACTAACTCAAATTTACTTATATATGGTATGTATTTGTATTTATTTGAAAGAATTTTAAATTCTACAGCTAAAAAAATTCATACATGTAAGTTAAACCTCTACTTTTAGCAAAATGTTTAAAAAACAGGAAACGCTGTGTAAGACCCAATAGTTGTGATAGTGTTCCTATACACCCAAAACAATTTCCCAATGCAAAAAAGGCATTACATCCTTTCGTGCATATTCCGAATTAGAATCATGCTTTCTTCGCATTGTAGACCAAGCATAGCTACGGCATTATACCAACACTGCTTGATTCATGATGAAATAAATTGATTGAGAATACACGCTACCATATGCCCGCATGTAAAAGTATTAGTTGGTTTTGCTTGCTGAGTCTGCCAAAAAGATGGTGTATTCTATACATGAATATCTCTGTGGTGTTTGTAAGAACTTCTGTCTTCATACACAGTTACGCTTTTTTGTCTGCGAACAACTCAATTCCAACCACACTAAACGCGGGAACAGTTTACGTTCACGAGAGTGTGTAATATACGCGTTGTTATTTTCCCATAGCGAATGGTTTTTGCAGTAAAATCATCGCTCTCTCATTCTGTGCTTCAGAGAAGAGTGGAAGAAAATGATTTGTGCTCAGATTGATTTGCGATGATCGTTGCCCAGGGCGATGATGTGTTAGGGAAATAATATAAACTGAAATTAACTGCCAGTGCCACTGCTACTCAAAAGTGCAAAACCATGTCATCACTGGCCTTATAGTTTATGATACTTTAAACACAGAGAACAGACGTCCATCTTCAGCATTCAACTTGTGTAAAATCTCTAACGGTTTCGAAGGTAGTTTGGATATCTAAACCAGGTGCGCTACTGTCGTCATGTTTTTTTGTGGCTGAGTGCGACAGAAATGACAGCGGTTATTCCTCTACCCAGTCAAGCTAATCCGGAACCGATTCGGATTTCCAGCATGAATTCCAGCTCAAATGCGTCAACCGATAGAGTCGGAATCGGTTGTTTTCTTTGAGCTAGATTCCATGCTGAATCCATCCAGGATTTCGAACCGGTTCCGGAATCGATTTGACAGATAGTTGGGATAGGTTGGTGTGGCGACGCTAGTGTGTTTAGTATATTAATTCAAGTGCTTACACACGTTTTTTAAATATTTTTGTTCGATCATTGATGTCTGTTCTCTGTGCTTTAAATTTAGATACTTTTACTGCAAAATACTGATATGATATCACCTGAAAGTACTGTTGATATGAGGAATGCCAGAAATGATTGGCGGACGGCTTCTATCCGACAAATGTTGAATTAACTTGTTAACCCAATGTTCCAATATAGGTAACTTTCTCCTGCGTATAGTGCGCTTAAATAATCATTAATCATTATTTATGAACCTATCTAGTGGCTAGAACTCGCATATCGCTGGTAAATTTAGGGTTTAGAGAACGCCGAAAGCTCAACATATTATCAAAACAAAATCATCACCCACACCCCACCAATTTGATGACGCTATAAACTGTTCTCTCCAATATGCAGCATGTGATCAGTAGAAAGGCGAAATGGAAACTGGTCCTTGAGCGTGTATTAATATTTTCAGAGCACACATGTATCCGAGTGGAGATGTCCTTTACATGTGTATTAGTGCGGAGTCATTTTAATACTAATGCTCCGATATCGTTAAATTCACTATTACATTCTCAACTGTGGGTTTGTGTAAGTTTCTGTGGTGTAATCGCCTTAATGCATTTTTGTCCCGGACCAATATCGCTTTATATGCATTATACCAGTTACAATGCAAAATTCTCATTAGAATCATGCTTATTCGCATGTAATTCATGCGGTTCGCGTTTTGGGTGTAGTTGGAAGTCTATGTTCCTATAGTTGTAATATATGTTTTCGCTCATCCACATGGGTTATTTCGTACCATTTTAACGAATATAATGATTCGAACATTAAACATTATCGAATTCTAATAGTATAATAGTATAAATAGTGTTACTATATTTTAATTGCCGCAAGGTTCTACTGTATCGATTTTGTTGGCTATTTTCGGCAAATTTGAGACTAAGAGAAACTGCCCATATGAGCCTGCCTAGTTCTAGTTTTCCGTTCTAAGTTTATAACTGATTCGCTCTAGAATACCTATCCGTCTTTCAATTTCATTGCTTTCGTTTCTCTTAGTCTCAAATTTGCCGAAAATAGCCAACAAAATCGATATAGTATAAATAGTATAAACAATTATTAATGTATTTTCAGTTTTTTGGTTTTACAGTAATGTGTTCGACAGGATACCCGGGTATCTTTTCATATTTCAATCCATGAAATTCCAGTGTTCTTCTCCAAGCTGAATTTGATGATGTGGAAAACGGGGCCCTGAGCAGGGCTTCTAGATTTTTCAGGAACCCATCTTCTTTTAGACTCTGTGAAAATGAACCGGATGAATTCATCTGGTTGTCGGGATTTCGGATGTTTCAGAGGAATTATCCGGTATTGGAATACCATTTGAAAAATTTCAATGGGATACTGGCAATATGGGTATAAAAATTCATGATTTGACCCCGAAACGGACATTCCTGAACAGGTTTTCGTGGGGCCGTGGGTTGCCGTTTGGATGTCAAAGTATCATATGGTCCCGTAACGATGAATAACAGATTTCTGAAACAATTGTAACAAATTTGGTTTTTGGTTTTTAAAGGTTAAAGATGTTTTTGTGCTGTTGGTTAAAAATCATAAAGAGTAAAAATAATTAACGAGGACAATTACGAATAATCAATTTAACAACTGGCTACTTGTGTACCTATTTCTATTTTTCCATTGAACGAAATTTTCGTAATTTATTGTCACTTTGAAGTTGTCAACCTCGTTAAAATGACCCCAATCTATTGAATGGTAAAAAGATGTTACATATTCCCAAACTATGTATGTAGAGAATAGAAAGAAACACAACTCTCATATCAGTGGTGGCTGGACTGAGAGAGAAGGCGATTAAAAAGTGAACCAGAATAAGAGTAGCAGTGGAAACAAAAAAGAAAACATCTATCCGTACCAGTTTGGGATGAACGGAAATGGTAGTACAACTAATGCAACAAATAACACAACTATACCAACATGGCAGGCTGGTTTGACCCAATAGTCGTGCTATACGTTTTTATGAGAACAAATAGCCAAAGCTATTTTTTGATACTGGAAACTGCAGTTTAACTTATTTTATGCATATGTATAAATATTCATGTTGCGTTTTGATTTTACTTAGCTTTGCAGTCAGAAAAATAAAGCTATTACTATTACAACTATACCGACATGACCGTATTGGCCCAATAGTTGTAATACACGTTTTATGCGAAAAAATAGTCTAAACTATACCTTTTGATATTGAAAAGTACAGTTTAACTTAGTATTAGAATGCATATGTAAAAATACGCATGGTGCGTTATGTTTTCACTTAGTTATGGACTTAGAAAAACAACTGGCTCTACTATTACAACTATACCGACATGTTAGGTTACCCTGGCCCAATAGTTGTAATATACGTTTTTATGCGAAAAATAGTCAAAACAATACTGTTTGATATTGGAAAGTACGGTTTAACTTCTTAGTAGAAAGTATATGTAAAAATATACACGATCGGTTTAGTTTTCACTTAGTTATAGGCATAGAAAAAAAAACTACTCCTGCTAGCGAAATGGTTAGCGCGCTGCCGTCGTTATGTAGTCCGCAAAGAAAAAGCATTTTATGCAAATATTTGATACTATTACAGCACAAATTCTTGTAGTATTCTAAGTAATATTAGAAATATGAAATTTTTAAACTGATATTTTTCCCTTGAAGTTATTTAAAGGATCAAAAACAACCAATTTTCATCACTACCACAACTATACCTGCTATCGCAACTATTGGGTCAGCTGCCCTATTGCAGGTGGTCAAAAATAGCGAAAATTCACAATTGAAAGATGATGACAACTAAATTTTTCACGGAGAGCGAAAATTAGTTGCGTCTGCAGTCGAGGATTGCTGCGATCCATTTTATCAAATTGTACACTGAAATCAAATTCGAAAAAGCAACACTACTACCGGTTCCGCTTAACAACCGTGGAGTTGTGAATCATTTTCGATGACATTTTTGCAACTGTGAATTATTAATTATGTGTAGCAATTAGAGATTAATGATGCTGAGAGCTAAAAAACAACCCAAAGAGTGTAGTTGACTTCATCAAACCAAATAAATTTGGAGAACTTGGCAATAAAGGTGACAAATGTATGGAAAGGTCCAAAATATGTTGAAGTTCAAATTAGGTTAGTCTGTAATAATTGACTAATCCATGTGTAGTTGTGTTAGAGCGAGATTGAGGTTAAATCGGGTGGAATTTTTGCCAAATGTGGTTATTGTGCTTTTCACTGAAGATTAGCATGCGACGGAATCAATAGCGAACGAATTGAAAATATACCCTGTTATCTCCATCTGCCCAGTTTAGAACAATCATCTAGCAATATAAAGCTGTTGGTCAGGTATCGGACTGTCATGAATTGACAGTTCATGGATTTATTCACCCCTTGAAAGTTGAGCGAAAATCGGAAATTATTTGTTACTATTTTTTGGCACCCATTTAATTTATTGTTTAGTTTGACTTTTTGATTCCTAACTCGATTCCTTTGCATCCTTCTAAGTTTTTCCTTGGTTCAAGAGCAATAGTCGCTCGAACACTTCATATAAAAATCAATCCAAATTACATTTTTGAAGCCTTGCGGAATTGAAAAGGTTAAATCTTAAAAATGGCGGTTTCGTAACCTTGTCGCTATCTTGTTTTTTCGCTACTTTTGCTAATTTCCAGTGATAACCACAATAAATCCGGTGGCGAATTGAAAACATAGCGTTATATGTATGTTGTCTATACACATTGCAACTGTGTTGGTGTCCTAGACGTCAAATAAGTCAATATTGTAGCATGATAGAATTCGTGGAATTGTGCGAGAGAGCACGGGGGCGAAACAATAGTGCAAGAGGGGGGCGAAGATCAAATTTAGGGGGACGAAAATTGAAACACATCTTGATTCAGAATATTGTTATATTTTCGTTAATTGAAAGTTTTAAATAACTTTTAAACAGGATTATTTGATATTACTTGATAGCAATGATAAAATCAAATTACTTATAGCAGTTCAACGTTGTTAAAATCTTACATTTTTTAAAACAAATGTTTTCGGGGGCGAATTATGGCACATCTACCCTAGATAGGTAGGATAATGGGTGAATAAATAAAACATCCCGCTCAACCGATCAAAATACCTAGTACCTTCCTACATACAGCCAAAATCAACATTGCAAAATCGGATTTACTAGTTCTCTCGCGGATTAAGATGTATCGATGGGTTGGTAAAGTAGCCGTAGTGACTGGATCCAGTTCCGGAATTGGAGCCGCTACGGCAAAGGCATTGGTTAAGGCTGGAATGGTCGTGGTCGGTTTGGCTCGCCGAGTAGAACGTGTAGAAGCATTAAAGTTGGAACTGAAGCAAGCGGATCGGGACCGTTTACATGCGATTAAATGTGATGTTTCGAAGGAAGAAAACATTCTTGAAACATTCAAACTGGTTGAGGAAAAATTCGGAGGTGTGGATGTTTTGATAAATAATGCTGGTATTCTACGCGAGACCAAATTAATTGAAGCCGAAACAGAGAAAGTGCGAGAAGTAATAGACACTAATGTAATGGGATTGGTTCTATGCAGTCGGGAAGCTTTCAAATCTATGAAAAAGCGTTCGGTGGATGGCCACATTGTGCATATCAACAGCATTGCGGGGCATATGGTGCCAAATTTTCCAAATTTGAACATCTATCCAGCCTCCAAGTTTGCTGTAACGGCCATCACGGAAACTATGCGCCATGAGCTGAGAACGGAAGGAACTAAAGTGAAGGTTACGGTTAGTGATTATTAAATGCTATTACATTACATCAATACTAACGGTCAGTATTTCTTTAAAACGCAGAGTATAAGTCCTGGTTCCGTCAATACGGAAATTATGCCCGCGGATGTAGCTGCAACGGGAATGCCTTTGCTGGAATCAGACGATATAGCAGAAGCTGTCTTGTACGTTGTGGGAACACCTCCGCGAGTGCAGGTTCACGAGCTGACGATCAAACCAATTGGAGAGATGATCTAGTTTGGTGAATAGCAGTTGGTCACGTTTCGCATGAAAAGACAGGGTTTAACCCTTGAATGCATACTGCTGCCGTCTGGCAACTTACCAAATTTTGCGATATAAAGCCCAAAAAGAGATATAAATCGTATCCATCTAGACAAATGAGTACCAAAGAAGAATGAAATTCATGCATTTAAGGGTTAAATTATAAATAAAAATAACTAATTCAGACAATTCTGTGGTAATAAAAATAGTTGCTCTACAATAAGGAATGCCATTTAGATATTGTTCGATTTCGAGACACTGAAAATTGACAAACCGATTTTAATTAGTGTCTGGGATGAACTCTTCGAAATCTAGTTAGAACTTTTTTTTAAATATATCAGCTCTGTCAAACAGAATAATAACGATAACGATAACGACTTACATGAATATATTTTATAAAGTGAAGGCATGTCAATTTAACACACCACAGATCGTTGACTCCCATGTGTATAGGTTTATTTTATGAGTATGTCACTGAAATAAGCATAAGCCTAAGCTCCGATACTCCGTTATTGACCAGAACGAATTGCGATTGCAAAATGTTCATTTGACCAGCCTTGCTCGGAAATCACATGAGGAGCACTATTGTGCAATCTATATTGATCCCTGCATGCTGATCAATACTAGAGGGTTTCAATTATTTCAAACCCGAACCCGAGAGCTTGAAAATTGAAAAACCCGAACCCAATCCGATCCCGAAATTTTAAACAACTGAAAAAGCACGAACATTTTAAAATTGAAAAACCCAAACCTAACCAGAGCCCGAGATTGAAAAATTTTATAAAACCCGAGCCCGGGTCGATTTCAAAATTTAAAAACTCAAAACCGACCCGAACCAGAAAATTTATAATTTGAGAAACTCGATCTGAACCGGACTTGTTAATATGGAGAATCAATCAAAGATCATGAAGATTTTTAATTTTAGGCACCCGGGCTCATCTATCAATTCTCGACGAACATATGATTACGGCTTAAAAGTCAACTGTCAAAATTCTCTTTGAAAAGAAATTCCGGACAAACCGCCAATCACAGATATTAGTAGTAAACAAAAGAGAAAAGTTTTTTGTTTCATTAACTGTTAATTGGGACGTAGTCTTAGAGGGGGGGGGGGCTAAAGCCCCTCCTGAAATGCTTTAAAAATAAATTTTAGAAGCATGATTATCAGCGACTTTTAATAATTTTGTAGCTCGTTTGGTGTGAACAAATTATCGAGAAAAAGTTAAAGAGGATTGCTGTTTCCAATAACCAAAACCAATGGTCACGAAACTCAGGGTGGTTTATACTGTCCGAGCCAGTACGAAGTGAACGACAAATATAGTTACTTTTATATTGTGTGCCTTATCTGAAGAAGGAAACTACTTCTTGCCCTAGTAATCTGTCGAGATGAGTGAGTCGCAGAAACAAGAAGTGATCCTCCGGCCAAATACTGTGAATATTGATAACTAGCATAAGACCGACTATTCATGATGAGGAACATTTTCTGAAGATTGAAATGGAGGTTAGATTTACTATAGTCACCTTTATCGAGTTCTACCCTGGCAGATAGGTCTTCGTATGGTGGCAGTACTCATAGTGTTTAACAAATTGGCCCAGGCGAAACCATTCATTTTGAATAATTTAAAAACATGGTTGTGTGTGACAATGCTATAATTAAGAGCTTCATATATATGGCCGGTGAGAAAATCAATATTCGGTTATAAGATCGGATAATGATGTCACATTTGAGACAAATGCAGCACAAAATATAATGCGATAGTACAATTACAAATAGTATTCTTTGCACATATCAAGGACAAACTAGTACGTTCCAGTTCTGTGAAAAAAACGCCCCATTACGGTTTACCCTGATCAGAAACCGCTGAACAGAAACAATTACCAAGTTGGTGACCCCTATTCAGGTTATGTTGATAACGGCAAAAGCTGCATCAAGTATATCGAAATCTACAGCCAGCACAATCAAGGCAACAAGCAAGGAAAAAATCAGATATTCGCGAACATAAAGGCAGCAACCACGATGAAGATACGGAAGTTTTCAATAGAGAGATATATGTGAACGACCCCCTATACGCGTTTGGTGAGGAAAACATAATTCCCCGACTCATATACAGGTATCAAAGAATCAGCTACTCTAAATCGCCTCAAGAGCATCTATTCTATAGTTTCAGTACGAGTGCTTTCGGAATTGCGCTCTGATCCTCTGAATTTGGCTTTAATAAAACGGTATTGTCGAAAGCATCTTACGTCTTCGTTAACCGCACAACATTCAACGTTAGATGCAACAACTTTAATTGAAAATGTATCCCAAAATTTGTAAAACAAACCTGTAATCAAAAAGCATTACAGCTTTCTTCAAGAAGTCATGCATCTCTTATAAGCTTGATAATAATTGTAAAAATATCTTGAGCTAATTTAAAACGAATCAATTACTGTGAAGATCATAGCAAATCCAACTGCCAGAAGGAACTGCCACTGACGAAATTTTTGCAAAAGAACGCAGGAATCGGATAAATTGCAGTAATTTAAAGACGAAGAAATCTAAAAGAAAGTCTCTTTGGCACAGGAGAAGTAACTGCGATGTGTTCACTTTGATTTGTCGGAGGCAAGTGTGATGCTAAAATTAATGAGCTCATCCATATTAATAGTTTCTAGTTATTTTAGTGATGCCATCAATGTTGCATTTAAAAACATTGACGTAAATTAGAAGATAACAGCAATTCTTTCGATTAATGAACAGTTCTTTAGTAGATAAAACTCCGCTCAGTTCAGTAGATTAATTTATTGAAACATATCTTTTGTACAGTTTTTTCGGCATTTAATTAGCAAGGGACTGGAAGGTGAAGTATATTTTTCAATATTTAGAGCCATAGTATTCAAGGGAGAGCAAGGTGTTGAAGGGAGAAAGTTTAGAAAAGCGTGGAAGGATCATATATGCAAGCCTAGGGCTCACCGGCGACTTAACCTTTTGTCTGCTTCCGTAGGAGTCAGGGTCTTTTGGCATTAGAAATGCGAATCACCTGAGTCTACGGCATGTCCGGACAAGCGTAAAGTAACTGTCGGTTCCGACAGCATGAAGTAACAAGTTCGCGGATGTTCTTGAACGGCTACGCGGACCGCCATTCTGATATTGAGTTTTCGGTGTACGGATCACATTTTGACAGAGACCGCTTGGGACCGCTATTGAATAGTTATAAGTGCTGAGACGTTCATATAATCACCGGGATGTTACCATGTCTGCGAGAACGCGGGTGCAGATTGCGCGTATGATCGCGACGGGCTCATGCATTTGTATGTTATAGTATTTGTCGCGTGTATGTAACTTCGCTTGTATAAATTCGATTTTTATATCGCCATGAAACGTATTGTTTAGTGGATATGAGCGTCATGTTTTTGTTTGGTTCACCTGAAGGCATTGGACGTATGATACCAGGGCCGAGGATAGGGACTTCCGGTCGTATCCGATTCATGATCGCGCGAACACGGGCATTTGGAGGTTCACTCCTGAGACCGCGTTTGTGAATTTATAAGTGCTTAACCGTTCACTTAGTCACCTGGGTTTTATCTTATTGGCACGATCGCGGGCGAGAGTGTGTGGATGATCGCGAAGGACTCGAGCGTTTGTATGTTAATGTTTTTGTCGACTGTGCAAGCGTGTATGTAACTTCGCGTTTATTCATTATTTTTTATAAATATGTTGCCATTTGCATGTTCGTGTCTTCTTGAATGATCCCGCGTGGACCGTGGACTTAATGTTTAGTGTATGGTTCAGAGATAGTTCTCCCATTTCACTAGAGTTCCCGGTCATGCCATAGAACGGGCACCGTATCATAACGTCCGAAAGGTGGTGTGTCATAACGTCCGGGTCATTATGACGGACAAGGGTGCGTCATAACATCCGAAACCAATAATACGTCAAAAGATCCGAAACCATTGCTGTGACACAGTGTCCGAAAGAGGTGCTGCATCATAACGTCCGGGACATTATGACGCACACTGATATTGGGATATTGTGACGCAGTGGTATTGCGTCATAAAGTCCGGGATAATATGACGTACTCATAGTTTCGGATATTATGACGCATAGGCACTGCGTCACAACGTACCGGGTCATAAGGTTCCAAAAGGGGGTGCGTCATAACGTCTGGGACATTGTGACGCACAAGAGGTGCGTCATAAAATCCGAAAGTACATGTGCGTCATAAAGTCCGAGGCCTTATGACGCATATCCGTTTTCGGATGTTATGGCGTACTCGTTGTGCGTCATAATGTCCCGGATGTTATGACGCACTGTCGTTTTCGGATCGTATGTCGCAATGAACATGTTGGACATTGTGACGCATTTATAGTGTCGGATATTATGACGCACAGGTACTGCGTCATAATGTCCCAAAACAGTGAGCGTCATAACGTCCGAGAGTGTACGATAACGTACGAGAGTGTGTCATAATATCCAAAAGCAAGAATGCATAATAACATCCGAAGTTATTCTTGTGTCACAACGTCCGATATATTCCTGTCCGGGATAGTATGACGCGCCCTGATATTGGGATGTTATGACACTAGAGGGTTAATGCGCAAATTGGTTTAATTCAATTTTCCCTTTTGGGAATTAAGATTGCATCTTAAAGAAGTTGTCTGTCAGTGGTCCTTCAAAACTGATGCACAAATATGCTTGATGATGTTTGCAATACCGTCAATTCCGTCAACCTAGGGGAGAAAAATTATGTATTTTATTTATAGGTGAATTAATGTATTTCATTTATAGGTGAATTAAGAATCACTGAACCGTGTATCCCTGTAAAAGCGCAATCACAAAAGCAACACAAAATAGTACTTCTGAAGTGAACACTTCAGACGCTATTAATTTTGAACATGAAACGGGCTTTTTAAACACTTTGGAGTAACTTGTTTTAACCCTTTCATGTCCAACGATTTTCTAGCCCATATAGGATTCCAAAATTAATTTTTTCTTTCAATACAAAATGCAAATATCTTCTAATTACGCTATCAGGGGTACGCGAGCCAAATCATGGACGCGAACTTCTACAGTGTCATTTTCGATGTATACGGAGATGCTATATTTAACATTACCACAAAATGTTCTTGAACATAATTAATGTTTGATATGATGCATTTGTAGGGTTATTGACTGTTTCACTTCCCGAATGGCTGGTCTTACGGGACATTTTGGAAAATCAACAGCAACACAGTTCGACCGCAGCGAGGTTGCTTTTTTCTGAGCACCGACACTCATCACTATTTCGCGGTAGGTAAGGCACGATATGAGGTTATATTGTTTGCGCACCAGGTATCGACCGAACCTTGCTTTGCAAAGTAGACAAAGTGACGCACTGGTAGGAAGATCACCTTGTTGGTCACACTAGATCGCTTTAGCTCCTATTCTGAACGAGAGGAGCAGAATACTGATCAAGATAGATCTTGCAGTGCTAGAATCTGCTCAACCTTTCGATCAAGAAGTTTTTATTTATTTATTTTTTATTTATTTATTTTTATTTATTTTATTTAACTCTAAGCACCTTGCTTCCGATGCTCAATACAATTCTCCTAGAATTTTTGCAATAAAAAGATAGTCGAAACCCGTCGAAATTGATAAGCTTGATCAGTTTTCAATAATATTTCAAAACTACAAACATATATCAAAATTTCATTTGCACCGTTAACACAAACTGTTCCTGGCAGCATTGCTCCATAGGAATATAACAACACTAATCGCAATAACTTCAGTTCTAGCGGTAATAATCACAACTGTGGATACTCACATGAAAGGGAATAGCCACAGTTACTAGTCTTACTTGTTTCTGTGAGCCAATCTTGCCCAAATCAAAAGTTGCAGAAGTTTAAAATCGTTGTTGTTTAAAAACAACATGGGCATGAAGGAGTTAAAGGACATTTTTTGAAAATAACCTAATACATCGAAGACCCCTTTTTATCAGCCCCTTTGGTGTATTTTTGGTGGATCAAATGGGGCCAACGACAATACATATTTATTTATTTCCTTTATTAAACCATAGCAGTTAAAATATTCAACATTATTCCGTAGATATATACCCTCATTGCCCTGGCTGGCAGACGAAATCGGATCGAAAACCTGACAAAATTGGGGGCTGATAAAAACCGGGTTTCACTGTATATACTTTAAATGCAGAGAGCAGTCATATCTTACACAAAGTTTTTTCTTATATCATATTCAACAACTTTACTGAAGATACCAAATCTCTAAATAAGCTTGTTTGAAGAGTTAATTCTTCATAATTACTTTCGGGGGGATTGATCACCAAAATTTTTTTTTACATGAGATGCGCTGTATCATGTTAAAAAAACTTCTTGGGGATTGTTTTCTTATTGTCAAAATTGCGCTACAAACTAATGCGAATATTTCGTAACTGATAAGAACACTGATAACGATGTATATATTTTGCAAGCTCATTGCTATCAATCCATTCCACCGAAGATAGTGAAGGTGTTCTGACGGGTTTTACTTCTCTACTGGCAATTGCAATGGAACGTTGGGAAGGAAAAGTTGCCGTGGTAACTGGGGCAAGTTCAGGTATCGGCGCTGCAGCCACAAAGGCCCTGGCTAAAGCCGGAATGATTGTCATCGGGTTGGCTCGCCGAGTGGAGCGTGTGGAAGCGTTGAAACTGGAACTGGAAGATTCGATCCAACACCGTTTGAATGCAGTCAAATGCGATGTTTCGAAGGAGGAAGATATTCTGAAGACTTTCAAGTGGATTGAGGAAAAGTTCGGTGGGGTCGATGTGCTGATCAATAATGCTGGCATTTTCCGGAAGACTCAGCTGTTGAAACCAGATAACACAACCCAGTTGAGAGAGGTAATGGATACTAACGTAATGGGGTTGGTTTTATGTACTCGAGAAGCCTACCAATCGATGAAGAAGCGATCGATTGATGGTCACGTTATTCATATTAACAGCGTCGCTGGACATAATGCTAGCTTTCCCGGCGTGAATATATACTCGGCGTCTAAATTTGCTGTAACAGCAATCACCGAAACAATGCGAAACGAGTTTAGAAGCGAAGGTACCAAAATTAAGGTTACGGTAAGATAACGATAACATACTTAAATATTGATTTATCACTGTGAATGTTAATTCAATTTCAGAGCATTAGCCCCGGTGTTGTAAAGACTGAAATTCTGCCACAAGAAATGCTTACGCAAGATATTCCGATGCTAGAGGCAGATGATATTGCTGACGCTATTTTGTATGTGTTGGGAACGCCTCCCAGAGTCCAGGTTCATGAGTTAACAATAAGGCCTGTTGGTGAGGCTTTTTGATATGAACTTTATAACTTATACTACCAGTAATCAGTATTTTGGACAACAAAAATATCGGCAGCCTAGCCAAACAAATATATTTAATAAAACATATCTTACACCTATCAAGTCGCCCCCAAAGGGAGGCTACTTTACACCAAAAAGATGTTTTTCAAAATGATAACTTCGTGATTTATTGTTATCGATTATGCTCGTCATTTATGTGTAAATGCAAATGAATGTCGTAACTGCACAAGAACTGCGTACCACGCATCCAATAACCTTGTTTTTGGAGAGTCAATAAATCCTACAATAAAAAACAACAAGCCGAGAAAAAACGCTCTTCATGATATACTTTCTATATATGGAGCCTTATGAATTAGACAACCTTGTTTTAGTATTTTTCTGAATGTGGTTTTAATTGTGTTCCGGAGTGCAAAGGCTTTTCCATCAGAAACCGGAATGGTACTATTATATTCAATGGTCAGGTAAGTTCATCCATCTTTAATGAGATATCCATTTCCAATATACTGAGGACCTTTTTGTTTAGCAAGGTTTTAACCATGCGACTCACTGTAGAACTATTTCCCGCTGCTTATTTGTCATTCCACAACAAATTGCTTCAATACACATAGTTTAAATACTTCTAAGAACGATAGCGTTTTTATATGTTTGCGCCATTCCAATTACACTACTCAACTTGTAAATTATTGATTTCTGTTATTTTTCAAAACAAGTAAACTAGTACGTTAATAAAAATCTGCTTTGAATTAGAATCAAATCCTAAAATAAGAGTAAATTTTAGATCAAATATACAGATTGTAAAGCTTGGCGTGAAGTAGCCCCAATTTTACCAATCACCAAACAAACAAAAATACGGATAAAAAGTACAAACACAAATAATTGCATTACACTGACAGGTTCATTTCACGTAACCTATATCCACTTATCTAATAATTTGACTAGGATATCGCTCTTTCCCAAGAGAATTTAAGTTACAATGCTTTTTGAGAATATTTTATATTTCAGTTACACCGCCTACTACGATTACTTGCAAGCATTTTCTTAAACTTATATCCAAATTTTATATTTGTGTTGAACCAACGAGTAATACTATGTTTTGCTTTTGTCAAAATATAACGTTAAATTTGAACTAGAAGCTCAAGTATCAATCATTATTTTGGCGTAAAGTAGCCCCCGTGACGTAAAGTAACCGGCGATGACGGTACTGTGAAAATGAATTTAATGAGTCGATGATCCTGTCTGAAAATTATACCATTAGTATTTGTTAGTAAAGCTGCATTTCACGTAGTACTTAGAAGACACTATTTACACTCTATTTTAACGATATGACACATTTTTATTTGGTTCAACAACCGGAAATTGAGCTAGCCACTTAATTACGTGCGGTATTATCCGTTCCATTATTTATTTATTACCCACGTAACACACACATCGCCCATGTTGAAAACAGTAATTTTTTAAATATGTTGGTGTGCAGGAACGCCACACTTAGTGTGGTGGCGCTACGGTGCATTCTTAGAAGCTTGCACGTAGTAGTTGGGTAAAGTAAAAATGGGTCGCCGGTACAAGTTTGTGATGTGTCAAAACAGAGAAGATGCAACAATTGAAAAATCGTTTTTCCGGTTTCCACGCAATCCACAAATGTAGGTAATTTATATATAGTTTTGCTAATGTTCCATAAGACAATAGGCTTGTTTTCAGCTGTGCGCTTTGGGTGCAACCTTGTTGCTCGGACGAACTGTTGGAACGGTTCAATCTCGAAGGAATTCAATATGTAAAAAATCGTTTATTATGTTCCGATCACTTCCAGTCGCTAGCGTACAAAAATCCTTCACATCCTCGACAAGGGTAAGCTAGATTCGTTAGATTAAATTAACAGTGATCAACTCCTGCTATTTTGGATTACGAGAAGGTGCTGCTGCTGCAAATATTCAGCATAAAAAATGTCGCAAACACCTCTCTATTGAACCCGGCGAGGTAGATAAAAGCAGCTCAGTTTAAGCAAAAATTTAAAAAGTTCCTATAGCAAAATCGGCTGAATGTGAAAATACGGTTTAAGCAGTACCTTAGTTTCGATCAGTATGAAGTGTACGTCTGTCAGCAATGTTACGATGTGTTGGTTGATAAACTGAATTAAAACAAGCAAAGAAGTTGAGCAGGAATCACGATAGATAGCGCTAGTGGCTAGTAAGAATGCTTTAAAAAATGTGATCGATAGAAATATCGGAATTTTGTTCAATGTGTTATGTCTGTTTGTCCGTGCTGATACTTCAAAAACGTTTCTCACTCGGCATATGGAAGTAGGGAATCTTTAAACATTTCAGTATAAAAAAATGGTCCTTTGGTATAATATCTTTGATCCGGCAAATCGGACCAAATCAGAACCAAGGTAAACAACCTTCAATCATAGTATTCTCTCCTCTATGTTTGAATCATGTCCCATAAAATCCAATCATTGTACACTAGACTGCCCAGATAAAACATATTTTTTAAACTCATTCGATCCACCCCTGAGTTGATTCAAAATCTCCACTAGCTCACTAGCTCACATTTTCAAGCATTAATTTAATTGTCTACAACTTTATCGAAGACCGGCTTTGTTAGAAAAAGTTATCAAATTTTTAACGAAGTGATGTCTGAGTCACTTTTACATGGGGCCTTACAGCGTATGGTTGCATATAAGCACTCGATTCCAACGAACTAAACATTTTTGTAAAATAGTGGACAAGTTTATCGGAATTGTGTTTTTACTTACGCCGGTCATTGTTGATACTTGTTTATACCATGTTCACACTACAGAGTTAAAACATGTTATAATAATTAGAAACAAGTAAAATGTCATCAAGATAGCGTTAAAACACGTTTCAACTCGTAGTGTGAACGTAGTATTATTAAACCTAATACTAATTTACTAATTTACTGAACTAAATTGTAAAAATGTAATTTTTTAACGAGCTTAATGTATTAATTAAATGTAAAAACAAATATCCTGCCGTGCAATTGAACACATTACCTTAAAATTAGATCTTTCTATAAAAGGATCAAATATTTCGCTTATAATGATTAAACACAAACACATATGCAAAATTTAGTAGCAATCGGCATCCTATTGTTTAACGAAACAAGAATAAACAAGGTCAAATTACTATCTCAAACAATACAGCCGATTTCTTTTAAGCCGTCACAAATCCGAATAGGATACACTGTTCAACACACGATCGGGGAGCAAAACGAAGCAAAAAGCAAAATGTTTGAGGTCCCAGGAAACCCCTGGTGAAGAAATTTTCGAAAAAAGTTGGAACGGGGCTTCACAATTTAAAACCAAAGTTTGTATGGAGAACTAGGGCACGGTGTATTTGTCGAACACCTTTTAAAAAAAAACTACAAGGGGCAGCCCTATAGGGTTGCACGAATTGGAGACGTAGGACTATACTACTTAATGTAAAATATTTATTTTGACGTAGGACTACGTCTTTGTTTTCGATATGGGGGTGCACTCTGCAAATTCTACAAAAATGGTATGTAACGAAAAGTGGTCCAATTTTAAACGCATATAATTCAGCCATCTCACGATAAATTTTCAAATTTTTTGCTCAAATCGCCCCGAAATACTTCTAAGAATAGATTCCAACAGATAAACCCAAAGATTTTTGATATCATAGCATTAAAAAATTGAATAATATACAACCTTGTCAAAATATCGCGCATTAACACACAGAAGATAGCGCTTCCCAAGCCCTGTACGACAGATTGGTGTACCTAGCGCGCTACTCTTCTATGAATGACGTCATTATCGACTATTTAAAGAACGGACTTGGCCAGACACGCTCAGTTCCCTGTTGAACGGCTGGCGAAGCAGATCACTGCGCTGTGTTTTTTAAAGCCAGTGTAGCTGAGTTAGAAGTCCGTTACACTGGCTGTGGAGGGACGCTACACTGTGTCGTCCAACAGGCGACCGCTCCAACTGCTTCCTAAATGCCGCTGTAATGTTGCCAGTAAATTTTTGGTTTAACTAGCACATGTATTTGCTATTTGCGCTTGAAATTAAATAATGTAGTGCTAGTAATAAGCTTCCCATTTTGGTTTAAACGCAAGGACAGTTTTTAAAACAGGATTTGATTAATTAGTTTAGCTCATCCAAGCAATTTTATCAATTCTGTAATTTAAAAGGAATTTTACGGGACTTGGTGAATTTGGCCCCACTCGCAACTGGTATAATCAACCTGCACAAACTGTTGCATAACGCAGGGCTGTTTTTTGAACAAAATGTGTTATCATTCAGCCCTTCGCTATGCAAAATCACGATATTATGACATTGAGCATTGCATGAAAATGTATAACCTCACTTTTCTGACAGCTCAGAGAGCTTGTTTACATGGACTTAGAAAATTTTTGGTTTCACCCAGTACAAAAAACTCGGTTCGAATTCTAACACCATGTAAACAAGCTCGCTGAACTGTCATTTTTTCGAGCATTTTTACTCATATGACGTCATCTTGCAATGCTCAATATGGGCTAAGCGCGGCCGTTCCTTTCAATCGGGAATGGCCGAGTTGAATTTTGGTGAAATGCGCTAATAGTGTCGTGGTGGTACTAGTTGTCTCTTTCGCTCTACCCATCATCATCAGCGTTGACTCATTTTGCATTGTGCGTTTGGGTTCAATGTTTGCGGCGAATGTGTTGGTAGGTAGGGGAACTGGCGGTAAAATGAACACGTTAAGCAAAATCATTATTTTCTAACTAATAAGTGAATGAGATATTACAATCACCTTATATGTTTCTTGTTAGACATGTTTTGTACATATCTGGTAAAAATACTTCGTCATAAACACATTTTTTCAAACATGATTCTTGATTTCTAAACATGTCCAAAAATGAGACATGTTTATAGCGAGTGGGTAAATTAAACATGTGGCGGTGGTAAAATGAACAGCTTCTGGTGATTTGCAAAATGTCCTGTATGTATGCAATGCGCAGCGTTGGAAAGCATTTTTCCGATCAATGCTAATATCCCAACAAATCATGAGCTTTGCATACGCACAGGGCATTTTGCAGGCAAAAAAAATGTCACGGAAGAATTGAATTTTCATGACGTAATCCCGATCAGAAAATCATATCAAGAAAATATCAAAATTATTTCTTGATTTGATATTTATATCATATAACCATATAATTTTGATATATGTCGTTTGGAACGAATTAAGACTAAATTAAAATTATATCATGTTTTGATTTGTCAATGATTATATCAAATAATATATCATATTTATATCAACCATATCGTATCTTTTCAACATAGTATGTACAACAAAATATTATCTTTCCAAGACAGTTTGACAAAGCTATAACGATATCACCAGAGATGAATCCTCCCAAGAACTGGCTCCAAATCGCATTACCTGTGGTCTTGTCTTGTCATATGTTGGAATGTAAATACATAAGATAATGTACGCTTTGTAAAGCTACTCGATGATTACAGATCACAACAGAGAAAATGTGCCGATGTAGTGCCACGAAGCAGCAAGGAGTTTTAAAGATTTGATTAGCTGGGTTTCGGCATATGACAAGCTGAAAGAGCAACACTTGGTCTGACTTGAAGAGGAATGGAAGCAAAACCTGTAACAAGTGCAGGTAAACTACTAAAGAAGAGTCAAAGAGAGAAGAACATACGAAAGAATAGGATCATGACCTAGCATTATATGGGGTAGGGGGAGTTTTGTATTTTGTGATCAGAGTGTATGTAAGGAGAGTGAAGACAACTGTCATGATTATCCGTCAGTGAAATTCCAAACGAACAAACGACCTGTCAAAATACATGAATTTGACTCGTTTGGAATGACACTGACAAATAATAATTGTTCCAATTTTGACAGTGTCGTCACTCTCCTTATGCACTCAGTTTGTGATGTTGTGTGACGACAGGGAGGTAGGGGGTCATGTCATGCTACGTAGCTTTTTTAAAGGGGAATAGGGGTTGACGTGATATCACGACAATCATACCCGTTTCATCTAACATCGTTTTTTTATTTTTTACGGGGTCGGGGGGGGGGGGGAGAGTTACCGTCAAGCTACGTAATTACCAGGGGGCTATTTAGAGGTTTGTGACGAAATGCTACGATGGGGGAGGGGGATGTTATAAATCTCCCAAAAAATGCTACGTCATTTATGGATGGTCCCTTAAAACTATCAAGGATGTGAAGTGAAAAACAGGAACGCCTTCGAAAAAAATAATTGAACCACGTGTCGGTTGTCACGGTAAAGATGGACACGTCTATCATTACCAGGACACATGTTAGTGAACTCGGGTGATTCGTAGTTATACTGCCTAAGCTCGACCCTCATTAACTGTTCTAATGACCCTGCCACTTCTAGTTTTCCGACCTGTTTACTTCACATCCTTGCTCTCACTTGAGTACTATGGCTCTAATTTTCGTAACTTTCCCTACCCAGTAATCTCTAGCTAATTGAATGTCATTAAAATGTAAAAAAGTAAATGAACAAATTTTGAAATTATATGCTGAACTAACTGCGAGTTCTAACAAGTAGCTGCGTCGGTAATAAAAATTATAAAATTAGTAATACAGGGAAATTAAATGCACATTTTTTGAGAGACACTTGTACTAAAGAGAATAATGAATTATCTTTCACAAGAAAATATTTGATTTCTTAATTAAAAATAATAAAAAAATTGATTTTTGTGATAAAATTCTGATATTTTCAGATATATTTACTGCGCTCAATTAGATATAAAATATCTTAAATATCCGTTTGTGTGATATAAATATTTTATCAAGCCAAGATACAACCAAAATACATTATACTAAAAAGACTGAGATATAATAAGATATAACCGATACATTTTCTTGGTATAAAAACTTGATATTTTAACAACTATCCAGCTATATTTTATAACAAAAAGAGATATATATTTTGCCGTGATATAATATCTTATTTTGATATAATTTTGATATGAATTTCTGATCGGGATATTAACCATTTTACAATCCTGTGGCATCGAAACACATCTACAAACTTAGGGTTATCCAAGGGTGTTTGAACTTTTGGGATCTGTTTGAGAGCAACTGGAAAGATTGGTCTATACATGAGATGTGATTATATTGTCTAAAATTTGATTTTTCTTCATCGGTCCGGGTGTTTTTCCCACACACTAAGTACTAAGAAAATAAATATTTTACACTAAGTAGTATAGTCCTGCGTCTACAGTTCGTGCAACCCCATAGGGCTGCCCCTTGTAGTTTTCTTAGTGCATTTAGAGTAATAATAAATCAAATATATTTCTTACGTATAGTTTAAGGCTCAAGTTACCTCAAGGCTTGGTAGTATGCGTAAGAAAAATTGTGTTCAGCTTTGCCACCAGATTATCCATTTAAACCTTTTCCAAACTCTAAAAGAAGAATATCAGTCGATTTATTAGATCATCACGATTCAATTCATGCAAAATACCTGCTGGAAAAACCATCGGCTTAGCTGGATGGTGCTTTTGAAAAAGTGGCTGTGATTTTTTATCACACTACCACACCGAGCTGGGGTACGCAACACAACTGCGCAATGAAAAAACCACAGCCACTTTTTCAAAAGCACCATTTAGCTAAGCCGATGGTTTTTCCAGCAGGTATTTTGCATGAATTGAATCGTGATGATCTAATAAATCGACTGATATTCTTCTTTTAGAGTTTTAAAAAGGTTTAAATGGATAATCCGGTGGCAAAGCTGAACACAAATTTTCCTACGCACACTACCAAGCGTTCAATTCTAACACATGCTTAAAAAAGGTAACTTGAACCTTAAGCACAACCAATCAACATCGAATGTTACATATTGAATCACACCTTCTTGGTTATCAGGTCATTCCATTTGTAGTAGGTGATCGAATCCGATTAAACTTATTTGACAAGAACTGAAGAAAGAAGCCAGAAAACCGTAACCGAACTAATATACGGAACTAAATCTTCAAAGCACAAGATCAGCTTTTAAAAATTGTAAAAACCTTTCAATTGTGTGTGGAAAAAAACCTGGACCAGTGAAGAAAAATCAAATTTAAGATAATATAATCACTTTTCATGTATAGATCAAGCTTTCTAGTTATATTTTGTCATTATTGTAACTTTCCTAAAGTAGGGGAACTGGTGGTAAAATGAACATGTTAAGCAAAGTCATTAATCTCTAAGTACATGTAATTAGTGATCACCTTGTATGCTTCTTGTTAGACATGTTTTGTACATAATTGGTGAAAATTCTTCAACATTAAAATATTTTTTCAACCATTATTCTTGAGTTTAAAACATGTCCAAAAATAAGACATGTTTATAGCGTGTGGGTAAAACGAACATGTCGTGGTGGTAAAATGAACACCTAGTGACAATGCCTTTTTAAGTACAGAATGCCCTGTATGTCTGCAAGCGCAATGTTGTGCATTGCATACACAGAGGATATTTTGAAAGCCAAAAAAAACTTGTCACGTGAAATTTAAAGTCCTTTTCCGATTGAAAGTAACGGCCGCGCTCCGTGGAACGCCGCGCTTTTCCCATCTGTCATAATATCGTGATTTTGCATAACGAAGGGCTGAATGATAACACATGTTGTTCCAAAAAATAACCCCGCATTATGCAATGCTTTGTGCAGGTTGATTATACCAGTTTCAAGTGGTGCCAAATTCACCACGTTCAGTATAATTCGAAAATTCTTTTTAGATTACAGGATTGATAAAATTGGTTAAACGAGTTAAACTAATCAATCAAATTCTGTTTTGAAAATTGTTCTTGAGTTTAAACCAAAATGGGAGGCATATTACCAGCCCGGGGACAACTTGACAGCTCCCATATATTGAACTCATAAGCAAATTTTGTGGTGATTTGGTGATGTCATGGCGGCTCGAATGGAGCAAAATTTGAAAAAGGCGCATCCCATTTACTATTTTCCATAAAAATAATCAATTTAAGCATTTCTTTCATCAAATTTATTTCGCTGTTCACATTAGAAACTGCCCTCATTCCCCCATACTTAAACAGAAACATAGATTCCATTTGGAATTTAAAAAATCCGAAAGAAAATAAATCGATTTTCGGAAATACAAGAAGATGACTTTCAAAATCAAGCCACTACCACTTATATTGGAATTTCCGAAAATTTTCCGAAACTAATCAACATCTCCTAAGGCATGAAATCCTCCGGTAGAGCCGAGGAAAATGCCAGAATAATTCTGAAGGGATCCATACCAAAACCATCGCAACATTTTCCGGACAGAATTATTGCAAAAGTCGAACAAAACTCTGGCCGAAGTCGAACAAAATTGTACATTCCTGGCAGCATTCTTGCTGAAACCGAGCACTACTGGTTTGATGCCAGAATTCTGATAAAAGCACACAAATTTTATTCAAAACCAATTTTGCTAAATGTGTAGAAAATCCTACATATATTGTTTATTCTCCCAATCAAAATGCTAGAATTCTTGACGTTCTTAATGAACTTGAAACAAGATGTCGCAGGTTCACGAATTGTTAAGCTTGGTGATTTACTTTCATTGGCCAAAAAGTTTTTCATTCATATTTCATTTATAACACCAATGATTTACCGATTACAAACTTCACACAACAAGAAAACCAAAACTTTTTTAGGAAGGAAGAGAGCCGGTTGCTAAAAACAACACCTTCCAGCTAAATCTATAATAAGATTTATGTAACTTTGCTGACGGTTTTCAATCAGGGATAAATTTATTCTCTAATAATATTTTCTTTATCCACATTTTGGAATACGCTTTTTCTAAATGTTGTTCTAGCCGCATTGACGGCGTTCATAACACACTTAATTTCAAGCGCAAAAAGCAAATGCAAGTGTTAGTTAAACCAAAAATTTACTGGCAACCTTATAGCGGCATTTAGGAAGCAGTTGTTGCGGCGTGTACGTTTCAATAACAAATTAGATATACCTACCTATACATTCGCTTCAAACATTGAACCCAAGCGCATAAAGCAAAAGGAGTCAACGCCGATGATGATGGGTAGAGCGAAAGAGACAACTAGTACCACGACACTATGTTAACCGTGTTTGCAAATGGAGCTCAAATGTACAAGCGATTTCGTGTACGAATTGTACATAAAAGTGTACTGGAAACGAGCACAACACAAAAGATAGCATGTGTTTGAACGGACAAGTTCAGTCGCAGTCACTGGATAGCGTACCTCCACAGCCAGTGTAACGAAAAACTCAGCTACACTGGATGTGAAATCACACAGCGCAGTGATCTGCTCCGCCTGCCGTTCAACAGCAACTGAGCTTTTGCGGCCAAATCCGTTCTTTAAATAGTCGATGATGACGTCATTCATACAAGTGTAGCGCGCTAGGTACACAAATCTGTCGTGCCGGACTTGGGAAGCGCTATCTGCTGTGTGTAAATGTGCGATATTTTGACGGATATGTGCGAAAAATTTGAAGATTTATCGTGAGATGGCTGAATTATATGCGTTTAAAATTGGACCACTTTTCGTTACATACCATTTTTGCAGAATTTGCAAAGTGCACCCCCATAGCGAAAACAAAGACGTAGTCCTACGTCAAAATATGAAAGGTCCGAGATGACTGCCCTGAGGAAGTCCCGAGCTGGCAGCAAATGGTGATGTCGTCCAGTATCCAATTTTTATTGCCATTTCACGTTCGGTTAGGTGCGAGTAAAGCCAATCCAGAAAGCAGCCATTAAATCCAAGTCTACTTAATTTGGAAACAGTTATCTGGTGATTAATTTTGTCAGACGCCGCGGAGAAGTCGGTGTAGTCTTGCTGTACCATTGCTGGCATCTACCTGTAGTCTTGCTTGTAAACACTGACTGATGAAGAATGTGTAAGATACTAAGTTTGAAGTAGTTGACCGTTTAGGCATAAAGCCATGTTGGGTCTCGGATATGTAGCTTGAGCAGTTATGAGTGATAAAATCAAGCACAATCAGTTCGAATAGCTTAGATACTGCACAAAATGCAGCTATCCCTCGATAGTTTGAAATAACTAATCCCTTTTTGAACACTGGGAAAATGTATGATTTTTTCCATAAGTCAGGGAATCTTCCTGATGACAGACAGCTATTGAACACCATTGATAACGGAAGCAGGAGACTATCTGAGCATTTTTTTTAGTACGACAGTTAGAATTCCATCGGGCCCTGGACTGGACGATGACTTCAACTTAAAAAAGCTCTGCTGACTGTAGCGGGTGTAATAATAGGGTGAGTGCCAATTGGAGAACCAAGAGGAACGACATTAGCAGCTTCGGAGATTTGATCATCAGTTAACATTTCTTCGGAAAAAAACGCTACTGAAATGTTGGCGGAATAAATTACATATTTCGGGCGGAGTTGATGCTTGAACCCCGTCGAGTGACATATGAGATGGTAAACCAGATTCCTTCCTCTGTTCGTTGACGCGATCCCAGAAGCTTTTAGGGTTGGTTCTAAGCTTGTTCTGTATACGTTGATTGTAGGAATGGTAAAGAGCCTTACTCAATCGTTTACAGCGGTTATTGAGGTAAAAGTAATGCGATCTAAGGTGGAGTGAGGGTCGCTTCGTTAGTTTTTTTTTAAAGCGGAACGTTTAGCGCATTTGTATCGTTTCAAAATGGCGTTGGACCACGGTAGGTGGATTGGTTCACGGTGTAGTTTCTTTGGTATGAATTGATCAATAGCATATGATACAACGTGCGCAAACGTGTTTATTTCATCATAGCATTAAATGTAATATAATTTGTATTTCAGCTTAATCAATTAATTTTTTTCGATGTTTTTCGGGTAGGTATATGGAATTCGAGCGAATGGCATTCGGGTTTATATTGGAGTCGGGCGAATGTCTTTCGGGTGTTCGTGGCATTCGGGTGAATGACATTCGGGTTTATGTGACATTTGGGCAAATGTCATTCGGGCGAATGTGTCCGTCGATACATAGTGGCAAAAATGTGAAACAGTTTCGTTGTAAAACCTAAGTTTTCAAACAAAAAATCTTTGAAATTAAAAGTTGTTCTGGAGCTTTCGATTTTACTTTTTTTGCGGATTTTTTTTTGAATAAACTTGTTCTATCAAACACACCGTGGTATTCAAGAGGGAAGATATCAATGAAAATGGTCATATTAAGTTTTCGCACAGTCTTACATAAAATGCTTATTACATCGAAAAAGGAATCTGCAATTTTTTAGCTCAATCGGGCATCATAAGGGGGCGCGGTGTTTGAATATTGATTTCATAATATTCGAAAAAATCCAAACAAATGCAGAAAATCAATTTTTTTGTCGAAATATGTCTAAAAATAGCATGAAACATCAGCATCTAGTGTCAAAACAAGCAAAACCGCCAAAAACAAATTTAATTTTTTTAGTTCCAAAGACTTAGAAATATTTAAAAAAAATCGACAGTCAACATTTTTATTGTAATGTTTTATGATTTCAACAAAATTTCTCAACGAACTGGGCTTGAAAACAGAACCAATAAAAAGATGACAGGGATTTAGGGTTCCAACTATATCATTGTGTAGAAGGGCCCTATTCTCACAGTCACGTCACCTAGTGACTAGAAGAAAACTTCCTTCTAGTCACCAAGTGACGTGACTGAGAGAATAGGTAGGGCCCCAGAACTAAACTAAAAATGATGAATATGCATATGGGAGTACGGGCACGGGCAGAGCAACGCAATGGAAACCTTCTCGATTATGTATTATGTACACTGCTGGCCAATAAAATAGGTGTGAGATAAAAATACATGAAATTTTGAGTTTTCTCTAAAAATATCTGTTTATTCCATTATTTTATAGTTAGGCACAGTCGTAAATACGAAAAAGAACACTTTTATTTGTAAATTAATTGTTATGCTTTACCGGAACTCTCTCTTCCCCATGAAATCCAAAAAAGCACCTGGTCAATGAAATAGGTGTATTGTAATCCATTGCATTAAAATTTTTAAAATCCAATGATTTTAAGACTTTACTATTTTTAACAACTAGTAGCCTGTGTAACCTCCCTTATTCAACCAAATTTTATCCATTCGCCTTGGCATTGAGTCAATCAAACGCTGATAAGTTTCCGTTGGCATAGTGTACCATACCTTTTAAGCTGCTTCCCACAAACGACCCTTATTTCTGAAATTTTGACCGGATAACTTCTTTTTAAGTACATTCCGTAGATTTTCTACGGGATTAATGACGGGAGATTGGTAGGGTCCGAAATTATAGTCACTTTATTATCCCGAAATCATTCCTTTGCATACTTCGCTGTGTGTTTTCGATCAATATCTTGCTGAAACTGCCATATAAAGGCACGTTGTCTTTGGCATAGGACTGCATGACATCCTTTAGGATGTCCATCCTTTAGCCTTGCATTCGAATCTTGCCATTATAATGGTGTTGCGAAAAATAGGACCTGCGCCATTCCACGAAAAGTAGCCCCAAACCTCATTGTTCTCGCCTCCGTGCTTTACCATATTTTGCGTGTGTCGCAGATCAAACTTTTTGCACTTTGGACGCTTCGTTGTGCATCGGAGGAAAACAGGTTTATCTTTGATTCGTCCCTCCGAAGGATATGTCGCCATTTTTTGATTCCTTCTGAACCAGGCCCATTAACGGTGTTGAAAAGTAAATTGCACATTTCTGCGAAGTCTTTTGCTTCGCAATAGTGGAACCTTTTTAGCAATTCTTTCTGGAAGATTGGAGTTTTACAGCCTACGGCGAACTGTTCTCGGACTTACCACATTTTTATTTCGCTAATAATGCAATACAATGGTCAGCTGCTGTAGATGTTTTCTTGAGTTTTTTTGCGTGTTTCTTTTTTCAAAGGTTTTAAGAAATGTGTAAAGATGTTTTAGGAATGCCAAAGTGTATTCGCGATTTATTTGTACGTCTTATCTTATTTAACAAAATTTCTTAGCAAAATTCGTTCCACTTGACTACAGTGAGATGCTCGACCCATTCTATAACAAATCTTTGACTTATTCAACATTCAAATACATTTATTAGCACGCAGAAAACAAACTTTACCAAATTAAACATATATTGGTATTGAGTAAAATAATAACCAGTTAATATATTTCACACACCTATTATATTGACCACACAAAAAAGGCTGTGGCAGTCTTGTTTTGCATCTTGACAAAGATTGCAAATATAATCACCGCCAACAACCCACTAGTAACTTGACAGATACCAAGGCTTATGTGTGCGGTAGGTGTGATTGAGACTGCTGTAACTTGGTATGTGTAATAGAGAGAAAAACAGAATAATCTACCACACACCTATTTTATTGGCCAGCAGTGTATATCGAAAATAAATATCTTTTGATTCTGAACGAATGAGATTCGATAGAATTCGACTCCCATTTCAATTTGTTGTCGCCATGGAGAATGCAAACCACAATTATTTCCATAATCGTTATGTGAAATAAGTTTGCAATGTTTGGAGAATTCGGATAACACACACATATTTTCAATTCATGTATATTTATTACACAAAAAAGTACAGCCATACAATTTTCAAAAAGCAATCAAAATTACGTTTCATATAAGTAACGAAATGGCGAGCTCAATTACCAGCATAGCTCACTGATGATATTGCAGTTATTTAATTGAGAAGTTTTACATAAAAAACATAAGTTTAGTGGAAAAAACATAAGTTTAGCAGTAGAAAATAAAATTCAACGATTAAGTACCAGCATGTAAATTAAGGCCTCCAACAAAATATAAATGATAGATAGCGTTACTCGTGATTTGTGTATAATATCTACAATAGAACTTTTTCCAAGGTTTTAAACATTTCCTTACACTTATATCTATAACAGTCCTCCCAGCATCAGACTTTCGTATGAGACAGATGCTTTCTTGTAAATTATCAGCATCAAATAGTATACTGATTGAAATTTAACACTGTTTTGTACTTGTAACACGAGTAACT